>NC_136060.1:371794717-372394717 GCF_964261635.1 Lissotriton helveticus
GCCGGCTGATGCACCAGTGATATTGCTGTGGCTCTTCCTTTCTTATATCGCTGAAGCACTGATTCTGCCTTCTGTCCTAACAACCGCTCTCCATTGAGTGGCAAGTCCATCAATGTATTTTATGCATCTGCTGAAAAGCATGGCAAGCTTCCCAATGAGATCATGATCCTTGCAACACAGTCGAGGCTGGAGCTGCCATGTACCAGAGGGTATGGATGTAGCAACTCTGGTCAGGGGCCTGGAAGAGAACCAGAGCTGGACGGTGCCAGGGAAAAACATATGGCACTGAGGATGAGGCACCCACCGAAATACCAAAAGGTCTCATGGGGTGAACAGGCACACCAAGAGGTGCTGCTGCTTTCTTGAAAATGTGGTACCTGGCTTGGAGAAAATAAGGTGGATCGGTGCCGGGAATCTGAGTATGCGGTCATTGGTATTGACGTCTCTGCTGGAGGAGGGGGAACTTGAGGAGAAAACGAATAACTAATTCCGGCTCTGGAGATGAGAGGGAAGTCATAGGCAAGGACCTGAATTCGACCTTTTGAGCAAACAAAAGTGTTTCTTTTTACGATGTTGTTTCTTTTCCTTCAAAGACTTAGGCAATGGGCATGAACAAGATGCTGACCTGGATCTCATTCTGGCTCTAGACTTCGACCTTAACTCTTGATGACCCCTACAATCATCACTAGTACCAACCATGAAAAGCTTAGCCTACTGCTCGTTGATACCTTTGGGGTTCATGGCGAGGCAGAGGTCACATGATGCAGTCGTGTCTGGAGGCGGGACACCATAAACAGTCCTTGTGTGGATCAGTGATGGCTATCAGTAAATCACACGTATAGCAGTGCTTAAACCCTGACTTATTAGGTGGGCACATGTCGCTGGCAGAGCACCAAAAACAATCTGAAGAGCGAAATCTCTTCAACTCACCGTTGAAGACAGAAGCTTCTGACCCACATCAAAAGGTGCAGAAAAAACTGAACTGACATTAGGGAGCCAGGTGGGGGATATATGGCTCCAGTGTGCCACCGCGACACAGCCAGTGCCCCTTTCGGTGATAAGGAGCTATTTCAAAAGTTTACAGATAAAGACTGACACCAGGGACATTCAAAGGTGAGGAATCCGCAGGTAGAAAGTATTTATCAATCATTTCCTGTATGCTGCTTAATCTCCTTTCCCAGGGATACCAATCATAGCACTAGAAAAGCTCTGCTTTGATAACATTTTTTCATGGAGTTATTGGTTATCGCCTCGATTAATATTAGGCCATCACATTGGATGTTCATCCACTGCATATCTCCAGAGAAGCAGATTGGTCTAATCTATGCAGTTCCATTTTCCATGCTAGCTCTTACAATGGACATCCATGTCCTTCTTCAATAGGTGTTGAAAAGGTTTACAAATTTTATGTGAAAGGACAGGCTACTGGTAGGCCTGCCATCTCCAACAACTCATTGGAATTTCAAACCAAAAGGTTGCATTACAAGCTTTTAGAGACAGACTTCCAGAAGTGAATATTTTCTTGCCCAGCAATTCAAGAGTTCAGATTCTCTAGTGGAGGGAAAAGTGTTCTGTTTTAGGTCTGATGAGGAGGTCTGGACTGCTAGACTCCGTGCAATACAATATATTGATATAAAAGGAGGATCTGAAGGTGCTGCTCACTGCTTCTGCACCACCTATCAGGAAACAGCCTGTACTAATTGGGATTTCTCCTACGCTGCCTTCAAGTGCCCATCAATAACTCATTAAACTGCAATAATGAATATGCTGACTCACAAGAATCTTTGTGGATAGGTTTGCTTTAGGCTGTCCTGCTTAAAGAGGCAGATCTAAAGTGTCAGCTGCTTTTCTCACAGCATCAAAGGCTACATGCTTAATCGAAGCAAGTCATTCTTGTATAGTGGCGCCCTTTCTGGAGTTACGCCCAGGGCGCTAACATTTTTATAATCAACAAAAAAGGACGTATCAGAGAATAAAGGAGGAAGATTGTCTGCTTCACTCTAATCAGATTTTTTTTCTAGTTATGGTTCTGAAAATACTGCGGCACTGGAGTTTGATATAAACAGATCATTGACAGAGCCTATGGTAATGTCATCAATGGAGTGAATGCAGCAATGGTATCTTAACTTTCATAGTATGCACTGTAGCAGACACATGTCAATCTTTATCTTTCTTCATGGTTAGCATCACTGCCACCAAAGGTGTCGGACAACTTAGGCCTTGAAGAAAGTTATTTACCTTCGGTAACGATATACTTGTAAGAAACAGAGGTTAGTTATAGATTCCTTACCTTAGAATTACCCCCAGGCGTCAGACTGGATCCGGAATTTTTTTTCGTCAGAGGTACCTCTGCGCGTCGGAAGGTGGCATCGATCGGCTCAGTGTCTGTCGTTGGCGCTGTGGTTGCAGGGATGATGTCACGGTAGCTACAGACGCCGCCCTCGCGAACTGACGTCAGTTCTCTACACGACTTTCCGCGCCAGAAACGCCAAGCCATGCAAGACACTGACCACTGGTGCACAAAACTAGGGCCCTGAAAGAATAGCCTTAACCCTAGAAATCAGTTCGCAGAACGGGGAGGTTGGGTAGGGCGGTAAAAATCTTTAACTAACCTACGTTTCTTACAGATATATCGTTACCGAAGGGAAGTCATTTGTTCATCTGAAAGAAACATGTTAGTTATAAATTCCTTACCTTAGACCCCAGCAATTCCAATCCCAGAGGTGGGTCTGCGAACCAAGATCACACCAGAAAGTCCTGGAGAACAGAACGGCCAAAGAAGCCGTCTCTCCAGACTTGGCTGTCCCGGCAGTAGAGTTTCATAAATGTGTGCAACGATGCCCACGGTGCTGCCCGACAGATGTCATTCAGAGGAACTCCTAAAGCAGTAGTGGCTGCCGTCGCCCTAGTGGAATGGGCGCCCAGCCCCACTGGAGGCTCCTTCTTTGCCAGAGAATAACAGACTTTGATGCACAAAACGACCCATCTGGAGATAGTCCGCTTGTGTACGGCCCGACCTTTTTTTGGGGCCCACATAGCCAACAAAGAGCTGGTTATCCACCCGGAACTGTTTGGTGCAGTCCAGATAAAAAGACAGCGCACGTTTTGGGTCCAGACGGTGAAGCCTCTCTTCCTCTTCTGAAGGATGTGGAGGCGGAAAGAAGGTGGGCAAAGTGATGGTCTGCCCAATGTGAAAGGCAGTGACAACGTTGGGAAGAAAGGATGGACGAGTCATGGGGACAACTTTGTCCGTATACACAGATAGAAAGGAGGCTTTGATGAAGAGCCAGGAGCTCACTCACTCGTCTGGCAGATGTGATGGCCACCAGGAATGCAGTTTTGAGAGTTAAAAGCCTCAAGGGACAGTTGTGAAGCGGCTCAAAGGGAGCGCACATTAAATAAGCTAAGACCAGGTTCAAGTCCCACTGAGGCATAACCATGGGAATAGGAGGAAAGAAATGAGTTATGCCTTTCAAGAAACGATTTACAATCGGGGACTTGAAAAGGGAAGGCTGATCAGGCAGCCGAAGGAATGCAGAAATGGCTGAACGATAGCCCTTGATAGTGCCCAGAGCCAAGCCCTGCTGGGCCAAAGAGAGAAGGATCAAAAGAACCTCAGAAAGAGGGGCAGAAAGGAGATCCACAGCCTTTGCTGTGCATCATGCCACAAATTTGTTCCACCGGCAGGCATATACCGTCCTGGTGGAGGGGAGAGGCAAGTCAAATGAGGTCAACTACTACCGCTCAATCTCCACGCAAGGAGATAGAGGCTCGACAGGTTCGGGTGGAGGACCTTCCCCTGCTGCTGCGACGGATGATCCTCCTGAAGAGGCCGTCGCATCGGAGAAGAGACCGTAGAGTCTGGTATCCCGAGCTGCTCAGGGATACCAGACTCTTCGTGCCCAATACGGAGCCACAAGAATGACTTGGGCCCGGTCGCGCCTGATGTTCTTCAGCACTCTGGGCAAAAGTGGTATAGGCGGAAAAGCATACAACAGACCGCAACTCCACTCAGGACAAAAAGCGTCGCCTAGCGAGTGCCGCCTTGGAAACTCCAACGCGCAGAATTGCTGACATTGCGCATTCTCTTTTGTGGCGAGCATATCTAACCAAGGCTCTCCCACTGCTGAAAGAGACCTTGCACCACCTCCGAGTGAAGACGCCATTCGTGACCCATCATGCACCTGCGGCTGAGTTCGCCACCCTGGCATTTAGGGAAACTGCCAGGTGTTGAACCACCAGGGATATGCCCTGATGTTCCTGCAATGTCCAGAGGCTCAGTGCCTCGTGACATAGGGTCCATGACCCCACCTCATTTGTTGCAGTACCACATGGCGGTGATGTTGTCCGTGAACACCTGCACTACTCTTCCCCGGACAGAGGGAAGGAATGCCTCGAGTGCAAGACGAATCGACCGGAGCTCCAGAAGGTTGATGTGGAGCCCGGACCCTGCCAGAGACCAGAGGCCCCTGATCTCCTCCTCTCCCATGTGGCCACCCCATTCCAGAAGGGATGTGTCCGTCAAAACTGTGTGCTCTGGTTGGGGAAGGGAGAGGGATCTGCAGTTGACCCAATCCTGGTTCGTGATCCACCACTGCAGTTGTTGTGCAGTGCCCTCCGAGGTCTGGACGCAATCGGACAGATTCCCCTGATGCTGCGCCCACTGGAACCTCAGGTCCCACTGCAGAGCCAGCATATGCCACCTGGCATGATCGACTAGCAGGATGCAGGAGGCTATGAGGCCCAGCAGCCTCAGGGTCATCCTGACCGAAACCCAGGATAGAGGCTGAAAGTTCGGAATCATAGCCCGAATAGGCTTGTGGTCTACCGTGACCCGTAGGTAACGCCGGTGGGCCGGCAGGACCGGTATGTGAAAGTAAGTGTCCTGCAAGTCCAACGATACCAACCTGTCTTCCGGGTCGGGGGTAGACAAGACCTGAGCGAGCGTCAACATCTTGAACTTCTCCTTCTGGAGGAAGTTGTTGACATTCCTGAGATCCAAGATAGGACGCAGGCCCTTGTCCTTCTTGGGCACCAGAAAGTAGTGGGAGTAACAACCACAACCTACTTCTGGGACAGGAAGGCACTTGATGGCTCCCTTGACCAAGAGAGCTGTGACTTCCTGTTGGAGAAGGCCCAGATGATCCTCTAACATACGGTGGTATTGAGGTGGCATGGCTGGAGAGCTAGCCTTGACGGGGAGGGAGTAGTCCCTTCGGACTATCTGCAAAACCCACCTGTCTGACGTGATGGTGCGCCAGTGGGGGAGGTGGTGGCCAATCCTGCCGCCCACTGCTGTTTGATGGGCCTGAAATGTTGGACTAGGAAGGTTTGGAGGCGGCTGCAGAGGGGGGTGGACTGGCCCGCCCATTGACCCCTGAACCACGGCAGTGGTTCCCACGCCCCCAGCAGCGTGAAGGTTGGGAAACCTGTGGCTCTGGGCAGGACGTAGTGGGGCACACTTTCCGTAGCCACGGATGGGGCGAAAAGCAGACTGCCCAGGGCGGCTGGAGAGGCCCAAGGACTGGGCCGTAGCTTGCGAGTCCTTGAAACACTCTAAAGCGTTGTCCGCTTTGTCGCCGAAAAGGCGACGGCCATCAAAGGGCATGAGCATGAGGGTTTCTGGACATCCCCAGAAAAGCCAGTCGATCTCATCCAGGCATAGTGTCGAAGAGCTACAGATGTGGAAATCGTCCTGCCCAGAGAGTCGGCGGTATCCAGCCCACAGCGGATGGTAAGCTTCGCTGCATCCCTCCCGACGGCAATAGCCTGGGAGAGCACTGTCCAGGCCTCCTCCGGACACTGAGGCAGCACCAGCGCAACTGAGTCCCACACAGAGTGGGAATAGCGGCCCAATAGATATGCAGTGTTTACTGACTGCAGTCCCAAGCTGGCAGAAGATAAAATCTTCTTTTCAAGACGATCCAGCTTCTTGGATTCCCTTTCCGGTGGAGCGGTAGGGAATGCGCTCTTGGAAGTAGAGGCTTGGACCACCACGCTCTCAGGGGTGGGTTGTTGGGAGAGGAAAGTGGGGTTGACGGAGCCGAGCGATGGCGTTGGGCAATCATCCTATCCACGGGAGCCCCATGTTGGGCCTAGACCAGGTGCCCAAAGGACGTCAGTAAGGGCCTCATTAAACGGAAGCAGAGGCTCCGAAGAGCTCGCTGCCAGCTGAAGCACCTCTGTCAGGAGGTTAGTCCTGACTGCCACTGTAGGGAGTTCAAGGTTGACAACCTCGGCTGCCCTAAGCAACACCACTGCGTATGACGCTCCTTCCTCCACAGCCATGGTAGGAGGAAACAACATGCCAAGATCAGGAGAAGTGTCCAGACCACTGGCATCCCCCAGTTCCTCTCTGCAGTCCTGTTCACCATCCAACTGGTCAGTCAGAGGGTTACCTGACCCCTCCCAGTCCTCCTCCTTATGCTCTGGGTGCCAATCTGGTCTAAAGGGGACCCCAGGAGTGAACAGGGGCACGAAAACCCCTCTCGGCGCCGGATCCGGGTCCACATCAGGATGGAGGCCGGAGTCGACGCCGGTCGCCCCCCCCGGGAGTCGAATGCGGTAGCGGTGCCAGAGGAAGCGGCGCTGGTGGAGGCATAATAAGGTCATTCAGCACCGATCCGGATCCAGGCCTGGATCCAAGGGGGGACTGCGGCACGAGGGCCGGAGCCGCTGGCAGAGAAGGCCTAGACCCCCCAACTGAGTTTGCGGACCTAGAACGCACACCAGTGGGTTTGGGCAGCCCAAAGATGGCATGCATCGCCTCGTACAACGTACGAAGGAGGGTGGTGGTCGCTCTGGGTCCTGGGAAGGGAGGGAAACTCAGAGTCGACTCTTCATGCTCCGCGCGCGGATCCGCGGGAGGGGCACCGCCCGGATCCCTTGTCGGGTCGGGCGACCGACGAGGAGAAGTCAAAGAGCTACAATGCTTCTTCGACTTCTTCTTGTGCTTCTACTTACCTGACCCGAGTGCGAAGACTTAGATGACTTGGAAGAATGGTGATGGCTCCGTGACCGGTCCCTCGACCTCCCTCTCGAGTGGGACATCGAACGGCACAGAGCCGACTGCCGACGCTCAAGAAGCTTTCAGGACTGCTCCCACAAAGCCTTCCGCACCATGGAATGGCAGTCTGAGCACAACTTGGGGTCGTGTTTGCGCTCTGGCAAACGAGGCACATGCGGTGCGGATCAGTAACCGACATCAGTAGGGAACAGGGTCCGCAAGCCTTGAAGCCGGGCATCCCTACGTGCACCAGGAGTCGTAGACTCAAAAGACATCGACAAAAAGTCACTCAAAAAGTTCAGCCAAAAAATGACTGGAGGTACCGCTCTCTCTGGATCTGCGATGGCTGGCGCTGAAAAAGAAACTGACGTCAGCACGCGAGGGCGGCGTCTAAGTAGCTACTGCGTCGTCATCCGGGCAACCACAATGCCAACGACAGATGCGGAGCTGACCCATGCCACCGTCCCACGCGCAGAGGACCTGCAGACGAAAAAACTTTCCGGATCCAGTCTGATGCCTGGGGGTAATTCTAAGGTAAGGAATCTATAAGTAACATGTTTCTTTCAGATAGACCAGTACTAAAGGCGTCTGTGCTGCTCCAAAGTCAGATCATGTGCTATGCAGGATCAGGAAGGCTCCAAACAACGAATCAGAGGGAAGTGGATTTTGTATAGCTAAATAAAAAGCTACTTCCAGTCAGTAAAGCCTTTTCTAAGAGAGACTCTAACTGCAGATTCCTCACCTTGTGAATGTCCCCTGGTGTCAGACAGGATCCAGAAATTTTACAGAAATTTGCTTGCACATCGGTAGGTGGCGTTGTGTGGCTATGCTTCAGCTCTGTCCCACTTCAGATGTGATGGTGTGCCCCTATATATGTGCAACGTACACGCACTGACATCAGTTTCTGCCTGCACCAATGGACCCGGAGTCATGAAATTCAGATATTGCAGTGTGTAGATGTTTAGATTTGGGCTCTTAGTAAAGGACTATGTGAGTTCATGTCACAGAACAGCGCTGAAGCTGGGTTGGTGAGGAATCTGCGGTTGAACAGAGTCTCTACCAGAAAAGACATTACCAAAGTTAAGTAACTTGTTCTCCTGATAGAGGATTCCAACAGTAAATTGCTAACTCTTCGAATAGATACCATAGAAGTACACCTCTTCTAGTGGTGGGTCTGTGGAACGTCTCAGACCAGGAAACCTGCAGGGAAAAATCAGACGAAGTGACCATCCTGCCAGTCCTGGTGTTCCAGGCAATAATGCTTCATGAGCAGTGGTAGCAGCCTTAGCGCAGATGGAGTGAGTGGGCTAGCCTTCTGGGCGCGGCTTCTTGGCTATCATATACCAGATCTTACCGCATACCACAATCCATCTTAAGATGTTTCTCTTTTGCACCGCTCTGACCTTCTTAGCCAAAGAAAACCCATGAAAAGTAGGCTGTCTTGACGGTAGTCTCTAATTCTGTCCACAAAGCTAAGTGTCCATTTAGGGTCAAGGCAATGAAGCGGTTCTTCCTCATAGGAGGGATGAAGCAGTGCACAGAAAGGTGATAGATTGCCCTATGTGGAAGGGTGTGACTACCTTGGGCAGGAAGTCCACTTTTGTCTGTATGACTAATTTTGCCGGAAGGAAATATGTATATGGAGGAACCATGGACAATGCCTGGAGGTCACCCACTTGTCTGGCTGATGTTATGGTGACGCAGAATACTGTCTTGATCATAAGAACACAGAGAAGAACGAGTTATTTACCTTCGGTAATGATGTATCTGTAAGAGACATATATTAGTTATAGATACCTTACCTTAGAATTACCCCTAGGAGTCTGCCTCTGACCCAATCCTGGTTCGTTAACCACCACTGCAGTTGTTGCGCAGTTCCCTCAGAGATCTGGACATAGTCAGAAAGATTCTACTGATGCTGCACCCACTGGAACTTCAGGTCCCACTGCAGAGTCCGCATATGCGACCTGGCATGATCCACCAGCAGGATGAAGGAGGTCATGAGGCCCAGTATCCTCAGGGTCATTCTCACCGAAATACGGGATAGAGGCTGAAACATTGGTATCATAGCCCGAATATCCTGAACAGCTCTGATGAAAGGGAGCATCTGAGAAGGAGTCAGGTGTGACTTCCACAAGTTTATAGTGCACCCCAGCAAGTGCAGGAGGTCCGCCGTAGTCTGGAGGTGGGAGACGACAGCTGGGGGTGAGCCCGTCTTCAACAGCCAGTCGCTGAGATAGGGGAAGACTGGAACCCCTGATCTGCGCAGATGAGCTGCGACCAGAGTGGCACTGGTAAGGCTGAAGGGGAGCACGGTGAACAGAAAATGCTTGTGGCCTACCATGAACCGAAGCGCCTGTGGGCTGGCAGGATGGAAATGTGAAAATAGATGTCCTGCAAGTGCACCACCACCATCCAGTCTCCAGGGTCGTGGGCTGATAGAACCTGAACCAAGGTTAACATTTTGAACTTCTCCTTCTGGAGTAAGCGGTTGAGGCCTTTGTCCTTCTTGGGCACCAGAAAGTAGCGGGAATAGCAACAAGACCTACTTCTGCCGCAGGGACCCTCTCGATAGCTCCCTTAGCCAAGAGAGCGGAGACTTTCTGGTGACGCGCCAAATGATCCTCCGACTGTGACATGGAGGCAGGGGTAGTCTTGAAAGGGAGGGAGTAGCCCCTTCGGACAATTGGCAAAACCCACCTGTCGGGCATGATGGATTGCCAGTGGGGGAAGTGATGGTGAATCCTGACGCCCACTGGTCGCTGATGGGCCTGTAAAGTCAGACTAGGAGGGTTTGGGGGCGGGGGGGTTTGGGTAGGAGGGGTGGGGGGGCGGGGGATAGATAAGGGTGGACGGGGCCGCCCGCTGGTTCCCAGACCTGCGTCGCTGGATCCCTCATCTATGGCTACACAGAGGCTGGGCAGCTTGCATGGGCCTGTTGCTACACTGGGTCGGACGTGGTGGGGTACCGCTTCCGTAGCCACGAAAGGGACGAAAGGCAGACTGTGGTGGGCGGGAAGACGCAGCGAGGCACAAGGATCAGGCCGTAGCCCGAGAATCCTTGAAGCGCTCTAGCGCCGAGTCTGCCTTGTCACCAAAAAGGTGACAGCCATCGGAGAGCATGTCCAGCAAAGTTGCTTGAACATCCCCCGAAAAACCAGATGTCCTCAACCAGGCGTAGTGACGAAGGGCTAACAACGTGGGAATCCTTCTGCCTAGTGAGTCTGTGGTATGAAGTCCACAGCCCATCCACCACTGCCTGGAAGAGAACGGCCCGGGCCTCCTCTGGGCACTGTGGCAGCACACGAGCAACTGAGTTCCAGACTGTATGGGTGTAACGCCCCAAGAGGCAAGCGGTATTCACAGACCGCAGTGCCGAACTGGAGGAAGAGACCATGCGCTTCCCAAGATGATCCAGCTTCTTGGGGTGTGGAAGGGAATGCTCTCTTGGAAGAAGCTTGGACCACCAAGCTCTCAGAGGAAGAGTGTTGGGTGAGGAAAATGGGATCGCCCGGAACTGGGCGGTGGCTGCGGGCAATCGTCTGTTCCACAGGAACCCCTGTGCTGGGCTTGGACCAACTGCCCAGAAGGACGTCCGTGAGGGCTTCGTTCAAATGCAAGAGGGGTTCAGAGGAAGTTGACGCCGGTTGAAGCACCTCTGTCAGGAGGTTAGTCCTGACTGCCACTGTAGGGAGCTCAAGGGCCAAGGACTCGGCTGCTGTATGCACCACCACAGCATAGGATGCTCTCTCCTCCGTAGCCACGGTATGGGGAGAAAGCATGCCAAGGTCTGGGGAGGTGTCCAGACCACTGGTGTCACCCAATTCCTCTCTCCTGTCCGTTTCTTCCAGTTGGTCTGCCAAAGGGTCCATCGACCCATCCCATTCCTCATCACCAAACTCAGGGCGCTAGGGAACACCTGGGATGAACAAGGGAACAAAAGTACCCTCCGGCGTAGGATTAGACGTCGGTCGACGTCGATCTGGCTCCATGTCCATCTCGGGGATGAGGATCGGGGCACTGCTGGCCGGGGGCACAGCCGGCGCATGGGCATCGTCACTGGGCTTGGCGCTGGGGAGGGTTGAGTAAGGTCGATCCGGATCCAAGCCTGGATCCATGGTGGCCCTACAGCGCCCAGGGCTGGAGCTGCAGGCATCGAAGGTCCAGAACCCCCCAAACGGCTCTGAGGCGCCCAAGGGAGCACGAGCGGAGTCCGGCTGCCCAAAGATTCGATGAAGGGCTTCTTAGAATATACGAAGTTGGACAGGGAACGCCCCGGCTGCCGGAAACGGGGGAAGTGCAAAGTCATCCCTGAATCAGGCACCGGAGATGGAGCCTTAGAGCGACGACGCTCCGGGTCCCGCGTCGCATCAGCCAACCGACAGGGAGAAGGCGAAGGGCAACAGTGGTTCTTTGCCTTCTTCTTGTGCTTCGACTTACCCAAAGAGTGCGAAGACTTGGAGGAGGTGTGGTGACTCTGCGACTGGTCTCGAGACCTTCCCCTCGGGCAGGAGCGTCACAGAGGCGACTGCCGGGTCGCTAAAAGCTTTTGGGACCGCTCCAGCAAAGACTTCGGAGCATTACTTCGGGACATGGATGAGCTCCATGCACCAGAGGCACACAAGGTGAGGATTCGTCATGGAAATCAGCTTTTCCGATAATGGGACATCCCTCATGCACCAGGAGTCTAAGACTCAAAAAAAGATGTTGTCAAAAAACGAAAAATGTTTAGTCAAAAATTACTAAGGGGCAAGCTCTCTCTGGATCAGCGCTAAGTGGGCATGGAAAAAGAAAGAACTGACGTCAGCGCACCGGGGCACTGTCTAAGTAGGCACCGCAATGTGATCCCAGCGACCACGACACCAATGGTGGATGCGAAGTCAACCAAGGCCACCTTCCGACGTGCAGGGGTACTGCTAAGGGAAAAACTTTCCGGGATACATTCTGATGCCTGGGGGTAATACAAAGGTAAGGAATCTCTAACTAATAGTCTCTTTCAGATCAACTGTGCATGGACTCTAAAGGAGTGAACTCAAGTAGGTAAGTAGCAAATTAAGGTCTCACTGTGGTGTGACAAGCCTAAGCACCATGCCTGTACCAACTGCCCTACCCAAATAGTCGGTTGTGTCCAGGCCAGAACATACGCTGTATTTCACAGCATCTTAGCTGCAGAGGATCAGATGTTGGCAGGTTTGTAACACCATACGGGACAGCTGGCAAGACATCTGCCACCCTGTCCCACAAGGAGTGCGAATACCGTCCCTCGAGACAGGGGGTATTGGCAGATTGCAAAGCAAGGCAGGCACTGGAAAAGATGTGTTTTACAACATTTTCAATTCTTCTGGATCCCTGGTCAGGGAATGAGCTTGGGTAAAGGCTGCTGGACGATGCCTGAATTACCAGACTCTCTGGAGTAAAGTGCTGGACTAAGCAATCTGGGTCCTCTGTGACTGGCCTCTGCTGCCTTGTCACTGGTCTGTTCCCTGGGGGGCAGGATCCTGGTTTCACCCAGGTGTCCATCAGTATATCAGTAAGAGCCTCATTAAAGGGGGACAGAGGTTGGTGGGCGGTAGCTGCAGGTGTGAGAGACTCTCAAAACATTGGTTTTGACTTCCTGCATGGGCAGTGTTAAATCAACCTCTTTCGCTGGCCTCCTGAAGACAGTCACAAAAGAGGCAGATTCTTTAGGGTTTGGGGAATCCAGGCCCATGTCAGGGGAAGTGTTCAACCCCCTGGCATCTTGAAAGTCTTCACAAATGTGAGCTTCGTTATTAAGATCATGACCCTCATCATACTCATAGCACTGTTGTTCTGGGTCTGTGAAACTAATGGCATTATTAAGGTCATTGTTGAACTTCCAATCCGATCCGATAAAACTATCAGATCTGGTATCAGTGACATCGGTGATGGCGTTGAGGTAAGGCCTGGGGTATCAGTATCAGTGCTGTGGGTGACACCTTACATTTTGATGGCTAATTGATGGGACTGACCTTAGGTGCAGGTTAAGTGGAACAGTCAGGGATGTATTCACCGATGGGACTCCGATAGGCTGTCACCTTGAATTCTTGGGGCCGGCCCAAAAGTGCTCAGGTAGAATTTAGAGGGGAACAAAAAATCACGGCTACGGTGTCCTTCAGACATTGCATTTCATCTGCTGTGGCTACCCACTGTGGCAGGAGGTCGCGGAGAAGTACTTCAAGAGTAAATGCTGCAGAGTGGCTCTGAGGTCAAGAGGAACATGGGGTGTGAGTAGCAGTACATTTGCAACCTCTGGTTGTACCTCTTGTGTGATTTATGCCCCTTACCTGAACTACTGGATGTGGTATGGTCCAAAGAATGGCTTCTGGAGTGAGTGTGCCTGTGCTTTCGACCAGGACCGAGACCACTTCTTCACCTTCTAGAGTATCGCAACAATCGTGGTGTTGAGGCACCAGAGGCAGGCGCCGTGGCTGTCCATCACTGACATCTGTGACACTCGCAACGTGGCTTGAAACCTGTAGTTGTACGGCCCATATCTGCACATTGGAGATAGAATTTTTGGTTTTTCCTGAGGGAAAAAGTCTGTCAGAGACAGCACTGCTAGCTTCGGATCCGCGTCAGAAGGCGTGGAAAAAAAGGACGTCAGTGTGCAGCGGTGGCGCATTTATAAAAGGTCAGAATGTCATCAGCAGACACGCTGTTAGCTACGCGGAGCTGCACACTCTCCTGCTGAAATTGCGAAACTTGATACTGCTTTTGTTTTAAAACCAATTTTAAAGTCTTTTGATCACTTGCCTGAGCACTCCTAGGCTCCGGTCTGACGCGGCTGGTGCCGATTGTTCGGAGGGCCTGTCAGGAGGAAATACACTTCCGGTTGGGTTAGCGCTCCAGCATAAGCATGCCCACTGGTATTTAGACAACATCTAATGCGCACGCACGGCGGACACAGCAGAGACGCTGTTAGCTACGTGGCACTGAACACTCTCCTGCTGCAATTGTGAAACTTGATACTGCTTTTGTTTTAAAACCAATTTTAAAGTCTTTTGATCACTTGCCTGAGCACTCCTAGGCTCCGGTCCGACGCGGCTGGTGCCGATTGTTCGAAGGGCCTGTCAGGAGGAAATACACTTCCGGTTGGGTTAGCACTCCAGCATACGCGCGCCCACCGGAATTTAGACAACCTCTAATGCGCACGTGCAGCGGACAAGCGCAGCCGGCGGCACGCCAAAGGCAAGCCCGTCTGCGCCCCTCCGAGCCCAGCCGGGACCAGGGGCCAGAACCCCGGGATCTCTTGATATAACTAAGTCCTCCCACTATAGTTACGATCCTCAGACACTGTGGAACTTAAGGGCAGCCTCTGACAATAGGTGTCTTCATGCTATGTGCCCGGCTAACAATGTATTAAACTGTCCCCACTGTGACTTCAAACTTAAACCGCACATTAAGTCAGCACAGGAACCCCGGCCACCACTAAGAATGTTTCTTTTGAACTGCCGCTCCCTGATAAAGCACTCTGAGGAACTGCAGCTTCTTTTGGAAACTTTTAAATCCGATGCTCTCTTTCTATCGGAAACCTGGTTGGGGGACGAGGCGGACCTCGCTATTACACAAATCCTACAGCTAGGGTACTCACTATATAGAGTTAATCGGAAAACTGGCAGAGGTGGGGGACTGGGGATAATCTTTAAGGATTGCTTCCGCTGTCGCTCCTCTATTGCAGAAGTATCCGACTGCGAAAGCATGAGTTTCGCTCTCGATATTTCACCCACGGTTACCTTTGCTGGCCTGCTATTGTACCGGCCACCAGGCCCGGTGGGCCGGTTTCTTGATAGCCTTCCACCCACTGTCGCGCAATTAGCACTGTCCCCAGCTAATTTTACAGTACTTGGGGATTTGAATATACACCTAGATGACCCCTCGGATCACCAAGCAAGGGATCTTCTGTCCAGTTTAGCAGCCCTGCAAATCGTGCAGAAGAGGTTTGCACCCACACATATTAAGGGCCATCTTTTGGACGCGGTGCTTAGTAATAACCATAAGCTCCATGTGGGTCTCCCAATCCCCCTCCCATGGTCCGATCATCTACTCGTCCCCCTGAAGTGGGAAACACTGATGCCCCCCGTAGTGCAGTCTCCAGCGCCACTGTTGGGAAGGAAATGGTTGAATCTCTCTGTCACCCAGTGGCTGACCTCTTTAACTGCTATCACCCCTTCATTCGGCCCTGATCCAGGCAAAGCCAATAGTAGTTTTGATAACTGGATAAGGACCTCATTGGACTCCATAATCCCTGTAAAGCCCCTACACAAAAAAATTAAACCAAAAGAGGCACCTTGGTTCAATTCTAATCTGAGGGAATCAAAACAAAGTTGTAGGAAATTAGAGATGTGATGGAGGCAGGCTCAAGATGTCGAAAGCAGAAAGGCCTACAGAGAAGCTATCAGAAAGTATAAGGCGGAAATAAAAACCGTGCAATCTGTATTTTATGAGGGCTAGATAAGCGCTGCCACTAATTCCCCCGAAGAAATTTTCCGGATTGCCAAATCACTTATTAATATCCCACAAAAACTCCCCAAACCCCAGAGAGGCCCAAAACCGCTGCAATACTCAGGCGGAATACTTCCACCAAAAAATCCAGCTGATTGCCCCCTCTTTTCTCTCGCCGCAAGACAAACCCACTTTTCTGGGCGGTGATAGTTGCCATACGCTTACGTTTTGCCCTCTAATGAAGTTCCCCCCGCTTAATGAGGAATTACTAAACACCTTAATGTCGAGAGTATCATCTGGTTTCCCGACAGATTCAGCCTCACCGCGTCATCTTTTGTTAGTCTCTGAGGTAATCCGGCCAGTGATCCTGAAGCTTCTAAACGCCTCCATTACAGCTGGAAAGGTGACGCTAGCATGAAAATGTGCCCAAATCAGAGCACTATTGAAGAAACCTAGTTTGGATCCCTCTATCATGGCCAACTACCGTCCGATCTCTCTCCTGCCATGGCTGGGCAAACTGCTTGAGAAGCATATCAATACCGTCCTGGTCCACCATTTGGAGTCTAACAATCTACTCCATGACTCTCAAGCAGATTGACGCCCGAAGCTCAGGACGGAAGCAGCCCTCCTGGCCGTGACTGAGAGCGCCCGGAGGTATCTGGATCAAGGCGGCACTGCAGCAATTATCTTGCTGGACCTCAGTGCCGCCTTTGATACGGTAGATCACAACATCCTGATCTCCCGTCTAAAACATCTTGGAGTGACAGGACTGGTGTTGTGTTTCTATCTAGGACCCTAATTCGATATTCCCGATTTATGCCCTTATATGGGTATAATAAATAATATCCTTATAAAGGTATAAGAATCATATCCATATTTAGTAATAGCCCATACAGTCGAAATACGGCAAGGCTACTTCCCTAGACTCCTAGAAAGTACAACGCGTTCTTTAAACAAACCAAACCTCCAGCAACCTGGGAATTCCCCATGCCGTTGTTTTGATTTGTCCTAGAACTCCTGCGAACACTGAAAGAACGGCCAGTTCTTAGTGACATCTTTTATTGACGTCTTATGTCCAACCTTACGTCAAAACCGGCACCTTTCAGGTATAAATATACCAACGTTGCCTTAAGCAAACACACGGTGGTTTGGAGCAGAGCGGCTATCTACTTGCCTGAGAGCCCAGCTGATGCGAGAGCCCACGGACGCCGCCCCTCCCTTTTGACGCACTTAGAAAGGCGCTGTCTTTTTCTCCAACCGAGAAAATCCAGCTCCGGTGTTTCCAGATACCCTTGCGGGTTGCTGGGATATCGAGTCCTGAGAGAGAGATACCAGACCTCCCGCATTCCATTACCCAGGTACGGAGCTGACTAAACCCTTAAGAGAATTCTTGACTCAGATTCCTTGGCAAAAACCAACTTAACTTAAACTGCTACTTACTTACTCCTTCCCACGTATTAGGCTTAGGTCAGGTACACCGGGGTAGGCGTAGATTAGAAGCACCAGTTGAGTACGTTAGTCAATGTATTTATGTATGTATATATTTTATCCATTTTAAAGTATCATATGGCTAAGAAACCATACCAATGCTTTTACAGTATTATTTCATAATACTCCTTTTACTGTACGCACTTTACTTTATGATAAGTATTGCAATTATGGCAATTCATTTCTCTTGCATGAGAAAGAAGACTGCTCAATAAATAACACCTTTTATTGAAAACGCCCGTCTCTCTATTTCTCTGCACTCTGGTGAAACTAAGTATGCACGATTGACTGAGTGAAATAACTGTCTATTGTTTTCACACGACTCTAGAGATACACTCTTTATTCTGAGGGAGCAAAGTTGTCATGTTTATGCGGTTGTCAGAAGCTAACCTCTTCTTGTCTAAATCAGGAGCGTTAACTCTTTCCTGAACATTCGAGAAAGTTTCTAGTGACCTCTGAGCTAGCTGGCAAAACTAATTAAGTCTAATATAGTCAGTAGAGACCTAGTCGACCTCAGTCCTACGTCTACACTGCTGTTTATATTATTCCAATGCGCAGAGACTATTGGGAATATAGGAACTACACTACACTGGCTCTTGCCTGGCTGCAATCCTTCCTGGAAGACCGGTTTTTTCAGGTCTCGGAAGGCGATTTTCAATCTAAACCCTGGCCCCTTAGCTGCGGGGTTCCGCAGGGATCTTCCCTGAGTCCAACTCTTTTTAATGTTTACATGGAGCCTTTGGCTGGGATAGTGCACCCTTTCGACATTGATATTGTCACCTATGCAGATGATACCCAACTGGTGGTTGCTTTCAACCACCCTGAGGGATCATTTGGTGCCCTGGGTAGCTGCCTAGCGGCAGTGGCCGACTGGATGGCACTCTCCCACCGAAAGCTAAACGGGGACAAGACAGAACTCATATTCTTGGGTAAGTCCCCGCCACCTAGAACAGCTATAGATTGGCCAACATGTATGGGCACTACGCCAGAGTCTAAAGATCAGATTAAGAGTCTCGGAGTATGGCTTGATAGCACTCTCTGCTTTAACCATCAAGCGATCAAGCTCTCCGCCACCTGTTTCGGCCTGATGAGGTTGTTGAGAAAAATGTTGCCCCTCCTCCCTTTTCAGGCCCGAAGGATCATTGTGCAGGCTCTGATCTTGTCCCGCCTGGACTATGGGAACGTCCTGTATCTGGGTGCCCCACTGACTACAATTAGAAAACCTCAGGTAACCCATAACTGCGTGGCACGGTTACTTCTGAAGCTGCATCGGAGTCATTCAGGATCAGCTGCTCTGAAAAAACTCCACTGGCTGCCTATTCAGGCCAGGATTTGATTTAAAAGAACAAGGGGAGCTTGGCCAATTAGAAAAGGATAATCTAATTTTAAGCCATTGCTTAAAAAGAGTTTCGAATTGACTTTTGCGCTCCTTTTCCTAATGCATTTCACTTTTTTTGCTTTAATCAAACCTTCTACGTATGTAAAAATGTGTTGCACCATGTATTGGTAATATATGTTCATTGTTTCTGTCTGTTTCACATTGATTTTTGTACAGTTGTGACCACATTTAGGACCACATTTAATTTTGATATTATGTTGCATTGAATAACCTAACTTTGTTCAATATTTATGATATGTACAGGTCTTTTCTGCCTATCATATGTTGTGTTCGACAAACATGGTATAAACTTAAAAAGTAACTGGTATAAATAAAAGTACCTGGTTGAAAACGACAAATAGCGTCTTCAACTTGCCTTGATTTTTTGGCTGTGATTGAGTAGTGGGAGGCACTCTTGTTTGATTAGGATTTGATTTAAGGCAATGTGTATAGCCCACAAAGATATGTGGCTTGCTAGCCCTCCTATGATTTGCTCATTAGTAACCCCCTACCACCCACCGAGAAATCTGCATTCCAGCACATCCTTTTTTGCAGTCTCACGGAAAGTGCAACGAGCTAGATGGGGAGGTCGCTCCTTCTCCTGGAATGCTGCCTCCTCATGGAACTCCCTGCCCTCCACCATACGCAGCGAACCTGATCTACAAAAGTTTCGTAAACTTCTGAAAACATTTCTTTTCCACTAATCTGCGTAGCCTGTCCGTCGTCTTTGCCCATCTGCCCGAAGCGCTACGAGCAGGCCCGGACTGGTGAGTCTGCCCACCGGGCAATCCCCCGGTCGGCTGGAGGGTGGTGGGGGCCGGTTTTCTAAACGGGGGCCGGTTTTGTGGCTGGGGGCCGATTTTCAGTCTGCCCGTCAGTCACACTCACAGCCTGTGCCGGTCGGACTGAAAATCGGCCCCCAGCCACAAAAGCGGCCCCCGTGTAGAAAATTGGCCCCCGCATCGAGAGTTTGACCCAGCCAGCACTGCAGCAATGCAAACTTCCACGGTTCCGTCCACCAAATGGAGGAGCGCGCAGAATGCCCCCCCCCTTTCTCCTCCTCTGCCGCGTCAGATGATTAATCACCACATTCGTGACGTGATACCGGCGCCACTTGTTACAGGCGGGCGCGCGGCTAGTTTAAATAAATCACGGCGCAGCAGGCACTGACTGATCTTATCACTGCGCATGGTGTTAAAATTGCTCTCTTCTCTGGTAAGCCTTAGTGCGCTCGTGTGATTTCTAAAAGTTCCTCGGTGTTATCCGGTCCTCCTTCCGTTGTCCCAGGCTGCAACAGGATGTTTCAATTTTCTGCCCACCAGCCGGGCCCCAAGTCACCGAGGAATGAATTGCTGTTCCTCTGCAGCCGGTGTTCGAGAATGAACGATCATCACCTGTTCACCTCATGACCTCGACACTATCCTGTTGCTGTGCCCTGCCCAGGCAGTCAGAGCCCAACTAGTGCTGCCCCGGACTCACCATGCAAGCGTGAGTCTCGTAGTGAGAGCAGGTGGCACAGATTGAGGATACATTGCGGGACGCTCGCTGTCGGACTCTTAACCCAGAGGCAGGCTAACGATCTTGCTGTGACATGCAGGCAACTCCTCTCAGTGGATCATTCTATCAAGAGACCACACCAGGTAAGTCAGTTATTAATTTAATAATCCGCTCCTGAAATTCAATATGTTTATTAAGAAAATGGCGAGGGGGCTCAAGCACAGCATAGCGCCTCGTAAATGGGTACTCTAAAGTTGTCTGTTCTGTAAATGCACTGCAGGCCATATCCGAGTTTTGTCTGTACTAATAAATCATCAAAACTGCTAGTTTAGTTAAAGGGTTTAATATCTTTGCTTGACCGTGTTACTACAAGCAGCATGAGACTTGCTTGGTCACAGATAAGGCAGATGATTAATATCTGCGCTGGAGAGGTGTCTGTGTCAGACTTTTGGCTCATGGCTGTTTTCACTCACTATTAAGTAGAGCATAGAGTTTATATGCATACTGCAAATAAAGTTACCAGCATATTGTATTGTAATGAACTGTGTTATATGTAGATAGCTCAGTGGGTTAATTCTTTTGTCACAGAGAACCCTTTGGTTTTTGTGGTTCAGCCACACCTGAAGCGGAGGTTGGGGTGGTGGGTGCTGATTATTTAAAAATTAAATAATTGCTTTAAAAGCACATGCTACTGAGTTGGAATTTCTTATTGCTCAAATCAGTATTATTTCCGAAATGTGTCTGTTTTCATGGACTTCATTCCATAATTTTGGCCGCAAGAAAGTGTAGCTCTACCTGTCATACATTTAGTTGTTAAATGTCTTTCGGTTCGTAAATCCACTGAATCTATGAAATTTCACCCATAAGCAATCCGAAACATTAGCAGCTATGCTCAAATGAGTGTAATTTCTGACATTTGTATGATTCCATTGTCTTCACTGCTTCATTTTTCTTGCGGGAAAGTGTCACTCATAGTCGTTGGAACGTCACTCATAATTACACAGAAGTTATGAAAATGTCACTCATAGCAATCTGAAACCTTGGCAGCTATGAGGAGTGACACTTTCTCACGGGCAAAATCACTCAATAAAGATGAAGGAAACCTGTGAATACCAGAAACAGGTGCAAAGCAGCTGATCTTTGCAGCATGCATTTTAACCCTATATGCAGAATTTTATGGGGAGTCAAAACTGCTACTAGACAAGTAACTATTGAGCAGGGGCTTTTACACCCATGTCTAAGTCCATCATCATGTCTTCCCGCTTAGCCGCAGCTGCGGCTGACCACAAGTAAGAAAATGATCTCTGTCGCAAAAGCAATAGCCCACTGAGCGGTCTACATTAAATACAGTTCCTGATGTCAAGGTACACGAGTCTCCTCCAGGAACCTTTATACCCAAGCACACCACCCTGTCTCCCAGCTGAGCCGGAGGTGCGGCTGGACCAAAAGTAAGAAAATAATTGCTGTTAGCTGTAATACTACATGTCTCTCTGACCTCTTTCAAGTGCTCGCCGTCCTTTTTCCCCAGCACCCCCCCCCCCCCAAGGGGGCGGCAATCTAAGGGATAGCCCCGGGCGCCACAAGCTCTAGCTACGCCCCTGCTAAGCCCGACCCCCGTGTCTGCCAGACTGCCACTGTCTGCCACGTGAGTGCCGCCCCGCCACCAACAGCAGTCACAGGCCTGTGAGTGAGGTGAGTCCAGCGAAATAAGAACAGGGCAAGCGTGACCAGGCCTGAGGCCTGGCTGGCCCTGGGCCTGGACGAGTGCTTAACATACAAATATCCTTTCTGCAGTGCTCTGACTACAGCTTTGCCGAGTTGGGTTCACACTTTTAAACACCTCTTGGTGAATGAATGCAACTGTGAGGTCACACATATGCAGACACGCGCATTAGCCCACAGAGCTATCGCACTGCCATTGCAATTACGGTGATGATGGTTGTTGGGAAGTCTCTGGTTCAACTGGCCGCGGCGTCCATATTTCCAGTTTTCCGACTAGTGCTTTCCCTGACTTCCGGCGCAGCTCCCCCCAAGTGTAGCGCCAATCTAGATTCAGGCGCAAACTCCAGTCCGAGCCCTAATCGGGGTTACTACTCGGGCGCAGGTGCACCTCCCTTGAGCTTTATCTGCATTATTTTTTACCACATCAAACCGGAGCAGATGGTGCAGATCAGCAGCAGGGGGCAGAGTACAAGATGTAGAGTTGGCATATTAGCCCCCTATCTATGCATCGAATGTCTTCTGGTGCTGTCATTGCGACCTGCTGACCACAGCACCGTGCTGTGCAAACTCTGGGTGTGCCCTTACAGCACGACTCAGACGCCCTGGCCTAAGGCACTGGGAAGCAGTGCTTTGAATGGACCGGCATTGGAGGAGGCGCTGTATTTCACATCTGAAAGATGAACGTTGTAATCTGGTCACATCTCCATTGTTGCCACGTTGAGATTTTTCTGTTGCAGGAAAGGATGAGGGAGGGGGTTTGATAGATCAAGTTTGGCCTTGACCGGCTGGAGAGGGCGCCTGAATATGGGCGCTTGGTGGCTTGAAATGGGCATTTGGCAGCTAGAGATGGGTGTTGGATGGACTTAGGTGAATGTTGGGGGATGTAGGTGGAGTTGGTTTGATGGCGATGATTTGGTTGGATGAAGTGCACATTTGATAGAGGCGGGTGTGTGTTCGATCATGATGGGTGTTGGATGCATGCAGATGGGCGTTGGCTGGTTGGAGAGTGCTGTGGTGGTTAGATGAAAGGGACCTCTGGAGAGATGGAGTTTGGTGTGATGGAAGTGGGTGTTGGATGGATGCAGATGGGTGGTTGGAGATAGCTGTGGTTGGACAGATGAAAATTGGTGTTGGATGAATGCAGGGCATGCTGGGTGCTTTCAGATGGCTTTCGTTGTATGTAAGTGACTTTAGACAGATGGAAGTGTATGCTGGATGGATGCGGATGGGCATTGGGTGGTTGGAGATGGACGATGGTGGATGCGAATGGGTGTTGGATGGATGCGGTTGGCATTGGGTGGTTGGAGATGGACGGTGGGTGGATGCGGATGGGTGTTGGATGGATGCGGATGGCATTGGGTGGTTGGAGATGGACGGTGGGTGGATGCAGATGGGTGTTGGGTAGATGCGGATGGGCATTGGTTGGTTGGAGATGGACGATAGTGGATGCGGATGGGTGTTGGATGGATGCGGATGGGCATTGGGTGGTTGGAGTTGGACGGTGGTGCGGCCCACTCTTCACGCAGCGCTGCTGCTCTCATTAGCGCTCGTGTTTGTAGGCAGCGATGTCCCCCGTCATCTCGCTGCCGGCTATGTACCAGTACCACCTGATAACTAAGTTCTAAACTCTCTGCCCGAGAGACTCACTGAGGTTCTAACTTATCAGGTAGTGTGGTGGTACAGTCACGTCGCGCTGCCTGCTCATCATTCCTCATTCGTTGTGCCAGTGTCGTGCCAATGTATGCCCAGTTTCACTTTCACCTTCTACTGCAAGTGGTCTGGCCTGGCCTGGCCTGGCCTGCCTGTCTCACAGCAGAGGTTTCTACTACGGTCCGGATGTGTCTCATTTATCATGGGATGTGTGTAGCCTACAGCGCAGAGTGGGAGTGACGCAGGAGCAGGCCCCCTCACATCCTGGTTGCTCTCCCCAATGCCCCCTCCCTCACGTTTGTACATTTCAAACATGTTGCAAATTGGTTTAATTGCCGTTGACATTCACAATAACTACCACTCAGTGTTAATAACAAGCATTTGCAATGCAATAGGTCTCGCATTTACGTGACTTTAAGCTACTGGCATTGTAAATGATAATGCCTTTTATTTATGTTTTGGTTTTTAAAACATAAATAAAAAGCATTCTCATTTACAATGTCAATAGCTTACACCTTCGCAAATGCGAGATCTGTTGCATTGCAAATGCTTGTTAATATGAGGTTAGGCCCTGAGATTAGTATGATGTTTTTTGAGAACTGGGGCGAAGGACCAGGGATGTCTTGAATTTATGGTTGTTTTGAGCCTCATCCAAATGCATATAATGTTTCGACCATAAAACGCAAGAGGATACTGCCCTACACGTTTCCGACTTCTATGGTAAAGGACCCAACAGCAGATCTGGGGTCTTTCTACTCGGGATACTGAGGTAGTTAGCTCAGTAGAAATCCAACTTCATTGGTGCTTTGTGATTAAAGTATCAACTTCGAATAGTCCCTTTAAGAGAATGTTTGCATATGATCATATGATTTACAGTCCTGATTTATTTGTAAAATAACGGTTTATATTTATTGTTCTTTATTTTGTCTTGTGATCAATAATATGTATTTAGATGGAAAAATGGCATCTGTCAGAGCCTTGTGCACAAATTCATTACAACGATTTCACAATAATGGTGCAAATACATGACCAATGTTTTTTTTTATGGGTTTAGAAAAGGAAACATATGAGGTCAGTTGCTCTCCACAGTTTGAAATTTGAATTTTGTGTAGAAATCAATACTCTGTAGTTGGAATTCAGGGGCACATGCATCGTGCTATTTACCGGTCGCAAATGGGCTGATTCGCAGAATCGTCCCGCTTGCGACTGGTAAACAGGCATTTCCGATGCATCAACCCAAAATGCATTCGCAAAACAGGTAATCGCAATTTTTGCGATCACCTATTCTGCGAATGCAGTTAGCGAATCGCAATTTGCGATTCCCAAAATGCAGTGCAAGAAGCATTCTCAGAATGTGACTTTGCTTTAAGGAATCGCAAATTAACATCAACTTCAAGTTGATGTTAATTTACAAATCCTTAGAAGGGCATGTGTGTACGCCACATGTGCACACATACCATTTTTGGGGGTGCATCAGGGTGGCCTTTTGACACCCTAGCACCCTTGAAATTGCATTTGCAATTTGCGATTACTTCAATGGTAATTGCAATTTGTGAATGCTCTCCCAATCATTCCTAGGGGCCTCTAGGCATTCCCTAATAGCGAATCGCAATTTGCAATTCGCTATTTGGAAATGTGTAGGAATCGCAAATTACTTTGCAATTCCTACATGCAAAAGGTATTGCGAGTCCTTAATAGCGATTCCTTAATAGTCACTATTAAGGAATCGCAATTCCTTCGGTTGATGTATGTGCCCGATAATTATGATTTTATGAGCAATAGGCATGCTAAAAATGTTTAGCTTTTAAAAGATACATATATTTTTTTTTTTACTGAGAATTTAGGTAGCTTTTCAAAAAAGAATCTAGCAGTACTGTATAACTCTTGTCTTAACTTTAAAAGGACTATTTTGAGAATGCCCACAGAGATTGATGTAAGGATATTTTAGAGCATCTTGCTTTACGTTTTAAGGTGTTTTACAAGCATTTTACTAGCCTTCTTATACTCAGTCAAGAAGTTTGCCTATTGCTTTTGTGTCTGCTCTTTTGCGTAAACATTTATTGGTCTATAGGACTTAATTTCTCTCGATCCTATGCTTGCTTGTTGCTTACTTCTTTGTTCTTTCAATGAGAAATCGCCTCTGGTCGTCGCGGATCATAGTCGCACTAGCAGCAGAAAAAAAAATCCCACACAAGCTGCTTGAAGCTGCCTGTGTAAGCGACCACAACCATAATTTTCTACTGGCAGTGGCTAGCGCCTAGCCCGACCGCCCTGTGTCCAGTGTCTGCCACAGTGCGAAAAACGGACTCGCCTCACTCAGGCCTGCTGACTGCTGTTGGTGGTGGGGTGGCACAGTGCCACCCCACCACCAACAGCAGTCAGCAGGCCTGAGTGAGGCGAGTCCGTTTTTCTGCCCCGAGCTTGAAAGAAGCAAGCAGCGCGCGACGTGAATATGAACCTGATAAGTTATAACCTCTCGGCCCAAGACTATTTTTGGTGCTCTCTGAAAGAATGCCTATGAATACATATGACTGGGTGGGTAACCTGATGTTCTTTAAGGACATCATCTACTGTTTACTGTGCTTTGAAAGTTGATACAATTTGAATATGTAATGAAAAATGTGCTGTAAAATTCACCATTTTGGTCTGTCGTTTTTCAAAAATTTCTTGGGGGGAGAACCACCCCAAACCCCCCTAGTGGCCGTCGGGCTCGCTCGCTGCGCTCGCTCGCTACACGCTGGACAGGGGCTGATTCGCTACGCGACGGACGGGGGCTGGTCTGGCTAAATTTGCCAGGGCTGCTTTCAGTTCCCAGTCCGGCCCTGGCTACGAGGCCTTAGGGTAGAAGCGCGCTTTATAAAATTGATTTTCATTTCATTTCATCTCCGAGGCTGGATGGAGCCGATGTGGAGCTTTACGATGCCACCTACAGACAGGTGAAGGAACTGCTGTAAAGTTTCTGGCTAGCATTCCAGGCCTAGGGAAATTGCTGAAGAATCTGCGGTTAGAAGTCTGTATCAGAAATGGCTTGCAAGTCCTACTGAAAATCCTAAACCTAATCAGTTTTGTATCAGGTTTCTCTATAGAATTCCTCTCCTGAAAAGGAATCACTGCGTTCTTTGGATATTTTTTACATAAGTCCATGTACTTGGGGTGAGAATAAAACAACAACCTATTATGCTTCCTCTTCTTTTTGCGTGACATTCTTTTCTCATTGTAATGGTTTTTTGTGTATTCTTAAATCTGCTTTTTGAAAAAAGCCTTCCATCACACATAACATACATAATATGGCTTCTCAGTCTCAAATGGCTTTTGGGTGCATCAGAGATCACAGGTTTGCCAAAACACCACAAACACTATCATTGTGTATTCATTAAAAACACGTTAGCGCCGTTTTGAATAGGATTCAAGCCCAAACACTGTGGAGGAGACATAGCCTCTGGTAAAAAAGAAATTGAAAATAACCAAGAGAATCTCGAGGAAAAAAATTGAAAGGCCATCACAAGTACAGTTCACTTTACACAGACTGGTAACCCGTAGCACTAGAATAAAGTCCTGAGATGAGACTTTAGAGCAAATCAAATTTCAAGACAATTGATAGAGCTTAAAAAGAAAGGATTTTTAAGTTGAGCTGTAGAAGGCCGATAAGACAACCAGGTAACCCCCTACTCTGTGCCTTTATTTAAACCCTCCTCAGCCACAGAAAAAGTGATATCAAGTAGCTGAGAAACCACACATGAAAGGGGGACTTGAACAGTAAAAGTGACATAGATAGAGAATATCTTCCTACACCTAGGTTGCATTTTGTGGATGAATGTCTGACTGGTAACACAATATTGACAACATTACAGCTAACTTGCTAGAGTGAGCCTTTCAGCATTCAGCCTCTAGGCCTTAATAGAAAGACTGTGGAAAGTTTAATAAATGACTCCCAACCAACTCTCTCCCCCTTCAATAACAGGCCCTGAATGGAATGCCCTAGAGGGCAAACGCGGAGTTACAGAAGGTCCTGTAACTGCCTCCTCTTAGCCCACCGATATGAATAACTTCTGACTGATGCATCCTGCTCTTTCAGTTAACTTTAGACAGGACTGGGACTTGTTTAGAGGATACAACCAAGAGAAAAATATCCATCTACCAGAACGGTTTCTCCCAGAGACTGTCTGGCTACACGTAAAAGGAAGGATCAAATTCAAAATCTCCTTGTCTTACTCCTATACAAGGCCATCCACCTCAAAAGTCAACCTTATTTGGCTAAACTACTTATGATTTGACTTTGAGGAGGACTACAGGATATGAGAAGACTCACTACAACAGCAAACCCCAACACAAAACATCACAGTAAGCAATGACGCAATCTTTTGCTTGTTTGGCTACTAGCTTATGAAACTTTCTGCACTCCCAATTAAGAACTTTCTGCACTCACAGCTACGAATTTCAAAAACCAAAAACTGCTAAGACTGCTAAGAACCTATCTTTTACACGAACTCTTAATTAAAGTTATCAGACCATCTCAAACATTACTCTGACACAGATGCCTTTGATACCTTGATCAAGTAGCGTATGTAAATTCTACCATTACCTACCTTTCAATGTTCCAAAATTCTGGTGCACTTCTATTCCTTGAGAAGCTCTCTAATACCGACTGGTAAAGCCACACTAGACATAACTGCAAAATAAATACCATTCCCAAACAGCAAACATTCTTATGCAAATGAGTTTGTGTTTGTGGCCTTCATTCACGTCGTTAAGGATGATAAAAGTCAAAGGGGATGGAACTAAAGAAATGTATGTATTTTTATTATTATTTATTTTATGTTAGGAAACAAGAAGATGGTGAAAGCGATATGTAGGCCAGATCTAGAAAGGAAGTAGTGGCCGCCATTTTAAATTGAGGACATTCTTAGCTAAATGCCTTAATCAGCCATTTCCCACACGTGGAGCTAGAACAAAACAGAACATGTTTGTGTCTGGAGTTGTTTCTACATTATTCTAACAGGGTTTAGATGGTATTTTACAAATCCATACGCTATAATGCTTAGTCTGTAATTGTAGGAGGCTGGCTTAGTATATGGTGCACACTCTAAGGAGTAATGCAATAATTCAGGAAAACCTTATGGTGATTTTAGTGGTCTTTTATAACACAAGAAAGCTCTCACAGTAGGAAGCTGTGGAGAGCAGCCTTCAGGCTTATCTTAAAGAAGTGTAAAGAAGCATGTTTTACCAACGTTAATTAAAATAGCGTAAGATAAATGAAAAAGAACCACTCAGTGTTTATAAAAATAAGTCTCTTTATTACTTAACACAATCACTACACATTGCTATATCTCCTACCCTGAGATATCAATAGGACACAAAAGAATACTTGGAAAAAGTCAGGGAAGTAGCACAAAATAGAGAGGTCTCCAAGGGAAGACCAAACCATACACTAATAAAGTGGAATGCAAACTACAAATGAGAAAGGGACTCAGACCTGAAGACTCAGAGGAGCTGGGGACACAAGGAACCATCCACGGTAGGTACCCTGGAACCCCACGGAGGCTGTGTGCTGAGTAGAATAATGGAGACATGGTGGTTGCAATTTTAAAGAAAAAGGACCCTTCCCAGAGATCCCCGAAGAAACCCCTTGGAGGACAGAAGGTTGGAGAGCCACCCCACCCTTGGATGCCCTAGGAACCAGGGAAGCCAGGTGCCTATGGTTGAAGAGACGCTGGAACCTGCCGTTAACGACAATGGGAGACTTTAAAAGAAATGCTTCTGGGGGAGTCCTTGAAGAAGTCCCATGGAATCCAAGGGTGGATTCTAGAAGTGAAGAACCTGCAAGCAGAAGGGACAGAGTCTATGCAATTCGGAGGTGACCAGGAGGCACAGAAGCGCATTGCCCACTGATGGTAGGAGGTTCAAGAGTGAAGATGGTAACCTTGTTGCTGCAGCTGTGAGGAACAGGCGATGCTGAAGAAGACCAGGAGCTGTGCACAAGCTGTCCCACATCTGATGTGGGTGGCTAGCTGGTCGGTGAACAGTGGGAGCACCAACAAACCTTGGTAGCCGTAACTGTTGTGATAAACGAAAAGGAGCTAACGTTGGAAGCAGCAATGTCCAAGGGACTCATCAAAGCCAGGAGAGTCAGAGCAGGCCTTGAGTAATGAGGGGAGCCCCCTGCAGCAAAGGAAGACCCTCAAGATGATCCACAGGCCGAAGGCACAGGAGTTTCAAGGGGACCTCGGGCAGCTCACCATAGTTGAAGGCCCATGATGCGGGGCTACAGGGAGGATACTGATCTTCAGGAAGTGAGGTGCTGGAGCTTCTTGTAGCCCAAAGATCTCTGGAGTGCAGAGCCAACAGGCCTTGGCAATGGCAAGTTGACGCAGTGCAAAGAGGTTTGGTCTCAGCGGCCTGGATGAGGGATACTGTCCTCAGAACTGGTGAGAACACAGGTCAGGCCTTTAGGGAGCTGCAGGACCACCACCTGTGGTGTTGAGCCTGGGGATGTCCGGGGGATGTCAGGAGCAATTAGGATTAGTTACTTACCTGTAATCCTAGTTCTCTTCCAGGGGTATACTCATCAAAGTCATAAGCACTGAATAGTCCCGCCCACGTGCGGGACCCCGGAGCAATAGCCAATAATATGCATACATCTACATATCTACATATATATATATAAATACATATAAATACGCATAAAATAACGTATAATGTATATGCATAGATAATATGCATATACATATACATATGCATCCCAATATACACCATACTAGGCTCAAAAACTGGCATTATTGAATGTAAAATCTTTACATTTGCTAAATAAAGACATAGAAATTACATTATATGACAATGCAAAGAAGAAAACACTGCCCTGGTTTTCTTTGAAACACACAACCTTTATTTTCAAAGGTAAAACAGGCAGGATCATAGAGGCAGCTTTAGCCTAGATAGGCTGCATAGTAACAACAGAAAAATCTGGCGCCGTGCCTTTAAGACCTCTGTGAGCCTCCAGGCTCCCATCATGCACCACAGGTGACAGTTAGGTCAGTTCTTTTGGACGGCGTATTACAGTGTGATAACTGCATGGGTAACATGTAAAAAAGACAGCTCTGGTATTCGCCCGGGGAGGAGGGTGGGTTGCTTATGACTTTGATGAGTATACCCCTGGAAGAGAACTAGGATTACAGGTAAGTAACTAATCCTTCTCTTCCAGGGGATACTCATCAATAGTCATAAGCACTGAATAGAGTAGCAAGCCCATCCCATACCCTACGGACGAATACCAGACTCTCTAAACAGTATACTAATGCACAAGTTACTACTTGTGTAACGATATATCTGTAAGAGACATTAGTTAGTATTAGATTCCTTACCTTAGAATATCCCCAGGCGTCAGACTGGATCCGGAAATTTTTGCGTAGCAGTACCCTTGCGCGTCGGTAGGCGTCGTCTGCGGCTCCGCGTCCGTCGTCGTGGGCGCCGTGATGACGTCGTCGGAGTACTTAGACGCCGCCTCTGCGTGCTGACGTCAGTTCTTAGACACAGCTTTTCCGCGCCAGAAACGCAGAGCCATGTTAAAAACCAACACTGGTGCCATTGAAACTAGGGCCCTGAAAGGGGACAACCCTAACCCTAAATATTGGTTCGCAGAACAGGGAGGATGGGTGGGTCGGTAAGGAATCTAATACTAACTAATGTCTCTTACAGATATATCGTTACACAAGTAGTAACTCGTGCATCTGAAAGAGACACGTTAGTATTAGATTCCTTACCTTAGAATAGATACCCCAGCAATACCAACCCCGGTGGTGGGTCTGCGAACCAATAATCACACCAGAAAGTCCTGGAGGACGGAACGGCCAAAGAAGCCATCCCTCCGGACTTGGCTGTCCAGGCAGTAGTGTCTTGCAAACGTGTGCAGCGATGCCCACGTAGCTGCCTGACAGATGTCTTGTAAGGGCACACCCCTGCCCAGGGCAGTGGTAGTCGCCGTCGCTCGGGTAGAATGAGCCCGCAGTCCAACCGGGGGCTCCTTCCTAGCCAAGGAGTAGCTTGCCTGGATACACAGGATGATCCACCGGGAGATGGTCCTCTTGTGCACCGCTTTCCCCTTATTAGCGCACACGTAACCAACAAAGAGTTGGTCATCCACCCGGAACTGGCGTGTGCGATCCAAGTAGAATGAGAGCGCACGTTTTGGGTCCAGACGGTGGAGCCGCTCTTCCTCTTTAGAGGGATGCGGTGGCGGGAAGAAGGTTGGCAAGGTGATAGACTGCCCGATGTGAAAGGCCGTGACAACCTTGGGCAGGAAAGAAGGTTTGGTACGAAGCACCACTTTGTCCGGATGGACAGAAAGGAAAGGCGGAGTACAAGAAAGAGCCTGGAGCTCACTCACTCTCCTGGCAGAGGTGATGGCAACCAGGAAAGCAGTCTTCAAGGTCAGAAGGCGAAGAGGACAGTTGTGAAGTGGCTCAAAGGGAGCGCACATCAGGAATGTTAAAACCAGGTTCAAGTCCCACTGAGGCATCACAAACGGAACAGGAGGAAACGTGTGAGTGATGCCCTTAAGAAATCTGTTTACAATAGGGGACTTGAACAAAGAAGGCTCATCAGGTAGCCTGAGAAAGGCTGAAAGGGCAGAAAGGTAGCCCTTGATAGTGCCCAGAGCAGAGCCCTGCTGGGCAAGAGAAAGAAGGAAGAGAAGAACCTCCGAAAGAGGGGCAGAAAGAGGATCCACAGCCTTTGCTGTGCACCATGCCACAAATCTGTTTCACCTGCAGGTGTATACCGACTTTGTGGAGGGACGCCTGGCTGCCAGAATGATGTTACAGACTTCAGGAGGCAAGTCAAATGGCCTCAACTGTCGCCGCTCAATCTCCAAGCATGGAGGTGGAGACTGGACAGGTTCGGGTGGAGGACCGTCCCCTGCTGCTGCGACAGAAGGTCCTCCTGAAGAGGCAGACGAACCGGGGGATCAACTGACAGACCGAGTAGCTCTGGATACCAGTACCTTCGAGCCCAGTCCGGAGCCACAAGGATGACTTGGGCCCGGTCGCGCCTGATCTTCTTCAGCACTCTGGGCAGAAGTGGTATAGGCGGAAAGGCGTACAACAGACCGCAACTCCACTCGCGACGAAAAGCGTCTCCGAGCGAGTGCCGCCTTGGAAATTCCAACGCGCAGAACTGATGACATTGCGCGTTCTCTTCGGTGGCGAATAGATCTAAGCAAGGCTCTCCCCATCGCTGAAAGAGGCCTTGCGCCACGTCCGAGTTCAGACGCCATTCGTGATCCATCATGCACCGACGGCTGAGCTCGTCCGCCCTGGCGTTCAGAGAACCTGCCAGGTGTTGAGCCACCAGGGTCACGCCCTGGCGTTCCAGCCATTGCCAAAGGCGAAGAGCCTCTTGACAAAGGATCCACGACCCCACCCCGCCTTGTTTGTTGCAGTACCACATGGCGGTGGTGTTGTCCGTGAACACCTGCACTACACTCCCCCGGACAGAGGGGAGGAATGCCTTCAGTGCCAGACGAATCGCCCTGAGCTCCAACAGGTTGATGTGGAGCCGGGTCTCCGCCGGAGACCAGAGGCCTCTGATCTCCGCCTCTCCCAAGTGGCCTCCCCAGCCCTGGAGGGACGCGTCCGTCACAACTACGTGATCCGGTTGGGGAAGGGAGAGGGATCTGCCGCTGACCCAATCGCGGTCCGTAAGCCACCACTGCAGCTGTCTCGCAGTGCCCTCCGAGATCAGGACGTGGTCGGATAGGTTGCCCTGATGCTGGGCCCACTGAAACTTCAGGTCCCACTGCAGAGCCCGCATCCGCCACCTGGCGTGATGCACCAGTAGGATGCAGGAGGCTATCAGCCCCAGAAGCTGCAGCGTCAACCTGACCGAAACCCAGGATAACGGCTGAAAGATGGGAATCAGAGTCTGAATATCCCGGACCCGCTGTTCGGGCAGATAAACCCGAAACCGCTCCGAGTCCAGAACCGCTCCGATGAAGAGGAGCTTCTGAGAGGGACACAGGTGTGACTTCGGCACATTGATGGAGAACCCCAGCAGGTGCAGGAGGTCTGCCGTCGTCTGGAGGTGGCTGACGACTGTCTGGGGTGAGCGCGCCTTCAACAACCAGTCGTTGAGGTAGGGGAAGACTGAAACCCCTAACCTGCGCAGATGAGCTGCGACCACCGCCATCACCTTTGTGAACACCCGTGGGGCGCTGGTAAGGCCGAAGGGGAGCACGGTAAATTGAAAGTGCTCGTGGCCAACCATGAACCGCAGGTAGCGCCGGTGGGCAGGCAGGACGGGGATATGAAAGTAAGCGTCCTGCAAGTCCAACGCTACCATCCAGTCTCCTGGGTCCAGGGCAGCTAGGACCTGAGCCAGTGTCAGCATCTTGAACTTCTCCTTCCGGAGGAAGCCGTTGACGTTCCGTAGGTCCAAGATAGGGCGTAGGCCCCCTTTGCCCTTCTTGGGTACCAGAAAGTAGTGGGAGTAGCAACCACACCCTACTTCTGGCCCAGGAACGCGCTCGATGGCCCCCTTGGCCAAGAGGGCCGTAACTTCCTCCTGCAGAAGTCGCAAGTGATCCCCCGATACACGGTGGTTCTGCGGTGGCATGGCTGGAGGAGTCGCCTCGAAGGGGAGGGAGTAGCCCCTTCGGACGATCTGCAGCACCCACCTGTCCGACGTGACAGTGCGCCAGTGGAGGTGGTGATGGCGAACCCTGCCTCCCACTGCCGTCACATGGGCCTGAAAGCACGGACTAGGAGGGTTTTGAGGCGGATGCTGCGGGGGAAGGTGTGGACTGACCTCGCCGCTGCCCCCGACCGCCTGGACGGCGGTTCCCACGGCCGCCACCGCGTTGGGTATTGTCCTGCGGTGCGTGGCTGGCGGCACGTGTGGGCGCACCCCTTCCGTGGCCACGAAAGGAGTGATAGGCAGCCGATTGCTGGCGTTGGCACGAGAGGCCTAAGGACTTGGCCGTAGCCCTGGAGTCCTTAAAACGCTCCAGCACATGGTCTAGCTTGTCGCCAAAGAGGCGACGGCCATGTCCATGAGCGTGCTCTGGACATCGGCCGAGAAGTTGGCGGACCTCAGCCAGGCGTGGCGTCTGACCGCCACCGTCGTTGCCATCGCTCTACCGAGCGAGTCAGTGGTATCCAGCCCACACCGGATGGAATACTTGGCTGCATCCCGGCCCTCCACAAGGGCTTGGCCGAGTTTGGCCCGCACCTCCAACGGACACTCTGGCAGCACTTCCGCGACCTTATCCCACACAGAGTGGGTGTAACGTCCCAAGAGGCAGGCGGTGTTGGAAGACCGCAGGCCTAATCTAATGGATGAGAAGATCTTCTTCCCATACTGGTCATACCTCTTGGATTCCCCATCCGGCGGGGCCGACGGGAATGCGGTTTGGGAATTGGAGGCCTGGATGACCAGGCTCTCGGGGGTAGGGTGGGAGGACAGAAAACATGGGTCGCCCGGGGCTGGGCGGTGGCGTCTGGCCACGTTCCTATCTACGGGCGAACCCGTAGCGGGCTTGGACCAAGTGCCCAGAAGAACGTCAGTCAAGGCCTCATTAAAGGGCATCAGAGGCTCGGCCGAGCTTGACTGCGGTTTAAGGACCTCAGTGAGGAGGTTAGTCCTCACGGCCGCGCCGGGGAGCTCAAGGCCCAAGGCCTTGGCAGCCCTCATCAGCACCACACTATATGTTGCCCCCTCCTCCGAAGCCACGGTAGGAGGGGAGACAAACCCAGTGTCTGGAGAGGTGTCCAGGCCACTGGCCTCCCCAAGGTCTCCTGTCCAGTCCTCATGAGACTGACACTCCCTGGTCAGAGGGTCCTCAGACCACTCCCAGTCCTCTCCTTCACCCATCTCCTGAAATTCAGGGTCCTCAACCAATGGGGCCTGTTCATAAAAGTGAAATTCACCCAACGGAGTCTGAGCGGCGCCCAACGGGGCCGTCCCGACGGCCGAACAGGAACGGAAGGAGGACCGGGGTCGGCGCCGTCCTCGGTGACACCTGAGGGTCCGACGCCGGGGAGGCAGTCAGATCCACCGGCGACGAACCAGATCCCGAAGGAGGACCAGCGGCGTCCTGCGGTGCCTGGCCCGAAGGCGCCGGCGGCGTCGGAACAACTGGACCCCTCGGCGCCGGGCCCGAAGGCGCCGAAGGCGTCGGGATAACAGGGACCTGCGGCGCCGGGCCCGAAGGCATCGGCGGCGTCGGGGCCGAAGCCGCCGACCCGCTAGGGCTCCCAGACGGGTCCGCTGGGCCCGGAGGCGCCGCGGAGCCCGTCGGAGGAGAGAGTTTCCTCATGGCCATGAGGAAGCGCTCGATCTCCTCCGGCGACGCGTTCAGCCCAGGGACCGGAGGGTGTGGAGCTGTACGCGGCGCCCGCGACTACGACGGAGCCGCGTGGGCGGTGTCACCCGAACCCCCGGCCGCATCGCGCGAGCGTCGGGGGGAGTCCGAGGAGCGATGACGCCGCTTGGACTTCTTGTGCCGCTTACCTGACGACTACTTCGACCCGGAGGAGTGCGGCCTACTCTCGGAGCTGTGGTGGCTCCGGGCCCGCGACCTGTCCCTCGACCTCCCATGGGATCGGGACCTCTCACGGCACGGGGCCGACTGCCGGAGTTCGAGGCGCCTACGGGACCGCTCCCGCCTGGCTTTCGAAGAGAGGGCCCGGCAGTCGGAACAGGCCTTGTCGTCGTAGTCGACGCCCAAACACGACAAACACACACGGTGAAGGTCCGTGACCGACATCAGCCGGTCGCAATCGTCACAATGCTTGAAGCCGGGCATCCCTATCGGCACCGTTTCGGAGTCGAGAGACTTCGAAATAGCAATCAAAAAGGATCAAAAAGTTAGTCAAAATTGACTAGGGTTACTGCTTTTTCCAGATCTGCGCTAGCTGGCGCGGAAAAAAGAAGAACTGACGTCAGCACGCGGAGGCGGCGTCTAAGTACTCCGACGACGTCATCACGGCACCCACGACGCCGACGACGGACGCGGAGCCGCAGACGACGCCTACCGACGCGCAAGGGTACTGCTACGCAAAAATTTCCGGATCCAGTCTGACGCCTGGGGATATTCTAAGGTAAGGAATCTAATACTAACGTGTCTCTTTCAGATGTATATATTACCCAAACAAATTCCTCAGGGATGCTTGACCAACTTGAGCATCCGCCTGAGTATCAGAATCAAGGCAGTAATGGCGAGCAAAGGTATGAATTGAACCACGTAGCTGCCTTACAAATTTCATGAACAGGAACATTTTTAAGCATTGCTATAGTAGCAGCCTTTCCTCTAGTGGAGTGCGCTCTCGGTTTGCCCGGGAGCTGTTTCCGTGCCAACTGTTAAGATAACGTAATACATGACACAATCCATCTAGAAATGGACCTCTTAGACGCAGGCAAGCCCGTATTCAGAGGACCGTTGTTCACAAACAGATGATCAGTCTTTCTAACACTCTTAGTTTTATCAAGATAAAACTTCAAAACTCTTTTTAAATCCAAAGAGTGTAGAGCTTTTTCAGCTGGAGTGTTCGGATTAGCAAAAAACGTAGGCAGTGTAACTGACTGGTTAATGTGAAAATCCAAGACTACCTTAGGAAAGAATCTTGTATGAGTCCGAAGCACCACTCTATTCGCATGGAAAACGAGATAGGGTTCTGTAGCACAAAAGGCCTGAATCTCGCTCACCCTGCGCGCAGAAGTGATAGCTACAAGGAAGGACACCTTCCACGACAGATGTTGAAGGGAAGCCTTATGAATAGGTTCGAATGGAGGACCCATCAATTTAGACAAAACCACATTAAGCTCCCAAGGAGGAGAGGGAGCCCTCAAGGGAGAATACACTTTCCTGAGACCCTCCAGAAAATCCTTCACAACTGGGATTTGAAAGAAAGAAACCTGGGTAGGGGACTTTCGATATGCTGTTATTGCTGCCAGAAGGACCTTTATAGAGGAATATTGTAAACCTGCTTTTGCCAAAGAAAGTAAGTATGGTAACAGTACCTGTTACTGACCTCGAATAGGGTCATGACCTCCAGTAGCACACCACATGAAAAACCGCTTCCACTTGAAAGCATACGACTTCCTTGTAGAAGCTCTCCTTGCCTCTCTTAAAATGTGCATACAGTCCTGCGAGAGGCCTAGATGTCCATACTGGACGAACTCAGGAACCATACTGCTAGCTTCAGGGACGGCAGGTTGGGATGGAACACCCTGCCGTTCTCTCTGGTCAGCCGATCCGGACAGCAAGAAAGCCTCCTGTGCGGTACTTTGGATAGATACAGAAGATCCGGGTACCACCATTGGCGAGGCCAATCCGGAGCCACCAGGATCATGTCTGTCTTGGACTTGTACAGCTTCTTGATCACCAAGGGAATGAGTGGAATCGGTGGAAAAGCGTAGATTAATGTCTCTGACCAGTCCATCCATAGAGCATTTCCCTTGGACCCTCGTTGTGGGTACCTGGACGCGAAGACGCGGCATTTTGCGTTTTCGGCGTCCGCAAAGAGATCGATTTCTGGTGACCCCCAGGCCTGGAAGACATCTCTTATCACTTCGTCTTTTAAGACCCAGTCGTGTGCTTCTGCGAAGTGTCTGCTTAGGTCGTCTGCTTGGATGTCGAGGACACCGGGCAGATGGACAGCTGAAATTTTCATACCCCGAGCCAGAAGCCACTTCCAGATTGCTTGCGCTTCCAGCGACAGAGGTCTGGATCTCGTTCCGCCCTGCTTGTTCAGATAGTACATCGTTGTTGTGTTGTCCGTCTGAACAAGCAGAGATGATGTCTTGATCGCGGGAAAGAAAGCCTTGAGAGCTAGATGGACAGCTCTGAGTTCCAACATGTTTATATGATACAGTCTTTCTTTCTCTAACCACACTCCTTGAACTTGAAGGGACCCCAGATGGGCGCCCCATCCCTGAAGGGATGCATCTGTCACCAGCGATCGTCTGGGCATGTCCTCTTGAAAAGGCACTCCCACTACCAGATGACTCCGCTGCATCCACCATCGAATGGAGATCCGCACTGACAGAGGTAGTGACAGTTTGTCCTCCCAACGGTTTGAAAACTGGGACCACTGATACTCCAGAGACTGCTGCAGACGTCTCATGTGCAGCCTGGCGTTCGGAACGAGGAAAATGCAAGACGCCATGGACCCTAGCAGAGACGAGATCTGTCTGGCCGTTGGTCGAGGATTCTTTAGTAAGGTTTGACACTTGAGGAGAATGGAGGATAGTCTCTCCTCCGAAGGATACGCTTTTGCGTCCTTTGAATCCAGAAGTGCGCCCAGATAGTCTATCCTCTGCGTAGGATTGAGGATAGACTTTTTGAAATTTACGTGCAGGCCAAGTTTCCGCAGCTGATGTATGCAGAACGTGAGATGTTGCTGAAGCAGAATCGGAGACGCACTCTTTAGCAGCCAATCGTCTAGATAGGGATAGACGAAAATATGTCTCTTCCTTAGGAAAGCCGCTACGACTGCCATGCACTTTGAGAAGGTGCAAGGATCTGACTTTAGCCCGAAGGGCAAGACTGTGAACTGGTAATGGCTGGTTTGTATGCAAAACCTTAGAACCTTCCGATGCTTTTGGGGCGATGGGGATGTGGAAATAAGCATCTTGAAGATCTATGGAGCACATCCAATCCCCTTGATGCAACAGTGGAATTATTTGATGTAACGCCAGCATTCTGAACTTTTCTCGCCGAGTGAATTGATTGAGGCGCCTGAGATCTAGTATGGGCCTGAACTCCTTGTTTGGTTTCTTTGGAACTAGAAAATATCGGGAGTAAATGCCTTGTCGACGCTGTGCCCTCGGGACCTCCTAGATGGCCTACTTTAGGATTTATGCAGACACCTTCTGCTTCAAAAGATGAAGTCGATGGATCACAGTCTTTTGAGGAGGAATGGAAGGTGGAGGAGACTTGAACCGGATTGTATATCCATTTTTTACAATATTCAGCACCCATTTGTCGATTGTGATGTTTTTCCACTCTTCCAGGCAAAGACGAACACTTCCCCCCACCAGAGTGGGTAACGGGCTCAGGGGAAGCAAAAACTCACTGTTTTTGTTGCTGCTGCTGGTTTCCAGGTGCAGACTGTCTGGAAATGCCACCCCTTCCTCTACCAGGACGACGCTGGGAGAACTGAGATCTTCCCTGATTCTGCTGTGACGACCATTGAGGGGTTTGAACCCTCTGTTGTTCTGTCTTCGATCTTAAGGACGGTATTTTTTCTTAAGTCCTTTCTCTTTTCGAGACCAACAGCTCTCACAGTATCAAGCTCCGTCTTCATTCTCCACATCTCATGATCAAGGCCCCTACTATCTAAGAAAAAGATTCACTTGTTATACCCCCGCTCGTACCCTTAGATCATCCACTCTGTTTAAACTGTCTCTTCCCCATTTTAAACGAGCCAGGCTCGGTGGCCAATCGATCTCTGTGACCGTGGCTCGGGCCTGGAACGCTCTCCCTCTCCACTTGCGCTCTATGCAAACTGTGGCCCTATTTAAGAAAAATCTAAAAACACACTTATTCATGAGTACAATTTAAAACGCCCTCTTGTTGTTCTGTTTTCCGTTTTTCCCCTATCGCGCCAGGATACTCTCAAGTAACGGAGCGCGCTATAAAATGGTTTATACATATACATACATACATATACATCTCATCATCAGCATGAGAGCCAAAGAGCGATTTTCCATTAAACGGCAGATTAAGTATTCGGTGTTGCGCTTCAGGCTTAAGACCCGTAAGCCTTAGCCAAGCTGAGCGCCTGGCACAGAGTCCATGAGCGTAACCATGTGTAGACAGGTCGGAAGCATCAGCAGCTGCGCTAATCACCTGGTTAGCCACTAGCCCACCTTCACGAAGAATTTCAAGAAAATCATGCTTGTATTCTTTGGGAAGTTTTTCTGCAAACCGAGACAAGGAATCCCATAGTGCGTGGTCATAGCGACCCAGTAAAGCGGAGGCGCTGGCGACCTTCATGTAGGAAGCAGAGGTGGCACACATTCTCTTCCCTACTGAGTCCATAGCTTTGCTGTCTTTATCAGGAGACACAGAGGATGACGTCGCTCCTGTCTGATTCTTATGTGCCGCTGAGACGATGACCGAATCAGGTTGTGGCTCAGACCTCAGAAATAACGGATCATTGTCCGGAGCCTTATACTTCTTTGCGATCCGCGAAGGAACCGCTCCCAAAGATGCAGGAGTTAAGAACTTGTCCTCCGCAGGCTCCAACAGACCTGGAACCAGAGGAAGTAAAGGCCTTGATGATAGTTTCTGCTGTAACGTTTCGAAAATGACCGTTGTCTTGGCAGTAGAGACCAGCATCTCGATATTAAGTTTCGCTGCTCCACGACAGAGAACTTCATTAAAGGTAATCATGTCATCAATCGGTGATATCCTACTTGGAGGAGTTGATGACAGCGTCGGTGAGTAGTCCCTCTTCAAATTTATAGACCTTGTCGAAGATCTAGCATCGCGTCTCCTCGAAGAACGGTGACGCGAAGACCTAGGAGAGGGTGAAGACCGCCTCCTCTCTGATGGAGACTTTCTCGGAGGAGTACGCTCACGTCTTCTCGGAGAGTGCACCACCTGTACTAGAGGCGATCTTGATCTTGAAGTAGGTCTTACCGCCTCAGGAGACCTGGAATAAGACCTTGGAAGGTTAATCCTCCTTATCTTCCAGCCTCTAATCTCCCCCAGCCATCGTGGCGAGATATTAGCCCCTGTAGGTGAAGGTGCTCTTGAGGGCTCTGGAGAGATTTGCAAAATCCGCAGCCCAGGTGAGGAAGAGGAACTCCCAGAAGACACAATAGAAACCTTAGATCGGTCTTTGGACACCGTTCTAGGCCTCTTAGCTGCAGGAGATGTCGACGACAGCCTCCTCGACGTCGATTTTTCCAACGGCGACCTTCTCGGCGGCGACCTTCTTGGCGGCGACTTCCTCGGCGGCGACTTCCTCGGCGGCGACTTCCTCGGCGGCGACGTCATGCGCCTCGACGGCGATGATTTTCTCGGCGTCGTGTGCCTCGACGCCACATGACTTCGGCTCTTCGACGTCGAAACCTCTACTGCTCGGTTCGACGTCATGGCACCTCTCAACGGTGACCTTGACTGATGTTTCGAGCCTCTCGGCGGTGACCGTCGACGTCGATGAGACGACGTTGAGTCCCGCCCTCTCACAGTCGTAGGGGAGACAGATCTGGACCGCCTACGCTCATGTCGCTTCTCACCTTGCTTTGACGGCGAATTCTTCTTCGACGGCGAGGGATGTTTCGACGTCGACGGACACCGCGATGGTGATTTCGATGCTGATTTTGAGCACACAGGTACCTTAGAAGAAGATCTGTCCCTCGAAGTAGAAAGAGACCGATGTTTTCTCTTCTCCCCTCTGTCCTTGCGCTCTTTGCGCTGAGAAGAAGGCTTCCTGGAATGAAATTCTTCTCTTCCACTCACAGTTTCTCCTCTGTCATGCAGGGACTGAAGCCTGCTCTTCTCTCTCTCTCAAAGTTCTATTTGACAACTTGCTGCAGTGGACAAGCTACACAGACCGAATGTGGGTCTGTCTTGGCCATTTTTTTACCACAGGCCGGACACTTAACAAATAAGGCCGGCATTATGACTGGAAAAATAGCCAAAAAACAGCAAAATATTGTTGGATTAGTCAGATAATGACTAAAGGCGTCGAGTAAAGACGAAAAAATTAGAGAAATACCTGAAGAAAGTGAAAAAATATCACCAACTGGTGAGCTCAATGCTCCAGGATCCTCACAGAAGGAGCCAGAAAAAAGAACTGACCCAACTGTTACCTGTGGTGCATGATGGGAGCCTGGAGGCTCACATAGGTCTTAAAGGCACGGCGCCAGATTTTCTGTTAATATGCAGCCTATCTAGGCTAAAGCTGCCTCTATGATCCTGCCTGTTTTACCTTTGAAAATAAAGGTTGTGTGTTTCAAAGAAAACCAGGGCAGTGTTTTCTTCTTTGCATTGTCATATAATGTAATTTAAATGTCTTTATTTAGCAAATGTAAAGATTTTACAGGCAATAATGGCAGTTTTTGAGCCTAGTATGTGTATATTGGGCTGCATATGTATATGTATATCTATATTATCTATATATATATATATGGTTATTTTATGCGTATTTATATGTATTTATATATATGTAGATATATGCATATTATTGGCTATTGCTCCTGGGTTCCGCACGTGGGCGGGACTATTCAGTGCTTATGACTATTGATGAGTATCCCCTGGAAGAGAAACCAGCCATCTTTTTTGCTGTGCCTGCAGATGCAGGGGAGTGATTCCTTTACTCCAAGGTTGATTTCTTCGAGTGTACTTGATGCCCACAGGACTTTTGGAGAACCTAAATTAAGCACAAACACAAATGACGCAGAGGACTTGAAGAACAGCGAGACAAGGAGCAGCAGGAGTCTTCCTGGTTGCAGTCTCAGTTCCAGTTGAAGTTCAAAGAAGTCTAAGTATTCAGAGAATTGAAGAGTGACATAGTTTCAGGCTTGAGTCTGGTCCCACAGAGAATCAGAGTACTCAACTACAAGGGAGCCCTAAATACACTAAGGAAAGGGTTGGGGCGACTTGGGGGTCCCTCCCAGGGAAGGGGCTGGACAGAGGGGAGGATACTCCCCTGTCCTTTGTCCAGTTTCGCCCCAGAGTGGGAACCAGGGGTCCCTAAACTGGCTAAAACTGGAGTATGCAAGGAGGGCACCTTCTGTGCCCTTCAAAGGAGTCTGGTGGCACCGGCACGCGCCCCACCCCAGCCCAATACACTAAGTCATGTCTGGGAGGTGGTCACACCTCCCTGCAACAGGAAACCTATTGTTATACCTTTCCCTGCTCGAGCTTGGCTCAGCAGCAGGAGGGCAGAATTGTGTCTGTGGTCTGCAAAGGCACTAGCGTGCTAGCAAACCCTGAAAGGCTGTTACCCAGAGTATAGAGGGATACCCTAGGAAACTCCTCAGTACATGGGCTCATACTCCCAACATTGGTGTTGGGGTATGAGTCCAACATGTTTGATACTAAACATGACCAGTTTTGGTGCAGCCATTATATTGTTAGACATCTCGTTATGAATAATGTCCACTATATACCTTAAAATGGCTGATCACACTTACAAAGCCTGAAGAATCGACTCATGCAGGGGCACCCTCATACTTATAACCAAGCACCCTGCCTGCAGGACTGAAGGCGCTACCATAGGGGTGAATTATAGGTTTTAAGTGCAGTGACCTCAGCTATAAGGAACTTATATCAGTCATGAGAGGTGCAAGCACCATCTCACACAGGCTGCAATGGCATGCCTGGAGTCAGAGTTTGAGTGTTCTCTTATGGGTGGCACAATACATGCTGCAGCCCATGAGAGATCCCTAGTGTACCTATGCCCTGGGTACCGAAGGAGAATATTCTAGACTTACAAGGGTACATCAGTAGCCAATTGTGGAGGTACCAAAGTGCTTACCAGAACCATTTTAGGAGGGAGAGCACAGTTGCTGGGGTCCTGATTAGCAGGATCCCAGCAGGCTAAGATCAGAAACACACAGACTCCAGGCAAAACGTGGGGGTAACCATGCTAGAAGGAACCTTCCTTCCTACAGTAATGCTGAATGTTATGATTTTCTGATTCAGTTTAGCTGGTTTTCAGCTAATCCAATGTTCTACAGAATTCAGGTTAAGATGAGGATTAGGAATTCATGATTTCACATGGATAGCACGAATAGTGGGCAAGTCATGGAAAGGTCGAGCCTGAAGAATGGCTCTGGCCCAGCTCAAGGTCCCGTTGGAACATTGAGCCCAAACCAAGCTGAGCCTTCAAGTGGCTTCTGCCAGTCACGCTATATGTATGCCAGGAAAAGGCGTTAGGGTTAGAGCTGTCGACTCTGAAACTGGGGAACCAGGTTCAAGTCTCAGCATTGAATAAAAACCTTGTGATTCTGGGCTAATCACTGAAACTCCCCTTGCCTTTAAAAAATGAATTTGACCTTGTGTAATATAACTTGTGCTCACATACAGTGATTCAATACCGTTGGCTTGAGTACGCACTATATAAATAATGCAAATGTACAAAGCAGTAAAATAGTGTCAACATAAAAAGGCCAAGACAAATAAATACCTATTTAGTGGCTGATATGTACAAAGTGAGACGAGAAAACCTGGTAAACATTGCTGCTTACCTGCTTAAACTGTGTGATCTTAGGCAAATATTTTATTTAATTAAAACTAAATTTTCTTCATTTTCACTTAAGAAAGAACTTTTATATATGTAAGTTAAGAATACTAGTTGTAAAAAAAACTACTTTGTTTGATTGGATATGCTATAATGTTGCTCTATAATAACATGGGCCATATACAAGCTTCACATGACAACTGTCTTGCTTCTTAGTTCACTAATGGTTCATGTTTATAAACCATAGATTTTACTAAGTACTTCTCAGCACAGTGCTATAATGTGATGCAATAATGTCAAAGTTTCCACATGCAAATACACTTTTTTTTTTATTTTGAAGAGACTATGTCATATTTTATGTGACGTCTGTTTTACGATTTACATAGCAAAGGTTTTTAGGGCTCGGCTTATGCACAGGCTCTTAGTACCGAGCCAGACCCATGCTCTCCCTATTATTTTGTGGCTTGCCCACCTTTAGAAAGCACCCTGTCCATAATGAAAAGTACTCAATGTTCTGCTTCAAGTTTTACAAAATGTATACACTGTCTTAGTTACAGAGCATTTTGGTAGAAGACCGAGAATAGTTGTAATTGTAAATGGTATATATAAATATCCTGCTTACGACCCGGGATTAGGTGTTGAAGCGCGTTGCGGCAAGTAGCAGGCTACTCTAGAACCCAAGATTTGAAATGAATGGTTAGCAGATTAATAATAATTATTTTGTTTGTTTTTATTTTTCTGCATTAGTTGAGTTAGGTTTGTGCTCTAGATTTGTTGTGTGTTTAGTAGAGTTTAACCTAAAAGGTTGACAGGAATGGATTTAAAAGGGAGTAGTAAGTTGCTTTCGTAAGTAATGGTTGTGTGTGCCTATTAGTTGGGGGTCATGGCTAAAAAAGGAGGAAAAAGTTTGAGGACAATGTTTGGGGGTTCACTGTAGTCAAAAAGGTTTAGGATGAGCCAGGGAGAGGAGGGATGGGACCAAGGTTGAAAGGAGGATTTTTCTTTTCCTAAACATACATACATGCACGACACTTGTAAAGTGTCATGGCTGGAGAAAATCTCTCTATATAAATAACCAAATGTGAACAGAAGCAGCAATATTTACATGGTCAGATGTGCACATTTATGTTGTGGTGAAATATGCAAATTTTTCATGACATTTCTTAAAGTTTTAGTAACAGACACAAACCCTTCCAAATATGCACCTATATGTACACAGAAGCAGTAAATATGACATTGTCCTATATATACATATATCTTGTAGTGTAAAATATATTTTTCCCTTCATATAAATGTATCTAATTATAACAGGAAGCATAGCTCAAAGTACAATGACATATGTATAAAGACAACTTCTTCTCTTTACAGTGAGAAGCATAGTTTGTCATACTGTTACGGTACACTGTTGTGTTGTGATTATAGTCATCATGTGGGGAAGAGATAGCTCTTGACCAATCTTCTGAAATTGAGATGGTTGTCAGTAGATCTTATTTGTGCGGGTAATGAATACCATAATTTGACTGCTTGAACAGAGAAAGATGTTCACCCCATGAATATTGAGGTGGGGTGCCATTCTTAAGCATGGGTTTCTTTGCTGTATGTATTTGTGGATTTTTTCCCAGATTAAGAGTGGTCCCTAATCATGTATTACTTTGTGTGTGATACAAAAAAAACTTGAAGGTGGGTCTTCTTGCAACTGGTAACCGTGTATAGGCAGGGGAGATGTGTGCTTGTGGCTTTAAATGCAGGAGGAGTTGAGCGGTAGAGTTCTGAATTCTCTATACTCTCCTCATAGTTGATGTAGGTGAGCTGTGATATAGACCATTAGTGTACTTCAGTTTAGTAAGAACAAGAGAGGTGGTTGCTTGCACCTTGTGAGGGAATCCTTGGTGTGGGAAGATGCGTTTCAGTGTTTTCACTGTAAAAAAGCTTGATTTGGCAACCCTATCCACTTCTGCATTCATTGGCATTCATGGTAATTTCGAGGTTTCTTACCTCCCAAGATATTTTTGGGGATGATCCTTGATGGTCAGGTCAGGAACAGAGAAGGACATAGGTTTTCCAGTCACCACAGGTGAGTATTTCAGTTTTGGAGGTATTGAGTTTGAAGTGACTCCATGTCACCCACTGGTCAACGGCCCGGAGGCAACTGAAGATTTTTCATGTTCCAATGTCCTTTGGGTTTTCCAATTTCAGAAGTAAATGGTGTCCTCTGTGTAGTTATAGCAGGTGAAGTTAAAGCCATTGATCAGATCAGGTAATGATTTGATATAGATGTTGAAAAGCATGGGTGAGATGATTGGGCCTTGAGGGACTCCTGCTTTAATGCTGTATGATTTTGAAGAGAGTGGAGGAGTATGTATAATATTTGTTACATTGTGTAGGCACGATGTGATCCAAGCAAGAGCTGTACCCGCTATTTTGGCTTCCTTAAGTCTTTGAATTGGTGAGTTACGAGCCACTGTGTCAAAGGCTGCCAAAAGATCCAAGAGAAGAAGAGAAGTAACCATATTGTGGTCTACTGTGTTTTTTAATACATCCCAGACAGAGATTAGGGTTGATTCAGTGCCTCTTCCTGGACAGAATCCAGTTAGGAAGTCCAAAAGTATGTAATTGTCTTCAATGAATTGTGACATCTGGGAAAAAGTTGCTCATTCTATGAGTTTGCAGAGAAACGGTCCATTTGTTAAGGGTTTGTAGTTGTTGGGGTCTTTATTGTTCAGGCTAGTGTTTTTTTTTTTAATAAAGGGTGTATGTATGCCTTTTTTTTTTTTTTTTTTTTTTTTTTTTTTTTTATAAGACCTTTATTGCACACTTAATTCAAGACATAGTTGAATGCCTACAACCTCTGGGGCCGGTCTCAATCAATTCAGCAACCAAGTTTGAATGTGGAAGTTTACACAGCCGTTTAGCCGGCATCCCTGAGGCCCGGCGGCAATCATATCTAGCGTGCATCATTACTTCGCCAATTTTGTCGGTAGACATAAAGGTCTGCTTTTTAACCTTGGAACCAAACAGCACCAAACAACAAGGGCACAGTCGTCGAATAAAACCACAGAGCGTTCCCAGCGGGCAAACAGACTTGTATCCATCATCAGATCATCATAACAGTAGTGACGTAGTTCATGGCCTCTCCCGGCTCCACCCTCCCCTGCTCTAGTCAGGCATCCACCAAGGCTGCAGATCTCAGCAGCACACATTTCCCAGCCACATGCTAAATCTTAATCCGACAACCCCTCATCCAACTCCTCTCTCGGTGGTTCACAGATGTTTCCTCTGTATACGTTCCATGCCCCCCAGATCTGACCCCATTTCTTGGGGCAACCCCTCCGGACAAACACCGCCTTCTCCGCCACCATTGCGTCATCCATATCATTGCACCAATCTCTCAGTCGGGGCACTACAGGCGACCCCCACAGTTTAGCCACATTGCGCTTCGCAACCATCAGGCCCAACACCACCCAGTCCCGCTGTCGATGGGTCAAGTCCGTGGCCTCCCATACGTTTAGCAGGCAGCAGCGTGGGTCTGGCCGCAGGGAAACAGTCATAGTCTGGGAGATAGTGCGGAGCACGCCGTCCAATACCCTGCCAGCCTCCCGCAGTCCCAGATGGTGTGGTAGAACGTCCCCCTTTCTCCGCAGCCGCGGAGGCAGTACTCCCGATCAGCCTTTCCTATTTTATACAGAACCGTCCTGGTATAGTATGTACGGTGCAGGACTTTCAGTTGCACCAGCTTAAGCCTGGAGGGAATCGCCGACTCGCACGGGGACGAGAGAGCTTCCTGCCACTCCGAGTCGTCAAGGTCACCTATGTCCGCCACCCAACTGGAGCGCAACTTGGACAACATGTCAGGTAGATTGTTAACCAGCTTCCGGTATGTGTATGAGGTGGCTTTTTGGGGCATGTGTTCAGTCAGCAGACGGTCCTCAAGGGGGGTAGACTCCTGCAAAGTCGCACCTGCTGGAATGGCTGCCCCTAGCGCGTGGCGTATCTGCATGAATCTGTACCGTTCGGACTCCCCCATACCATATTTGGACTGTAAAAACCCAAAATCAACGATTCTGTGATTTTTCCAGAGGTCCCCCACCACTGAAATTCCAATGTCGTCCCATGCCTTAAACCCTTTGGTATTGCCCATGTAACCCAACCTATGTGAGTCCCATAGGGGAGTCATCAGTGTAACAGTGTGTGCGCAGTGCAGGTGTCTGTGTGCCTTATACCAGAGTTGGATCGTATGGCGTGTCGGGCCCTGTAGCTCAGACGGGACGGTGCAACCATATAGGTTTCTCAGCAGACCTCTGGGTTCGACATTCTGCCTATCCGCCATGTAGGCGGGGTCCGTGTGTGGGGCATGCAACCAGAAGTTGATCTGTTTAAGGTGGGCAGCCCAGTAATACAGTTCAATACTAGGGAGCGCTATCCCCCCATCGTACCAGTCCCGCACCAGCTTGTTCTGCGCAATGCGGGCCGGTTTCCCGTCCCAGAGCAGATTAGAAATTGCCGCCGAGATGGCCTTAAAGTAGGCCGGGGGCACCGGAAACGGCGTATTCTCCAGGAGGTACAAAAAACGAGGCAGAGCCATCATTTTAAACAGGGCAGCTTTGCCCAGAAGAGTGAGTGGAAGGGAGCGCCATACCTTGACATCACGAACAAACCTCTCCAGTGGGGGTCTCAGGTTCAAAGCATGGAATACGTCCGGACTAGGAGTAACGTAAATCCCCAGATATTTAAAGGGGGCAGCAGTGTATGCCAACGGACAGCCCCTCGGAAGGGGGGGGGGGTGGCCAACAAGAACGAAAAGAACTGACTTCGACCAGTTAATTCTATAGCCAGATACCCTCCCGAACTTCTCGCAGACATTGAGCAGCTCCGGGACCGACTTCCGTGGGGCCGTGAGGTAGAGCAGGACATCATCGGCGTACAGCGATATCCGATCTTCCCACGTTGGCGACCACCGGATACCCTTAATTGATGGTTCCCATCTAACCCAAATTGCCAACGGCTCGAGGATTAATGTGAACAGTAGAGGAGACAATGGGCAACCCTGTCTCGTTCCACGACCAAGCGGGAAGGTCCTAGAGATATGGCCATTCGCCACCACCTGCGCCAGGGGGCCAGTGTACAACAGTCGGACCCACGCACAAAAGCGGGGCCCAAAGCCCATGCGTCGGAGCACTGCGAAGAGGTAAGGCCACTCCACCGTGTCGAACGCCATAGTGGCGTCCAGTGAGAGCAGTACCGCAGGTTCCCGTATACTTTCCCTGCGAGCCAAAACCGCCTGCAAACGCCGCAAATTATGTGAGGTATTGCGAGTCTGCATGAAGCCGGATTGGTCTGGGTGTATTAGAGTGACAAGATGGGGGGTCAACCGCAACGCCAGTAACTTGGCTAGGATCTTCGGCTCCGCGTTGAGCAGGGAGATGGGGCGGTAGGAAGTGCATTCCTCTGCCGTTTTACCAGGTTTGTGGATCGGGATGATGGCGGCCAGGCGCTGGTCACTCGGCAGCATGCCCATTTCTAGGCTGTCCGTGAGCATGGCAAGAAGATGGGGGGCTGTCGTCTGGGACGTTTGTTTGTACAATTCCACCGGGATGCCGTTGGGTCCCAGGGCCTTCCCAGACGCCAACGCCTCGGTCGCGTCCCGTACCTCCTGCACGGTAACCTCGGCCTCTAACAAGAGTGCCGCCTCTGGCGAGAGACAGGGGATCGTCAGATCCGCGATGTAGTCATATGCCTCCTCCGTCGAGAACCCTGCCTGAGGGGCGTAGATAGCTTCGTAATGGTCCGCCAGCAGGCCAACAATGACCTCGGGGTCAGAGGTCGCCCGTCCGTCAGGCAGCGTCAGTTGAGCAATAACCCTGCCCGCCCTTTCCTTTTTATCGAGCCAGGCCAGCATCTTTCCTGCTTTATCGCCCAGTTCATACACTCTATGGCGGGTGGCCTGGAGTGATGTCCTAACCGATTCCCTCTGGTACGCCATCCATTCTATGCGGCACAGCCGAACCGCCTGGGCGGCCCCCAGCGACGGATTGGATTCCTGTCTAGAGATGGCCTCTGTAAGGGCCTCCTCCAGTGCGCTGAGTTCTTGCTGTTGCGTCCTCCTGTGGGTTGCTACCGATGTGATCGCCTGCCCCCGCAGCACCGTTTTAAACGCTTCCCATAGAGTACTCTGGGAGGCCACTGAACCCACATTCTCCTGAAAATAGTGCTCGGCAGTCGCGGTGAGCGATTTTTTCAAAGGGGCATGGTGCAGATAGCTCGCATGGATCGGAAACGTACGGCACCTGTGCGCGCGGCGATTCGTGTACGTGAGCAGGAGAGGGGAGTGGTCGGAGATACCTCTGGGGCAGATGGTCACCTCTTCGACTCCGCAAAGCCCTTCACCGGACATGAACACATGGTCAATTCGCGAGAGGCAGTTATGGGTAGCTGAGTAGTATGTGTAGTGTCTGTCGTGGGGGTGTTTGTATCGCCAGCAGTCCGTCAGTCCTAAGGCGTCTACCAGACCGGAGAGTCGCCCGCCTCCCCGTACCGTCGCAGCCTGTGGGTGTCTATCAAGGGCATGGTCCATCACGTCATTGAAATCTCCCCCTAAAACCAGCGTCGCCGTCGGTAATGCCAGGAGAAAGGAGGCCAGTGCAGTGTGAGCCTCAGTATGTAGGTTAGGCGGGATGTACACAGACACGAAATTAAAGAGCTGGCCTTCCCACTGTACTGTTACCGCTGCGAAGCGGCCCTGAGTGTCCACCCTAGTTTGTGTGCATATCAATGGGAAATTTTTTCTCATAAGGATTCCAGTCCCCCTAGAACCGGACGTAAAGTCCGCATGAGCGACAAATTTGTACCCCCACCTGTCCATCGCTCTAGAGGCCGTGCCCACTAAATGGGTCTCCTGCAGCATAACTATCGCCGGTTTACAGCGTTTCAAATATTGTAGCACTAGGCCTCGTTTTACTCTGTCACCCAATCCTCGGACATTCCATGTGAGTGCCGTCAGTGTTAGAGAGCGGGAGGGGCGTGTCATGGGGAACTCAGGTGTAGCCTGTGAGAGCGTCGCCATCGATCAAGGTGTGATATGAGTCCAGGAGGAATGAATCTAAGGAAGCAACGTCACCTATGAACAAGTCGCCCTCATTCGGTGCCGTGTAGCTTGTGCTGTGCCAAACAATACAACAGGTAAACAAACAACCTAGAGCTAAAACAACCATCCAAACCCCCCCACCCCCCTCCCTGCCTCCCTGCTGTACGGGTCTGAAACCGCCCGCCTCCCCCAACTTAGCAGAGCGCTTTGTCCCATCACAACCCATAGTACTTGCTTGTCGGGGGTGTGAAGCTCTCCAACCCGACGGCAGCTCCGAGCTACCTCAGCCTCCCGGCCCTGCACAGGGCCCAAGTGTCCACAGGCAATGCGTGACAAACGATCGTCGGTCCTCACTCCTCGGAATACTCTCTCTCCTCCAGACCCGGCTCTGCAAACAGGTCTTGGCTATGGCCCTGAGATGGTTCCTGGCCCGATTGTTGCGGGGGGCCTCTGTCGCGTTGAGATCTGCCATCTCGCCTGGGTGCCTCCACTCGCCTCCATCCGTCCAGCCATTCCCTCGCCGCTTCTGGCGTGTCGAAGAACCATGCCCTGTGATTGTCCACGACCCTCAGTCGTGCCGGAAATAACATCGAGTATGGTATGTCCTTGTCCCGCAGGCTTTTCTTGACGTCGATAAAAGTCTTACGTCTTCGGGCCACCTCAGCCGTGTAATCAGGGAAGAACGCTATAGTGGAGTTCAGCACTTTGATTGGGGCGGAATTCCTGGCCGACTGGAGTATGGCATCCCGATCCCTGAAGTTAAAGAGTCTAGCCAGCACCGGCCGCGGCGCCGCCCCAGGCTTCGGCGTCCCCCCCGGGACTCTATGCGCCCTTTCGACTGAGAAGAATCGGGAGAGACCCTTCGGCTGCAGCTTTGTCGTGATGAGCTCCTCCACATATAAATCCATCGAGCGTTTGCCTTCGGATTCCGGAATGCCCAGGATGCGGACGTTGTTCCGTCGTGACCTCCCTTCTTGATCGTCCAGGCGGTCTTGTAGCTTTTTGGCAATCGCCTCCAACCGTTCAGTGGCCAACTGTAGTTCAGAGGTGTCCTCCACCAGCGATTTAGTGACCACCTCCACCTGGGCCACCCGCTCCGTCATTTTGTGGAAATCCGCCCTCAGCAGCCCAACATCAGTCGAGATTGCTCCCACTGTCGCCTGCACGCTCGTAAGCATCCTCATCAGGTCCTCTAAAGTCACTTTCTTGGTCCCCTCACCTACCGGACTCTTGCCCCCCGAGGGACGACTCTCGGAGAGAGGTGCGGCACTTTTTTCAAAGGCATATTTTTCCAGCTTCGCCTGTGCAGCTGCGCTCCTGTGACCCCTGTTAGCCATGACTACAGGTCGTGAGCACGAGGGGGGCCGTTGTAGAGGATCCTCGTGACTGAAAATGGCGCTGAACGTGAAAGCGCTCCCACTCCTCCGGGTATGCTGCGCGATAGTGCTGTTGGGCAGGGGGCAGCGGTCAGAGTCCTCCGGCGCGCGAGGGCCCCCGAAGGACCTCGCAACTCAGGCTCCTGTGTCGCTCCAGGCGGCTGACGTCCCCACAGCCTCCTTCCTTTCGTGGCCAGAATCAGAGCCAGGCAACTGCAGGCGCGGAGGCCTCAAAGATTCACCAAGTCGTGCGTCGCGGGCCAGGGGGGTGCAGCTTTCGCGCCCAAAAGTCCGGGAATCTGGCTCAGCGCCAGGAACTACCGCCACTCTCAGCCCTGGGGGTCAGGGGCACCTCACTCTCCCCCGCACTGCCAGGTTATCGCACCCTCCTTCACAGGACGCACTGTCCGCCGCCCGGCAGTCTGTTATGGAAGGGCGGTCAAGCGCTCAGTTATCGCCGATTATCAGCCCCACCGCTCACACAGGCAATGGCGCACTTCGCTCCCGCTCTCCCGTCCTGGCCTCGTACCTGCCGCCGAGCCGGTCACAGCGTGCATGTGGAGCCTCCACGCCCCAGGGCAGTCCGAACGTGCTGGAGGGCTACTCCTTCATGGAACCCTCGATCGCAATGTCACAGCACTGATGTGGGAGCTGCAGACACTTCTGTAAAGGATCGGCACTTCCAGCACCTCCTTCCGGTATAGCCTCCCGTCTCGCGGCCACTTCCGGGCGGCGGGCAGCGCTACGGCAGGCCGGGGCTCTCTCACCCGGCAGGGCCGTCACCGAAGCACTCCCGTCACACCGGTAATCGAAGTCCAATTTTAACCGGGGAAGCGCCGGCCGGCGTCGCTAAAGTGCCTCACGCCGAATCTTTCGCCTGTGGCACACTGGAGGCGGATTTTGTGTCGGATCAATGGCAAAGGAGCTGCCTCGGTGTGAGAGCTCTCTCACTACGCAGCCATCGCTGTCGGCTCGTAGCCACGCCCCCATGTATGCCTTTTTAAGTCATCTGGGAAAACTCCTGCTGTTAAGGAGTTGTTGATGAGTGTTCTCACTAGAATGGCTGTATAAGTTGATAGCAGAATGCTTTTAAAGATTTTATGTGGACAAGGGTCAGAGGGGCAAGCCTGCTGGCTTTGACAAGATAGATCAATTCAGTTGGTGATAGTTCTCTCAAAGAGTGCAAAGGCTAGGTTTACCTATCCTTGGATGGTTTTGTAGGAAATAGGTGGGGCTCTTGTTTTTTGTTGTTGTTTAAATAAGACCCCAACATGTTTGCTTTAGTTGTGTAATGATTTGCCAGTTTGTTTCAAAATTCTTGAGAAATGGGGTAGGTAGCTGTGCATTTTGGCTTACAAAATTCTGTATTTTATAAAATCCTTTATCGGCACACTTTATATTGTGGATTCAGTTGGAACGTATTGTTTTTTGCCATTTTGATTGTTGATTTGTATGTTCTGCTATGCCTGTGTAGGTATATCTTGTCTTATGGGTTGTTTGCTTTGAGCCAGTTACGTTGAAGATGAACAATTTGCTGTTTTGTCTTTTTTAATTCTGCATTCATGTGTTTTCTTTTATTAAGCATAGATGTTTTCAGAGAAATTAGAAGATCAAAAAAATTCTGAAGCCATCTATGGAGTGTTTGTACAGAACTGAATTGGACCAGATCTCTGTTGAAGGTAAGTAGGTTTACTAGTTCCTCCAAATTCATCTTGTTCCAAGGTCGCTATGTAGTTGAGTGCAAGATGATTTTACTTGGGGTGAGTTTTTGTGTCTTGTGTTGGAAGACTATACGTTAGTAGTCTGACCATGTGACTGGTGTAATTCTTTGGAACGTGACTAGGTCTGGGTTGGCGAACAATATATCTAATGTGTCTCCAGCACTGTGTGTGAGATTTGGAACGAGCTGCTGTAGGTTACGTGTGCTTAGGTCAGTAAGAACAGTTCTGGTGTGTGGCATATTAGGTTTGTCAAACCATAAGTCTTATTTTGTTAGATCTGAGCGCAGCCTTTGATACTGTTAACCATCAACTTATGGTCCAAAGACTCAGCGAAGAAGGGGTGACAGGAGTCGCCTTGAGATGGCTGCAGTCCTTTCTCGAAGACAGATCTTTTTCTGCCTCCGAGGAGGATGCTGTATCAGAGCAGATCCCTCTGCAGTGTGGAGTCCCCCAGGGATCTTCTTTAACATCTACATGAGATCTCTGGCAGATGTGGTGCTTCTGTGGGGATCCACATTGTCACCTATGCGGACGACACTCAGCTGGTGGTCTCCCTCAGTCAGCAAGATAAATCCGTGCCTGCCTTAACCTCAAGCCTTGTGAAGGTATCTGAATGGATGGACAAATCATTCAAAAGCTAAATGGAGCAAAGACAGAACGTATGCTCCTGGGCCACTCTGCCCCTGCGAACATAGACCTTTTGTGGCCCAGTTGCTTAGGTTCCCCTGCTGTCCCTAAGAAACAAATTAAGAACCTGGGAATTTGGTTCGACTGCAATTTGGATTTCAAAATACAGGCTCGCAAAGTCGCAGCAAATTGCTATGGACTACTAAGGATGTTAGGGAAGATTCTCCCCTTCTTCCTTTTGACGCCAGACGTATTTTGGTCCAGACACTCATATTATCTCGCCTTGACTATGCAAATGCAGTCTATTTGGGTGCACCACTAGGAACCACTAAGATACTGCAAATTGTTCAGAATTGTGCAGCCCGCCTTCTAATGAATACATCCAAACGTGTCTCAGCCAGACCTGCTTTGGTCAGCTGCATTGGCTCCCTATCCAGGAAAGAACTAGGTTTAAGGCTATGTGTGTTGTCCATAAATCTATTTCTGGAAAGGGTTCTCCACTGTTTCAGTCAATGCTGCAATTATACTGCCTCAACAGAACGCTTAGATCCAATAACAAACGACTACTTGGAGTTCCTGTGATCAAACGGTCACAAACTGGGGGTCGGAGGTCTTCCTATAATGCAGCCAAGTTCTGGAACCAGCTTCCAGAGTATCTACGACTGGAATCTAGCGATCTTAGATTTAGGAAGCAGCTTAAAACTTTCCGCTTTACTCCTTCCGCTTAAAATCTTCCTCATTCCTGATCATATTAGGTGTACAAGGTGTCACGATAAGCGCTGGAATGCCCTTGGGTAGCCATGTGCTATACAAGTGCATATTCAATTCAATAAGTTGAGGTCATCAAGGATGGCTATCTTTGAATATATTGTAAAAAGGTTAGAGATTGTATCAAACAATGTTTCTGGGGATGCTGCATTGCTAAGTATTGATCTGAGGAGAAGGATGAAGTAACATGAAAAGGTTGGGGTATGGTTGCATCTAACAAGAAGGGACTCACAATCTTGTAAAGAAACATCCCCAGGTTTGATGAGATTTGTTATTTTATTAAATATGACAGCAAAGCCGCCACTTTTTTACCTTTGTGATTTTGTGTTACAGTTTGATATTGTGGTGGAACAGCTTCATGCAATGGATGATAGAGTTGTGGGTGTATGTTTGTGAATTAAGCGACTGGTGTATTTGCTGCACGGAGAGTGTGAGGTAGAAATGGGCTTAAATGCGTTTGACTTTTTCTGGTATTCAGAGAAAATTGGATGCATGTAGGTATGTTGGGATGGTGGTCTGTCCCTAGAAAAATATATAGCTTCCCAAAGGGACGCAGTTTTTTTCAAACTTCCCATCCAGGTAAAAAGAGGAAAACTGTCTGGGCAAGACTTTGTGAAGATACATGCACACATGGGTTCTCCGAAACGGACTGATCAGTAAGGAAACCAGGATCATTTGGAATAGATGAAGTTTTCTGTCACCTGCTGACACAAGCTGCCACCTAAAGCTACAGATGTGCTCAGTAAGAAACTTTGATATGTTTGACATTCAAAGCATCAACCTTATCCCTCTTAGCAAAATGATGAGAGAATTAAGGGAACCTTGAAATGAAAGCCATGAACACCTATAAACTGGTGAGAACACTGGTGAGTGCGATGGGTCTTGTTTGGAGGGGATTCTTCAACATGTAGAGTCCACTTTCTATTTCCATTTCTCTGCCACAACTGTGCCAAAGGTGACACCGAATATCATGCTGTGTGAAACTCTGCCAACGGCACGGAAATGGGGGCTACCGCCCAGCTGAAGGTTACATTTTTATTTTATTAGACAGGTCTGACACAGAGGCTGGCACTTCCTTCCTAAAAGCTCTGGGAGCACAGCTTAATTTCTCAACTGTGTGGAAACCCAACAAAGGAGAACTACAAACAGGATTAACAGACAGAGCCTTGGCTAAATATATGTTCAGTATGGCCTCTTAATAGGTATTTTAAATAGGAAAAAAAACTAACTTGTAACTTTGCATATGGTATAAATTTGGAGGTTTGCCTGCTGTATTTCAACGTAGTCAAACTTTAAATCTGGAACACCTGACAATTCTTGAAAAGGTTTTTAATTATTAATTCACTTTGTTCTGGATGTCAAAATGAGTCATTGTTTTGCAAGACTACTGTATGTTGTATCCACAGCACTCACTTATGTTAATACATAGAGCATACTAATCGACAAATTGTGCAAGAGACAACAATGAGAACAAAGAAATACTGAAATAATCAGTCTTCAAGATTCTGGAACATGCATTATTCCAGCATAACTTCTTAACCACTGTTTTCCACAATACGTTTGGAAAACAAATGTTGCTTCCTTGCCACTTAAATAAAAGAACACCTTTAATTGACTAGCATTAAAATTGGTTACATTACCGCATGGCACCTAAATTGCAATTATCTTGTAGGACAAAAACAAATAAATAACATGACTTACCAAGGGAGGCACTCTTGTATAGCTGTTCACTAGGGGTAATCTAGCTAAGCTTATAATTATATTCTTGAAGACGGGAGTAAGGAATGCGGCAATACTGTGATTCCTTGCATGCCCAAATGCCAAGACAGTTTGCAGACTCTCCACCATTTCAGTCACCATTTCACAAGCTGTTGAAATATACTTCGGTTCTGTGAAGGAAATGATGAACAACATGTATATTACTGACCATAGACATGCAGGATAAAAACAATTCAATAGTAATCTCAGTAGTGTTGGAAGCACAGGCCTACTGCTTCACGGTGGGCATACAGAGGTGGATCTGCCGAGACACCAGATGTGGGCTCAGAGTAGCAATCAATGCTAAAGATTACTTTTGTTGGAGGCAAAAGAGGTTGGATGAAAGAGAACATCTGGACCCTCCCACCTTTTTGTACCGATTACTACTCAAAACAACCAGAAGGCGAAGGAGGTGGCAGAAGAAACCAAGATGTGGCTAAAAAAAAAACCTGTTACCTACCTGTGGTAATGTTGATTGTTTGTAATGCCCCAGCCTGGGACAATGTCCACAGAGCACCAGCTCCAGGAAGTCCACTTATGTCCTCCTCAGTGATACAGGCAGTAAGCAAAGCAGAGCGAGCCGATGGCTCCATGCTAAATAAATGATGCTATCCCAGTTGGAAGCAGTGGATTGACTGCATCCACTACACATCCAGGGAAATCAGGCAAGGGTGGAATCTAAAACAGATGTAGGCAACGAATTCACCATATGTGTAAATAACGGAAGAAGTGATTGGGATAACATCTATGACAAAGATGTAGCCATTCTAACTGAAATGAGCCCAGGTATTATTAACAATCCCATAGTATCTACTGACCCAATTGACACCTACTTAAACATCATGTCATGGAATATAGCTGGTTTGAGGAAGAACACAATATACCCGGGGTGGAACAAATACATTGAGAAATTTGACATATGTTTATTGCAGGAGACGTGGGCTATTAAGAACGTACACCGTGTGGGCTACAAAAGTTTTTTTATTGCAGCCACCCCTTCACCTAGAGGCAGGCCATCCGGAGGTTTAGTTATTTGGACTAAAATCACCATCAATGGAAGAGTGCAGCAGCTAGAGACGCACTCTCTCGAAATTCTTGGAATTAAAATAGTGACTAATGATGGCAGGGCCCTGCATGTATACAACGTCTATAGCCGACCTTGCCTGGCATCAAAAGAATCGCTAGTGTTTGACCAATTGGAACAGGTTATCAGTAGGAACAGTATAGGTACAGGTGTAATATTAGGAGGTGATTTTAATTGTGAATATGAGCCAATAAAGGGACTGGAACATATTTACGAGGAGGAAGACATGGTAAACGAGATACCCGAAATATCCGGTTTAAAATCGGTCCCATGCACATCTCTCGCACTCCAAATAATGAGTCTAATGATGACCAATGGGTTAAGATCATGTAGTGGCCGTCTCCCTTCTGATAAAATGATGGCTCCTACCTTTTACAGGAATAATTCCCATAGCAAGCTAGACTATATAGTTTTGTCCCTTGACCTTTGGAAATATGCGATTGACTGCAAGGTAGAGCTAAGATTGGAAAGCGACCACCGGCCAATCAAACTACTATTAAAAGGTACGATAATACCTAGTATTGTAGATTATACTAGTTCCCACCCTGTAAGAACTGATAATGTAATTGTTTCCAACAACCGTCGAGCAGTTAAATGGGCACAGATTTTGGACAATGGAACTAATTTAGCAAACATTTACAACTTATTAGCTTCAACTTTTTCCCCCCTCATACATACTGAAGCTCCAGTAGATGGGGATTTGTTCCTGGATTTACATGAGGGATTTTCTAGTGCAATAGTACCCATACTAACAAACACAGTTAAAGCAGATTCAGCAACTGGAAGTAGGAGGCCCATGGGGAAACCATGGTATAATAAAGCTTGCTGGAGGGCTAAATCTGAACTAATAAACTCAATCAACACTAAGGATAATAGCTCAAAGGTAAGGGAAGCGCGACAAAGATACAAGAAAGCTCTCGTGGATGCCAAATCGGCCTGGGATGATTTAATCTGGTCAGATATGTTAACGGCAGCAACGAACAAAGATTCTTTTTTATTTTGGAAATTAGTGGCTAACAAAAATCATAAAGAAAAGGGTAATGGAGAAGTTTATCTGGATGAAAACACGTGGAGAGACCACTTCACTTCCCTATACGCAGGCCCGGATTCTGAGGTCGAGTGGGACTGCCACTCAGTGTCTAACCAGGAAGAGAGTATCCTGGAGTTTAACCTAGAGGAAACAATTTTAGCAATAAATATGGTGAAAAAAAGTAAAGCCCCCGGTCTAGACTCCATTCCAGGAGACTTGTATAAACATGACCCGAGTATCTGGGGGCCGTACCTTAATCACTTGTTTAATTTTATAGCTGCGGGAGCTGAAATACCTGTTTCATGGAGAGGGGCAGTAATTATCTGCATCTACAAAAAGGGGGATAGGAGAGACCCAGCTAATTACCGCCCTATCAGTTTGATAGATACCAAAATCAGCACAATAGATCAAGTGTTCAGGTTTTGCTGTCTGATGACCTGGAAATACATTAGTCTAAAGAAGGGCCATTTGTATGTGGCATTTATTGACTTAAGAGCTGCTTTCGACCTCATCCCCAGGCATCTGCTGTGGAAAGAACTTGAGAAACAGGGACTACCCGCCAATATCATAGAGCAGCTAATAAGATTACACCGTGATAACTTTGCTAGGGTAAGGTGGGGCCCTGGGGGTGAATTAACGAGTCCTATCCCCATAAAGAGGAGTGCGCCAGGGCTACGTCCTGGTGCCTACCCTCTTTTCCTTGTTTGTTAATGATGTTCCCATTTATTTAAGTAAATGCAGAAATGACTCACCTAAACTGGGGGGAGAGGTGGTGTCGTCCCTATTGTTCGCAGATGACACCATTCTAATATCTCAAACTGCAAATGGTTTACAGCGTCTTCTCAACTCCTTTGCCTCTTATTGTAGTGAGAAAGGATTAGAGATAAATGCAAGTAAGACCAAATATATGGCCATAAACCCCCACAGCTCTTTCAGAGGAAATCTGGTCCTAGGCAACCAAAAACTGGAATATGTACAAAACTTAACTACTTGGGAGTCTCACTCGATTCTAAAATGCAGTGGAAAACCCAAATTGAAAAAAGCAAGTTACTTTTAATTCAGAACAGTCGCCCCATACTGAAAAGGCACGGGGATAGCCAGAATAAAGCAGTGCTTCATGCACTTGAGGTGTATCGAGCTAAAGCTCAAGCGGCGGCCTTATATGGGGCTGAACTGTGGGGCCCTGCATGTAAAAAATCATTTGAGGTGAAAGAAAACATATTCTACAGATCTCTCCTAAAGATACCCGTGCGTAACCCTACAATCCCGATGATGTTAGACCTCAAGATGAGGCGCACTGATCATCACGCAATACTTAGACCACTAATGTTCTGGGTTCGGTTATGGACCACACCGGCACTCCTTCATTATAGAGCAGAGTTAGAGGAGTTAAAAGATCTGGATAGCTCTAACTGCATCACATGGTTCACACACATAAGAGTATGGTTTGAGAGGGTAGGACTGTCACATTTTTGGAATAGCCCTAATGCTTTAACCCCTAACTCGAAAAGGACATTAAAAGCTATCTTTTGGGTCTATATGAACAAACACAGAACTAATGATGTATCAAATGGCTCCCTAACTAGAGAATTTCTGTTGTTCAAAGTAGACCCCCACTATGAATCCTTCCTGAATGAAGTGAACCCACCACTAGCCAAAACCCTATACCTTAAATTTAGGTATAGAATACTCTTGTTAAAAAGTTGTGTTGCAAGGTGGAACAAAAATAGTGACGATAAATGCACCATGTGTAGTGGAGGTGGGAGGGAGGACATTACGCATGTTCTGTTCTTCTGCCCTGCCTACAAGGCTCAAAGGATAAAGTGGATTAAACTACTTTGTATAAATTTAGGAGTGCGGAGGTGCAGAGATGCAGAAAGAATCTTATTAACAGAAACGCGGCAGGTCCTTGTATTTGGCATTAGTAGGTATCTGCTTGCAGTGTATTTCATAAGGAAAAAAGTGGGCGAAAAAATATGAACTGTAATAAGATTACTGATCACAGCTGGTACCGATTATGTCTAAAGGAAATGTTTACATAGTGTTTTTTAAAACTTTAAAATTTTAAAAACAATTTAACAAAAAATGTGTTCTTTATATTCTATATTGTGATTAATTCGATTAACCAAGACATATCTAATACCTGTATCTAGTGTAGTACTCATGTATATAATGGTTTTATAAATATTTGTATGACTATTTTACTGTACTGCCTATGAAGTTTTATGATACTTTCTATCGAAATAAAGTGAATTGAATTGAAAATAAATGATGCAGCCACATAAGAAATAGAACCAATGTCATTAAAGGTGCAAAACCTTTTCTTCTAATCGGTAGTATTCGCTCTGCTGATTACCCATCTAGGAAATAGTTCTCAGAATTGAAGGCTCCCTGATAACATAATAAGGGTTATCTTAAGGCATGCAACAATGCCTAATGAATGTGTTAAGTAAAGCCCAAATGACTGTCTAGCAAACTGCCGGCAAGGTCGCCCCTCTGATGAAAGGAGTAATAGCTGAAATGGTCCTGGCAAAATGTGGATACTAACAAGTGAAGTCCTTCTGGCTAATGCTTGGCGCTCTCTAAGCTAGATACAATCCAGTTACTTGTAGGTTTTTGTTACTTCAATACCATTAGTAGGATCGTATTAAGCCACAAGCAACTGATACTATACAGCACTCTTCAGATCTCGAACTATAATGACAAACTGGAGGTAGGAGTTTCCAAAAGGGGAGTACCTGTGCACAGTGGTTTCAGTGAAAACGTGTTACCATCTCAAGCAGAAAGTTAGTTTCACTCCAAAAGTCCCATTATCATTAGAGAATACACGCAATACTAGTCTGCAGATAAAAGAGTTAAGCAGCAGTTCTTGAAAAGAGAAACAGTGTCTTGAAAGGGAGACATATGACGTTATGATTAAGTGATGGTTCTAAAGGAGGAGCCTTCATTATCTTTAGAGAGGACTATGGCTTCAAAGAACAGGCTTATGGCCTTATCGTGCACATACATGGAGAGCCCGCAGCACCGCTTACTAGGAGACTCACAGCCCCTCTTACACTGGATGTAACGTACAATTCCATGCCTCTCACGTGGATCCAGCAAAGGTTTCAAGCATTACTGAATGCACACCAGCGACAGAAACGTAATCTACTGCTATCAAGATGGATGGCACTCCGGTGCCTTGCTTCCATCATGAGGCGGATCCTCTCAGCCATACGTTCATGGCCCTAGAATGTCAATCCGTCAGGAGCCAGAAGTGTACCTAAAGGATGGCCAGCTATAGGTGATGCAATCTCCCTCTTAGGCCAGTTCGCATATGTTTGTTCTCATATGCCCTGCATTGGTATTGCCTTCAGTACCAACAAATACCATCTGGGCAGTGGCGCTGGAAGTAGGGGTGCAGTAGGACAATAGCCAACAACGAGGCTTTTGGACTTCTTATTTTTGTAGTATTTTATGTGCTTTCAAATTATAAAAGTCAGAAGAATTGAAGGAATAATTTATTCTTACATGTGACTTCCTATTGTTAGATCCACAAAGTGATGGCCTTAGGTAATTTGAAAATAAATCATCCCATGACCACGAAGACGGTGAGAGCAGGATGGTATGTCAACAACCAACAAAAAAAGCCCACATAAGTACACAAATACACACTCCGGTAAGATTCCTTTGTCAGCTTGCTTTCAAATAACACATAGTTCAAATATTTTAACAAAACTAGAACTACTAGTTGTCTCAGAGTAGTTGTGTGAAGGAAACAACAACTTGCAATAATAGTCATTTTATTTTGTTTAGCTTTTAACACCATTCTTCTGTCGTTTCTAAGCGCTGTAAATAACAGGGGTTACATTTACCCAATTTAAAAGTATTCAGTTTATCAACCTTCAGAAGGTTGGAAGGCTGAGATGGCCTTGCTGGGGTTTGAACTCGTGATCTGCAGTCTGTGTTAGGTACACAAAGTTAAAATCACAAAGTATTGCCGTCTTCTAAATATCAATTTTTTCGGTAAAAACTGAACCAATTAGAAGATCGCTTCGTAGGCAGGTCCCATGTTTCATTGGCACCCATTGTCAATTATCTGCACTCCCGTATGTTGCATTTTTTTTAACTTGTTGATCTTGGCCATTTTTCCATTCATTTTACTTTACAATACGCTTTAGTACTTTCTAGCATTCCGCATATTTTGATCTCGAATATTAACCTTATTTTGGGGTACTGTGTGGGCCTGGACAGCAGGCATAGTAACACACTGAACTCCTGTATAACTTAGAGCTTGTCAATCACTGTTTAGGAGTCCACTCTGGCACCATCTTTATTGTGTAGCTGATAACACTTCTAGAGTGCACACCTCCAAAAATGTGTCTCTGTGTGGTTTAGATGGGGGAGGTGGCTGTTAGGAACTGGACTGGTTTGAAAATTCATTGAGTATCTAGCTGTGTCACATGTCACAACAACAGCTATATACAAGCAGCGAAGCCTGAGTCTGCACGCAGGTGGCTGCTGCATGCACACCACAACACCAAGACTTCTGATCCAACTTCAGATCCTGCATTTGCCACCTGGTGTGCTTGATCAGCAGGATGCTGGAGGCCATCAATCCCAGTAGCCTCAGAGCAGACCTCCCTGGAACCCAGGACACAGGACAGAGGCTGAAAGATCAGGATCATAGCCTGAAGGCCCTGAACTCTCCTTTCTGAGGGAAAGGCATGAAAGCGAACCATGTCCAGAATGGCTCCGATGAAGGGGAGCTGCTATTACCACTATCAATATCGTGAACACATGAGGAGCGCTGAAGAGGAGTACCGTGAACTGAAAATGCTCCAGTCTCACCATGAACCGCAGATAACTGGATGGGCCTGCAGGAAAGGCCTATGGAAATAGTTGCCCTGCAGATCCGAAACCACCCAATCAGTCTCCAGGGTTAAGAGCAGACAGGGCCTGAGCTAGGGTGAGCATTCTGAATATGTGCCTCCTGAGGAAAGCGTTGAGAGGGAACAAGTCTAAAATATGACAAAGGCCTCCATCCTTCTTTGGCACCAGAAATTAGCAGTAATAACAACCAAAATCTACTTCTGGCGCAGGCAACCTCCCAATAGCCCCTTTGGACAATAGGGCTTGCACTTCCTGCCATAAGACAGACACATGGTCCTTTGTCAGTCGGTCCTGGGTCAGTGGAAGATGTGGCGTAGTCGCTATGAAGGGTAGGGTGTATCCCTCCTCGATAATCTGCAGGACCCACATGTCCAATGTTATGGCCTGCCAACCTAGTAGGAATAATTGGATCTTGCCTCCAACCAGAAGTCTGTGCTCCACTGAGGGCACGCTAAAGGGCTTTAGTAGGTAAGGACGCGGGTTGGGGATGGTGCCAGTAGGGTGACTGGCCCATTGACCCGACTGCAGGGTTGGGTGGTTCCTAAGACTCAACAATGAAATTGCAGAGTACCTTGCTGAGGCATAAGTGGCTTCCTGTATTGTAAGCTTTTGCTGAAACCACAAATGAAATGGTAGGGTTGATGTGGCTGGTGGCGCAGATAAGCCCAGGGAGCGTGTTATGGCCCTGCTCTCTTTGAACCGCTGTGGAGTGGAATCTGCCTTGTCCCGAAGAAGATGAGTCCCGTCAAAGGGCAAGTCCATAAGGAATGACTCTACATCGCCTGAAAAACCTGTTGACTACAGACAGCCATGGCAATGGATGTTGACTCTGGTGCCAATGCTCAAATCAGGGATGTCAAGGCCATAACCAATTAATTGGCCGCATCACAACCATCTTTTTATAGCTTGGGTTAGGACAGGTTGGTAGTCTTTTGGGACACCTGTAGGGCTTGAGCCACCAAAACCCAAAGATAGTGGGAATAGTAGCCCAGCAGGCAACGCAACTGATAAGGGTGGACCAAAGGGCCAAACTGGTGGAAGAAAATATTCTATTCCCTTCCTAAAGGTCTCCACTCTTTTGGACTCCCTATCAGGGGAAGCAGTCTGAAAAATATTTGGTTTGCCTGACTAGTAGATGCCTGCACCACTAAGCTCTTTGGGAGAAATGAGTGTTTGGGAAATTGTTGGTGGATGGTTCAGTAAATTTGGTAAAGGACTTGATAAAGTGGGAGAATGGTTTGTAAGTGTTGGTGACGGTATACTAAAGAGACTTATAAATCCAGTAATAACTTTGTAACTTTACACATAATGGGCCTAGTATCAATATGGAAACTTTTCTTACTTTTGTTTAAAGGGAGGATTAAAATGTGGTTCTAAAAAGAAGACGATGACCACTAGAAAAAGAAAGAAGGATATTGAACTTTATGCCCTCAAATTAGTTATGATTGGTGTATGAGGATTTGAAAGCCTTGCAAAGGATGAAATTTAAAAAGCCGACAAAGATTATTGAAGTGTTAGTACTGTAGAGTAATAATTTTAATGATGAGTTCAGAAATCATTGGGGGAATTTGTAGGAGTACTTTTAATAATTAGAAATGATGTTTAACTCATGCTTTAAGTGAGCGTATCTAGGCTGCAAACATTACAATGCCACAATCAGCTTGCATTGGTATCTACTCATCTGTGCAGAAAGAAATGTGGACTTTTATTTCACGCTCCCCAGGTTGCTTCCTTTAGCAAGTCATTAATGGTGTACTTCAAAACCCATAACACTATGCATGTCAAACTGAAGATACTGCTACACAATTCATGGTGTTTGACAAACACTTGCTGCTGCACACCTTTCCTTCAGAGTAAGGCTGGAAATTATACTATTTTAACCTTTGTGAGACAACTCTATCCTTGCTAACAAGCAATTTGTTGGGGGTCATTCCATACAATTCTACTTACTGACTTAACCTCCACAATTCAGGTGGAAAGTACATCTTAATACCCTCATGATGATAAAATATTGATATACTATTCCTGAACTAGCATTTTATTTTACATATCATTGGAAAGGATGCATGATATCAGAGAAACATAATATCAAAGAGCCACAAAACTGATACAAAAGCAACCCTTCTCTATGCTAGGAGGAAAATAATGACCACAATTCTCACTTTAAGAGGTTCAGAACCATTTCCCTCCAAAGACATTGCATTCTGAAAATGACTATCATCACTAGTTTCAAGAGAAAAGATTTGGCACTCAATATAATGGTACCAGTGGCCTCTAGCCAAGGATGACTTAACTCACGTAATCACGTTTCAACGGCAAACATATGCATTTACACTGTATTTTGCTACACGCTCAGGAGCAAAATATACATATTTTGAAATATTGGTTTCTTACCATTAAATATTAATCAAAAAGCAATAGTGATATTTGCACATCTGTTATCTTGACATCGACTGGAACTATAGACGCTTGTGAGATCTTTGCATGAAACCCGGAACAGCTGTATCATTGGATGGCTACAGCCTCGTGCCTCACTGTCCGAATTGTGAGATCCTTTGGCACTGGTGCCTTTTGTGTATAAGACCTTCCTGCACAATTGCCTTGCTGTGTCTCCTTCCAATAGGAATTATGTCTCTGGAGTATGCATGACTGATGCCACCCTAGGTATATTACCTCCAGAAAAACAGAATATGCTGACTATGGTCTAGTATTCTATTTATGACAATTAAAAGACAAACAGCTACTTCTTGTATGTAGTTCAGTGTGTTTCACTTAGGTAATTAGTCCCAGAGAAGAGTCCAACTGGGGTCTGTATGGTTGACAGCATCAATGCTATGTCTCACCTTTCTCATAAGATCTGCCGCCTTATTGAATTATCTGCCACTAGCTCGAGGGTATTTTGAAATGTAAATGTCCTTGGTTTGTACCGTCATGTGAAGCATTTATTTGAGGAAACGCTTTCTCTATCTGGGGGTATACATTTGTTTAGGTCATGTTTTAAATGTTTGCTTGACAAATGTTATCTTTACTTAAAGCTCCTCTCCCTGAAGCTAATCATTCTCCTGTGTCTCCGTTCTTTCAGGAGAATTTTAGATGAAAAGGCGGGGCAGTTTGCCAGTATGTTCTAAACGCCTAAACCTGTGACCTTGCTTGTTACAAGAAGGGCCAAGTATAGAATGTCATCCATTTGCTACATGGCCTTTGCCAGCAAGGTCAATTCCAAACTAAGTGCTATGAAGCGTCGCAGGTATAGGGTCGTGGACGTTGGGCTCGAGATCCCAGACTCTTCACCAATCCTCAAGAGGCACCACCACCCACTTTCTGCTTCAGTCAATCTATAGTGTTTTTTTAGTCTATGCAGGATGCCAGGATTGACATTTCCCTTTAAAAAGCACAATTCCCCTGGCAGAGTATTGTGTCCAAGGCTTTCCAGTCTGGAGCTCACTTAGAGGACATTTTGAAGTCTGAATGCTGGGCATGTTGAACTTAGCAGTGTTTTTTAACTTATAATAGTTTTCATTGATTTTACACATAAAGAACTGAGGGTAGGCATGCACACCACACAACAGAAGTAACTTTAACTCTCCACCTCACTCCGAAGTCCCTTCCCCCATGGTTCCCCGACATTTGCAATATGTGAAACAATACTATTTAACTGTATTCTCTTCCCCAGTCATCCCCACACAGTTCGTTGTCTGGAGAAATCTCTCAATGTCCAAGAGGCTCAGTGCACCTAGTCTATTTGGACATGCGAGGCCTTTTTTTGTCGTTCTTCAAATATGGCAGTACTGGATCCTACATTTTGGTACATTCACAGGTGGCATCTCTAGGGTAACATGCTATTTTCTAATTTTACCATCTGAAGCCACATCTGTACAGTGGGGACCACATTCTTTCGCAAAATCCCCAAAATGTCTTGCTTTGCGGCTAGCAGGAGGCGAGAAATTCTCTTCCGTCAGGAAGATTGGATTGGGTATTTATCATTCATAGATACTCCTAAAATAAGGGATAGTGGGTTTATATTCAACCATCTCCCCCTAATGTTAGCTATAGTGGAGGGTATTGCTTCCCAGAATCACTCTAGTTTGGGACATGACCATAAGATATGTAAGATTGTGACTGTACACCCACACTGTCTCCAGCACATCACAGGGTGAGATTTATCTCTAGTGTGTAATTGCTCCAGGGTGTAGTGCCACCTGAACACGATCTTATACAGGGTTTCTCGATCTTCTGTGTGGTGTGCTAAATTGGTGGAACTTGTGAAAATGGGCGCTCATTGCTTTTGGTCCATTGTAACTCCTTGGTCCCTCTCTCAGCTTTTCTGAAAGGCCAGGTCGGTTCATGGAGGAGGCATGTGTTAAGGATGGTGTAAACTTTAGAGACTAAATGGCATGTTATTTTGAGGATCTGGAGGATTTTTATGAAAGTTGTGATTGCATGTATAGCTGCTTCTTTAATATGTGGTTGCATAAGCCAGTGTCTGAGCTGTAGATAATTATATCTCTCCTTTTCAGGCAATCGATACGTGGATTTGTTATCCATGAATTAGTGGATGAGTTTCCCATCATTGTGAATAAAGGAGATGGGTGGCTTTGTTATATTTCCATCTAGGACCCTAATTCGATATTCCCAATGTATGCCCTTGTATGGCTATAATAAATAATATCCTAATAAAGGCATAAGAATCATATCCATATTTAGTCATAGCCCATGCAGTCCAAATTAAGCAAGGCTACTTCCCCAGACTCCTAGAGAGTACAAGGCGTTCTTTAAACAAAGCAAACCTCCAGCAACCTGGGAAATCCCCATGCTTCTGTTTTGATTTGTCCTAGAACTCCTGCGAGCACTGAAAGAACAGCCAGTTCTTAGTGACATCTTTATTGACGTCTTATGTCCAACCTTACATCAAACCCGGCACCTTTCAGGTATAAATATACCAACGTTGCCGTAAGCAAACACACGGTGGTTTGGAGCAGAGCGGCTATCTACTTGCCCGAGAGCCCAGCTGATGCGAGAGCCCACGGACGCCGCCCCTCCCTTTTGACGCACTTAGAAAGATGCTGTCTTTTTCTCCAGCCGAGAAAATCCAGCTCTGGTGTTTCCAGATACCCTTGCGGGTTGCTGGGATATCGAGTCCTGAGAGAGAGATACCAGACCTCCTGCTTTCTATTACCCAGGTACGGAGCTGACTAAACCCTTAAAGAGAATTCTTGATTCAGATTCCTTGGCAAAACCAACTTAACTTAAACTGCTACTTACTTACTCCTTCCCACGTATTAGGCTTAGGTCAGGTACACCGGGGTAGGTGTATTTAGAAGCACCAGTTGAGTACGTTAGTCAATGTTTTTATGTATGTATATATTTTATCCATTTTAAAGTATCATATGGCTAAGAAACCATATCAATGCTTTTACAGTATTATTTCATAATACTACTTTTACTGTAAGCACTTTACGATAAGTATTGCAATTGTGGCAATTCATTTTTCTTACATGAGAAAGAAGACTGCTCAATAAATAACACCTTTTATTGAAAACGCCCGTCTCGCTATTCTCTGCACTCTGGTGAAACTAAGTATGCACAATTGACTGAGTTAAATAGCGGTCTATTGTTTTCACACGACTCTAGAGATACACTCTTATTCTGAGGGAGCAAAGTTGTCATGTTTTATGGTTGTCAGAAGCTAATCCCTTCTTGTCTATCCAGGGAAGTTAAACTCCTCCTTGTTTATTCGAGAAAGTTTCTAGTGACCTCTGAGCTAGCTGGCAAAACTAATTAAGTCTAATATAGTCAGTACACTGCTGTTTATATTATTCCAATGCGCAGAGCCTATTGGGAATATAGGAACTACACTACATGGCGCCCAACGTTTGGTAAGGCGATAAATCTAACGCAAGACGTTAGAGTAACTCAGTCGTGCTTTTTCACACAGACGCTTTTCCCGTAAAAACTCCAATAGACGTCCGGAGTGGGTAAAAGGTTAAAATCCGCCGGAACTTAGTAGGAAGAGATTCCTACGTATAGTTTTTGGTTTAGTCAACGTTGAAGGATACAGTGTTCCAAAATATTGTGCACCTAATCTTTGTTTCCTTGAAACTTGATCTGCAACAACACTTTCTGTCAGTAAAATGGTAGAAAGTGATGATGAAGCGGACAGAGCTAGAATAGCAGCTCAACTCCTAGCGGATGACACAAGTCTCCAAGAAAATGACCCGAATGTTATACTCATTCCGTCAAATATAAGAAGAACTATAACTATTAAACGTATAGAAAATGGACTAACATCACGAGGTGGTACAGTCATATTCGTGGTAGAGGCCCATGAATATCGGCAGACAGAGGTATTCCATTCATGGATACACTTTCCAGCAGCAAACCCTGTAACAAAAGAATTCCACTATTACAAAATAGAGGAACCTCCGGAAGAATACACTCCTTTCGAGGATATTGAAATCCCACTAAATTACCAAGAGCACCTGCTCTGGTTTAAAGGCGCCCTAAAACATCAAAATCACATCACCAGGCTCGGTCCACTAGGTAGACCAGGAGCAACGTGGCCGGTTCTAGCCAGATAGTCACCAGAACCCGACATTGGAAAAATGTCAAGCGAAGAACTCTTAGTTAAAATAAAAGAATTAACAAAGGCATATAGAGAATTAGTTCAATTGGCAATGGACGATATAACATATCTCCAGAAATTGAAGGAAACAGATATAGCAGAACAACCTTTTGAACTTGCCAGAATCGTAGAAAAATCCTATGAAGAACTAGGTAGAGATAGTTTGGGTGGGAAACCAGTAAAACCCCAACTAACTGAAAATCCTGAAAAAACCTTTATTAAAAATAATCTAAATACTCCAAAAAAGAGTTGGGATGGTAATAAACAATCCACTCCCCAAAAAAAACGATTCCAGTCCAGAGGAAGGTCTCCTCAACGGAGAGAAAGATCTTCAGACCGAGGAAACAAGTCTCCCCAGAGGGAGCCCTCTGAGAAAAGATACAACCTTAGAAATAGGGATAATTTGAAAAAACCTGATAGATATCAAGATATTGATACACGTCCCTCTCGATATTTTCAGACTTCCTCGCAGAAATCGGAAAGAAGAGGACGGTCAGAACACAGGGAAGAGCACGTCAAGTCCAAAGACAAGGAACCTGCGCATCAAAGTAAAAAATTACAATTTCCAAGAAAGAAGGTAACCAGTATGAAAATAATTGAACATGCCGAGGATACCGAGGACACAACTGAAAAACAGAGAGTGGGCCCAGAAAATGCTAGACAGCGCAGCAGAAGTGGCCATAGCTCGCAAGATCCTGATGAATCTTCTGGAAACAGTGGACACGAATGAATACATTCAGGTGGAAACTGCAGATACCAGAGTTAGCAAACCTCATAAAATATACGAAATAACACTGCGTATAGAGGGGGATAAGACTAGGAAAGTAAGGGGTCTCTTTTGGGATAACCTTTCGAAAGGCTATGACATTCTTTTAGCTGAAAAAGACTGGCCACCAGAGTTTGTCAGGGAGTGCCCTCATGGCGAAGAAATGATTATGCCTGCCTTCTCAAATCATATTCCAACTCATAAAAAATCCATATATGCAAGAAAATGGGCAGTGGCCCAAGCTCCTGCATTATATAAAAATCATGTAGGATGGGATGAGGACTCTCCTCCTCACAAAATCCAGTTAAAATGTCAACCCACTGAATACCAAGGGGTGATTGAAACATGCACCTCACAAATGAACAATCCTTTGTTTCCTGTCTCCAAGCCAGACGATTCATATCGTCTAGTTTTGGACTACAGACACTTAAACTCCTGTTGCAAAACATTTGCAGTACATAACTCGCACAGTGCAGCACTAATGAATAACATCGTGCGCAAAAAATACAAAAAGACATTAGACATCTCTAATGGATTCTTCTGTCAAAACATTGCACCTGAAAGCAGGTATTTGACCGCTTTCTCAAAAACGGGGTAAAAAAAAACGTCTGTCGACTCCCACAGGGATTCAAGAATAGCCCAGGATTATTCTCAGCAAGGGTAACAGAGTTACTACAAATATATGATGATGAAGCATTATCTTATGTTGATGACATCTATCTCACAGATGATGACCTGGAGACTCACTTGAAAAGAGTAAACACCATAATACTTGGGTTTGCAGCTGAGGGTTACAAATTCAACTAAAAAGTCACGAATTGCCCATCTAACTGTCCTGTTTTTAGGATATGAATTATCAAGTGAAGGCAAAAGCCTAGCAGACAACTTCTTAGAGAAGTGTGCTGTACTCCAAGCACCTAAAACGCTGAAGAACTTACAATCAATACTAGGTTTCCTGAATTTCGGAAGAACGTATATTCTAAATTATGCGGAGAGGGTTAAACCTCTCTATGAATTAATAACACCTGATTTCAAACCAATTAATTGGACTCAGAAACACACAGAAATTTTAAGAGCATTGCAAACAGACATGTTAGCTAAAACAAAATTACAAACTCGCGAAAACGTACGCAACCTTGTAATCCGAGTCATCCCAGGAAGATGCGGATTCACGTACCTGACCTCTAATGAGGGAGAAACTGTACCAATAGCTTACAAATCACACTTGTACACACAAGCTGAAATGAAATTCAGTTCTACTGAAAAGATTATAATAGCGGTTCAAACTGCTGTAGCAAAAGAAAGAGCCCAAGCCCAAGCCAGAAGGATAACTGTTTTAACAGCAGAATCAGCCCTTGAGGCATTAACAAGTCCACGCAATTTGACTGATGTGGCATTAGATCCAAAATGGATACAATGGGAAAATTCTCTTGCTGCAGAAGAAGTGAAATACTATTTTGACCCGAAAATGAAAAAACTAGAAAATCTAGAATATGAAGAAGAATATCCTCTGCCAATCGAAATTCTGCCTCTCGAACAATACACATGTGTAATCTATATGGACAGATTTGCACAACACTACGATGTGGAGGAAAAATCCTACAACGCAGCGTGCGCGATTGTTAAAGGTCGCTGGCGCTTTGGTAAATTCAGACCATTAATTACCAAAACTGAATCACTCAGAAACTGCTCAACTCAGCGAGCTGAAATAAGATCTTTAAAGATGGCGCTTAAAAATGCCGATCGCGAATTCCCCACACTAATAGTGTGCGATTCGCATTACTGCGTCAAGTCTTACAATAACGACTTGCAGAACTGGGTTCAAAACGATTACAACGATGACACAGGTGCCACAATAAAGCATAAGAAGCTTTGCGAACAGGTAGTTCTTTTGCAGAAAGAACTACGAAAGACTCACATGATACATACACTGAGTCATCAACATGATGGCGTTCACGTTGCAGGGAATTCATTGGCTCACAGAGCCACAGCGGAAGCAGCTCAACCGGCTTCCGTAGCCACAAAAAAGCGTTCAGAAAAATACATAGACGGGGAAACCATGCTAGCAGTAAAAGCGTCTTTGAAAGGCGACTATGCAGCATTACCTGTGAACTATCCACTCAATAATACATACATATTGATGCAAACTCCGTTCCTTTTGCTCAAATCCCTGGAGTGGGGGATAGAGTAATTGCCAACACGAACATGAGAGTCTTATTAATAGCAGATGCACACATGGGTGAAGGTCTAAGGCACCAAGAGATCAAGGAATCTCTGAAAGAATTACAATCAGAATACTGGTGGCCGGGGATGAGCCTGCAACATTACAATTTGCAATGGGCTGTCCAAACTGCAACAGAGATCGCAGTTGTGAACCGACCGGAGTATTGCCAGGACCCTTCTATTAGAAAGCATAAGGCTATCTATACGCAAAAATCCATCAGGAGAAATGCGTCCCATTAATGTTTAAGACTAGATTCACTTAAAATGTAGACACCAGCGCTCGGCTGACGCCAGAACTGTTATAAAAGATTTGCGAGTCTTTATCGGCACATACGCAATTGGCATGCTACTTTCTGACCAGGGTCCTGCGTTTAGCTCTCGGGCTTACAAGGAGGCCATGGCCAGCATGGGCATTGCATTGCGGTGCTGTACTCTTGTCCCTTCCATCCTGAGGGAAATGCGGTAGTGGAAAGAAAAAACCGGGACATAAAGCAATCCATAACGGCAAGGGTATTAGGTTCGGGTGATGGGTGGGTCCAACATTTAACAAGTGTCCAACGTAGTCTTAATAATCTGCCAAGAAATTCTCTAAAAGGTCTCAGTCCATACGAACTATTGTTCGGTACTAGAATGCACATTCAGGATCTTGATAGTCACACTTCAGTGGTAGAAGAAAAATGCTTTGATATCAAAGACCGTTTGGCTGTTTTACAGGACTTAAATGAAACAAGAAGAAACCTGAGTAACATAAAATGAAAGCAACAGCCAACAGCCACTGAAGAAAAACCACCTGTCCCAGCAAGACCTGTCTGGATTCCAAAGATTGGGGATCTAGTCAGAGAGAAGATCGCGGTGAAGAAGGAATTTGGGCCTTCTTTCAGAAAAGCAGTACCTGTCTTAGCTGTCAGGGGAACAAGATCAGTTGTACTACCGCCCCTTGCTGGTAAAAAGGAGAACCGAGTTGTATCCATCGACCTGGTAAAACCACAATCATGTGGCCAATAATAAGTAGTAGGCCCAGTGGACTCCCGAGAAATAGCAGAGTACCAAAATTTGCTACAATGCAAGAGGTTCAAACTGAGAGACTAATCACATTTGATAAACCTGCAGTGAATAAAAAAAGGACTATGCAACAAAGCCATGGAACTTGTGCCTCTTGAAACCCATATTGCAACAGTTCGTCAAGAAACACCAGTCTACAACGATGTAGCCTCAGACTATGCTAATGAAACAAAGAAAAAGCAAATGAAAATTCGGAAGCAATTCCAACAATTGACAGAACTGCATCTGGCTACTTCATCAATTTCGATGACTTTTCTGAAGATCCAAGCGAGCCTGAAGAAACGCCAGCAACAAAAACTTTCAAAGACAAAGTAACTAAACTCTTTCATCAACTAAAAGAAACCTATCTGATTTCTCCATGGATTGAATTTTGGATTGTGTTAGGTGTACTTTTCCTCCTGCTTTGGCTCATCATGGTTCTTTGTTTGGGAAAATTCATTGAAGGAAAATACAGTACAATGGACACAGCAAGTCAGAACATCAACTTGGTCCTAAAGCCTCACAAGTCATCTCACATCGAAAAAAGAGAACTGTCATCAGTGAACGTCACAGCCAATCCAATACCCGGTGGGGTAGCATGGGACAGAACTGAGAATGACATTTTTGGCCTGATCGAGCTCTTGAAATATCCACACCAGTTTAAGATCTCATTAAGTGACTTTGTAACACCAAGTACTTTCTCTGATGATTGGGACTTTGAAAATATTAATAATATGATGTCAGATTTAGTAATGTCAGCAAAATTTACAGAACATGATTATTTACAGGGTTCATCAAATTATGAAGAAATGTATTGCTATAATCATTTTGGTCATCACTACTTGCATAAATCTGCTCAGCCTAGAAATGTTTTTAATTATAACCAATGGGAACATTGTGCAACACCACCTAAAGGCAGCTCGAAAACATTTTTTGAGAAATTCCCATACTTCTTAGGGTTTAACACAAGTGATGCAGAAACGTTTTATTTTAAAATGCTAAATAAGACAGGAATGAAAACAATGTTGACAAATACTAAATTGATTTATTCTGAAACATTTTATGAAAAAATGACTACATTCGGTTTTGAATTCTGGAAAAACACCATTGAAACAAAAACCATCTGGGGTACAAAAGAATGGCAGGTCCAAGGTTTAGAAGCATTATTTAGAGCCTGCATGATCCCAGAACAATTAATATTCTTGAATGACACCATTCAACAGACTACTTGTCTTGGCCTAGCTAAGATAAAAGACTTAAACAAACCGTCTATTCCTAAGCCCATACCTGATAGTAATAGCACTACAGATGTGGAAATAGACGTATCCCATATTTTATACCAAGAACACATCCTGATTGGAAAAAATGGTTGATCTGGCCCACAGACACAAATAACTGTCAGGATAGATTTCTGAACAAAACACAGGGGTTCAAAATGACCAGGCCAGACCCTAGATACTCCCAGAGACAACATCCAGGGATAGTTACAACATACAGTGTAGGGAAACTATGCCTCGAATGGCTACAGAAATCCACACTGGCTGAAATTAAGCAACACTTGACTTTACTTAAAGACGGTGCTGACTTGCGTGATTTCATACTGGGAACACGCAAACAGCGTCAAAAACGTTTCATAGCGGCCGGTATATACGCTGCGTACAACGAGGCTTGGAAAGTAATGCAAATTGCAGAAAAAATACGAGAAATTGATCGTATTAATTTGGAAAAATCACTTTCTGTTGTGGACAATGGGTTAACGACTCTGTCCTCCAGAATATATTCACTGAACAGTATTGTATCATATGCTATTGGTATAATAGAACAGGACTTGCTAATGTTATAACATGGTCAGTCCCAATTACGTTCTATTGTACAGCTTTGCTGGACGTTGCAAAATCTGCGTTCAGGCTACGTGCCATGGCGTTTAATCAACACAACGTCATTATTCTCTATCTTTAACCTTACTGATAAACAAATCAGTTTGCCACAAAAAGGAGCAGACTATACGATTCTGAGGATTGAAAAACTTGAGAGATTACGATTGACAATGTCAGAAAGACCTGTCATTGTGTGGTAAATAAATAATTAATTACCGGTACTATTTTTGAATACATTAATAAAACAGATAGCTCAATAAATAAGAGGCAAGATCCGATGTATCTGAGTCTAACAGGCTTTAATCAGGCACAAGGGAAGGGACAGGATCGGAACAGCCTGAAATAGAATGGCATGGACTGGCAGCTGCAACGTCTCATTAACAGTACATGGTATATATAGTAAAACATTATAATTGCATTACATACAGTAGGCGTAACAAGTGACAAACGTAAGATAAGAACAAATGGGCGTACAAAGAAGGCGTGCACAGGGCGTGCACGTAGACATGTGATGAGAACGTCACAGAAGTGTCGTAAATGGGTGGATACATGGAGGGGGCTACCTGGACAGCTTGGAACCTTTAACCTACTGGTGCGTGCAAACGGGCCATGACGTGTAACTAGGGAGAACTGGGGGCTATGACTTCTGTGCTAGAAGAGGAGACTAAAGTCTGCGATGTCAGGACGACATGTACCTATATCATATCTGGTATCTGGTGTTTGGAGAACATGTTGATAGAATCTAAAAGTTATCAGGGCAAAGGCTACTTGACACTAAGACTGGTACATGCATATATTCTTCGTGTATTGCGTGTGCTATGAATCTTCTATGGATATTAATTCAGTAATTCACTTGCATGGAGACAGAAAGACTAGACTATAGCTGGAGATGTTTATGCGGTTCGCTAGCTTAGGAATGTGAAGACGGAGAGCTGAACTGATAACTAGAGGCATAACATATTCTTGGCAGACAGGCAGGCAGAGCCAGGCCGGGCACCGCGCTGCGCGGCAGAAAGTAAGCAAAGGGTCAGGGATGCGGGAGGGGGCTGCATCGCTCCTCGGAATGGTTTCAGGAGACTGGAGCTTGAATCTGGTGTTCAGGCCCTTGAGGCCTAGTAACGGGGACAGTTCGATGAATTAACGTGCAGAATGTAAAACGTGGGCAACATAGGCCTAATACTCGTTGCTTTCACGGGACTGGAAACTGGCATACTAAAGTTGGACACAACTATAATTGCGTCTTTAATCGATCATAGGGGAACATATGCATATCGATCATGCACATATAACATAGGATGGGGAACACGTAGGCACACATGACAAGGCAAAATTCAATTTTCCTCATTCCCTCCTTGTGCCCTACGTTTCCTTCAGGAAACATCAATATTCATGATTCCATCTATCTGTTCATAGAGCATCATTTGCTCGTCTCGGATTGTCTTGGAACGGGACTTAGGACTAGGAATACAAGATGTAGCGCACAAGCCGCAAATCGCAGGGCCACATTGTAAACAAAGACAGCAACTGAATATGATCATTACTGCTATACCCAGGAATGACAATACTTTCCATCCCCAGGCAGATATTATACTCCAGAGCCAACCGGACCATGTCCAGGTGCCTGGATTCTGGTGTAACTGATGGGCTATTTTATGAAGTCTGGTTATAGCTGAATATACAGACGGTGCGTTATTAGGAATGAAAATGCAGCAACTAGATCCGATGACTCTACAAGCTCCGCCCCTATCGGCCAGTATGACGTCAAGGACGAGACGATTTTGGAGCACAACAAATCTCATAGCAGATTGTTCTTCAGTTAAGTTACCTAGAGCGGAAGTAGTCTCATTCACTACTGCTTCAAGGGTTCTAGTTAGCCTACGTATTAACTTACTATTCTGGACAGGACCTATGAAGAAAAAGAAACCTTTATTGAAGTCTTGATATTGTTCTAATGCAGTTTCAGTTTGATCGACAATTGGGGACTCGGTCTCCCTTCTATGTCTAACGTGTACTAGATGTGTGTTTCTGTGATAATCGGATGGGGCTAGAAAAACTGGTGGCAGTAGGAAGGCAATGTAACATGTTCCATCCCAATCCAGAGGCAGACGTACATATGCGGTCTGGCCACATACAAAATAAGAATGACGTGAGGCTTTGAAAGTAGATTTCCCACTGTCACTATACTCGACCACAGTATTACAATCACTGTGTCCTAGATGTACTGAACCATTCTTTCTGACACATAATTCGCCTTTCACTGGTAGAACTGTAATAGCAGGCAAATCTGGATAGTCTCGGACTGAACATTCAGAACCATGAAATTTGAGGAATAATTACCTAGATCATATACTTCATTTTCTAGATCTAACCATGTTCTATGGGAAAGACCTTCCTTGTCTGGGAAACATGTTCTATTCAGAAAGGACATATCGTTTGAGGATGACGTTAACGTGGACCATGCTCCACACGAACCATTGTGTGAAAACGGATAGGGAAAGAGTGGCAGAACTCCCTTCGGTGTCTGGAAAGGGGGGAGTCGACCACACACCCAACAATTAGTGGCATTGCTAGTCTGGTGTGAATAGTGTAACATTCGGATAAAAGTATTATTGCGCATGGCAAGACGATAGGATAACTCGTGAGGAGGCAGTTCACTAAATGTGTGCTCTACTGTAACATTAGAGGAAAAATGTACATGTGAAATAGTAGGAGGAAAATATATATGTAAAACATAACTTATGCCTGTAGTCGTAAAACTCAGAAATAATAAAATTAATAGAGTAACAATGCATCGACTTCGAAGATTCTTTTGATAACGTATTCTCTTAGAGTTTCGACTAACTCTCTCACTATGTGGGTCTATCTCATACATGTCAGGAACCTGTCTAACCGCTTCACCCGAGAGCGACTTAGACAATTAAACTGGCTGACTTACTAGACCTTAACTTTTCTTTATACTCCTGCTGTGGAGTTTTCTCTAACAGGGGATGTTTAGAGTCAGTATCTGGGCAGTCCTTGAAAACGGGGCAGTCCTTGAAAAAAGTTTTTGGAGGGAGTCCGTGAAATCGCTTCACGTGACTGGAATGCAACCAGCCTTTTCGACCCTCGACCTTGATCGCCGTTCTTGTTGTCATCAGGACGAGTTTTGGTTCTTTCCATCGGGGCTCCAGCGGACTTGAACGATCAAAATTACGAATCAGAACGAGGTCGCCTAGTATGACCTCGTGCGGTTTCACTTGGGTGTTGTCTGGAAAAGCAGCGGCAACCTGTGAACGACAAGAGAGTAGTGCAGACATCAAGGAAGCCAGGTAATCTGTCAGCATATTACTGTCAACATCAGTTATTGTACGTGGTCTAGGTGTACCCCACATGTTTGGGGGACGGCCGAAAACTACCTCGAAAGGTGAAAGACCTGAACGGGAGTGTGCGACCATTCTCATGTAAAAAAGGGCGACTGGCAGTGCTACTATCCAATCTACGCCTTTCTCTGCGCATACCTTGGCAATGCGGATTTTCAGGGTCTGATTATGTCTCTCTACGAGGCCAGCTGCTTCAGGATGTCGTACACAGTGGAACTTCCACTGGTACCCTAACAGAAGGGATACTTGTTTCATGAGTTCGGATGAGAATGGCTGGCCGTTGTCTGAATACACGACCCTCGGTAATCCATAGCGGGGGAAATACTCACGAACCAACTGCCTAGCAGTGGTCGCGGCAGTGTAATCTGAGACTGGATATGCTTCTGTCCATCTGGACAAAGCGCATACAACTACGAGGACATACTTGAAACCTCGACATCGATCCATCTGTATATAATCCATCTGGAGGACTTCAAAAGGGTGGTCAGGAGGATGGAATCCACCTTGTTCCACCGGGACACCTTTACCTGGATTGAACTGACAACATATCATGCAGGTACGCACTTTCTGTTTGGCTGCTGTTCGTAAATGCTTGTTAAACCAGAGGTTCTGAATGCTGTCTAACATGGCTTTTTCTCCTAAGTGTGCTGGACTATGTGCGGTGTTAATAATGACTTGAACCATAGAGTCGGGGAGAAACCATGTGGCTTTTCCCTTCGTCAACCATCCTTGATCTGTCTGGACCCCTCCTTGTTCAGACCACTTCTTGATTTCATCTGGGGTAGCATGTGACTGTATATCTAGTACGTCTTGAGTGGGGTCCTTAACTGTCATACAAATCGTCTGAACTGGAACGTCTGTCTGAGTCGTGTTAACTAGGATGTCTGGAGTCTGGGCTGTAAGCTTGGCTGTTCGATCTGCCAGGTCGTTACCCTGGGAAATGATGTCAGTGACTTTCGTATGGGCCTTGCACTTCATGATAGCGATAGCTGTCGGTAAATGTATTGCATCTAACAGAGCTTGAATGATGGGGCCATGCTGAATCTTGGTTCCATGAGAAGTCATAAAACCTCTCTCTTTCCAGAGTACTCCAAAGTCGTGTACGACTCCGAATGCATAACGTGAATCTGTGTATATATTTACTTTCAGGTTCTTGGCTCGTATGCAGGCTTGGGTCAGAGCGACGAGCTCTGCTGCTTGAGCAGACAGGGTGTCAATACGATGTGTTTCTATAACTTCAGTTTCAGTAGTCACTGCATACGCGGCTACTAGTTCTCCTGTACTTGTCCTCATACATGAACCATCCACATAAAGTGTCAGGTCGGGATCAGGTAATGCAATGTCTGTCAAGTCTTGTCTTGGCTTTGTCATGGTGTTAACAACTTCCACACAGTCATGTGTGGCAGGATTTGAAGTAACTGAGGGTAACAGTGTAGCGGGATTTAAAATGTTGCAGCGTCTGATTTCTATGTGTGGCTGAAACAATGTCAGTTCATAACCTGTTAAACGTGCAATTGTCAAGTGCTGAGTCTGTGTTCGGTTTAAAAGAACTTCCACAGAGTGTGGGACTTGTACTGTCAGGGAATGTCCTAACACTATGGAATCACTTTGTCTAATAGCTAGGGCTGTGGCTGCAACTGACTTGAGGCACGCAGGCAAAGCCTGGGCCACCGGATCTAATGTGCTAGAAAAATAAGCACAGGGCTTGTGTTGTCCTGCTTGATCTTGCGTAAGAACAGATAATGCTATACCATCGCGTGCAGTGACAAAAAGTGTAAAAGGCTTACTGTAGTTTGGTGTCGCTAGAACGGGTGCTTGGCATAAAGCTTTCTTTAACTCGTTGAAAACAAGTGTATGTTCCTGGGTCCAAGGGAGGACAGTCGATGTGGCTGCCTCCTGTGTCGTTAACTGTATCAGTGGCTTGGCTAGATATGCATACTGAGGAATCCATTGTCTGCAGTAAGAAGTGAGGCCGATAAAAGCTCGTACCTCCTTCTGAGTCTTGGGCTGTGGAAGATGTGCTATTAACTGGATACGGTCTGGTGTCAACTGCCTACCCCACTTGGACAGTAAGTGTCCAAGGTAGACCACTTGCTGGACACAGAATTGCAGTTTCGAAGGGGACACCTTGTGCCCCATTTCGGCTAGAAAATACAGGACTGTAAGTGACGCACGTTCGCAGTCACGTTCAGAACGGGCTGTGATCAATAGATCATCGACATACTGGAGCAGAGCAGTGTCAGTTGGCATGTGAATATTGTCTAGTTGTCTTTTCAGTGCTTGACTGTAAATACTAGGACTTTCTGTGAAACCTTGAGGAGCTCGTGTAAATTTATAGCTCCTTCCACTTAAACAGAATCCGAAAAGAAACTGGCTGTCTGGATGAATGGGGACACTACAGAATGCGTTCTTGAGATCAATAACAGTAAAGAACGTAGCTTCGGAATCAATGGCAGTCAATAGGGAAGAAATATCTGGAACCACTGGGTACTGGGGTATGATACATTTATTAAGTTCTCGAAGGTCGATCACTAATCGATAAACTGGAGGTGCATTGGGATCAGTACGTTTCAGAATCGGAATGATAGGAGAATTACATACATTGGAGTCAGTTTCTATAACCACTCCTTGAGCAATGAGCTCGTCAATAATTTTCGATAAGGCTGCTACAGCCTCAGGTGGCAATTTGTACTGTCGGATTCGTGGTAATACAACACCTTGCTTCAGAGTGACACGATGGGGTGTAATGTGCATACAACCTACATCAGTTGGACCTTGCGCCCATAAATGCTGTGGTACATTCAATAATCTTGGATCAAAATCACGTAATACATAATGACCTTTAAAATCTCTTAAAAACAATCTCACTCCTTCTGGGGAGCAGCATATAACTGCTCCTAATTCTTTCAGGGTCTTAATACCTAACAAGTTCTCTGGACATGATTTCGTGAGTAACAAGTCTGTAGTTCGGGATAATGGACCGACTTCTAGGGTAACTGGTTTCGATATTTCATTAACAATAGGCTTTCCTGAAAATCCAAGGGAAACATTTCTAGAGCCTGAGAGTGGAGCCCCTGGAACCTCGTCATGACTGATGGTAGTCCTACTTGCCCCTGTATCAATCAGAAACTTTCTGTCTTTCCCTAATACCTGACTGTATACATAGGGACCCTCTTGATCTACAGGAATCTCGATGAGAGGCAAGCCAACCTCCCTCTCTAGGCTGTTTCATGAATACGGCTGATAATCTGGATACTCTGACTGGGCATACTGGTACATCTGCTGTGTAACGTGTTGTGTGGCAGCTATAGGCTGCGGTACTGTAACTGTCTGTTGTGCGTTCTGCGGTGGCTGGGAATTCTGTGAAACTTGTTCTTGTCTAGGCGGACGTGGTCTCTCTTTCGTTTTACCAGTAGCTATGTTGTGTTTCAGAACTGCACATTCGTTTATATAATGACCTGGCTGTTTACAGTAATTGCATGTCCCTTTAACGGGAGCTGTAGGATGACTAGCTTGATTCGGACCCCTCTTCTGACTGTCTTGTGGAACAGACTGTGCAACTAGTACTTTCATTTTCGTGTCTTTCATACGTCTCCTTTCATGTTCCTGCTCCTCCCTGATTCTGTTCTGGTGGTACTGTAGCATCTGGAGCATCTGTGACGGAGTATTAGCTTGCCAGGTACTTTCGACTTTCAGTACTCGATTTTTAACTTGTGGTAAAGAATTCTCAACTAGTTTGGTAAAAAAAGATGTGGATACGATTCACTACTTGTTTTCAGACCACTATTAATAATGAAACATTTCTCAAATCTAGAATAAAAATCACTAGTGTCTTCGTCTTGTTTCTGTTTACAGGCTGAGATGGCATCCCAATCTTCCTTTTTCGTGGCTAGTAATCTTGGCAAGACTTGTATCAGTAACTCGGGCAATACTTTAGCTTTATCCCCAAGACCGGTACCTGGAACTCGTGTGTTATCTTCAGTCTCTAATGCGGTCCAATCTATCTTTTTCTCTCCCACCTCCCATTCTTTTTCTTTAAGTTTTTCATATTTGCCCGCAGGCAACAGGACCTTTAACATTTTGATAATATCAGGATACGTGTATTCTCCCATACGGAGCATGTCCTTTAATTCACGGTGGAACCCTGCTGGATCTTTGTCGTGACAGGGTATTAACTTTTTCATTTCCAGAAGCTCTATTTTCGTGATAGGGGTGTAAACAAATACTCGTTCGAGATTTCCTCCCTCTCCCTTAACTGGATGTACTTCTCGCAACGGATTCTGTCTGTCTATGTAGAATGATTTCCTTACTGGGGGTGGAACAGGAACAAAATGTGGATTCAGGAACGTTCTATATTTGTGGCGCTGTTCTAGAATGACACTAATTAAATCGGTACCTAGACCTTTCCATCGGTTTAGGAGTAACTCGTTCAGTACATCATGTAAAGGACCTGGATCAGAATGCTGATCCTCATACAGTGTAATGAGGTGCTGGATCATATACATACCCACCAGTCGCTGCTCGGCTGGCGGTAGTTTCAGAAACATTTGGGCCACTACTTCGTCTGGAAATGTGGCAGAATCACTAACCCATCGGACTGCTGATCGGGCTAGTTCTTGTTCATGCATGGAACTAAGCTCACTATAACCTATTCGTAATTTCAGAATTGTATCGGTGGCCTGGAATACTTGTTCAAGAGAACACTGTTCTGGTACGGGAGGAGGAAAAACTTTCTTGTAATCTAGACGTGAATGTCTGTCGGAAAATCTAGTTCTACCTACATACGCTATTCTGGCGGGATTCTCGCTGTCTACCTCTTCACTTGAAGAGTCATTCTCTTTCTCGGTTGCTCTTTTTGCTTCCTCCTTCTGGTGTATACTTATAATTTCCTTACAAATTTTCCTGTACATACTTTCTATACTACCTTGTGACTTGTGTTTTCCCTCGGCTATATTGTCACTCCACCTGGTCAGGACTTTCATCTCGTCTTTATCTTTATCAGGATAATCTTGTTCTCTTATTAAACAGTTAATCAAGAATTGCAAAATCATGCCTTGAATCTCGACTTTCCTGTGTACCATAGCTTCGTGAATACTTCCTGGGTTCTCCCCAGTACGGATAAAATGATATATTCTGTCTAGATGTTCCTTCATCTCGGGCAGGGTGGCCAAAAAGTTGGCAACTCGCCTTAAACGTACTGAATATAATATCATGTGATCTTCGCCTGGAACTGAATCATATATGCAGTCAGTAAGATGTCGCTTGAGGTCTGCGTATGTAGTCACTTTTGGCGTGTGCTGTAACGCTGCGTCTCTCAGCGTCAGTCGTTTTACTTGAGGCGGGGTGATAGGAGCACCTACCCCTGCTCCTCCTGAACTGGAATCGTTAACTAATACTGAATGTGCAGGTGCTGGTAAAGTGACTGGTACAGTAGGAGTACGTAATGTGGGTTGATCCTGGGGGACTGGCGCATGGACAGGACCAACGACTGGAGGCACAGGAATTACATTAACAGGAGGCTGGACTTGAACTTGGACTGGCGGAGTAGGATCTGTATTAGCATATTCTGGGACAGTGTCGTCTAAATAGGACGAAAGGAAAATTTCAGCTGCAGTCGGTTTATGACGCAGTTTAATCGGGACCAATGGTGGCGGTAAATTACAGGGTGCTTCCGGGGTTGCCTTCGGCAAGCCCTCGGCAAGAAGAGGATACATACCTTTAATAAGGGCATTTCTCTGTCTGTCTGACTGTTCTGCTCTAATTCGTTCACCTTCTTCTAGAAGTTCCCTTTCTTGGGCTTTTTCTGAGGATTCTCTACTTAACTCTGCTTTTCTGAATTCTTTTTTGGTTCTTATATGAGAATCTTTGCGCCATAACTCGATGGCATCTTTCTGAGACTGTCTGGCTTTCCTTTTCCATAATGCCTCTTCTACTCGCATGATGCACTCGGCATCCCATGTACCTGATACAGGCCATCTATATTTCTCTTCAAGATTCTTTGTATAATCCACCCATAAATCTAGATATAATATGGCATCTAAGCCATGCTTGTGATACATAAAATGTCCAGGACTGTCCCTAGGCGGGACAGGAACTGCTTCTTCGAGTAACCCTTTTCTGGTTTTTATCTGACGTAACTTCGAAAACAGAGGCATTTCGGAGTTGTACTTGAACTAGACACAATACACAATAATCACAGTAATGAAATGGCAAACAAATCACTCATACCACGACATAGAAATACATTAATAACAGTTCGAACTGAATACTACCTGATACACTGAAAACATAACACTTGAATTTCTCGAGAACGGACTTACTAGAATTACTGGATGCACTGCTAAAACAGTACAGAACATACCGGTCTCATAAAGAGACACGTCATACCGTATCCACCTAGGTGAATACTTCGGACTGGATCTGTGTACCCAAACCCATCGGACCAGGGACAAACTAATGAACCTGTCTAGATACTTCCCCCGCAACGGTACTCACCGGGAAGCAGAAACTGAAGGCCTCGGACTGGACTGGACTGCTACGACGTCGAACTACGAACTTCGGACTTCAGAAACAGGTGGGCCTCTGGATACCTCGGACCTTGCTCTCTTGGCTTGGGCTCTGGTCGGGACGAACCGCATTCCTCACCGCCTCGTCTGGATGCCGGACCGCAGTCTCCGTCTCCTCCGTGGGCCTGAGGGAGACTTGAAGCAGAAATATCTGCACGTGCACGGTAGAGTTCCGTCACGGCTGTAGAAGGGTCAGGGGGCCTGCGTTACATCGCCGGCGCATGGGGAAGGGGCTCGTCCCTATTCGGGCGCCATTATGTGGTAAATAAATAATTAATTACCGGTACTATTTTTGAATACATTAATAAAACAGATAGCTCAATAAATAAGAGGCAAGATCCGATGTATCTGAGTCTAACAGGCTTTAATCAGGCACAAGGGAAGGGACAGGATCGGAACAGCCTGAAATAGAATGGCATGGACTGGCAGCTGCAACGTCTCATTAACAGTACATGGTATATATAGTAAAACATTATAATTGCATTACATACAGTAGGCGTAACAAGTGACAAACGTAAGATAAGAACAAATGGGCGTACAAAGAAGGCGTGCACAGGGCGTGCACGTAGACATGTGATGAGAACGTCACAGAAGTGTCGTAAATGGGTGGATACATGGAGGGGGCTACCTGGGCAGCTTGGAACCTTTAACCTACTGGTGCGTGCAAACGGGCCATGACGTGTAACTAGGGAGAACTGGGGGCTATGACTTCTGTGCTAGAAGAGGAGACTAAAGTCTGCGATGTCAGGACGACATGTACCTATATCATATCTGGTATCTGGTGTTTGGAGAACATGTTGATAGAATCTAAAAGTTATCAGGGCAAAGGCTACTTGACACTAAGACTGGTACATGCATATATTCTTCGTGTATTGCGTGTGCTATGAATCTTCTATGGATATTAATTCAGTAATTCACTTGCATGGAGACAGAAAGACTAGACTATAGCTGGAGATGTTTATGCGGTTCGCTAGCTTAGGAATGTGAAGACGGAGAGCTGAACTGATAACTAGAGGCATAACATATTCTTGGCAGACAGGCAGGCAGAGCCAGGCCGGGCACCGCGCTGCGCGGCAGAAAGTAAGCAAAGGGTCAGGGATGCGGGAGGGGGCTGCATCGCTCCTCGGAATGGTTTCAGGAGACTGGAGCTTGAATCTGGTGTTCAGGCCCTTGAGGCCTAGTAACGGGGACAGTTCGATGAATTAACGTGCAGAATGTAAAACGTGGGCAACATAGGCCTAATACTCGTTGCTTTCACGGGACTGGAAACTGACATACTAAAGTTGGACACAACTATAATTGCGTCTTTAATCGATCATAGGGGAACATATGCATATCGATCATGCACATATAACATAGGATGGGGAACACGTAGGCACACATGACAAGGCAAAATTCAATTTTCCTCAATTGAATGGATAATACACGGGATAATTACAATTCCGATAACAACTTTCCAGTTTAAATATTGCCAAGAGTATATACCAGCGGGCCAGTATGAAAGGTTGGGTAAAGGCTACATCAAGTCAACATGGAAATTACCTTATACACACAAATGTTATAATGAAAAGAAAAAGGAGATATTTCTTAGTGGTAACAATTGTAAAAAATCACTAAGTGGTACACTTCTGTGTCAAGGTATTAACTTGCATGGGGCCTGCAAAGGGTCTTCGAATAACCTTTCATGTCACCTGCACGGCACTCCTGCAAAACAGATAGAGCCATTTTTCAGACAGCTTTCCAACGGCAGCTATGTTCTAATAAATGACCACAGCTGTTGTGGCATGGTGCCGTGAAAAGCCTATCTCGTCAGCGTTAGTTCCATGGTCACTTGCTGTATGCAAGTATTGTATCCAAACAGCACTCCAGACATGGAGGCGGCAATATGGCCTTATTTGAATATCTCTTCTATTCGAATTGATACTTTAAGCAGAATGAAATCCATTCTATTACAGACAACTGTGCCTTTGACCTCGTCTAAAGAAACGTATGATCTGCAAGTCGCAAGGACAACAGCAGAGATACATTCCTTATTATCAACAAATTGCCCCCTGCATTTTGTAGAAATGTTGAGCCAAATCTTAAACATGTCAGATACCAGTGGCATCGCACATGTATTTAAGACAATTTTTTCGAGACTGTTGACACCGTTTGAAACAGTTCTGGGCATCTTTCCCAATTTTGTCCATTCTGTCTTTGGCGGCCTACCTCTACTATTGGGACTCATAACAGGAATTTTATTTTTGATCCTTCTGCTCCGATATGGCAAGCCAAGCCACAGACAAGACTCCAGCAACGATGGAAGAAACGATCCTAGCAAAACGCTACCGGGATCGCATAACTAAAGTCCTCGGATTAGCCCGGCTAAGAGATCTGAATATGACCTGGTTTCTTTCATTCAGACCAATCTGGCAAAATTGCATCTTACCTGTGCTTCGATGTATGCTATGCGGAGAAGAATGCATGTTGGACATCTGTCTTACACTACCATCAGCAGTACCAATGGATACAGATACCTTGCTAGGTCCTGTAACGGCTCATGCATCGTGTTGTCCCCAGCGGCTACCTATTCTGATGACGGCATTCGTTGAGACTTCACCACTACGAGTATGTGGCAGTGGAGTACGAGATGAGAGCAGCATCACACAGGTACAACCTTCTGTGAGCATTGCTGATCCTGACATCGATGATGGCAATCATTCTCACACATGCACTGTTACAGCATTTTCAAACTTGGTCGAACTTTCACCTGATGTCGTAGACCAATTTTTTGCGAATCTGTCTGAAATGATGTTCTCCCCTGAACAACGGGAATAACTTTTAAAGCAACGAGCACACAGCGTTCCGTGAACTCTGAATTCGGCCTTCAGCTTTGATAAACAAGAGCTACTGAAAACATTTGGAACTATTTTTTCCCCTGAAAGCGAAATTATTTTTTTTTCACTTCCAAAATATTTACCGTTTTCTGGCACAGTGTACTCTGCTTAAAGTAGAACTATTCTTAGAGAACAGAGCTTCTAATTTAGGAACTCTAGAGACAATATTTTACCTCAGCCTCTAGCATATGTACAGCATTTTGTATTAATATGTGATGGAATGGTCTCGACCTTCTCTTCTGTATTCAGAGCCATTTCATGTGTAATTTTCGCAATTCATTCAGCGGATATATATATGCATTTTTAACTGAATGATACCACTGCTTGAAAAGCGTACAGTACCAATACTCATTTTCGTGTATTTACCATATACCATTTCAAATGCGATTTATGTATTTTGGGGTGGGTTGGAAAACACACATGCATCGTTATATGTTTACTATTGCTTAGTTTTAGTAATGATGGACATTAGATCGTGGAGTGGGTGTTGTATTTCTATCTTGGAGCAGAGCGGCTATCTACTTGCCTGAGAGCCCAGCTGATGCGAGAGCCCACGGACGCCGCCCCTCCCTTTTGACGCACTTAAAAAGACACTGTCTTTTTCTCCAGCCGAGAAAATCCAGCTCCGGTGTTTCCAGATACCCTTGCGGGTTGCTGGGATATCGAGTCCTGAGAGAGAGATACCAGACCTCCTGCTTTCTATTACCCAGGTACGGAACTGACTAAACCCTTAAAGAGAATTCTTGATTCAGATTCCTTGGCAAAACCAACTTAACTTAAACTGCTACTTACTTACTCCTTCCCACGTATTAGGCTTAGGTCAGGTACACCGGGGTAGGTGTATTTAGAAGCACCAGTTGAGTACGTTAGTCAATGTTTTTATGTATGTATATATTTTATCCATTTTAAAGTATCATATGGCTAAGAAACCATATCAATGCTTTTACAGTATTATTTCATAATACTACTTTTACTGTACGCACTTTACTTTATGATAAGTATTGCAACTGTGGCAATTCATTTCTCTTGCATGAGAAAGAAGACTGCTCAATAAATAACACCTTTTATTGAAAACGCCTGTCTCTCTATTCTCTGCACTCTGGTGAAACTAAGTATGCACAATTGACTGAGTGAAATAGCTGTCTATTGTTTTCACACGACTCTAGAGATACACTCTTATTCTGAGGGAGCAAAGTTGTCATGTTTTATGGTTGTCAGAAGCTAATCCCTTCTTGTCTATCCAGGGAAGTTAAACTCCTCCTTGTTTATTCGAGAAAGTTTCTAGTGACCTCTGAGCTAGCTGGCAAAACTAATTAAGTCTAATATAGTCAGTAGAGACCTAGTCGACCTCAGTCCTACGTCTACACTGCTGTTTATATTATTCCAATGCGCAGAGCCTATTGGGAATATAGGAACTACACTACAGCTTGTAAATCTTTTATAGAGTGTAAGTCAGTCCCAGGACTTCAATGTTACTCTTGTCACAGGAGATACTTAAAGATAACAACATGTCTGTCGCTTTTGCACCCAAAGTATTTCCGCCAGAGGTCAGGCTGTCAAATTTTGATTAATAAAGCACCAGAACTTGTCAGTCTCCTTCAGCAACCATTCTACAACATAGGGTTTTTGTGCAGCTTCATAATGATGGTCTAGTACGGGACTCCCATCCTGCTTAAGATGCATCTGGCAGGTATAGGTGTGGAGTCTGGTTTTTCTCTTCGAAACCCAAGTCATTACAAGTATCCAGTAGTTGGGAGAACCTGCTCCTCAGTGGGGTATGGGTGAGGACCTGGAAGACGTGGAGAATATTATGGAGGATGGTCATTTTGAGTGAAGGTATTCTACCAACACACAATAAGCCAAGTTTGTCAAGGTTTTGGTCACCTTGAGGAGAGTTTTAAAATTGTGTCTAGCACATTCGTATACGTCTGGAGTTAAAAATATACGTAGGTCAACCAGCCCTTTTAACATCCACTGGAAAAAGGCAGTCTGCTTAAAGAGCAGGTGCTAGCTTTGATCCCCCGGCCAGGATCAGCCCCACAGACTTAGAGATTGACTTGGAATCAGTTTTCAGAGGTGTAATGAAGGAAAGCACAATACTGTGGCAGAAGGCAACAATCTGAAGTTGTTCTGATAGAATCAGATACCCGACACATCCTTATGCTCTCCTATTTTCTGTAAGAGAGGTTCCAAAAGTGCAAAAAGCTTTGCTGGGAGCGGGCATCCCTGCCTCGTGCCTTTAGAAAGTTATCTTTGGGGAACTCCTGCCATTCACTCAGACCTAAGGTAAAACATAGGATGCACCAATCCACTCTCTAAATTTGTCACCGAAACCGCTCTAAGTGGTGCCTTTATCATACCCCAGTCTACCCTGTCAAAAGCTTTTTCTGTGACAGCTTCTTTATGACTCTTCCTGGCCACATCGATCAGATGAAGGGCTCTTTTAGTGCTCTCACTGGTAGACCTAGATGGGATAAAACCTGCCTGAGCTGCACGAATTAGGTAGGGTAATATAGTTTCCATCTGCTTAACCATGTGTGCAAAAATCTTCACATATAAGTTCAACACAGAGATTGGTCTATGTGAGGAGCATAAGGTAGGTTTGATTATTATTAGGGTTTTTGATCAGGATGACCATCATCTCAATCATAGACTGTGAAAGACCCTGGGACTATGTCAAGTTGTTGTACACCTCAGCAAGGAGTGGTGTCAATTGCGGTGCAGAATATTTATAAAACACTGAGGTCTGGTGGCTCAGGGGACTAATGCTTCCACTGCAGGGGCCTGTGTTCGACCTCATGGTCACAGGTTCAAATCCCTGCAGGTCCATTTGGCAAATCCCAAAGAATTGAGGCTGCTGCCAATACCAGTAAGGAGATTTTTTCAATAGTTAGGGAATTCACTTCTCCTAAAACCAGTATTCCATCCTGTCTTCATTCTGAGTCTTGGGTAACCTCCTTGGCTAACTTCTTTACGAATAAAATCAAGTCCATCCAGGCCTCCTTTCTGGCGTGTGGGGTAGTGGCACCCCCCTGCACCAGTACGGCACTGGATTCGCCAAGTGATTTGGCCCATACCTTCTCTGAATTCCCTTTACTCTCCACTGCGGTTTCTCTGGACATTTTGTCCAAACTAAAGTCCGGCTCCCCTATGGACCCCTGCCCAGCTAAATTGTTGGCCAGAATGGCGGCAGTTCTGAATCCTGTCATCAACCCGGTGCTGAATCTGTCTCTCAGCACGGGGGTGGTTCCTTCAGTTTGGAAGCAGGCATTTGTCATCCCACTGCTTAAGAAGCCCAATCTGGACCCGGAGGGGTATGCCAACTATAGGCCGATTTCTCTTCTACCCGCTCTTTTTTTTTTTTTGTATGTTCTTATATAGCGCTCGAATCACCCGGAGGCATCTCGGCGCTTGCCTTGGGAACCCGTCCTGGCTTTTCCCTGTGAGATAGCCCCTACAGGGCATCCCCAAGGTGAAAGCCAGGCATCCCGCCGCGGGGGGGGCGTTGTGGAGATTAAGCAAGCTTAATGCCCAGAGTTGCAGAGTGAGAACCCATGATTAGGGCAGGCACCGGAGCGAGAATTATCGAGTCCGTGGACATTTGAGCTCAAGACCCTGCCGCGTCGGGAATTGAACCCTGGTCCTGGGTCTGACCTCTGCTCCAGGGTCTGCCTGCTCTAACCAGTGAGCCACACTTCTCCACTGCTCTTGCTAAAGTAGTGGAGAAACATGTACAGACTTCTCTCTCTAACTTCTTGGAGACTAATAATCTTCTCCACAGCTCGCAGTCCGGTTTTCGGGCTAACTTGAGTACCGAGACGGCGTTGCTGGAAGTTACTGAAATCATCAAGGAAGTGTTGGACTCTGGAGGTAAAGCCATGTTGGTTATGTTAGATCTATCAGCGGCATTTGACACCGTCCCCCACGAGGGTCTCCTAGTAAGACTCAGGGAGATCGGTGTAGGGGGGACGGTGCTCAGCTGGTTCCGCTCCTTCTTGGCTGGCCGGAGTCAGACGGTATGGGCTCCTCCTTTTTCTGCTGTGGTGCCGCCACTGGAGGTTGGGGTCCCGCAGGGGTCGATATTGAGCCCGACCCTGTTTAACATCTTTATGACCCCTCTGGCGGCATTGGCGAAGTCCTTTGGAGCCCAGATCCTGTCATACGCCGATGACACGCAGCTCCTTTTCACTTGTGGGAAAGGTGCTGAGTTCGATGGGGAGAGTATCAGAGGTTGCCTTGTGGCTGTGTTTAACTGGTTCCATCTACACAGCCTCAAGTGTAACTCTGATAAGTCAGAGTTGCTTTTCTTTGGTTGTCGCTCGGATCCCATCTGGCAACCTTGGTGGCCTGAGAAGATGTTTCCACCTTCGGCTGCCTCTACTACGGCCAAGAATCTTGGGATAAAAATTGACAAGGATCTAACGATGAAACCCCAGATTCTTGGCCTTACCGGGAGGTGTTTTGGTCTGCTCAAGATGCTGCGCAAATTCCTTCCACTCTTGACACCGGCACATAGAAAGATCACTGTGCAGGCGCTAATTGGGTCGCATCTTGATTACGCCAACGTCCTGTATTTGGGTCTTCCAGAACACCTTCTCCAACGTCTGCAGGTAGTGCAGAACTCAGCGGCGCGTGCCATCTTCGGACTTCACCGGCGCGCCAGAGCTTCTGACCTCTTGCAGACCTTGCACTGGCTGCCCATCCGGAAGCGTATCGCTTTTAAAGCCCTTACTCTGGCCTTTAAGGCCCTTCACATGACCGGAGCTAAATACATTAAAAAAAGGCTGGCTTTCTACCAACCTGCCAGATCACTGAGATCAGAGTCTCTGGCTCTGGCCTCGGTCCCGGCCATAGGAAGAGCTCGGATTGGCGGCCGGTCATTTCGGCGCCTAGCCACCCAGCTGTGGAACACACTGCCGGTCTCCCTGCGCAGGAATCCTAACCTGTTGGCCTTCAGGAAGGACTTGAAATCTTGGTTGTTTGTGCAGTAGTTCTCTTCTCCCTTTTTTACTTTTGTCCTTTGTTCGTGTTAGGTCAAAGCGCCGGGACACTCCTCGGAGCAGCCGAGCGCTATACAAAAACATTCTTAACATTAACATTAACACAGAGATCGGTCTATGTGAGGAGCAAAAGGTAGGTTTGATTATTATTAGGCTTTTTGATCAGGATGGCCATCATCTCAATCATAGACTGTGAAAGACCCTGGGACTATGTCAAGTTGTTGTACACCTCAGCAAGGGGTGGTGTCAATTGCGGTGCAGAATATTTATAAAACACTGAGGTCTGGTGGCTCAGTGGACTAATGCTTCCACTGCAGGGGCCTGTGTTCGACCTCATGGTCACAGGTTCAAATTCCTGCAGGTCCACTCAGCCTTTCATCCATCTGAGGTCCATAAAATGAGTACCATTGAGTTGGATAACAATAAGAACAATTTACTTACCTTCAATAATGCTTTTTCTGGTGGATACAGTATCTGCCTGTGGATTTCTCACCTTTTGAATTACCCCTGCGCCAGCATTCCACAGAAACTTTTTCTTAGCTCTCCCACATCGACAAGGACGTCATAATAGTGCGGCTCCGCTCACAACTTCGTAGGACATCACCGGAGCCGCAAGAAGACCTCGTTGACCTGCTGATGTTTGTTCCACCCCTTTTTTCCATGCCTTCGAGGCAAACTGGTGGCCCGACAACATAATTGGAATACACACAGTATACAATTAATACACTAATACACACAGTACACAGTAAAAAAGGAAAAGCTAAAGAAACAAACAAAGCATTTCCTACCAACCAACAGTATGGCAAGCAAAAAACATAAGAAAACAACCATGTCAAACAATGAAAACCTTTTCGGTATACAAAGGGGGACAATGGGGAGGAGGGTGGGTCAGTGAGGAATCCACAGGCAGATACAGTATCCACCAGAAAAAGCGTTACCGAAGGTAAGTAACTTGTTCTTCTGTTGGATACATCTGCTTGTGGATTCCTCACCTTTTGAATTGAATTCCACAGCAGTCCCACTACCGGAGGAGGGTGTCCACCTACTCATACCAAAAGGTCCTGCAGCACAGCACAAAACAAGCAAAATGGCCATCCCTCCTCACCTCAGGATCTAAGCAATAATGCTTCGCGAAAGTGTGGAGGGAGGTCCATGTTGCAGTCTTAAAAATGTCCACTGAGGAACACCTCTAGCCAAAGCAGATGTGGAAGATTTTGCTCTAGTAGAATGAGCTCTGGTACCTTCAGGAGGCTCCTTCCTGGCCAGGGCATAGCATATCATGATACACACGATGATCCACCTTGATAGCGTTCTCATGTGGACGGCTTTGCCCTTCATCTTCCCCACAAAGCCAAAAAAGAGCTGGTCGTCCAACCTTGATTCCTTGGTTCTGTCCAGATAGAAACTGGATGCCTGCACCACCAAGCTCTCCGGCGAAGGATGGGCAGTAAGAAAGGCAGGATCAGCAGGAGCAGGCTTATACCTTATTGTCATAGTCCTTGAAACAGCAGGGGCAAATAAGGGTGTCTGCCACACCTCCAGAATTTGCTCTGAGAAAGCCTCATTAAAAGGCAACAGAGGCTCAACAACAGAAGATGGTGAATGCAACACCTCAGTAAGAATATTTGGCCTGATCTCAGCTGAAGGCAGTTCAAGGTCCAAAAGTTCAGCAGCCTTCCTGATGACAGCATGGTATGGAGCAACATCCTGCGAAGGTAAGGCCTCTGGCGATGAAAGCTCCCACTCTGGGGAAGTGTCTAAACCACTTGTCTCCCGCAGGCCCTCGAATTCATCAATGGAGTCGTTGATTTCTTCTTCTTCTGCCTCATCATGTGCTGGTATTCCTCTTCCTCCAGCAGTCTTTGGGCTTCTCTCCTTGACCGCATCTTCGGGATCAGCGTTGGCAGCTGGAGACATCAGCTCAGAAGGAGGACCCCTCCGAAGTGGGCAAAGGCGCCGCTCAAAGTCGAGAAGATAATGGCCCACCAGATGGCGCCAGAGACTGTGGTATCGGCATTGAAAACCGTGCAGCTGGCACTGACATGACGGTGTCTTCGGCACAAAGGGTACCTGGGCATATTGTTGAGGGATGCCCAAGTTAAAGGTAAGCGGACCCACTGGGCCAGACGGCGCACTGGTAGGGCAGGATGCCCTGGCAAATATGCCAAACATCTCATTGAGAAAATGCGACAGACCAGACCCGGGACCAGGAAAGGGTGGATAAGTAACCGAGTCTGGATCCACTCGAGGCAGCGTGGAAGGCTGAGGCTGCAGCGCCGGGGTCGTCCGGTGAAATGTATAAAAGCTAATCAGGTTAAAGTGGGCATTTCTGGACACCTTGGCTGCCCGTTCGAGTATCTTCTCCCAATCTTTGTCTGCCAGCAGGCTGGCGATGTCTTCCTCCCACTGGTTTTTAAGCCGGTCCAGCGGTTGTATGGTATCTCGCCCTATTGCCCTATAAAGACATGCAACCGCCTTAATAATTCCCCCGGACAGGCTAAGGTATTTACTGGTGGCCTGTCAATTTGGTTCAGTCGTGTCCATTCCCCAATGCCGCCTCATGGCCCCAGTAACTGCTCCATACAGTAGAAAGTGCCCTTGTGGCATACCCCAGTCATTCCTAAAGTCCTCAAAGGGGAGCAGCTCCCCATTTTGGAAAAGATTCCCTATACTTGTGGCCCCCACCGGCACCCAGTCGTCTATGCCTCGCCAGTGTCCCCCATGGGGTAGGGCCTCCAGCAGTGTAATCGCCATTACTGGTGAATATGTGCGTTTTGTTCTGGTTCTCTTCCGGCATTGACTCCAGAACCGTCTGATCACACTATGCTCCTTGCCACTAGCCTGTCGCGGTTGAGCGGTCCCCAATAGTGTACTGAACACCTCCATCCTGTCTTGGGTGAAGGGTGGCACCCCTCTATCCAGGTCAATGCTTCCCGCCACCCACTGTGTAAATCTTTGTAGTTGGCCCGCTGTGTAATACGCTTCCATATCTGGTAGTGCTAGGCTCCCCTCCGATCAAGGCCTCCGCTCGCTCCCCATATGAAAGCCGACATGCAGGAGTCCAGCTCCCTGAAACAGGCCACCGAGATCCAGACCGACAGTGTGGTGAAAAAGTACAGCAGCCTAGGGAGAGCCACCATTTTGAGGAGGGAGACATGGCCCATCACAGAGAAAGGAAGCTTTCCCCAAAAGGTCATCCAATCCTTAAGTGAGCGCTGCGCCTGCTCTATATTCCCTTCCTTCACATCTGCTATGTTGTGGAATGTACGCACTCCCAGGTAGCGGAAGCAGCAGGGCTCCCATCGTAGCTCGCCGAGGTCTGCTGTTGGCGGTACCAACAGACTTCTGCCAATTGACTCGGAGGCCCGAGAGGGATCCAAACTCGTCCATCATCCTCCGGGCCCCTAGCAGATCCTCTCCCACCCGCTGAAGAAACAGTAGGAGGTCATCTGCGTATAATGCTATATTATGTCTGTCCCCCTAGCAGTAATCCACAGTAAGCCCTGTCAGCTTGTGCCACACATGCCAGTGGCTTTACAGCCAGGGCGAACAATAGAGGGGAGAGAGGACTCCCCTGACGAGTGCCCTGCTCCACCCAGTACTGTTCTGATATTGTGCATCCCGTGCAGACCCTCGCCACTGGGGCAGTATGCAACAACTGCACCCAGCAATAGAACCCTGGCCCCAGGCTCATCTTGATCAAAACAGCATAGAGGAACTCCCACTCGAGGCTATCGAAGGCCTTTTAATGTCGATGGTAAACACTGCGCCCATCTGATCAGCCGGTGCCCCAAGCTAAAGTACCGATAGCAGGCGGCGGATATTCTGGGTTGTATTTCTATGGGGAATAAATCCCATCTGGTCTTGATGTACCAGGGAGGTCATATGCGGTAACAACAGCGTTGTCAGTATCTTATTTTGAATCTTGAAATCAAGATTCAACATCGATAAGGGCTGCTACGCTGCGCACTCAAGGGGAGACCTGTTGTGTTTCAGAAGCTTAATCACCACTGCTCTCTAGTGGTGTCTGGTAGGCGCCCCCTCTCTCCTGCCTCCGCATACATTTCCACAAGTTTGGGAGTGAGTTCATCAACGTATGCTGCATAAAATTCTTTAGGAAGCCCATCGTACCCAGGGTCTTCCCTCTGGCCAGTGCTTTAATGGCCCCTCTTACCTTGCGTTCAGTGATCACCGCTCTCAGTTGGTCTGCATCCTCCTCCGTCAAGGTAGGCAGAGGAACGTCCGCCAAGTAGCTCTCTCTTCCCCCTCTTCCCTAGGCCCAGCAATCCTGTAGAGCGGTTCATAATAGTCGCGGAACCTATTGTTGATGGCATTTTGCAGATATAGGAATGAACGAATAGAAAGCTTGTAGCATCCCTTCGTCAGTGGTGTCAAGAACAGATCTTGACAGAATCTATTTGATGAATATGTGCATCCAGGTATCCCTAAGGAAATTTTATATCGCACCCTCCTGAATAAGTGCAGAATCTAGTTGAAGCCATCATGAAAAGCTCAGCTCAGCCACCAAATAGACTAGACATTACACAGACTACCAACAACACACTGCAAAGGCTCTCCCCCACAGATTTCATGATCAGGTACATTTTGCGGAGAGCGATCAATGGTCTCAGAGGTAATGTGAAGTTCTGGACGTCCCTACCTCTATCTGACATGGGTAGAGTGGCAATCTCAAAGATGGTCCTACTCCCCCGGATACTATACTATTTTGTAAACCTGCCGGTTCTTCTCCCACAACACATATTTGCCTCGCTGAACACGCTATTGGTTGCCCTCATATGGGGTCCGGGGAGGCGACGAATAAGCCTAAAGAAATTACAGTTGTCCACCAGACAGGGGGGCCTAGGCGTGCCAGACCTACGCAGTTATTATTATGCAAGCCAACTGAAATGGCTGACACGTTGGGTGGCGGGTAGAGACCTACATGAGATCGCCTTCACACAAGACCGACTAGCGAGCGGGGAACTGCACCCCCTATTGCTGCCCACAGCTACGATTTCCCGAGCCTGACATTCCCTAATACATACTGCTTTGCGGTGCTGGCGAAAGGCGCTGATGTATACAGCAGGGACCATCCCTTATGCCGATAACATTTCCCTGTTAGGGCTCCCAACGCCGCAGGGAAATCTGACACAACGCAGGTTGCAGCCCTGGACGGAGGCAGGAGTAGATAGAGTGGGTGACTTGTTTGGGGATGACACACTGATGGATCACGCCTCCTTTACACAGGCCACAGGAGCCCCACCGCGAATGTACCTCCTACACGCCTCGGTGACCCACTACGTACGACGTACATGGGCTTCACAGCGCATCAAACCAGACCAACATGAATTGGTACATCTCACCCACTACATGGGTACGGGAGGACACCTAGTGCGATGGCTCTATGTGGGCATTAGAAAACACGCTGCTCTGCCCCTTACAACACTCAGGGATGTTTGGGCCATGGACACGGGAGAGGATATATCAGATGGGGAATGGAAGATTATCCTAGAACACCACAGGAGAGTATCTAGGAACGTCAAATTCAAATTCATACAGGCTATGGTATTACATAGAGCGTATCTAACCCCCCGGAGACTCCACAGAATGTTCCCGGCTTCCTCACATAACTGTCCCCGATGTCAAGCGGATGAGGCCGATATCCTTCATATGCTGTGGGCCTGTCCGCGGATACGCAACTACTGGGGGACGGTCCGACACACACTACACACTATCACAGGCCTACAACTCCCTGAGGGGGCACTGCCCTACCTGATAGGACATAGAAAAAGACCCAAGACCTGCAAGGCCCAACTGAAGATATTGGACCTGGCACTCTTGTTGGCACTCAGAGTTATAACTATGAGATGGAAATCGGCCAGACCCCCGAGTGTGGAGGTATGGCGATCTGATTTGCTAAAATGGGGACGAGCGGAAAGTGAGATCCTGCGTAGGGAGGAGGAGAAGGGACTCCGTAAACATCCCATAGCACAAGACTGGGAGCAGATGCTGATTGAGTTGGAGGGTGTAGACCTAGAACCCTCACAAGGGAATGACACATGACCGTACACACAGGAACCAATGTGGTGGACTAGGGGGATGGAGGCATGCCTGCTGAGTAGACAGGTTCAACCTGCCAGATGAGATTGATTTACCCTGGGTGAGATATGGTCATGGTACCAAGGGATACAGAGTGTACACGATGGAAAAGCTAGGAGACGGGAGGGAGGGAGAGACCTGGGCGGGAGGGAGTTGACTTACCAGGCAATACTGTAAGGTGCTCGCAAAAGACTACTGATATATTAGACTGTTCCACCTGAGATACTAAGGTGGAAGGAAAGCGTATAATTGATAATTTGCCGACAGTTATGGTTATGAAAACGTCAAAAAAAGGCTGATGGATGATGATGTGCTCATATGTAAAATGTGATGTTGATACAGCCATGAATGAGTTTAAAAAAAAATCAGGTACATTTTGTTGTTAACCCCTTCCAGGCTGATGACGAGCTCAGCTCGTCATGAGCGTTACCTGCCGTGCGCTCATGACGAGCTGAGCTCGTCATGAACCGCGGGGTTTTTAAAATCGCCGCGCACAGCGGGAAACGCCGCCGCAGCGATGCGGTTAAAACACAACTAATCATGACACGTGCTCGAGATGGTGCTCCTGTCTACTTCAGGATCTCTTACCTATCTCACTAGCTAAGCGCAGGTCCTTTAAACCAATTACACACTTGTTGAGATCACCTCCAAAGTTGAGTGTTATTTATCTATTCAAGCTTGTTAAATATGTTGTGATGCAGCATGGTCAACAGGCTTAGCTGAAAAAGATTGATAAAGGGGCGTGGTTGAATGCCGAAGATGGCGAACACCTGGTCCCACATTATTATCGATGGAGTCACACGTTCCAGATCTACTTTCTTGGAATGCTACTCCATGCTCCCTGACCTAGTTAGAAAAAGCCCTCACCCTCCTAGGAATAACAGACTGATGCTGGCCTGGCCCCGGTGAGCAGAGAACAAACCTCACATCAAGGATATTGCAGTGATAAATCTCGGTCAGATGTCCAGAGGGCACCTGAGGCTCCCACTATCTTCTCAAGAGACAGAGGATCCATAGACATACGTATATCTTATACTCAGGATCTGCGGCAGCTTTGAACACCTAACATTCAATAGATCAGAGCAGGTTGGGACACTCCAGGCAGACGAGTGGCTATGGCGAGTTAGGCCGGTACACTCCAGCAGACTTAAAAGAGTCAGGTGAGTGGGAGGGTTGGGCCCCAACAGGTGTTTCTCCTGTGTGCCTCCCTGACACTTAACTTACTAGTTTTTTTTGCCTGTTATTGAAGTTGATCAGGTTTGAGATTGGGGAGAAGTGTTGAGAAACGGCACCTTTGTACCTGACAGACACCATGACCAAAACATTAAAACTTAAAATCATCGTTTATTATGTCAGAGGGCTAAACCAATCAACTAAACAATTAAGCATACTGGGGGAACTCAAAAGTTTCAAAACTGACTGACATCTGCCTCCTACAGGAGAGACACCTGCTAAAAAAAGATCAATTGACTGTGTTCCAAATTCTTCCCTGGCTAATACAATGCTTCAGCCCCAAAGAAAACAGCAGGTGTTGCCTTTATGATCAGCGATAAAAGGAAATTCACAGAGAAGAAAGTTATGATAGATAAACAAGGCAGATTGTTAACAGTAGAGGGAGTTTAGGACCTCTCCCCAATTATCTTTACATCTATTTGCACCCAAAACGTTGCTCAAGAGAAACACAAAATAATGTACCTCCCAGATCATCCAATCTTATTAGAGAGACCTCAATAATCTAATGCTCCCCTCAAACAACAAATCACATCAACAGTTGGGTGGAACACTGCGTGTCAACCCATGTCGTAGACTTAGCCTTAATTGACTCATGGAGCTACAGATATTCACTACCGACTGACTACTCTCACTTTTCCACAGCACACCAGACCTATGCTTGAATCAGCTATATCTTTGTGGCTCAGAGGGTGGCTCGTGGAAGTAGAACCAAATGGCGCAATTGATTACAGACCAGCAATGCTTGAGCTTGCGTGGAAGGCCTCTAATCCTCAAAAGCCACTTCTCTTGCATCCTTATTGAGGTCCCAAGTCTTTGACTGCTTTAAGAGGTCCTTGAAGGATTGATCCTTATTCGATGAATCACCCGTCATGGTTAAGGTAAGTCTCAATGTAGGCAACACCTCTTGAGGTCCATCCTGGGCAGATGGAGCAGTATGGCCCGAGTATCTTGTCGTGGATGCAGAGTTTCAGAGTAACTCTGGTGTCGGGATTGGTGCCTAACCATCTATATGCAGATAAGGTGTTTTATGGGGTCTTACAGAAAATGAAGTGGGAGTTTCACAGAAGGGATCTTGTGCATCGTAGCCGTGGAATGTCTGTGCTTTGCCTCAGGGTGTGGGGCAGGTAGGTTGGTAGTACAGTTAAGTGTACTCAGGGTGGATCGCTCTCGCACTCAGGTTTCATACAGCACCCAGATGGGGGGGGATGACTTCCACGCTCTTTAAGTCTAAGTTTATAATGTTCTAATGGTGAAATGAGACCCGGTCTTTTGGCCCCCTCCCCCTAAGCCTTGTGGCAGTTTCAGGGATCGCTGCCTCTGCTGTGTGCATGGATGTGTAAGCACTTTTCATGTTTCTTGGGCAATTCACTTTAATATATCCCCCTAATTTGACAATCCAGTGCTCCATAGGGAATAACCCCTCCACTCACACAGAGTTGATGTGCCATTATTAGACTCCTGCTCCCAGAGGTGCAGTCTACCTTCCCATGCAAACACCAGTCCACGGGACCCCTGGGTCACAGCCTCAAGGGTCAGCAATGCAACACACTCAGTTGGAGGTTCAAACTGGTCCTAAACATGAATCTGTGCTCTGCTAATTCTTGCTATTGGCAGCTTAAAAGGCTTGATGGCTGCTTGCTTCGTTGCTGACTGCTCTTGTCGCCATCTTGAGGTGCTGTGCAGACCGCAGGTTACCTCTGTTAATTTCCTCCGGCATGGATGGGCTGCTATGCTAGGCTTGTGAAGCTGTGGCTATGAATTAACATACTGCGGGACATGCATCTACATTCAGTCACTCCCACATATGAGACTGTTGGGTATCCCCTTCCCTCACCGGGTACGGAGCACAGTGACCAGGCGTCCGCTACCTTCGGCGTCCGACCACGCCCCCTTATTAGTCATTTTTCAGTAAGGCCCATTGACCATGCAGAATCATGATATATTTAACAAGCTTTGAATAATTAAATAACACTCACCTCTGGAGGTGGAAGTAAGAGAAATTTCTACATAAATTGCAGAAAATAACTTGAATTTTATAAATTCTCTGGGGCAAATATCATAGCTCATCGAAAGCCTATTCCCAAAGAAAATTATATTCTTAAGGATGTTTTTAAAACCTCCTGATATTTAATGCCAACGTTAACTCGGAAATCATGTTTAGATCTGGTCTTCTTTCCACCTTTTATTTAGTTTAAGCTTCACTTTGTTAAGCAACTTGTTGTCATTGTCATAAACAGAGCCTGCAAGTTGTTCTTGAAGCCTTCTAGGTACACCTGCTGGCTTTTAGATTGGGCCTTCTTAGCTTCTGTTAAGTGCTCTTCTCTCTATGGTTAATAAGAAATGGCTTTCAACTTCTTGTTTCAGGAGTAGAGGCCAGGAGGAGGCTGCTCTCCTGCTTTATATCTTGTAAAGCACTGCGATTTCACAAGTAGTTCAAAATATTCTTCTTTTGATGTTGAGTGCATGGTAAAATAAAGACTGTATATAAAGTTGCCATGTTTTCTGTACAAACTGCTTAGACAATTTCCATTTACAATACAGATTTAGCATACTATTTTTTCAAATGTATTGCTAATGTTTCTACGTCCTGATTGAGCATAAAATCCTACCTAGTATTTCATATTTGTATATCAAATCAATGAAGTATCTCTTTACTCGATACTTACAGCTGCTAATCAGATTCTGAGTGATCGTACACACTTTTTTTATTTTTAAAACCATTTTATTGTTTTTTCATATGAGTAGAACATACATACAAGTCTCAGCTGCCCAAAGGAGTCTCCCCCGAAAAAAATCAACGTTATGGAGACAATTATATAGTATAAAAGCAAAATCACCATCACCCCCCATGGAGAAGTGCCAGCCAGCAGTCCAATTTAAGTTAAATTGCTAACAAGGGGATAATTTATAAACTTATTTATTAACAGATAAAATAAGATGGTGACAATAAGGTTAATCCGAAGACATACCTAGTCAAGTGATCAATCATATGACTCAATGAAGAAAAAAGTACAAACAGGCGTACACAAATTGGATTTCAGAAGGAAAAACATATATTCTTTTTAACTTGAATCCAAGTCACAGTTCTAGGGTTCTTTGAACTAAAGTAAGCAGGCAGTCACAGCTAGTACCGAGACCGCACTGTCCTGCATCCAGAGAGACCATATTTTGAAATATTTCTTATGCATGCCACGGCCTTGTAGACCAGTCTTTTAGGGCCAGATGTGGGTAATCTCGATTTACCTACTCTTAAATACCGAATCATACCGAGTCGGTATTTAAGAGTAGGTAAATGGGATGTAGGTAATTTCTCTTTTTAAATTACCGAATCGGTAAGATTCGGTAATTACCGAATCGGTATTTACCGATTCGGTAATTGCCATACATTCCTATGGGCCTGGAGGCCCACAGGAATGAATGTCAATTACCGAATCGGTAAAGACCGATTCGGTAATTGGGGGAAACATTGAAGGGTGGCAGGGTGTCACTTTGACACCCTGTTGCACCCCTCAATCGTGTATGGGTGCACATGTTGCATGTCTGCAACCCTAAGGGCATGTATGTCTGCAACATGGCTGCGTTTGAAAAGCAAAAAACTGCTTTTTCAAGGCTTTTCATTATTTACCACCAACTTCCAGTTAGTGGTAAATTACAAATTCTTAAAGCCCTGTAGAACTGATTACAGTGCTACCTACATCTCATAATACAGATTCGGTAATTTTACAGAATCGGTAATTTTACCGAATCTGTAAAATTACAGATTCTGTAAAATTCCCAAATCTGTGTTTTAGGTGGCCCTACATCTCAGTATCCAAATACCGGTCGGTAACGGCCAAAAATCGGTATTTTCGGCCGTTACCGACCGGTATTTGGATACCTACATCTGGCCCTTAGTGTGGTGCAGTGGTTCATTACGCTAGTCCAGTCGGTGACAGAAGGGGCGTGGGCATCTCGCTATCGGCAAGCTCTGTCTCTCTTTCCCACCAGGTAACCCTTGGCTACTAATGCGCAGGTGCTGCAAGGACCTCCCAAGTTTTCCACGATGCCCAACAGGATAATCTTAGCATCGAGTTCCAACTATCTACCTAGTGTGTCACTTAGGATCCCATTGACAGCCTTCCAATATTGGAGGATAACAGGGCATTCCTAGGCGAGGAAAAGTGGGAAGGTAATAAAATGTATGGAAATATTTAAATTGGATAAGGCGAAACCACAGAGATATTGCCAGCAGCTTAGGTGCCATCTTGGCCTCCACCCACACAGGTCTGCCTCTCATTGTGTCCGAAATAAAGGCAGGGGATCAGGTGAAATGATCACTGAAGATTTATTGAGTCTAGAGATGACTCCCTACCCCAGTGTATCTAGTAATAGTTTACTTTCCAAGAGGCTGTAATTGTGGACAGTCAGTTTGTTGCGGGAAGTGTCCAGAGCATGATTCTGCTGTAACTATCGATAAAAGTGAGCGTTGTGGAGTTGAAAGTCCAAAGCTAATTCTTGGAACTGTTGCCCTCCACACATCTGCAGGAGTGGAAATGCCTAATAAATCCCATTTAGCAAACCAGAGAATTGTGCTATTTCAGACAACCAGTACAAAAGGGGGTGGTGATGGACGGAGCATCTGAACCAATCAAACACTCACACCCAGTTCAGACATGGCTATATGCAAATCAGTCTGACCCTGTGCCTCATGGGAACAGTCCAGCCCGAACTGCCAAGCCATGCCTTCCCTGGACCGGAAACAAGCTTCCGAGGACCGGTTTCTGGCATTACAGCCGTCTTCAGCCCAGCTTGCTTGAATCCAGTGGCAAAGTGAGCAAGGGACTCACGTCTGAGCATACCCTGCCACACTTATGGCGGCCAAGGCGGTACAAAAGGGGGTGGTGATGGACGGAGCATCTGAACCAATCAAACACTCACACCCAGTCAAAAGATCTGGGTTTGATCCATCTCCGTTCTTTAGCCCACTCTGCCACCCCAGTTCAGACATGGTTATATGCAAATCAGTCTGACCCTGTGCCTCATGGGAACAGTCCAGCCCGAACTGCCAAGCCATGCCTTCCCTGGACCGGAAACAAGCTTCCGAGGACCGATTTCTGGCATTACAGCCGTCTTTAGCCCGGCTTGCTTGAATCCAGTGGCAGTTTCAGACAACCAGGTACCAGCCACAGCGGCATTGCTGCTGTTAATTTACCAAATTGTTAATGCAGCATGCCAGCAGAGGATAGGAAGTCACGAGACTGGGGGCAATGGGTGGGGCCAGGCCCCCACCATACAGCAAGATAAGGGCTCTAGGAGGGCCAATGAGTTCATGTTCCAGTCTGTTAGTGGGGTCATCTCTGTCTCCGGACAGCCAGTCATTAATAGGCACCATGTGGGAGGACAGTAGTACAATGTAATGTCCTCGTCATCATTTGTCTTGTAAGTGCCCACATTTAAAACAGGTACTGACTCTAGTTTTGTGAGAGATTCCATTACCTACTAGTGACTGTGTGTTAATCAAAATCAAATGGCTCCCTAACTCTTCCCATTTGAAGCTTTATTACGGCTGCAACGTTTTTAAATAAGTGCCAGGAACACAGGACACCTTTGTGAAAGTATGCCAATCAACGTAAATCTTTGAAGCAAGTTAATCTTGTTCAGCAAATATCCAGTTAGGAGGTATTCTGAATTTCTGAAGCAATTATTGTTCCCAGGTTTGCTAAAACAACGCACTTTCTAGTAATGTATTTGATCCCAAAAAAGAACCAAGCGCAACACAAGGGACTTTTCTTTTTTCTTTTTTTTTTTTACAGAAAAATTGGGTTATGCGTCTGTTGGAGCGGGAAACTCTACTAAGGTTGCAGTGCACATGTGGCATACAACATACATCAGGGAACCAATGTCTATTAAGGGCAGCAATTGCTTATTAAATATATTTGGCAGGTCTGTATCCTTAAAACGTTTTCAGAACATGTACATTTTACAAATACACAAGAATACAATACTCATAAAATAACCTTTTGAAGGATGTTAAATCACTGAAACATCCAACCAACAGATTCACCGTCTTTCAGCCCCATATTATTAAATTAATTTGTTTTCAGCATTCGGATTGCTATTCACTTACTGTGTGCATTTGCATCAACTTCATCTTCATTAATTTCCTTTGAAGAACTGTTCTTTTTCCTTTCTGGACAAAGAAGTTGATCTCCAGGCTGAACTGCAACTGAGGTCACAAACATAAAGTTAACAAAATGAGTGTCCATAAGACACAAACCGTCAAATACAAATGTCATTATTGAATTGCATGTCACATCTAGGAGCTACCATGCTGGCCTGTTTCTTGTGGGTGTATGGTGTGCGTGGCGGAGTGTGCAAATAATCCTGAGTGGAAGAAGAGGCTATTCACTGACTGCTTTTCCAACACAGATGCAAGACTTAGGCTGGTCCCATAAAAGTGTGTCAGGATGAAGTTGGATACTCTCGTGACTGGTCTTCACATGAACGAAGGAACTATAGGGACACTGTGCCGCGTGTAGAGAGGCACAGACGTGAAGGACCGGTCAGCAGAACTGTATTGCAATGATACAGATGAGAGAGGTTGTGAGCAGAGCACTGTACAAGATTACCAGGCAACAGTCACCAGTGAAAAAGTTTGAAAAACATGCGTTTATGAGGAAAGGAGGAGACAGGGGTAGCTTAAAGACCCAGTGGCGGATGCGTGAGATACTGGTTGGGTGAGGACCACACTGCTATCTCAGGCAGTGGCAGAGAACAAACTCTCTTTGAGGTGTATTTCAGGCTGAGGTGATCATAGGCATGGTATTGGAACAAACAATTGGCTTCATCAATATTGAAATTATTCTTCTACAAATAGAAAATATCAATGAGTGAAAAGGACCAAAACTGGCTTAGCTGATGTGTCTGCAGAAATCAAACCGTTTACGAACAGAGAGAAAGACCTGTTGAGTGATGCACTGAGCCTGCACATATTGAAGATAGAGAGAGAAAGGCACTCCAGGCATAATAACGAGTGATTTATATGCCAGAACAGGCAAGGAAGCCTCACATGGACCTCTTTATTGAAAAACGGATCAAGACTTCCCAAGCCAAAGGGCATATCAGTGTTCTTCTTGGTGTGTAAGGCACCCAGCATGCTGATCCTGTTTCGCCAGGGGACCCTCAGAGCCCTTCAATCGCCTGCCTCCGCAACTACTATGATATAGATGCAATTCTCCTGGAGGCCAGTCAACCCGGCCCCACCCACTATTAGAACACAAGAATACTCCAGTTCCCCGTTTCACACTGGCCATCTAGGCAAAGGCACAGTTTTGATGGGGTAAGAAAGAGCGAGAGACATTTATTCAGTATTTTGAGAGAAGATTATTGCTTTGAACTCGGAAAAGCATAAGAAGACAATAAGGAATATTAGAACAGTAGAGAAAATGTGATACACCTGGATAAGACAGCAGAGACAGTGGGGATGGGAAAAAGCAGTGTCAAGCTAGCAGCAAAAAAAAATATTTAGTAATGGTTGTGGCAAAGGTTCAATTATTAAATTCTCATAGGCACATCTTTGAAGTCGGTAGGAAGCAAAGAAACCACTGCCTTGGCTGCGTAAGTAAGAGATGGATGGTTGATGGATTTTTCAGGAGTGAGATGACACTGGAAGGGCAAGGTATTTGCAGACTAATATATGGTATATGGTCTTCTATGGTCACAGATGTACTTTGCCTCAGAGTGAATTGGGTGACTTTAAGGCAGACCTCCCAATGCGATACTAGTGAACTGGATTGGAGATTGTTAGATGTAGATGTTGCAGAGGATGAATTGAGGGTTGCGCTTTTTCACTTTAAGTCTGGGAAGTCCCCAGGCACAAATGGTTTCTCCATAGAACTACACAATCTTACAGAAACCCTCCATGAAATTATGAAGGACAGAGTGATGAATAAAGACAATCTATGATTGCCCTGATTTATAAGGCTGGTAAATCAAAGGACAGATGTGATTCATATGGTCCACAATATCAATTGACAAAACCAGTATTTTAATGGATATAACAGCGACTGACCTCCACAAATCCAGCCAAGACTTTCTTGTTTCTCAAATTATGTGCGCCTACCCTCAATCCCTCTGTCTAGACAGCTGTGTATGTGACGCACTGATTTGATATATTCTTCCTTTAAAAAGGGGTCTCTTTAAGCCTATGTGTAGTTGTTTTCTTTAAACCTATCAGCAGTGTTGAGTATTGCAAAAACAAAATAGTCCAGCCTGGAATAATAGGAGAATTGAGTAGCATTCAAAGTGTTAACACCCCCAAAGGTCTCCCAACCCAATGGACGCAACCAAACCTGAAAAATAGGTTCACCATTACATCCGCAATGACTTTCAGCCAACAGTCTGGCTCTTCTGCCATTCAAAACAATATTAAAATCTCCTTATGTTATCTGCAAAAGCAATGCACTAACGTGTTTAACAACCAGAGATTGCGACATAGGCGACAGATAGACCAACAATAATGCTAATCTGTGTTGTTCTCTTATATATAAACCATTGACAAACACCTGTGCCTGTATGTCAGGGGTTGATTCAGATTTTACTGCCAGAGGTTGAAAGGACAGGATAAATAGGATTGGTAATAAGGGAAAGCCCTGGTATCTATCTCTCTGCAAAAGTACGTTTTCTTATTTAGGGCCGTTGACTTATCTACATCTCACATGTGTGATAATTTGCCACAATACGCAACTTTATCCATTAACCAAATTAAATTGTTCTCAGAGTAGCCTCTACAAAGTCCCCACTCACCTATCAACTGTTTTCTCAGCATCAAGTGCCATCAAGAATGCTGGTACATATTTTAAATGTGTCTTTTCAATCAGTTGTGCTATTATTTTAATGTTATTCAAGGCCTGTCTTTCCCTTATGAAGACCACTTGGCCATTCTCACTGTCTTAAAATATCAACTCTATTATCTTGTAGGCTGAGAACTCTGACTAGTCTTTCACCAGGTTGGGAATCAAGGCAATATCAGCTCTCCACAAGAAGAGTGTTTTCCTTGTCCTTGGGTTGGGAGTTCTCAAACAAATAGATTTTCAAATGTTTTATAAAATATAATACTGATCCTATCTGGACCCAGAATGTTTCTCAGTTTTGTAGTTCGCAAATCTCTACATTTACCTCCATTGCATCTCCTGGTTTATCAATTTATCCATTCTTCGGAAGGAAAATGTTTGGATGTGGGCCAAGTAATTCCTCATTCCTCTCTCTTTTTCAGGTTCTCCATTATACATGTCTGAGTAAAACATGCTGAATACTTCACACCTCTCCTTTGTGATTACCAACCCTGCCACCTCCCTAACTACTTCCACTGGACATTCTGGATTCTCTGCCTCATCACTAATAGTTTATCAGCAGTGTCCCCCTTCACACAGACATTTTGCTTTAGCAAAGTAGTGCCAGCTCCAACCTATTTCCCTTATAACATGGTCAGCTGACCCCTCACTTTTGTAAATATTCTACATATCTCTGATGAATGTACCTGTTTATTTGCTTTCTCCAATCCCCACCAGCACTTTTGTTAGTTGTGATTCTAATGTTTTCTAACCTGTCAGCCTGCAACAACATGCCTACACTAGTTGTTGCCAAATAACTATTCGGGTTATCAATACATTTGAACTACTCATTCTTTCCCTTGGATAGCTCCAGCTTGTTCACAGGTTCCTTAGCAAATTCTGCAGTATACAGCAGGGTTGATCCCCCCCCTCGATATATCCATCCACTCCATCTATCAGTGTGAAATATGAAATTCAAAAGTCACAAATGTTAGTAGTCTATAATTTCCGTTCCGAAACAGGTTGATACAAACAAGTCATCAATTTGTTTGTAGATCATGTGAAAAAAACTAATAGAAGGTGGAATCTTCATCATCAGAATGACGTTAGTGCTTCATATCTATCAGCCTCAGTTCAACATGTAGCCTCTTTACGTTTTTGCACACACCTTTACATTTAGATCAGCAGAGCTAGAGCAATCCAGAGTCAGTTCCCATACTAGATTCATATTTTGATTCAGATATCACCACCATATGCTTAATTAAACTGTGAGCATAGGTTCAAGAAAATGGCCCTGGGTTCGGTGTGTAGTAGTTTGGAAATGATTTTCTCTTTCTTGTAATGTTTTAGATGGGTTGGAGGCACAGAACTTCCAGGTAGGATTTGGATTGCATTCAAAATTGGTGTACTTGCTGTAAGACTTTATATTATATCCAGATCTCTTGTCCTAAGATACTTCCATATTTCAAGTCGCCTACTGGGAAAATTCATACTGCTAAAATGTATTGTGGTTAACCGGTATTTGGAGATAAGCTAAGTGCATATTTTACTTTCACATGACCATCAGAGAGTTTGTGATCTTCACGTATTAAACCCCCAAGCCAGTAATTTAACCTTACGGCCAGGGTCAATTAAGCCCAAGCTACACTGATTTGTATTGAACTTAATGTCCCCTTTCCAAATGCAAGCAGGCTTGCAAGCATGCACTCGGTAAAAAGTAGATATTGTAGAGTGAAATAATGTATCCGTTCATCCTCACATTGCTCTTACACGTTATACGATAGATTCAAATCATTATTAATGGTATAGATTACTCGGACTTTAATGCTACTTCTCGCTTGCATAGTGAAATCCCAAAATATGCTCAGAGAGCGTTACCAATGATGCTATGTAAAGCGCTCTGATAACTGATTCGGTTCGGTTCTAGTTCGCGCTATATAAAACTCTGCAAAAAAAAAAAAAAAAAAAAAAAAAAAAATGATAGTTACCTAGAGAACGCTCATGCAACTCTGAGATCCTTTAGTAGACCGCATAGAGTTCATGTGCTTCCTCTATGGGAGCCAGGGATCTCACCTTTCTTCTTCATTGCTTTTGTCTTCTAGACTCTTTGTTTCCTAATCTTGCACTCTAGACAGTTTCACTTTATAGTCCGGTGCATCATCTGTGTCTTTGTTTTCAGTTCTGCCCAGCAGGTTACTGCCCTCCTTTGTTGACAATATAGTAGACTCCTTCAACATCCATTTAAATTGCTTGCCCCCCGGTAAAGTTCATCATTAACTGATATGTTGTCTATTGAGCTTATGCACTACTGGAAGGTAGTGTCCATGGTTTAAGAAGATCTTGATAAAAAGTGTAACCTTGCGGCCACAGTTATTGAGCTATCAATCATCGTCACTCGTATAATCTTCATAGGATGTCATCTTGGCCAGAAAATCTCATCGACAATCTGACCTCTTTGGTTAAACATATGAGGAAATTGAATGCAAACCTGGAACTGTAGTGCTCTTTTCAGAATTCCGCTTAACAGCTCTTAGGGCAACTACAAATGCCTTCTCTTTCTGTGTTCTCACTCAAACTGAAAATCCTTAAGTTGTCCCTTTATAACCTACTCTCAAGGCATTTCTCAAGTATTTTCAGATGTGCATGGCAGTTTGTTCAGAGTCAGCAAATGTCGATCTTTTATCAATGTGTGAATCTGTAGTAAATCAGAAGGAGTCTTTAACCCATTATCTCAACAAAGACTGTCACATGTTTTCATTGGTAGCCCACGCGACAGAGAGTAAAACCCTTACTCGTCACTTGAAAATCTTTCCAAGCTAAATATAAGCTGTGAAAATTACAAGTTTCTTACCTTTGATAACAGACTTTCTGGTGGAAACTATCTAACTGCAAATTTCTCACCTTCAGAATATGCTCAGACGCCAGACTGGATTCAGACAATTTAAACGGCATTGTCCCCATGTGCCAGTAGGTGGCACCATGCAGCTCCGAGTTGACTTCGTTTAAACCCTGAAGTAATGGTGGAGTTACACATAAGCACCACATCTACCTGTGGACATTGCTGTCTTGACTGTGTCCGCACTCTCGGGCATGGAGCCCAACAATAATCAGAGGGGCCAGTATGCATATCTCTTATTTGGGCTATTTATAGATAGCAAAAGAGACCACCACACTGAATGGTCGAGAAGGGAGGGTAGTGAGGAATTTGCTATTAGACCACCACAAAGAGCTTTACCAAAGGTAAGGAACTTGTTTTTCTGATGGATACTTCTATTCCTAGATTCCTCACCTTTAGAATATATATATATATATACCAAAGGAGCAACCCTCAAGGCAGTGGGTTTGTGGCACGGATTAAAAAAGTCCTGATTGACAGAATGGGTGAAATACCCTTCCCATCAGACCCGGCTATCAAGGCAGTACTGCTCTGAGAAAGTGTTGCAGCTGGACAGATAAACTGGCACTCTGCGAGCTAATGCAATGGCAGCAGCACTGGCCCTGGAGGAATTGACACCCAGTCCTTCTGGAGGCTGCTTCTTAGACAATGTGTGTAGCAGATCCTAATGTATTGGACTATCCACCTGGACAGTGTACTTTTCTGCACTGTCTTGCCTTTCTTTGCCTGAGAGATCTCCACAAAAAGCTGGTTGTTGACCCTATGGTCTTTGGTGGGCTCAATGTAAAAGCTTAAGGCACTCTTGGGGTCCAGCTGGTAGAGTCGCTCTTCTTTTTCGAGCGATGTGGTAGAGCAAAGAATTTTGGTACAGTGATGGATTGCCTAATGTGAAAACGAGTCAATACCTTTGGCAAAAAACATGGCCTGATCCACAGCACCCTCTATCTGGGAAAGAGGTGGTGTAAAACAGCTGTACTGAGTAAGCGTGGAATTCACTCAAGAGACGAGCTGAAACTATTGTGATCAGGAATCAGTCGCGTGTTTGCGATTTCCTAATATCGAATTTCAGCAATTTGCTATTGTGAAATCACAAACTGCGATTTACAACGGTGTGTTTGACACTGTTAGAGATTTGCAGTAGGTGAAAATTAACCTGCGTCATCAATATTCATGAGGCAGGTCACAATTTGCGACCCACTGTGAATGGCTACAATCACTGGGGTTGGCAGACCACCATGTCAGTGTTTGATTTTTTAATAAAGCACAATTTTGTTTTGTAATGCAGGCAGTCTCCTTAAAGGAAAACAGGATGCTCTTCAAAAGTAAAAATGAAAAGTTTTCTTTTCATTTTTTAAGATTAGGCTAACTCTGAAAAAATGTGTGTACTACCATTTACAAAGGGGAAGGTGTACCCTTGTGGACCCCTTTCCAATTGCAAAGGTTTACTACCAACTTGAAGTTGGTGGTAAAATGCTAATTTCGGTCGCAAAACATTCTTATATACTGCTGCAATTCGGTATTAGGAAGGGACTCCCTAAACACGCCCCTTCCTAACAATGAATCGCAAACCCTATTTGCGATATGATAATAGGTTACCGAACTGCAAATAGGGTTTTGTACATCAGAAAATGCTTTTTTCTAGTCACAAACGGCCCAAATTTGTGAGAGCAGAACAAAGCTTCATACATCTGTGCATCGGTTCGAAGATAGTGCACGAGGAAAAGGAAGAAAAAATTGATCCCACAGGGGAATCACAAAGAGCTTTAGGGGAAACATATATCAAAACTTGTTTAAAGTCCATCACAACAGGTCATTTGAACAAGGAGGGTTGGCACAGCAAATGCAAAAATGCCAAAAGGGGCAATAAATACGCTTTAATGGTGCTCACTGCAAATCCTTGCTGTGTCAGAAATAAAACAAACAACAAAACATCGGACAGTTTGGCCCACATCAGGTTCGTATTGCAGCTGGCACACCATGCTACAAACCTGTTGCAGCGCCCGGCATAGATAGACTTTATAGAGGGTCACCTGGCAGCAAGTATGAAATTCACAACCTTGGGAGGAAGACTGAACGCAGTCAACTGCTGCAGCTCCATCTCCACGTATGGAGGTGTGGATTGAGCCGATTCAGATGCAGGTCGATACCTTGCTGGTGCAACAGGAGATCCTCCTGAAGTAGTAGCCTGATTTGCGGAAGGACCCTCATGCACAGAATTTTCGGGTACCACACTCTTTTTGCCCAATCTGAATCCTCTAGGATAACTTGGGCCCGTCAATCCTGACTTTCTTAAGAACTCGAGGCAGCAGCAGAAAAATGTACAGGAGTTACATGCTTCACTGTGGCCTGACTGCATCTCAGAGAAACAGCGTTCTTGTAAACCCCAGCATACCAACATTTTGACTGTGCAAATAAATGATGGTGGTGAAAAGCTATAGCCAGAGTACTTTCCATTGCTGGAAGAGGCCCTGTGCCATCTGGCATTCAGAGATCCCAGAAAGTGGGTAAGGACCAGGCAAAATGCACTGATGCTACATTCCAGCTCCAGAGATGAAACACAGGGTCCAAGAAACCACCTTGTTCTGCTTGCTACAGTACCACATTGTGGCGGTGTTGTCCATGAGAACCTCAATTCTTTGCCTTCCTTTGATGGACGGTAGAAAGGTTTTCAGCACCACCCGAACGGCCTGCAAGTACAACAAGTTGTTGTGGAGATGGGTCTCTATCAAAGTCCTCCACCTCTCCCAGATTACCTACCCATCTCTCCAATGACACATGCATTACCACCTTCAGCACCTGGTAGGGCAGGGAGAGGGTCTGCAGCTGGACCAATTGTAGTGGAGCAGTCACCACTGCAGGCCTTTTGCAGTCTCCTCTGAAACCTGGATGGAATCCGATAGGTTCCCTGTGGATGGACCCAATGGAACTTCAGATTTCACTCTAGAGCCCACATATGCCATCTGGTAAAGTCAAGAAAGAGGATGCCGGAAGTTAAAAGGCCAAGAAACCTCAGAGCTGTTTTCACCGAGATCCAGGACAGATGATGAAATATCGGGATCATAGTTTGAATGTTGTGGACTTGATGTGAAAGCCCGAAACAGCACCGTATTCAGAACGGCCCAGATAAAAGGGAGCCTTTCTGAAAGAATCAGGTGTGCATTTTGGCACGTTGGCAGTAAACCCCCAGTGATGTAATGAGGGTCATCGCCCACTAGAGCCACAGACTGTGGCTAGCCTGTGGTCAACAGCCAGTTGTCGCAGTAGGGGAATACTGGAATCCCCAAACTCCGAAGCAGGGCTGTGAACCTACCATTACTTTCGGGAACACCTAAGGGGCCATTTGAAGGCCAAAGAGGAGCACAGGAAATTGAAAATACTGCTGGCCTTCCTTGAACCGCAAGTAGCGTCTGTGGGAGATCATGATGGGTACTTAAGACTAGGCGTCCTGCAGGTCCAAAGCCACCATCCAGTCGGCTGGATCCAGAGTAGAAAGAACTTTGACCGAACTGAGCATATAGAATTTGTACTTCCACAAGCAGGCATTCAGAAGGCTGAGATTTAAAAAATGATGAAAGCTTCCATCCTTCTTCAACACAAGGAGGTAGCAAGAGTAGTAACTGTCTCCTACTTCTAAATTAGGAACTCTCTTTATAGCTCCATTATAAGTCAAACTATCACTTCTTGTAACAGGTGTTCCTCTGAGAAACATGCTGAACTGCGGAGAAGGTTTGACGCAGCAGAAAGAAAGGGTAGTACATAGCCATGCTGAATTAGTGGAAGGACCATCTGTCAGACATGAGAGACAAACACCCTAGAAGAAAATGGTAGATTCTGGCTCGCCACTAATGGCAAACTAAAGTGTTTGGTGGCTGTTGCAACAGGGGGAGTCTCTGGGAATACTGGTGCCCATGTTGACTTTCAAGTTGACTGCCAAATTCATATGCCTGACCTCAAAAAGATGAGGGTGACTGCAGCAGTAGCTGGGGAGACAGACCGTGCCTATATGCCAGCCCTCTAGAGTAGCCTCAGAACTCCCTAAACTGGTGAGAAAACTGTTTGGCAGGGGTCAAAAGACCCCAGGAGGTTGCCGTGGCTCTGCTGTCTTTTAAACATTCCAGGACAGAATGGGCGGTCTCCCCGAAGGTATATCCATGAGAAAGGCTTGAATGCCTCCAGAAAATGCTGTGGAGCACATCCACACATGACAGCAGAGCACAACACTAGTGTCGCCAGCCATTCCTGGACACTTAAGTAGCACAAATCACATATTTGGCCGCACCTTGACCATCCGACAATTGTTTGCGCCATGGAGGCCCTTAAGTCTTCTGGGACCACCGGTAAGAGCACGCTGGACGTGTCCAAGAAGGCATGTTCTATCAATGCTAGGCTTGCCAAGGAGAACATTTGTTTTCCAGATGTCTCAATCATGTCAGGCTCCCTATCCGGAGGTGCTGGGTCAAGACTGAACAACCAGACTCTCTGGAGTGAACTCTTTAGTGAGAAAACCAGGATCAACTGTAAGTCTGTGACATTTTGCCGTCTGTCTATTCAGCTGTGGTCATGAACAGTGTTTTGACCTGCTGCCCATTAAGGTATTAGAGTACTTATCTGAAAGGAATCCACGGCTCACATCCGGCTGGCCCAGGTTGTAAGATTTTCATAAGAATATTAGTCTTAGTCTCAAAAGGTGGTAAAGGTGACCAAGCGGTGTGAGAGCTGCATAGCGCGACTGAGCGACTGAGCGCTGCTTAGGAATATTTTAAAAAACCTGTTTTCTATCTGCGTTTGTTTTATTTAATTTCCCCTGATTTTACCTGGCGCTGTGTTTTGGCCCTTACTTGTACCATAATTGTTCTGTTTCCCCACCGCTGTTTTGTGGGTCCGGTTCCCGGGGAGGCTTGGGTGCTACCTCCACCACCTTGGGTTAGGAGGGACTTTTGGCGGCCATCTTTGAGCGGTCTAGCGCTCGGGGGTATTCGGAGCCGCCTACTTAAGGCGTCAGTATTCCGTGGCCAGCCTGGTAAAGGTGACCAAGCGGTCGCGCACCTAGAGCGCTGCTTAGGAATATTTAAAAAAACCTGTTTGGCGGCCATCTTTGAGCGGTCTAGCGCTCGGGGGTATTCGAGCCGCCTACTTAAGACGCTCCTCACAGCGCGCAGCGGGAGCGCCATCGCTGCACCTGAGTCGTGCCAGAGTCCTGCCCGTGTGCGCTCGTCAGCGTATGGAGGCGGCCTCTGGCTCTTTTTAGTATTTTTTAGGTAGGCGCTGCCTCTTCGTTGGAATGCTTTCCTACTCTTCTTCTGAGCTCTTGGCTTTGCGTAAGTACCCCTCGTCTTGCCATCATATATTTCCGGGAGGGCGTGTTCTTAAGAGAGGTTGCGTGGGTTGTGGCTGGCGTCTTTCGAGCTACGGCATCAACCGGCCGGCCGTTTCACCTGCTCTAAATGAGTGCCTTCTTCTCAACACGAGATCTCTTGGCAGACACTCCCTCGATATCTGGAACCTACTGACGGAGTCTAAACCACCTTGTCTGTTTCTTACTGAGACATGGCTTGGAGAAGGCTCAGGTCCTGATCTAGCTAACGCTATCCCTCCCGACGATACCATATTTAGGAAGGATAGAGTGATAGGCAGAGGAGGGGGGGTCGCCTTAGTTGTTAATAGATTTTTCTCCTGTACTACCTTCCCGATTGATAATATCCCTAATTGTGAGGCCCTTGGTTTCACTCTTACGTTGTCATCTCATCAAACGGTCGTCGGGATTTTACTCTATAGAGCACCTGGTCCTTTGGGCCCCTTCTTTGACGATTTGCAGGCGGCACTTTCTGTCCCTTGTCTTAAATCAGACCACTGTATTCTATTGGGTGATCTGAACATTCATATGGATAATAACATCGACCCTGATGCTCTTAAGATGCGGGACATTACTTCGCCTTTAGGGCTGGTTCCCTATATTATATGGCCAACTCAGAATAAGGGCCACACCATTGATCAAGTCTTTTCTACAAAACCGATTAGTGTGTCCACGCCACTACCCGTTTTGTGGTCTGATCATTTTTTAATAAAGTTTACTATAGCCCTCATTTCTGTGACTGCTTCGAGAGCACTGAAAGACCAGAGAGGAATTACACAAGCTTTTCACCAGGTCTCCGCCGAAATGGTGTCTGATGCGCTTTGTCGTCATCCCTGCTTATTTTCTGGCAGTTTGGAGGAAAACCTTGAATCGGTGCATAAGTGGATGACTGTTATTTTTGAGGAGCTAGCCCCAGGGAAGCCGGCTAAGTCTGCCGATAGGCGTGCTTCGGCCCCGTGGTTTACTTCATCCTTGGGTGCGATGCGGCAGGAGTGTAAGAAAGCCGAAAGGGCTTGGAGACGCCTGTATGACCCTCATCTCAAGGCTAGCTATAGAGATGCCATTAAGCTATATCACAGGCACATCCTAGCAGGAAAAAAAGTTTACCTTGAGCGTAGAATAGATGATTCAGAGAGCACCAGTAAAGAGATATTTAGGATAGTCAAGGAGTTTACTTCTCCCTCCATTGGTGCTCCCTCTCATACGCACACTGAAGTCTGGATTAGCCAGTTAGCTGACTTTTTCGTGAACAAAATCAAATCTATTCACGATTCCTTTCGCCATGTATGCCTTACGCCAGTGTCGGGTTTTACATCTAGCTTGTCCACAGCTATAACTGAGGAAGGCCCACTTCTGTCGGAATTTCCGGTGATGGCTCCCACGGTCTCTCTTGACCTTTTGTCTCGGCTTAAGTCTGGCTCTCCGCTTGACTCTTGCCCGGCGAAATGTTTGGGGAAAGTAGCGCCGGCTTTAAATGTGGTGCTCAATCCTCTGCTTAATGCTTGACTGAGCACTGGTGTTGTCCCCCAAGCGTGGAAGCATGCATTGATTCTTCCACTGATCAAGAAGACTAACCTTGATCCTCTTATCCATGCTAACTACAGGCCTATCTCTCTCCTCCCTGCTCTGGCTAAGGTGACCGAGAAGCACGTGCATAGCTCCATTTCCAACTTCATTGAGAGTAATAACATCCTTCATGACTCTCAATCGGGCTTTCGCACGAATCTTAGTACAGAGACCGCCCTTCTCGAGGTCACCGATGCCATCAGGGAGGTTTTGGATACTGGAGGGAAGGCCATTTTGGTTATGCTGGATTTGTCGGCGGCTTTCGACACCGTCCCCCATGAAGGTCTCCTTTTAAGACTCCAGGAGATCGGTTTTCGGGGGACGGTGTTGAATTGGTTTAAGTCATTTCTGACCGGCCGCTGGCAAGTTGTCTGGGCACCTCCGTTTTCCGCTGAAATGCCGGCCGCTGGAGGTGGGGGTGCCGCAGGGCTCCATCTTAAGCCCTGCGCTTTTCAACATCTATATGGCCCGTCTGGCGGCGGTTGCGGAATCTTTCGGTGCCCAGATCATAACCTATGCTGATGACACCCAGTTGCTCTTTACATTTGATAAGGGTAAGGACTTTGATGGCCCGCGGATTAGAGACTGTATGGAAGCTGTCTTTGCTTGGTTCCAGCGACACAGCCTAAAATGCAATTCCGATAAATCGGAATTGCTTTTTTTCGGATGCCCTCCTGATCCTGGCTGGAAGGCCTGGTGGCCTTCAGATATGTTTCCACCGGATGCCGCCTCTTCCAAAGCTAACAATCTGGGCTTTGTGATAGAGGATGGCCTTGCCTTTGGCCCCCAGATCATTGGACTAACTGGCAAATGCTTCGGCCTCCTGAAGATGCTGCGGAAATTTCTTTCGCTGCTGTCGCTGAAGCATAGAAAGATCATCGTGCAGGCCTCGATAGGTTCGCGTCTGGATTACGCGAATGTTCTCTATCTTGGCCTGCCGAAATATCTTTTGGCTCGACTGCAGATTGTGCAAAACTCTGCGGCCAGAGCCATCTTTGGTCTCCAGCGCAGAGCCGGAGCCACAGAGTTGCTAAAAAAACTGAACTGGCTCCCAGTCGCTAAAAGGATCGCTTTTAAGGCCCTTCATCGGATTGGCCCCAAATACCTCCAGAAGCGCTTGGCTTTTTATGTGCCTCGCAGGACGTTACGTTCTGCGACTCTATCTAAAGCTTTGATTCCCCCCATTCGCCTGGCTAGAATCGGAGGACGCTCCTTCCGTTTTCTAGTGCCTCAAGGTTGGAGTGACCTGCCTGTCCTGCGTAGGAAAACTGATGATCTCCTCTCCTTCAGGAAAGGACTTAAAACTTGGCTTTTTACTTAGTAATTGCTCTCCTGCTTTTTTTTATTTTCGCCGTGTTATGTCTCTCTTATTCCTAGGGCTCTTTGCCAAAGCGCCGGGACACTCCTAGGAGTAGCCGTGCGCTATAAAAGAGCATATTTAACATAACATTTAACAAAAGAGGGCAGTGGTAGGTACAAGTCTGCAGCTGCTCGTCGGTCTACTAAAGCAAATGATGCACTCTTTTGTCATTAGTGGTCAAAATGGCGCTTTCAACCCTGTACAAAGGGAAGTATCAAGACCACTGGCCTCTTGTAAGTACATGTAAAAATTGTCATCATAATGAGGGGGTCGATCATTCCCATCTCCACTATCATCATTTACATTTGGTCAGAATAGGAGCCGAAAAGCGAGTAAAGCCATTGATATTGCATTGCCCCTGATAAAAGTATTCGACCAGTTGGCATGGTAACTGGTTGAGCTTTAGTGTTTTCGTAATCACAACGCAGCATCAAATGGGATGGGGCTGAATTCGGGTCAGGCAGCAGAATCAGTTAACCGTTGGTGGTATCAGTTCCAGCGTCGATGAAGAAGAGACTGGCATAGGTCATGGAGCGAGGGTGCAAGTCTGTAATGGAGTTCGGTACAGGGGCAGTATCGGATTCAAGGAGGGTCACATGATGAAGAGGACAGAACTGCTGGTGGTAACTCAGCTGTGGGCCTGTGTGGATCCTCAAGCATGAAGGTATGCCAGAAAAACCTGGAATAACGCCAAATGTCTGAACCATGGCCTCCAAAGATAATCTGCTGTGTGGTTGGCAATGGACAAGCAAATTCATGGCGCTCCTGTGGAATCAACTTAGCAACTGTGGATCTGGAGGGAAACAGGCTAACATAGTGACACCATCGCACCTCCTCTTTGGATACAGTGGCAGGGTGGGTCGAGTTCTGCTCAGCATTCTTGTGCTGGCGGGTGGACTTTCTTTAAAAAAAAATTGGTAGACCACAGTAATCATTAGTAATTTGAGCAATGTTGTTCTTTAGATCAAATAAGTTATTAATGATGTCATTTAACATCTCATGAGTTATGTAATATGTGAGGTCCTAAGCAGTGCAGGATGAGGCACAAGATGTAGTTAGTTGACTAAGCTATACCTGCAATATTTTAGTGTTTTTATGGGTTTTTTAACATTCTTTTTTGTCTTATTTCAACAACCAACTATAATGTTGCTTTACCATTTGTTTTTCTTTTTGAGTGTATTTCTAGATTATTATTTTTTACTTACAGTCTTAGCACTTGACCTAACTACAACTTCACTGTAACCTTTGCTCTTTTCAATTAATATTTGTTTTTTTCCATGTTCTAAATTTACCCCGTGCCCAACCCTGCAGGGCGGTCAACCTTTGTTGCTGACGCAGTTTTTCTACCAAAGTGTTACTCTTTTAAAATTAATGGACTGTTAAGCATTTGAGTAGATGGTAGGGTGAGTAAACAGATTGGAAAGGGGATTCTGTACTTATGCAGATGTACCTCTCTGTTTTTAGCTCCTTTAAAAACGACACTATGCCTCAAATTACTAAAAATCAACACCTCTCATTTATAACTTGCTGGTTTCATATCTGCATTAACATATCAGTGCTCATTTATTCAGCCTGCCCCTCGGGAAAGGCTTTAAATTCAAAATCTTCTATTTCAACATAATGGCGATCACAATATCCTCACTTTTGTCTTGAATACAATACAATAGAAATCTAGTTATTCATTAAAACTCTGTAACAAGGCTGCAGTTGATCAATTGCGTAGTAGGTGAGTAGACAGATTGGAAAGGGGACTCTGTACTTATGCAGACGTCAAACTAATTATTTTTAGCCCCTTTAAAAACTACATTATGCCTCAAATTACAAAAAATCTGGTAGAAAATGTGTCAGATTTGGCTTTCTAGAGAAGAACAGGTTACTTACCTTCGGTAATGTATTATCTGGTAGAGACAAAATCTAGTTTTGGATATGTGATACCTGGTATTTATGTTTTAAAAAGCTACATATTTGTGTGTATAGGTATGTATTTATTATGGATTCAGATCTCTCTCTCTCTCTCTCTCTCTCTCTCTCTCTCTCTCTCTCTCTCTCTCTCTCTCTCTCTCTCTCTCTCTCTCTCTCTCTCTCTCTCTCTCTCTCTCTCTCTCTCTCTCTCTCTCTCTCTCTCTCTCTCTCTCTCTCTCTCTCTCTCTCTCTCTCTCTCTCTCTCTCTATATATATATATATATATATATATATGTGTATATATATAGAGCTTGGTTATATAGATCTGGGCATAATTGATCAATTTTTATAGCAGGTTCATATCTGTATAATTACCATAGTTCCGTCTCTACGGGCTCTATGCATTGTGAACCTTCGGGTGCTATTTTAGCTATAAAAAAAAGCAAAAAGCTTCCCGGGAACGGTTTCAGGGTAACACCTCTCATCAGCCAGGCTAGCTTGAATCCAGTGGCAAAGTGACCAAGGAGCTGATGAGGGGTGTTACCCCATAACTGGTCCCAGGATGCTGGTTTCCGGTCCAGGGAAGACCTGGCTTGGCAGTTCTGGCTGGACTGTTCCCATGAGGCACAGGGTCAAGACTGATTTGCATATAGCTGGGTCTATACTAGGGTGGTGAAGTGAGCTAAAGAACGATGATGGATTTAACCCAGATATGTGACTGGGGGCGAGTGTCTGAAATGTTTCAGCACTCCGTCCATTATCTCCTTGTGTTTGTATAATAGCGGAGAACCAACTGACAGGCTGCTGTTGGTGTTGGAGAACAGGTTCCTTACCATCAGTAAAACCTTTTCTGTTAGAGGCTCTATCTAACCATCGATTCCTGCTGGATCCGGAAAATTATGCATAGCAATTTCTTTGTGCGCAGACATGTGGAATTGTGCGTCATCATTCTACCTCGTGCCACTCTGTCCCACATGGAAGTTATGTTAGGATCAATAGATTTACGACACCTGCTCAAGCTGGCATCAGTTTCTTTCTTAACTCAATCCATGCCAACAGACGTGGACTCTGCAGAGACTAATGTGAAACAGTTTGCAGAACTTCTGAGATCGAATCTTATGATTGGACTAAATGAGAACCTTGTCACAGAACAGGGAGGAGGGAGGGCAGGTGAGGAATCTGCAGTTAGGCAGAGTCTCTACAAGACAAAGCGTTACTGATGGTAAGTAATTTGTTCTTCTGATCAAGACTTCTAACCACAGATTCCTCACCTTTTGAACAGACACCAAAGCAATACCTCCTAGGCGGCGGATCTTGAATGGTTCAGACCAGGAAATCCAGTAAGACCGCTCCGGCAAAGTGCCCATCCTGCCAAACCTTGCTGTCCAAGCAATAGTGCTTCTGGAATGTGTGGAAGAATGCCAAAGTAGCAGCCTAGGAGATGTCAAAGACTGGCACACCAGGCTCTAGAGCTGTGGTAGCAGCCTATGCTCTGATGCAGTGATCACGTAAACCTGCGGAGCCTTCCCATTATGACGTCGACGTGGGATAACTATGGAGAAATGTTTCTGTGGAATGCTGTGCAAGGGGTAATTCAAAAGGTGATGAATCCACAGGCAGATGTAGCCATCAGAAACAGCTCTTACTACATAAGACAACCTAGAGATGTTTCTTTTTTTGTACTGCATTACCATTCTTTGCCCCAGAAAACTCAACTACCAGTTAATCATCCTGTCTAAATTCACTGGTCCTCCCAATATAAAAACTAACGCCTCTCATAGTATCAAGGCTCAAGCCGATGCAGTCATTCCTCCTCCTTTGCTGGATGAGGCAAAGTATAAAATGTTGATAAGGTAATGGATTGCCCTACATAAAAGAGTGTGACTACCTTGGGCAGGAATACTGCCTTTGTTATGCTGTCTTTGTTTAAAGGACTAACTTGATGGAACAGAAGATAAAGAAATGAAATTCACTCAACTGTCTGGCAGATGTTATGGCAATAAGGAACAATGTTTTAAGCGTAAGTAGGTAGAATGGACAAATGTGCATAGGCTCAAAGTGGAAGCACATCAGTAAAGTGAAGACAAGATTTAGATCCCACTGTGGCATTATAAGAGGAGTAGGTTGGAACATATAGGTCACCCCTTTAAAAAAAAACAGCACAACAGGTGATCTGAAGAGGGATGGCTGATCCAGTAAACGCAAAAAAGGTTGATAAGTAACCTTTAACTGTGGCCACAGCAAGGCCTTGATGGCCCAATGATAAACAAAACAACAATATATCAAACAGGGAAGCCTGTAGGTGTTGGCTGTAACGAGGAGCACCAAACAACAAACTCCCCAAACATCCTGCATAGACAGTTTTTGTTGAGGGACGCCTAGTTGCCTGAATTACACAAACTACTTCTGGAATAACAATGAATGCTATTAATTGTCTTCGATCAATCTCCAAGTATTGAGGTGTAGGATGTGCAAGCTCGGGTACAGAACCGTGCCCACTGCAGCGACAAGAGATCCTTCCAAAGAGACAGCCGGATTGTAGGACAGATACTCATGGTCAGAAGTTCTGGATACCAACCTCTCCAACCCCAGTCCAGAGTCACTAGGATGGCTTGGGCCCAGATTCTCTTGATTTTCCAGAGTACTCTGGTCTAAGGCGAAGAGTCTTCTTTCTCTGTGTTTATTAGCAAGACAAGGTATTGTTGAGGATGAGGAGATGGAGCAAACAGACCAATATGAGAACTGTTTTTTAAATGGTTAAGGGTGGACAATGTTTCCTGGAACTTTAAGGTCAAAACTTGTTTATTTATTATGGCATTTTGCCTAGTGCGTAGTAACATGTTGAAATTAGAAGATGGTGATATGCCAGACCTGGCTGCTTCCTTAAACCATTCGATCACGTAACTGGATTTTGGCTGCATAGAAAAATGTTTTCTCCTAGCCTCTTCCACAAGGTGGACGGATCTTGAACTCAGCCTTTTCAGTCCATATTTGATGGGGCTAACTTCCCATTTGGACTCTATTGAGGAGTAATCCACGTCCGTCTCCAACACAGCAGACGGAAAGCTTGCTGATAATTTGAGCAATGTTTTCCAAAACTTGCTCTCACAATTTCCCATGCATTCTCCTGTTCTGCCAAGTCCCCACAGCTCTGCTTCCCACTTTTGCTTGGAAAATGTTTTCGATGGAACTGGCGAACCTATGATTGTGCCTGTTCACCATTCACAAAATTGCATTGGTAGCAGCTTCTAAGTTGCCAATAGTAGTTTGGATGTGGGTTGACCATTTCAGTATTTGGTGATTATAACACCTAGATATTTAAAAGATGCCATTTCCTCAAGTTTATCTTGGTTTATAAAGAATGAAAACTTTAACAGGCGCTTGCTCCTGAGATCATTATCTTGAATGTATTGGTGTTAAGCATCAATTTGTTTGTTGAGCAATAATTTTCCATCGCTTGGAGCTGTGCCTGCAGGGCTTTGGAGGTCTTTGCTATAAGAATAGAATTGACTGCATACAGTAAATCCTGGATCTTGAAACCTTTAATTTGATGGGACAATCAATTGTTGCATCAGAACTACATCATATATAGCGTTAATACAGAGAGAGAACGTAGGTCTCCATCCTTTCTTCAGTATCAGAAAGTAACAGTCTTGATTTCTGAAACTAGCACCCTCTTTAGTGCTCCCTTGGCCAAGAGAGCTAGAACTTCTCCTGGGAGTACAGACCAGTGGTCCTCCGGGAGATGATGTTGTATGGGTGGCTTGTCTGGAGGGTAGGGACTAACCCTGTTTCACAATATGGAGCACCCTTTACTATTAGGTGGTGCTCCTCCATCTGGGGAGGGAAAAGGGAATCCTGCCACCAAACGGGCGATCGTGGGTCGCAAAGGTAAAATTAAATGGGTTTTGGTGCGGATGAGCGGTCTGGGTAGCATGCTGCCTCGGTGGCCTTAACGCTGTCAACTTGAACCCCATCCTGACTCTCTAAAGTACTGGGAAGTTTGTTGCTACTGAGGTAAATGTTGTTTGTGCCACTGCATGTAGTCTTTTCCAAAACCTCAAAAAGGGTGATGCTGCTGGAGGAGCTAAGCCACAACAGCAGGCAGTGGCCTTACTGTCCTAGAACCTTTCAAGGGTAGACTCAGCTTTTTTTTTTTTTTTTTTTTTTGGATTATAAACTTTTATTAACATTCAAGCAGTCATACACAGCAGTGTGCCTACAACCATGCAAGGCCGGCAGCGATACACTGGTAGTATCACAATCAGAGGCAGTAACGTTCCAGATCTAGGGAGTGCAGTCAGGGTCGACCATCAGTAATATACAAGGGAAGCTATACATACATATCAAATCACATGTGCAGGGAAGCGATTAAGGGAAGTGTACAGTCATCGAAGGCATGACATGGCGTAACAGAATCAGGAGTCCATAGTAGCACCACGTTGTGCAAGGGGACAGGGGCACTATACCAAGTGGAAGCAACGTAGCAGTTCCATCAGGAAGGGAAATTCAAGAAGGTGTCAAGGCAGGATAGCTAGGGATAACAAGGCTATGCATTGGCGTTAGATAGAGCCTGAAAAGAAAACAGCGATGATAAGCACGCAGTACAATTACATAGGATGTCCATCAGTCAAATAATACATAGACCTTGGGAAGGAAGCATCAGAATGGATACATCTCTAACCTTGCCACAACCCTCCAATATACCCCTCCCAGCACGAGTCAGGAAGTGATGAATGAGAGCCTGCCGGCTATATAACCTGTGCTTGTGTAGTGCCGGCATTGTCAGTGTCTTCCATCCCATGCGAGGTTGTATTGAGAAGGTAAGTCTGTAGGGGGCCCCAGATGTCCGCAGGTCTCGAGTGCAGAGGTAGCAGTTCCGAAAAAACCCCGTACTGTTCCTGACAGTATAGCATATCGGTCATCCAAACCTTGAACTTAGGAGCACGGCCCCGGCCCCATCTACATGCCAAGTGTCTGCGTGCCAGCAGTAGTGCAACATTAGTGAATTTCCTAACGGATCGTGCTACCTGTGCAGTATAGCCTAGGAGGAACAACAGTGGATCTGGGGTCAGCGTAACATCTATCATGCGGGATAGACCCTCACAGACCCGCGCCCAGTAGTCCTGTACTTGCGGGCAGGTCCACGATAAATGGAAGAAGTCCGCTCCCTCCCGCCCACATCGCTCACATCTGTCGGAGGCAGCAAGCCCGAATCGAAACTTCCGAGCTGGAGTGTAGTACAGCCTATGGAGGAATTTGTAATGGATGACTTTAAAGCGGCAGCTGGACATCACCTCCCCTGACAAATCACAGCAGTAATCCCATTGTGCATCCGTAATATCACTACCAAAATCTTCTGCCCAGTGTGCTCTAGCCACACTAGTCACTACCGGTAGTTCCTCTCGGATACACTTATATAGTTTCGAAACCAGGTGTGCACCATCAGAGCTATTCAACACTACTGTGAGCGGAGCTAGACTAGGGGGTTCATGAGGAAAATCCGGCAATAAGGCTCTCAAGCCTTCCCGAAGCCGTAGGTAATAGAAAAGTTCCAGAGGGTTATGTGCGCTATCTCCGAAAAAGTCATCTCGAGAGCGGAACTTCCCATCACGGAATAGATCACCCCACACCCCCACCTTCAGCCTCCTGCACATTCGTTGGAATCCTACCTCCTGCAGGAGAGTCATCCGTGGGTGGTAGGATAGCGGCATATGGGTCGCATAGAGTAACGGTGTTTGCAGTCGCTTCCCAATGTCGTGCCAAGCCCCTATCGTGCAAGACACCGTGTTGGAATGCATCTCCAGGGCAGCTGCGGGGGCGTGCACCACTCCAGCCAATGGCAGTGGATGCGCTATCCAGTCCTCCGCTGCCACCTGCGGCATGAAAGCAGTTGGGCGCAACCAATGATACAAGTAGTGTGCTTGGGCACTTAAATAGTAAATTTCGAAGTCCGGGACATCGAAGCCCCCCGCCCTATAGGGTTGTGTCATTACCGCCCAGCGGAGCCGGGCCTGCCGTCCCCCCCACACCAATCGGATAAGTTCAGAGCGCAAAGTTTTAAAAAAAAACGCGCCTGGATGATAGGGAATATTAAGGAATAGATATAAGAAGCGCGGCAGTACCACAATTTTTACCAGGGAGATTCTCGCCGCCATGGACAAGGGCAATTTGATCCATCGTGTCACTGAATCTGTCAGTTTTGTGATGGCCACCCCGTAGTTCATTCTCAAGGTATCCCCTTTGTCTCTCGATATCTGTATCCCTAGATAGCGTAGTTCCGAAGAGCACCACTCGAGCGGGTAATCTAGCGGGAACTCGGCAACCGCTGGTGTCAGCGGGAAGAGCTGTGACTTGTTCCAATTAATAGAGACACCCGAAAGGCAGCCAAAGGTAACAAACTCCCGCAGTAGTGGATTAAGATTAGCCTGGGGGTCTTTAACGTAAAGCGTAACATCATCGGCATAGAGCGAGATGGAGAGTTGGCGCTGAAAGCAATTGAAGGCGCTGGGTTTGTGGAGCTGCCGAATTCGACAAGCCAGCGGCTCAATTGCCACCGCAAACAGTAAAGGGGAAAGGGGGCACCCCTGCCGGGTCCCCCTCGTGATCGCGAATTCAGCAGTAAGTTGACCATTTGCAAGCACTCTCGCCGTTGGAGAGGTATAGAGCAATCGCACCCAGGCCACAAAGATGGGGGGGAACCCCATCTTTCGCAAGACTGCGAAGAGGAATCCCCATTCCACGGAATCGAATGCCTTCGAGGCGTCCAAAAACACCCCGGCTAGGGGAATCTCCGGATGTACAGTTTGAATGAGGGAAAATACTGTGCGGAGGTTATGCGACGTGGATCTCGTGGGGACAAAGCCGGACTGGTCAGGTAAAATGATCGTGGTCATTAGTAAGGAAAGTCTGGTCGCAAGGACCTTCGCCAGAATTTTGGCGTCGCAGTTCAGCAACGAAAGTGGACGATACGAGTCACACTGTGTGGCATTCTTCCCGGGTTTAAGTAAAGACGTTATTATGACTTCTCGCATAGATCTCGGGAGCACCCCCACTTCCATCGCATCATTAAAGACCTCACGGAGCACCGGAGCCATAATCTCCACGTAGCATTTATAAAACTCCGCGGGGAGACCATCATGACCCGGCGCTTTCCCGTTGCTCAGGGACATTATGGCATCTCGCACCTCATCCAGCTCAAGTGGTGCCCCCAGAAATTGTCTATGGACGTCGCTAAGCCAGCAGAGCGCTATATCCCCCAGATAGCCGTCCAGGTCAAACTCCCCAGCGGTTCGCGAGGTATACAACTGTTCGTAGTGTGTCCGGAGTGTGTGGAGTATACCATCGTTGTCCTTGTGTACCACCCCATCCGCCGCCGTCAGTTCTAAGATAGCGTTTGAACCTCGAGCCATTCTGACCGCCATGGCCAACGCTTTTCCTGGTCTCCCTCCCTCATTATAAGCGCGGGCTCGCCAGTGTTTCCCTCTGAAATGTACCTCTCTCTGCGCTTCCGCTTCGTACTCTGATAATTTAGTTCTGAACGCGCTGTGTGCCTCCCCATCTAGCCCCTGCACCATGCGAGTTTCCAAAGCTCTCAGCTCATCTTCCAGTCTGCCTAGCGTACGTTGGATATCCTTGAGCACCCCCGAGCTTTTAGCTATACACCACCCCCGCACCGTGACCTTGAATGCCTCCCACACCGTTTCCACACTGTCCACCGTGTCCTTATTTCGGGGGAAGAAATCTACTATGTCGACTCGGAGTTCTTCGCGGAAGACAGTGTCAATGAGGATATTCGGATGTAGTCGCCAGGGCGGACGTGGTTTGTGGAATCCAGGCAGATCTAACGATAGGAAGACAGGGCAATGGTCGGATTGTGTTCTGGGCAAATGTCGAGTAGTGAGAATATTTGGGGCCAAATTCTGGGACACGAAGATGTAGTCTAGTCTAGCCCACGTGCCCGTGTAGGACGTAAAGTGTGTGCCTTCCAGCAAGTCAGGATGTAAGTGCCTCCAGCTATCAACCAATCCCCCCTCCTCAACTATCCCCTCAAGGGAGTCCCTCGCCTTAGTATGGTATGTGGAGCATCCATCAGCTCTGTCCACTCTCGGGTGTAAGGCCACATTAAGATCTCCGCCCCAGATTAGATATCTGGAACCAATATCCACTATACCTCCCCATAGGCGGGTGAAGAAATGCGGGTCATCAACATTGGGAGCATAACAGTTGGCAATGGTAACAGTCTCCCCGCCCAACCTTCCCCATACAATGACATATCTACCCTCTTTATCAGTTTGTTGCCCTTGTAGTATGAATGGGAGGTTTCGATGAATTAGAATGGCAGTGCCTCTAGCATAGGAGGAGAAATTTGAGAAAACTCGCACTCCCGCCCATCTCGCACCAAACGTAGAGGCAGCTGACGGGGGGATATGAGTCTCCTGTAGCATAATCACCTGCACATCGTGTCTGTCCCAATATGCTAACAAATGCCTACGTTTACGTGCATCTTTCAGTCCCCGTACATTCCAAGATAGAAAATTACATCGAGTATCAGGCTTCGCACCAATAGTGATTGAACTGACTGTGCTGTAAAATAATGCAGTGTATACCTCCCAAGCGCTTTGCATAAACAGCTCCAACCCAACGCACTCCCTCCAGATACAATACCACGGTACCTTGCTTGTGTATCAGAACTTCACACAGGTCATTCATCAACCAAACAGTCCCCCAAGCCCCCCCCTCCTCCCACAGAGGCAGCCCCAACTCGCCAGTGCTAGCTCCCCCCCCAACCCTCCCCACCTCCCTCAACAACCAGGGACAATAACAATCCCTGCCACAATAACAGTAACAGCATGGGTAATACCCGTTAGGGACCATTCTAGGTGGCAACACAACAACCCCTCTTCTCCCTCAGCCGCCCATGGCAGACCAAGCTCAGCTGCCAGGAGAGAGGGGGTACCTGGCGACTCAGTTCAGTCTCAGCGTGTCCCAGGCCTCAGCCCTCGCCCAAGTAATCATGAAGTGGAAGACGGACAGGCCACATCCATAGCCCCCATCTCTTTGTGTACTTCATATCGGTACTCACAGACAGGAACCACTGCAACATCCGATGGTAGAGTCGCAGCAGGGTCAATGTTCATCATCTTCGAGTCGGTCGTCTCCGCTAGCAGGATCCTCCGCCTCCTCCCTACGCTGGTGCATTGAACGTTTCACTTGTTTAATGAAGTCCTCCACCAGTTGTGGGTTCGTGAAAATCTTCTGGCGTGCTTGATAAGTGATCCGAAGCCTAGCCGGATAGAGTAATGCGTAGTCGATTTGCAGGGCCCGAAGTTTCGCTTTAACGTCCAGAAATTTGCGCCGTTCTTCCTGCACCATGGGAGTGAAATCGGGATAGATTGTGAACTCGTTGCCATCACACACTAGTTTGTTGGAGGAGCGAGCTGCTCGTAAAGCCGCATCTCTGTCCCTGTAGTTTAAAAGACGAGCTATGATAGGTCGCGGTTTCATGCCCGGCTTGGGCACCGGTCCCAGGGATCTATGTGCCCTCTCCACTATGAACTGGGGGGAGAATGCTTCCGATCCCACCGCAGTCCGCAACAGGCGCTCCACATATTCCTCCGTCCTACCCACATTGGTGGACTCCGGAATTCCAACGATACGTATGTTATTACGCCGGCTTCTAGCTTCTAAATCTTCATTCTTAGCCGCTATGGTACGTAATAAGGCATCCATTCGAGCCAGTCGTGTGGTATGTTGTCCTGAGGTATCCTCAACATCCGACACCCGTTGTTCCACTTCCGTCAACCTCCCCTCATGGACCTCCAATTTGTGGACCACCGCATCCATACGGGAAGACATCCTGTCCACCTTGTCCGCAATGGACGCGAATCCCTGGCGCATTTCGCGAAGGAGCTCTTGAGTATCCGCAGAGGTGGATGCCTGAGTACCAGAGGAGTCGTTAGTCTCCATTTTTTTCTGGGAGTCCGGGCTGGTGCGATTCGATTTCTTTGCTGCCTCAAACGTAATCTTTGGTTGCCGTGCATCAGACCGACCCATCCCAGCGGCCCAGCAAAGACAGGTGAAGGAATCCGAGAGCCGGAATAAAGCAAGATCCGCACCGGCTATGTAATCCCACTGTCCAGCAGAGCAGGCCGTGGAGCTCGCACCTACCAGCTTCACTCCGACACGTGGCTGTACTTACGGATGCGGTGGGGGATAGGAAGCCACAAGCCGTAGGCGCAAGTAGGCAGCTGACACTGTATCCGGGCACAACACCCCACCGTGGCGCAGACCTCGGCAAGTCACTGGGAGTACAACAGCGCAGTCGTCCCTCCACGCGACACTCAACAGAACCAGCCAACGTAGGACAGGCGGGTGGGATGCAGGAGTACGGGCTAGTCGAGGACAAGAAGCAGAGGTTGAGAGGCGCGGGCCCAGTTATTCAAGGAGCGTGGGTCTGTACACCGCCGCAGTTTGTCGTGACCAAGCGTATCCCAGACACAGCCGTTGCAGACCACAAAGTCCAGCACCTCTCGAGCAGTCAGTGAGGTACGTTCACTTCCCACACAATGTCAGGGCGGGAAGGTTATGGCACAGCAGGATTGCTCAGTCCCAGACCCCAGTCAATGGCCCCCGCACCCAGCGCCCACTCGCAGGATCAGGGTGAAGCGCCTCGGCCGGTGCGGTGGATATGGCTGTCGGTGGCGGTACCTCAGGGAGAGGCCACGGAAGCTCAATGCAGATTGCCAGTAAGGGTAGCCCCGCTTCAGGGGCTATGAGAGTCGGGGTGTTAGAGGGTCTGATGAAGGTAGGGCACCCTCCTAGAACCGGCTGGTAGTCGTGGCGGGGGGGGCGGCAGGGCGGGAACCTCGCCCCGCAGAGACTGGTCGTATCGGGTCAGCAAAAGCAGATGTGGAGCGTGCAGCCGCAGTTAGGGAGCGGGAGGGACAGGACAGTACCTGCACTGCGGGCAGCGTGTGTCCAGGAGGGGGAATCCGGGTCCGTCGTCCTCCTCCGCCGAGCTCCCGCAGTCCTCCGGTGTTTTCGCGACCTGCCGGGCCTAAGTGGCGCCCTTGAAGCCCCGACCTCGCGTTGACAGGCAGGCCGTCTGGACGCGCTGATGTCTCCGGCTGCAATCCCCGCTGCGCACTAAAACGGCTTCGCCGGCGGCATACAGCAATCAATCCGCCTCAAACTTGCATCGGAGTCTCTGCTGGTGCACCTGAACAGGCGAGGGCAGTTTCAGCCCGATCAGACGCCAATAATAGGATCAATTACAGGATAACGGTCGCCAGGATGTGGGAGCCTTACAGAGAGGCGTCCATTCACCAGTGCGCCACCTAGCGCCCCCCGAGGGTAGACTCAGCTTTCACCCTAAACGGACTACTGTCGTCAAAGGGCATGTGCAGAAGTGAAAGTTTGACATCAGTGGAGAAGCCCGAGGACTGAATAGCGCATAAGCACTACACTGGTGATGACTGCTCTTCCTTGACAGTCAGTTAAGTTCAGGCCCGACTTGACTGAGAATTCTGCAGCATACTGACCATCAGAGACCAATCATGGCAAGATCTGACAAAGTTCCTCAGGGACCACCGGCAGGACGTCCGAATCTTCGGCCCATAATGCATGAGAATATCTCTTCAGGAGGCATGATATGTTACCCGACCTGAAGACCAGACTGGCCAAAGAAAACACCCTCTTTGCAAATTCCTCCATCTTTTTTGACTCCCTATTAGGAGAGGTCAATGGGAAGGCATTGGGTTATAGGGCTTGAAGAAGCCTAAATGACATTATCCAACAAACAGCATGCTTTTGTTTTGCAAAGGTTAGCACATTCATAACTCCATAGTCCCTGCAAGGAGGAAGAGAGCCTTAAACATTGATGAACTGAATGTTATGGGTACTAATGGTAATTTTAAAAAATATGTAACACGTAACTATAAGGGAACATGCTTATATGCCCACAGATCACCCTGTGCAACTAATTAAATTCAAATTATTTGAACAATAAATTGGTGTGCCCAAACCAAACAATCGCTGAGGAATTTGCAATAATACTTAATGGTTCATATTTATTCAAATTGTCAAAACCATCCTAATTTTGGGAAAAAAGTTCAGTTATGTAGTCACTGTGAGTGAAAGGCTGCTATATTGTGGTGATAAATTACTTACAACATCACGAGCAAACATGTTGCTATACCTAACAAATACAGGCACGCTTTGTCAAGTGAGCTACTATAGTTTAATTGCCAACAAAACATGTAACACTAAAATCAGTAAATTAATTTTATGCTTTACAAGTAGCACATTGTTTAACCGATGACCCAGCTACTGCTAACGGCTTATCAACCAGCTTTGAGAGTTTAGAAACTATTTTACATAAATACAAATACAATAGGGCTGGTCTCACTCATAAAAACACCTGATAAAGAAAATGTAAAAGTGCTTAAATACCCTTTAGGATCAGCCTCACAAACATTAGCATATTTAACATCTAGTCTTATTTTATAAACTGGCTCTAATAATACTAATGGACAGAGCATAACTAACTGCAATAATGAGAATGAAGAAATAAACTTAATAGACAAAAGAAGTATTGCAAATGTGAATCCCATATTAAAAAAAGCACCGGCAATGCCAATTATGTGTGGCTTTGAAGGAATGTTGTATGGTAATGTGTAGGTTAAAAGATCAGATGACAGTTGCACTGTCAAGTCACAGCTAAACATCTATGTAGGTTAATGACTGCACTCTCCTTATGCCGGAGCAAAATATCATAATTTATCTAGTTATCTAAGACACATTTACAGCATTACAATGTCATGTGTGTCCCCCTGAAACTTCAACCTCAGGCAGCTGGATAAATAAACAAAATGATCATAGCTGTGTGGAGGGCAAGCACTTTTTTGTGTGAAACGCACAACTTCTACCCATTCAAAACATGTACTCCTTTCTCTCAACATGTGGACGGAGCCAAAGCCCCTCTCTGGTGAAGCTCACATAATTGTCTGGCGATGGCTGCACTCTCTGTCAAGCCATAAAAAGGGCTGTTAAATTGCCAAATAACCAAGCTGTTAACCTTGAAATACCTTTAGGGTCATCACAGCTGCATTAGCATGATCTTTTTTCATGAAAGGACAAAAGACATTATCGGATCAACAGGAAATGTGTCCAGTCCGGTTTGCTTCTTATAAATAGCTGAACACCTAAATATTGCTTCCACTGTCCTTCTGTGTTAGCTAATGCTGGACTTTTCCAAAAAGAATCACTATGTATTTGACGAAATACGATGAATAGTATATAACACTCACCTGCTTCAATGATAAATCGGATGCAAGCAATTAAGGAACAGGCTTGTGTTATATACTCAGCCGAGGCCAACAAATTCCAAAGATGAGGCTGTTGTAAAGTGAGGCAGCAGCAATCAAGGACATCTTGCAGATCCACACTTAATGGTATACTCTTATGTACAAAATGCCACGACAATGCCTGGGGGAAATATATACACATACACATTTAATACACATTTGGGTACTTTTATTGCACAAAATGCAGTCTTTGAAACAGGCGATTTCATTCACAGATATGACATGATTCCTATGAAATTCAGATTTCATGCATTTGGAGCCTAGTTTCAGGCAGGTGTACTTCTCTCTATATATTTATTCTCCAAGCATGACAGTTGCTTTAGATAATAACAGTCCCCAATCAGTCTGCCATGATTTTCCATTGTCCTTTGTTTAAGCACCATTCTGATTTTGAAAAGTCACCGAAACATGAAAGCTCTATATGTAACCCTGGCTCATTGGTACCTCTACCTTGCAGGGAACAGATTAAAAAAATCCCTCACGTCTACACACAGAATGTGTTTAACAAAGCAAAACAAGCTTTTTTGCAAAAATACAACTTCTGAACATCTACGTGACCGCCCGCCTCCCCCTGTTATTTCGGACAAAAGTCGGTTGTCTGTCACTGTAACGGTAATGGATCGAGCATGTTAATAATTTGAAGGCTGGTGGCTGCATCCCAACCCGCATTCCAAAAAAGAAAGGGTGGTTATGGCCTAACACTTACGGTTTAAACCGCTCAGTCTACAGGTTAAGGTTTCACATCCTGCCATGGCATTGCTCATGTTTCAGCTTAAAGGTCTGCTCCATTCAAAAGAACGTTGTCAAGGTTGGTTCAGCAAGTAGATCATATTCAAACCGCACCAATATATCTTTGTTAATGGGAGAACAGTAGGATTAGGTAGTAAATATTTATATCGATAAGCAAATATTTTAATTCGCACTTTGACTGGAAATATTTGTTTTTAATACATGTCAGGTATCAAAAAATAAAAAGACACCTATCTGTCTTTCTTATTGACTTTCTAAGTAGAATGCTAGTGGTTGCCTAATGGCTACAGTCTAAGGGCCTAAACTAAAGATTGGTGGGCGGCCCGTCACCCGTAAGGGTGGAAGAGGACATTACATCTGACACTCAGACGTATCATCCATTATATCTAGAGATCACCACCGCGATAGCCCAGTGGTGAGCTGTGTGGTCACAGCCACCGCTACGGCAGCTGAAAGTGTGGTGAGCATCTGCCATGTTTCAGGCAGCGGCTTACCTCCAAAGTGGCTTAATAAACATTAACCCCTATTGAAGGGCACACAGAACTCTCTGGGTAACATAACATTCATAACATTGAAGCTATCTCGCAGAATGTAAGAAAATCCACATAGAGTGGGATCGCTTAGTGGCTCAGCTTGCCGAGGTGCCCTCGCTGTTGAGCCAAGCTCAGTATGGATGGTTCCCTGAGACTAGGAAAGGCTACCCGGCAACTCTGCATCGGATATGACACCAAATCGGTTCACACAATGTGCACTTAAAAATACGTAACGGTTCAGTTATAAAAACACTCCCAATTATTACTAAAATATAATGCTATTGTTGATTGGCTGGAAGACTGTGGGATGGTAACTTAAGATTTCCTTCCATGCACCGAGCTACCTCTCGGTCCTCACACTCTCCCCTGCTGCATTTGTAGCTGTTTGTTAACTTTTTGGGGGAACCTTGTTGACCCACAGGAGAGCTGAGGCGACTGACTGACTGTTCAAAAGGAGTAGTTTCTTACCTGTAACTCCAGTTCTGTAGTAGGGGTATCTCTGTTATAGTCATAATCTAGTGAATAGTCCCGCTCATGTGCGGGGACCCCGGAGCAATAAAAAATAATCTATTAAGCTGTCTTCTTAGCAGTAGTGCATAGGGGAAACAACCTTTACAACGCAACTTTTACAACGCACTATCATTACAACAAAACTTTTACAACGCAACATACATTACAACGCATGCATTTACAAAGCTTTCATTACAACACATGACACTACAACGCACACCACTACAACGCATGTCATTACAACTCAGTCATTACAACGCATACCATTACAACGCATAACATTACCATCCAACACTTACCCTACTGTTGCACCCCCTGGAGTTAGAATAGTAATTTTTACCCCTACACTATCCAACACTTACCCTACTGTTGCACCCCCTGGAGTTAGAATAGTACAGTTTACCCCTACACTATCCAATACTTACCAACCATGCAATGTAATGTAATGCGTTGTAATGGTATGCGTTGTAAAGGTAGTATGCGTTGTAATGGAATGCGTTGTAAATGTAGTTTTTAAAATTTCGTTGTAATGGCATGCGTTGTAAAGGATGTTGCGTTGTAAAAAATGCGTTGTAAAGGTATGCGTTGTAAAAGTGTGCGCTGTAACGTCATACATCCGTGCATAGACACTTAAGAGAAAATTAAAGACAGATAATGCAGCCTATACATGCAAGGCTACACTGTCCAGTACTTCAACTAGAAATGCAAAGGATATTCCAACAATATCACATTTAAACCTGTCTGCCAGGTTTCACCATGGAAAACACTTCCCCCTTCACCAAATCCTTGGAATGATAGAGAGGAAGGACAGGACAGACAATCCCCCAAAGGCTGCCATTATGTGGCTTACAAAGGGATACAGTGCCTTTAGGGAAACTTTCCAGAACTCTCCTGGTATCCCAGAATGCACAGCAACTCCCTCCACTTTCAGTTCTTTTTGGAGGTGTATATAGCTAGACCTGTAGCATTCATCATTTTATCCTTTTCTCCACCGGGGAGGAGGGCAGGCGCTTATGACTATAACAGAGATACCCCTCCTACAGAACTGGAGTTACAGGTAAGAAACTACTCCTTCTGTAGTAGAGGATCTCTGTGTATAGTCATAATCTAGTGAATAGAATGGCAAGCCCATCCAAAAAACAACCTGGCGGTGGAGAAAAATAAGGCAACACCACTACTGTGCAAACAGATTTCTCAATGAAGCCTGCCCAACCTGATCATCTGCCCTGGCATCAGAGTCCAGACAGTAATGCTTAGTAAAGGTATGAACCGACTTCCAATTGGCAGCCTTGCAGATCTCTGCAATGGGAACGTTACGAAGCAAAGCTGTTGTAGCCGCTTTGCCCCTGGTGGAATGATCCTTAAGCTTACCCCCTAAGGTCTTATTCGCTTTCTGATAACAGAGCTGGATACAAGACACAATCCACCTAGAGATGGACTGTTTCAAAGTAGCCAGACCAGCCCTAACGGACCCATAGTTGACAAACAATTGGTCGGACCTGTGAATGTCTTTGGTTTTATCCAGATAGAATTTCAACACCCTTCTGACATCCAGGGAATGAAGAGACCTTTCCGCTGGAGTGGAAGGATTCTGCAAAAAAGTCGGTAAAGTTATAACCTGATTAACATGAAAATCAGAAATCACCTTGGGAAGGAACTTAGGGTGAGTACGCATAACAACCTTAGCAGCATGAAATACAGTACAAGGTTCCTGGCAACACAATGCCTGAATCTCACTCACCCTGCGGGCCGATGTAATAGCCACGAGGAACGCCGCCTTCAAGACAGGTGCTGCAGTGAAGCCTTGTGAATAGGCTCAAAAGGTTCCTTCATCAGCCTGGACAGCACCACATTCAGTTCCCATGCAGGCGAAGGAAGCCGAACAGGAGGGAACACCTTCTTCAACCCTTCCAAAAAATCCTTAATCACAGGAATCTGGAAGAAGGACGTCTGCGAAGGGCATTTTCTGTAAGCAGTCAATGCATCTAGATGAAATCGAATGTAATGGAAATTAAAGCCAGACTGAGCTAAATGCAGAAGGTATGGAAGGATGACATCTTCCTTGCAGGTCGTAGGATCATAGTTCTTAGACATGCACCAGATGCAGAATCTCTTCCATTTGAAAGCATAAGAGGTCCTAGTAGATGGCCTCTTAGCCTCCTTCAATATGTCCATGCAATCCTCAGGAAGATTCAAGTGGCATATTGCACTATCTCAGGAGCCATGCCGCCAAACTCAACGACGAGAGGTTGGGGTGCACCATCTGCCCCCCGAACTTCGTGAGAAGGTCCGGCCGACACGGCAGCCGCCGATGAGGTAGGATCAACCGATGAAGCAGGTCCGTGAACCACCACTGCCTGGGCCATTCCGGAGCAATGAGGATCATCCGCGCCCGGGAATGGGCCAGCTTGAAGAGCACCGCCGGAATCAGGAGAATGGGTGGAAAAGCATACAGAAAGCTGTTCGACCAGCTGATCCATAACGCGTTCCCCAGAGTGCCCGGCTGATAATACCTCGAGGCGAAGTCGTGGCATTTGCTGTTTTCGGCGGTGGCGAACAGATCCACGTCTGAAGTGCCCCACATGACGAAGACGTCGACGAGCACCTCGTCGTTTATGACCCACTTGTGGTTTTCCTGAAGCAGTCTGCTGAGGGCGTCCGCCTGAACATTCTGCACACCTGGCAGATGAGTCGCCGTTATCGTCAGTCCTCTGGCTAACAGCCAGTGCCAGATCGCCTGCGCTTCCTGTGACAGTGTGCGCGATCTTGAGCCCCCCTGCTTGTTGAGATAATACATCGTGGTCGTATTGTCCGTCTGTACAAGCAAGGAGTTGGTCTGGAAGGACGGATGAAAGGCCTTCAATGCCAAGTGAACCGCTCTGAGTTCCAGGTAATTGATGTGATACGTGGACTCTGCTGGAGACCACGTTCCCTGGATTTGTAAATGTTCCGAATGCGCTCCCCAGCCCTGGAGCGACGCATCCATCACGATAGTCTGAGTCGGGATATCCTTGTGGAAAGGAACCCCTCTGAGTAGATTCTCTGCCGAGCACCACCATCTCAGGGACTGTTGGTCATGACAAGACAACTGGATCCTGTTGTCCCAGCACCCTTTCCTCTGGTCCCATTGATCCTCCAAGCATTCCTGCAACGGTCTCATGTGCAGGCGCGCATGTGGGGTGAGGAAGATACAAGAGGCCATCGAACCCAGTAGAGAAGACACCGTCCTCACTGTTGTAGATGGAGCAGCTATGAGAGCCTGATCCTTCCGAAGGAGTGATAAGCGTCTCTCCTCCGAAGGAGACACGCTTGCTGACAGCGTATTGAAGGAGGCTCCCAAGTACTGCAGGCACTGGACCGGGGTCGGAACAGACTTGGACATATTTATGTGCAACCCCAGCTGGTTCAGCAGGACAGCCGTTCTGTTGAAGTGCAGTTGTGCTTCCTGGAAGGTGGAGGCCTTGATCACCCAGTCGTCCAGCAGACAAACACATTGTTCTTTCACAGGTGCGCTGCCACCACAGCCATGCACTTCGAAAACGGCCTGGGTGCAGACTTCAGTCCAAACGGTAGTACGGTGTACTGATTCGTGCAGACGAGGAACTGCAGGAACTTCCGGTGTTTCCGTGCAATGGGCACATGTTAGTACGCATCTTGCAGATCTATCGCGCAAAGCCAGTCTCCCCTTTGCAGCAGAGGGTAAATCTGGTGCAAAGACAGCATGCAAAACTTTTCCCTGCGTATCCACTTGTTTGCTTGCCGCAAATCCAGAATGGGCCTGAACTCGTTCTTGTCTTTTTTCCTCACCAGGAAGAAGCGATAGTAAAGGCCCTTTCCCCTTTGAGACAGAGGGAAGTCTTCTAACGCCCTTTTTCTTAACAGGGTGTCGGCCTCTGCCTGGAGCTCGGGTAGCTGGAACTGCGAGGCAACCGGTGGAATTGCCGGAGGCGGACTGGTGAACCGAAGACTGTCTCCATTGCAAACAATATTCAGCACCCACTTGTCTTGAGTAATGTTTCTCCACTCTGCCAAGTAATGTTGGATGCTTCCCCCCACCGGAGCGGGTAACGGAAGAGGGGGAAGAAGCACCTCAGGGCCTAGACCCAGCCGGGCCTTTGGTCGCGGATGAAGACTGCTGACCACCGCGGCCACTCTGGCGCTTTTGGAACGGGCGTCGTTGGAATTGTTGCTGCTGCGGCTGTTGTTGCTGCCCAGCCTGTCGACCTAGCCCTCTACCTTGCACCCCGTACCTTCTCTGGAACGAGCAGAAGGTCTTCTTCTGTTCCTTTGGCTTTTCCAACCCGACAGCCGTCAAGGTCTCAGCCTCCGCCTTCATGCGGGCGATCTCCTCGTCCGCGTGTTTCCCAAAAAGGGTCTCGCCAGAGAAGGGTAGATTGGCAACCCTCTGATGCGCCTCGGGCTTGAAGGACGTCAGACGCAGTTAGGCGTGGCGCCTCAGTTTGACCCCAGGACAGTAGCCGTGGGCTGCCAGGAGGGAGGAATCCGCAGCAGCGCCGATCACTTGGTTGGAAACCATGAGTCCTTCATTCATGATCTCTTGGAAATCCTCCCTGTTCTCCCGGGGAAGGAGTTCCACTAACTGTGTGAGGGACTCCCATAGGGACCGATCATAATGTCCCAACAAGGCTGAGGCACTAGCGGCCTTCATAGACGTGGCGGCCGTCCCGCAGACCTTCCTGCCCGCCGAATCCATCCAGCGGCTCTCCTTGTCAGGAGGCACTGTCAATCACGGGGTGGTGCCGTGTTGTTTCCTCGCCGCTGTCACAATCACTGAGTCTGGCGCAGGGTCCAAGCGCAGAAACGCTGGGTCCGAGTCGGGGGCCCGATACTTCTTTTGTAGCCTTGAGGGCGCTGACTTTGTAACCGCAGGGGTGAGGAAGAGCTCCATGGCGGGTTCCACCAACCCTGGCACCAACGGCAACAATGGGTGAGACAACTGCTTCTTGTGCAGTGTTTCCAAGATGACGGACGTCAGGGGCGCAGGCACCGTGAGTGTGATGCCCAGCTTGGCCGCTCCTCGCAGTAAAACCTCCTGGAAGGAGACAATGTCGTCGATCGGAGACATCCTCGTCCGAGGGGAGTCTGTCTGGATCTAGACCTGTCCCTCCTACGGCGCCGTCTGAACCTCGTGGACGAGCGACGGCGACTCCTGGACCTATCTCTCCCTCTTGAGCGAGACCTCAACCTCCTCGTTCCGTGGGCGGAAAGGAGGGTGCTGTGGAGGCCGAACCTGGAGCCTAGGTTGCGGAGGCCCCGTAGGCGGCGCCAGCAAATGAGGCAACGAGGCCGACCTTGGCGGGGCCGGTGGAGGACGGTGAGGAGGAACCGGAGGTGGTGGAGTAGGAGGTTGAGGTAGTGGAGGAGGAGTCGGGTTCCCACGGGCAAAGGAGGAGGTGTAGGCGACCTCGGTTTAGCGGGTGAGTAAACCTGAGAGTACTCCGAGCCCGGAGACTGTCCCACTCTCCTTTTCTTCTTCTTAGGACCAGAGGGTGGCGATCTTGAGGCCCTACCCCTCGTGGAAGAGCGACGGCGCCGTCGCGAACGTGTACTCGCTGACGCCGAGGACTCCGTCCTGGTCCTTGAACGTCTAGGCTTCCTCCTCGACGTCGACGAGCGTCTCCTTGACGTCGACGAGCGTCTGCTCGGCGTCGATAGTCGTCGCCTCGACGTCGATGGTCGATGCCTCGACGTCGACGTCTCCTCGACGACGGCGATCTTCTCGGCGTCGACGCCCTCCGTCACGACGCTGATCTTCGTCTCGACGTCGCTGACTTACGTGTCGACGGTGACCGGCGGTGTCGCCTCGACGGCGAGCGCCGGCGTCTTGACCTCTCTCGACGTCGATGATGGCTCGACGACGAATCAGTCCTCGACGTCTACCTCGTCGGAGGTCTCGACGTCAGTCCCCTCGACGCCGAACGTCGACGGCGCTTCGACCAGGAGCCCTGGGGAGACGGGGAACAGACTATGGCCATCCCTTTCAATGCCGACGTCGAGGCTATCGACGTCGACAGAGACCGGTGGCGTTTTCTGGCCTTTTCTTTACTGGGGAGCCCCCCAGAGGCCGGTGCACGGGCAGAGGAAGGAGCCCCTTCATGCCCAGACCCACCTTGTCCTTGCTGCCTTCTCTGTTCCAAACCTTGGAGCCTGGTCTTCTCCCTGTCCTTCAGGGTCCTTTTAGGGAACTGCAGACAGATATCACACTCCTCAGGAACATGAGAAGCAGGCAGGCACAGGATGCAAACCCTGTGAGGATCCGATTATGCCTTTTTCCTGGAGCACTCAGGACATTTATCAAATAAGGCAGGCATATTTGATAAAAGAGCAGTCCAAAACACCAGAGAAACTCCAACAAAGATGAGAAGAGGCAAAACACGTCGAGTGAACACACTCTAACACTTTAAAAGTGCACAATTAGTAGAAAAATTCCCAAAAAAGCAAGAGCTCAATGCTCCAGGGTCCTGCTAGCAGGAGCCGGAAAAAAGAACTGAAAGTGGAGGGAGTTGCTGTGCATTCTGGGATACCAGGAGAGTTCTGGAAAGTTTCCTTAAAGGCACGGTATCCCTTTTTAAGCCACATAATGGCAGCCTATGGGAGCTTGTCTGTCCTGTCCTTCCTCTCTATCATTCCAAGGATTTGGTGAAGGGGGGAAGTGTTTTCCATGGTGAAACCTGGCAGACAGGTTTAAATGTGACATTGGTGGAATATCCTTTGCATTTCTAGTTGAAGTACTGGACAGTGTAGCCTTACATGTATAGGCTGCATTATCTGTCTTTAATTTTCTCTTAAGTGTCTATGCACTACTGCTAAGAAGACAGCTTAAGAGATTATTTTTGATGGCTCCGGGGTCCCCGCACATGAGCGGGACTATTCACTAGATTATGACTATACACAGAGATCCCCTACTACAGAAGTGTCATTGCAGTGGGTCGGCAAGATCTTATCGGTAGAGACCGGAAGCTGGTAGTAATAGTTTCCTTTTCAGTGGGCTGACAGCAGGGCAGATGCACAGAACATTTAATACAGTGTCTTCGGAGCTACCGCATAACCGAAAGTTGTGATTCGACCAGGTTTGTTTCCAAAGTGGAACCTGGTCTTTTGATGTAAACGCTCCCAAACAGATGAGGAGGAGAAAATACTGTGTTGACTGTGATATGTGGCTTATGAAGCGGGGCTGCGGATTGCAGAACCATCAACCCATGTTTCTTCTGTGCCATCTCGGCTTTATCGAGTGACCAGGCTTGTAGTTTGGCTGCTTTATTGGCAATTTTATGGAATGCAGAAATTCCAGAAAAGCTCGTGTTTAGGCCCATGCTTCATTCAGGTTGAGGGTGGTTAGCGCATGCTGGAGAACCGTTGGCCAGTCATTTTTGGTTGAGGGCTGTTTTTTTTTTTTCCAACAGTGTGCAGCCAGTGAGTCTGTTTGTGCCACTCTCAATCTCTAGCACAGTTTAATGAGTGCGGCCCTCCAAACCGTAGATTGGTGGAATAACCCAAATTCCAATTGAACCTGAGTCTGTGAAGGGGATTGCGGAAGGTGAAAAATGCATTTAAACAGGTTGGACTGCTGTTGGTTCAAAGTGAACCCGTCCTTTCCCTTTAAGAGTTCTGAGCCTAAGGTAAGTGTGGGAAGAAACTTTGCTGCGATTACTTGTAATATATGGAAGTGGGATGGGCAATCCAGCTTTCTTCGTTTGTTGAATGCAAAGCACAATTTATTCACCTGGTCCCATCTTTGAACAAGGTGGTCTTTGAATTTTAGTTTAGAATCCAGAACCACCCCGCTAGGTGTATTGTAAGCACCTCACTGGGGTTTTGCTAGCTCGGGCAGATCGCTTTGAACTTCCGCTAACCATGCGTCTAGGTCTGTCGTAAAGATGTTAAATAAGCTGGGGGCAAGCACACATACTTGCTTTAGGCCTGTATGCATGGGTATCTTCCATGTTGTTCTGTCGCCTTTGCCTAGTTTGACTGGAACCCATGTTTCTGAGTATAAGTTGACAAAGGGCCCGAGGAGCTTTGGTGGAGCGACCTATTTGACCATCTTTGACCATAAGCGCTCTCTCAGGATCATGTCAAAAGCCGCTTTTAGGTCGACAACGCAGGTGTATAATTTGGTGGTCTTGTAAAAGGCTTTTTCTACGAGGAGGCTCAGGGTCAAAAGGTTGCTCATTGTACTTTTGTCTGGTCTAAAACCAGTTTGTTTAGTTGGAATGATATTGCTAGCAGTGGTCCAAGCCTCCAGGTCAAGAAGAATGTTGAAGGCGTACAGTTTGTCTTCAACATCAATAAGCAGGATCAGTTGGTAGTTTGCAGGGTTTGATCTGCTGCATGCTCTTTAGATTGAATGGAGGATATTGTCGCTCCATGATATGGATATGCAGTTGGTCGTAAACGCATGGTTAAAGAATGGGGTTAGATACGAGGCCAGAAGAATTGATCGAGCTTGAATAATGCCTTTGGGAGGCCGTTTGGGACTGGGCCCTGTCTACTTTAAATCTTTTTAGGACTTTCAGTACTTGGATTTCATTCAATCATTGTCCCTCCTGCTGATTTTCGAGAGGCGTGAATGTCGATGTAATTGGACCTTGGTAGTTTTCAGGGATTGGCCCTTGTGCATTGATTGTTTCCAAGTGTGCTGTCCAGTCTGCCTCGGCGACATCGGTGTTGTGATGGCAGAAGCAGTCATTGGCAGCAATGTTAATTTCTACCCAAAACTGTTTGCTGCTGTTTGTTTTACTCATGTGCAGGAGTTTGATTGGTGTGTTTTATTTGCTGACCAGATTACCTTTTTGTACAGGCACCTTAAGATGTTAATTTGTTGTTTCGTGTCTGGAATGTGCATTGAGTCTCTATTTCGGAGTTTTCTAATCTCCTTATTTAGTTTTCTTTTTTCCCAAAACAGCGATTTGGTGAACCAAGATGCTCCTTTGCTTGAACTATTGGGGTGGTGTGAACGATTGGGAAAGAAATTGGAGATGAGTGTCGTTATCATGGACTCCCATCTTTGCCAGGAGGTCCATGGTTGGTTATCGGGCAAATGAGTAGTTAGCATAATTAAGAAATCCATTAATGTGGATACTTCCATTCCATTCCAGGTGAGCCTTTTCAGATTATATGCAAAGGGTGAGCCCATTAGGTCACTGCTTTGTGGGGCTCTTGGTGGATGGTTGGAGAGCTCGAAAAGCTGGGGGAAATGGTTGCTCTCCAGTCTCGTATTTATTTCATAGCTCGTGATCGATTGAAACAGCTCTAAATCTACAAGAGTGTAGTGTAGAATAGAATTGGTATGGTTTGAGGCTTCGGTAATTTTTCTTGGGGAAAGACGGCCTTGATAGTGAGCATGCCTATGTTGTAGGGCTGCAATGCAGGTTTTCCCTTGTCGGTCTGTTCTGGAATAAATGGCAGTTATTGGGGGTATGCTGTTTTCAGCTTGGTTGAGAAATTGAACGGCACGATTCTTACCAGTTTGGAGTAAACACATGTTAAAGTCTCCTGACAATATGATGCTGGCTTGGGGAAAAGTGAATTCCAGTGATTTTAGTGAAGATATTAAAGACTTTTATCTGCTTTATGCTTCTGGGAGGGATGAATGTGCACATTGCAGATTAGAAATGTATCTTTATAAAATTTGCTTGGTGTTTTTGATTCTTGCGACACAGAGTTTGACACATTGAACCCATGTTTGGCCTAAATCAATCAGTTATTGTTGCCACCGTAGGTGGGATGCGGTGAATATTGATAGTCCGCCAGAGGCTCTGCCCGATTTTTTGTTTTTTATTGCTTGTTGATGGTACTCTTTAACGCCTGTAATTGGCATTGGAGACATGGCCCAGGTTTCCTATAGTAATAGAATGTCGAAGTATTGAAAGAAGGTGATGAAGTCGGTCTCCCCTTCCTTACTACTGAGGCTGTTAACGTTCCAAGAGCAAAGTTTTAAAAATGACTCTTTCTTGGAGTCACGTGTAGGCATAATCATGCATCTCTTGTGGTGTGCCGCATCCCACACTGAAGGTAGAGAGACTTGTCATGTGACTGGGGGCTTCTGGAACTGCGAAGTGGAAAATACATAGATCTGGGAGGCTGTCTTGGGCGTGTTCTGTGGGGCCTATGGTTCCTCTAAGTAGCCCACTAGCAACAATGATGTTATTTTGCGGTGATTTTGGTTTTTGGCAAAGGGGGCCTAGGTACCGCTCTGGCTCCAAAGAACAAAAAAACTTCTTTCTGTCTCTTCCCAGCCAGTGCTATGCTGCATTTGAATGGTCTTTACAATTATCTCTCCCTCTCAGTTGTATCGGTGAGCCTTTGTGATCTGTGTTGCCTTTATTCCCTCCCTTGACATTTTTACTTGTGAGATTGAGCCTGTCTACAGCACAGGCAAAATTATTAGCTAATGAAATATTACTAATTTGTGTTTGTGTGCTCCGTGTGCACAGAGCATCTGGAATTTGGAGATTTTGTAGCTATGGCATAATTGACTTGTCCATGCCTCTTAGAGTGCTGGTAGGCCTTGCACACAGGTATATGTGGCAGGTCGACTCTTCACTTTTATATGCACCAAAACACAGAGGCTGCAGTGGCAATGTCCTTGTGTTTGGTGAGGGGTCTATTAGAGTGGCATAATACATGATGCAGCCCTTAGAGACCCTCTCTGGTCACAATGCCCTTGATAGCACTCGTACCTTTTACCAGGGACTTAGATATAGGTCAGAGGTGTGCCAATTGTGGGAACAAAGATACAGTTTAGGGAAAGAACCCAGGAATGGGACCCTAGTTAGCACGAACCCAGCGCACATTCAGTCAAAGTTGCATCAGAGTAAGGCAAAAAAGTGGGGGCGTGGGTACTGCAACAGAAAAAAACACTTTCCTACAATAGGGTGCTCAAAATGTCTCCCAGTAAGTGTCTCTCTACGGGGGCTGAATCGGGTATGTTCTCCTAATCTATGGCCTCGGTGTGTAGAGCGTGTCTAAGTTGTGTGTATTTATAGAATTGTGTATTCCAGGGCACTTATCCTTCTTGAAGTGACTTGAAAGACCTACGTGCTCCAGCTTCTACTACATTCTTGATTCAGGAGATGCCTATCAGATCCCAGGGGGCAAATTCCTGTAACCTGGATACCTCTCTCAACATGACTTCCACCCATAGTGGTATTTCCATAGTGATCCTGCCCTTTGATAGGTCTTTGCCCAGTTCCAAGCGGTCAAGACTGTTTGTGCGGGGAATTACAATGTTCGATCGACTTTTCAAGTCATAAAGTGTTGCCAGGTAGGTTCAACCATATTGCATCTGTCCAGCCTGGCCACTGGGTCCTTTCATGGGTGGTGTAGCCATTCATATATAGTCAAAAGTTCTGAAGCCCAATAAATGCCCGTGGGAAGGCTATCTTCCATTGTAGACTGATCTATAGAGAGCTTATAGGGCTATTCGTGGTGCAACCTCGTTTCACAGCAAAAAGCACTCCTCACTGTCAAGTCTGGTGAAAAAAGGTTTTTGGGATCAGAAAGGAATTATTTTGCATTACATAGTGGAATTCCGGCAGTATTATCATTTTAAAAATGGCTGCTCTCCCGAAGAGCATCAGCGACGTCACTCTGCAAGCCCCTTAATGAGCGTGCCAGGTTCTTGTCCTGAAATTGTTCCGGGTACGTTGGGACAAATATGCCCAGGTATTTTAAACTGTCTGTGGCCACCATACAAGAAGCTGGGACATCCACCCCCTGTTCCCAGTTACCAAGCCTGTAGAGCACCGACATGCTCCAATTCACTCTATAACCTGAGTAGTCTTCAAAGTCCTCAAAGATCGTCAAGAGAGGGCTCAACATTGCCCCACGGTCTGTTGCATAAAGAAGGACATCATCAGCATAGAGGGACATTGTATCTTTACCTCAGCTAATCCGTTCTTGCAACCTTGATCTCAGTGGAGTTGAGCTACTAGAGTCAGGACACCCGCGGGTAATCTTGCGCTCTATAAATATAATTAACATAACATAACATAACCTCATCCTGCCAGTACACCACTACCATCGAGCTCCCTTTCCACCTTGACCCAGCAGGCCAGTGGTTCTATTCACAAAACAATGTCTCAGGTGTCATCCCGTTGACCTGGTTAGAAGCCGTGGACTTCGTGTATAGGAGTGCCACCCACTCACAGAATAGAAATTCGCAACCTAAGCATCTCCAAACCATGACAAGGTAGGGCCAATGCATCGAGTCAAATGCTTTCCCAGCATTGGTAGACACCACAGCGAAGGGGGCCTCATGTCTTTCACTGCTTCAAACCAATTGTGGAGGCACCTACGTCTCGGTTGGGTAAACCTGTGGGGAATAACCCAGTCTGATTATAGTGAATTAGCAAAGATATCACTTTGTTGAGTCAGTGAGCCAGCATAACAGCCAATAATATGGTCTCAATATTTAAAAGCGAGATTGGACAGTATGACTCACACTCGGCTCTTGGTTAACCCTCTTTATAAACAACTGTGTTGGAGCATACCACAGCAAACTGCCCCTGAATATTGGTGTCTTCAAACATCCAAAGCAGGTGTTGCAAGTCTCTTGAATAACTTCACTAGGAGCATGTAGGATCCCGGGATCGTCCTGCTTTGCATAGACACCAAAACAACTGTCAGATCCTCAATCTGTAGATTTTTTTCAAGCATCTCATACTCATCTCCACTCAAGATTGTCCAAGTACTCCGCCCAGATGGTTTTCAGTCTTCAAAGACCATGTGCCTCCTGCTGTGCGGTCCCCTTCTGCTTCAGGGTTAGGACTCGTTGTTCGTGGGCCAAACATTTTTTGACCTGTGCCCATTTTTTACGCGCGATCAGGGTTTGCAGTATGTCTTGTGCAGGACTGCCTCTTAGAGCCTTCTCACACTACTGTAGGGAAATCAGCCAAGTCCCTATTCTCCCCAAAGTACAATGTCATGTCAACCCAAAGTTGTTTCATCATCTCTGTGTCCTGGAGCTCCCAGCCATTATGTCTCCATTGTCTGCTTCCGGCCGCCTAGGATCAACTACAGCGATCAGCAGTGGTGAGTGATCAGTAATACCATGCGTTAAATATATTGCCTCCCAAACCGCCAGAGTCTCAACCACAAGTGAGAACAAGTAATCTATTTTGAAGTAGGCTCGGTTGAGTGTCAGTCACCAGAGGTCCATCAGCATCCAGCACTGTGGCATCCAGCACCGACCACCACAGTCCTAGAACTGTCCATGCCATGTCCATGGTGTCACTGAAGTCAGTGATATCGGGGCTATTTTGTTCACTGTAGCTTTCTGTAGGCGAGGGCACACACATTAACAAGAGTGTAGCCATGTGACAATTGAGTACCGTGCAGAATTGTGCCACTTCGGTTGAGCCCCTCCCAAGTGATCTTAAAAAGGGAGGGGGGTGTCTTTTTGACCAGTATCACCACCAGGATGAATCCTGCATGTCCAAGGGACTTGCACTGGCCCTAGAAATCTGCACTCCGTACCCATCAGTTGTGTCTCTTGCAGAAAGATAATATCCGGGGCAATTTGCGTGATGTACTCCCACTCCCAGCTTTAATTTTTCCTCCATGCCATTCACGTTCCACTAAAATATCTTTATATAGATTGGTTTAAAAATAAAAAAGTGAAAGAAATTTTTTTTTCAAAATACCGGAGGAAAAGCAAGCACATCTTAGGGAATTCCACAACTAGAAATTGAATTAAATATTTTCAGTATTTATAGATGGCATACCTTTCGCTCGGGAAACTCTGAACAGAATTTAATAAGAAGAAAGAAGTGTAATAAATTGAAGGAAAATGCCATTTGGTCGCCTACAGTAGCTCATAGAGCAGATTCAATCATTACATCCATCACATTTTTATATACTTTAGTGTGTCACCCCAAATGGGACGGGTATGCCCAGAGGTTAGTCCAATGCCATTCAGGCTAGACTATTCCCATTGGAGGAGGGTCAAGATCAATTTGCATATGGCTGGGTACAAACTGAGGTGGCATAGTGTGCAAAATATTGATGGACTGGGATGCAGACCGAGTAATTACCTGTAGCTGAGATTAATTCAGCCATTCCATCCATCAAGATTTTATATACTTTAGTGCGGCGAGGTGGGCAGCAGATCAGGGAGCCCCTGATGATGATGAGTGGACTGAGGTTAAAATGCCACCTAGGCTGTTTGTCATATCTAATGGATTTTGCCTCATTCAATTCAAATACCTTCATAAGTTCCTCTACTCTCCATCTCTACTCTGGCATATGGGATGTGCCATCATTCCGTACTGCCTTTGATACTAATCATCGCTGCGCTCTTTCTATCACATTATCTGGGAATGCCCACTTAGCCAAAGTGATTGGCACATCAACAACAGGGACCTTGGTAGTGTGGAGGGCAGACGCTTAGAGCTGGATCCCAAAATGATCCTTCTGGGCAACATGGATAATCTAGGGGAACCTAGATTCCCCTTGGAACCCAAATGGCTTATCGGTTACTTATTAGCAAAGAGAGATATAGCATGCCATTGGCAAGTCGCCCGGGGCCCCCTCCATCACTGAATTGTGTAGTGGAATGAATTACAGCGCAAAACCCGAGGAACTGGTGAATAAAGCTTGTGGAGTACCCACAAAATATGTTCAGATATGGAACTTTTGGACTAAGGCCAATACAGCTCTGGGATAAGCCTGGAATAATGGTGTGTACTACTCCTTATGTGCGGCATAATTGTGTCAGTAGTTTTATAATGTCAATTGTAATGATACATGGGGATGGATCTCACGGACTTACGGCACATGTTCATGTAATGTTTACTCTTATGCAATAAAATCAATAAAAAGAGTTCTATAAAAAAAAAGGCGGCAAATGATAGGAACAATAAAGCTTCTAAGATCAATAAAGGATTTTGGTATGATAAACCTTACTTTAACAGATATCTAAACTGTTCTTGATCAAATTCTTCCTACTGCAAGAGTAGCAATCAATTCTTCTTAATCAATCCTTCTTAGTGTAAGAGTAACAATCAAGTGATATAAGGTGGTTCTTTTTAGGAACATACCAACCAAAAAATGGTTCAAATAGTTCTTCCCATCAAGGAGTACCCACTGCCATATGGAGAATTGTTTAGGATAAATGTGGACCTTAGATCATGAAAAGGATGTCCTATATCCTTCTATGCATGAGGGTAAAGACGAAAAAGGGGAAGGAAAGGAACAACCTAAGAAATAGCACTCAATCTTGGTCAGTCCCTACTATATTTAAAAAACAGCACACAGTCTGTATGCCCCCCTGGGTGCAAGGGAAGGTTGAAATTATACACCTTACGGCAACTTAAGATGTTTACCATTAGCCAGTAAAAATATCACTTCCCATACATAGGCATGGTGGGAAGCAACAGCTGTACTGGCAAATAGCCAAAAGAGAAGTGATATATGCACTGGCAACCTTAACTAGATGCAAATTGTATAATTTCAACTTCTCTTCATATCCAGGGCCACATTGGCTATGTACCCTTCGTGAATAAACCATGACTACTGGACAAATTGGTTCGAAGCCATTTAGTCTCAAGCAGTATAAAAGTACAGTTTTTAAAAGTGGCTTTTCTACTAAACCACTGACGATAAATACCTGTTTTTCAACGCCAAGGTTTACAGTGACAAATAGAATTTTATAACTGTTCACCGTGGGGATAAACATTTCCTGACTGTTCAGCATTTCACACTTTTATATATTAAGCACCCAGCCCCATGGGCTTCCAATACACTCTCAGTGATTACTTCTTTAATTAATTAAAGTTTTCCTTTTCCCAAAAGTATTTCAAGTCAAAAATTACCTGAACAATCTGCGTGCACTGCTGAGTGTATATAACGTGATATATTGACGTCATCCAAATAATAATAATTAAACTCTTACGCAATATTATTCCCGGAACAAAATGTATTATTTGAGTGTTTATGTTTACATGATATACATCGATTTCAAAAGAATCATACTAACGTTTGTAACATCAATTTTTGGATAAAAATGACATACCAATTTTGCATAGTCAATTATTTATGATTCTTCTTTATCAGCGGTTTCCACATTTATGTTTACATTGCCCTTGCCATATGAGATGTCAATATATCACATGTTATATACGCGCAGCAGTGCACGCAGGTTGTTTAGGTAATTTTTTACTTGAAAAATTCTTTGTGGCTATATTGTAGGGAGACAGGTAGTTCCCTATCCTTGCGTAGCAGGCATTCATTAAATGAAGCACAAGAAAAGGGTGGTAAAGTAGAAGAATATGGGGTGCGCCTCCTATATTATTTTTTAATACACTTTTCCTTGCCATGTGTCACTGTAGTGGTTTTCAAACTGTAGCCTAGCCAGAGCACCATGATGCTCTTTGGAGCCATATACATTGGCCACAAAGGAGGGCTGGATAAAAACACACTGCACCCAAACACTTCTGCAGCAACTTACCATGGCCTTACTGGAAGTTAAAAAAAGTCAAATTGACCATCTCCCTGTACCCTGTGAACACAGAGATTATAATTGGGCCTAGTGCATGTTAAACAAACGCCAACATTCTCCAAGTACACTTTAATATTTCAACTCTTCTCCAAGCCATTGACTGTGTACAAAGTGCTGAGCTTACATCAATTCTTGTTTTTGACGTACATAAACACACTTTATACTTGTTCATACAGTGATGTAATTTATTATGCGATCTCATCTGTGATATCAACAATGATTTCATATGAGATACGAGTGATATTATCAATAATGTAATCTGTGATGTCATGTAAGGTCATGAGCAGTACACGGTGACACTACGAGTTAAGGCTTGTGTAACGTACTATAATTAGCAAACTCCGACTGTTTTTAGGTTTTGCTTTAACCGTAACTTCACCTGGGAGCAGAACACAACCCAGGCCAGCGGATCAGCTATGCATGACTGCTGGTCGTTCACAGTCGGCTCTGGGTAAAAGTCTGGCTTGCCTCCAGGATCAGTATCAGCCACAGTCCACCATTAGGCCAACTATGTACAGACTTCAGACATGCGTAGCAGGTGCAGGGTATGCGCTGGACACCTGGGCACCACTTTCTTTAGTCATACGCTGTACGCTACGAGCACTGGGCCAGGCTCTAGAGCACCCCTGTGACACTAAGCCGCTGTTACACAGCCGTTAGCCATGCACAGCAAGTCCTAGGCGCAGGTCCAACATTAGCTGCCCTTACACCACTGAGCCTGCTGCAGACGGCTCTGCACCTAGCCCTCATTCCAGCGAACCAGCTGTGCTTGGCCCAGGGCGGCTCTAAGGGACATATGGGCTCTGGGCCTGTAGGCTCTAGGTGGAGAGAGTCGATTGGTGAATCTGTGCATCATTCTGCAGACCAGAAGCATATAAAGTCCAGTTCTGGAATTTAAAATTTCACGCAGATCTATCATACCTAATCAAATCTTTTTTTTACACTACCTCAAACTTTGTCACCCTTGACAGGGCTGCAATAATCTAGAGATTCCAGGATTGTTTAACACATTAATAGATTGGCATGTTTTATGCAGACTCTTCAAATAGCACCATAGTTATGAGCTTATGTAAAGGTTTTTCGCCCCCCTTTTAACTTTGCCCCACCTCGACAGACCTACATGAAACTTGGTATACCGAGAGTAGGTTAAACATGCTAAATGTCTGTTACACATACTAAATGAGATACTAAAAATGCAAAATGTAAAGAAATCAAAACAATGCCTTTTTCACAGAAACTGCAACTGAAACACAAATCGTTTGTATTCAAAATAGTGGCCAAATTTGGCAAACGCAAAAAGTTTAGTTTCGCAAAACAGAATCATATTTTCTAAACCTCTGGGGGTCTTCCCTCTCTTCCTCTGTGCTTTATTATTGTACAACATGTTTACCCATATGCTTACAATTTTTTTTTACGGGCTAGCCAACCTCATGAGTTTTGCTAATCTCAAGAATTCTAGGTGGCGGCAAGAACACAAGCTTGTAATCAATCAACCGCATCTCTCTAAACATTCAAATTGGGTTGATGGAACTTGCGAGTTTCAAGCTGACAAAGAAAACCAACAACATATACAAAACAATTAACCATTTGAAGCCTACCGTACATCTTTAGATGCAATTTTGTTTAGAACCACTAAATGGATTTACACCAAACCGCAAAAACATGCTTTCTGAGTAATATTCTACTTTCTTTTATCATGTTTAACATAATTTGGTTCATTGTTTTTGCTGTGGCCCCTATTGGAGTTAATTGGTAAACACATTTTGTCATCCTTGGATCCCCTAAAGGCTTCTGCATTAAATCTAACATGCCGACACTTAACTGGATGAACCAAAAGTGTGCCAAATATTAACCTGATTTGCCAAATGGAATCAAAGCTATTAACATGCCACAGAATGTGTTTTTTTCATTATAAAGTGGATCTGAATCACAACTACACAGCAAAGAAGCAGTCATCCACCTTACCTCTAGTGACAAAACCACAAACTTCAGAATCACTGAATCTTGACCAGTTTTTATTTGGAAAGAGGCTGGCAGCTTGGAGAGGGACAGCAAATACTTGGTGAGCGCTCTCGAGAGTGTTATCAACGTCTGATGGAACACTGGATCATCTAAAACATATTAACAAACAAATAATTTCACATAGGGTAGCAAGGAATAGATGCATTTATAGAGAAATGTAAATGGAGAAATTAAACATGTACAACATTATTAAAAAATATACAAAGCTGGGAATCAAAGCATAGATGCCTGCACAAGTTCAAAAAAATCCCTTATCAGTTATTAGAAAAGCACAGAGGTGCTGACACGGGCTGGAAGCACAATTCCCTATACCTCCTAAATTCAGAAGCTGATTCAAAGAACCTAGCATTCCTCAAATATACATGAACATGTTAGCCCACACACTCAATATACAAATGTCACAAAATATACAATCAGTGATGCAGAAATTTTTTGAAGGCGAGTCGATGTTGAATTTCAGTTCATTCTTTATTTTTCATTCTGAATTTGCGATCGGACGCACTTCGCCTAGGACACTAGCTGGACCGGGACAACTCTATCCGGGACATTGTGCTGATCATAATAAGAAAAATTACCTGCTAAAACTATATGGAAACTAACTATAAAGGAAGCGCATTAAATCTGAAAAATCTTCCGTCCTGACCCAATGAGGAATTACCTATTAGAATACGTGTATTATACTTTGCGAGCCCTGAAGAAGTCCCTGGATGGGACGAAACGCGTTGGCGGTTTCAAAAGTTTTTTAAAGAATGAAAAATAAAGAATGAACTGAAATTCAACATCGACTCGCCTTCAAAAAATTTCTGCATCACTGATTGTATATTTTGTGACATTTGTATATTGAGTGTGCTGGGCTAACATGTTCACAACATTATTAAAAGAATTAATTTCCTTAAATCTTTTTTATTTAAAGGCTTACCCTTTATTTATTTGAAAAGTTTGATAAAGCGAGAACATGACACAACACCTTTACTGGTATAAGAGCACTGTACAAAGTGGCAAAAGCAAAAATAAAACAACACCATGGAACCATTGAGGTAGTTAAATAACCACACGGTCAAACAAAGGGTGAAACAATCGAGCTCAAGGGGCAGGGGAGCCTTTCATTAGACTTAACCTGAATTAGAAATCTGAGATGGTTTGTAAGAGGATCTATTTGTAAAACAATACACAATTGCCATATGAGTTTAAAGTTTATCCACAAATATGCTTTAGCACAACTGAGTAAGGCATGATGTTGACTTACATGTAGACATCCTCCTGGGTACTTAAGCATCAAGATCAGGCTTTCTCCTGTGCTTTACATTAAACAGATCACTGCTGAGCTGTTAATGGTGTGGCCTCCTACGGCTGTTCACAGAAGAGTGCCAATCGTGGTGCATTGAATGAAATAAACCAGTTAAAGTCAGAAGAGGGGTACGTTGTGCCGTGATATGTAAGAGGTCCACGCAGTCGGAGCTCGAAAGATGTGTCACATCAGCTTTTGATCCAATAGAGCTAAAAGTACACTGTGCACTTTATGTCCAAATTACAGAGAGCCAATTCAACCGTGGAGGCATAGAGACAATGAAGGATGGTCAGGAGTATCATTTTTCTATTCAGTTAGACTGTCAAACAAGTTCGGAACGCAAGAGAAGTGACTCCTGAGAACCAACCAGTCCTTCGGAAATATCATGAATGGCTTTCAGGCACAAAGTACCTGAAGAACAAGTAACTTACCTTTGCTAACGGTCCTTCTGGTGCATATTTATTTATTTATTTATATCATTTGTAGAGCGCATGAATCACCCCAAATGGGGTATCTCCGCGCTGAGGACATATAGAGGTAGGACATGCAGTACCCTATCTAACTGCAGATGCCTCACCTTAGAATGGCCCAGGCGCCACACTGGATTGGAGGCGTCAAACAGCAATGTTCCTGTGTTCAATGTGCTGACTCTGTTCTGGCCAGGAAGTGACTAACAAAGTCACATATAAGAGCAACCTCGGCACACTGATGTCAGTTTCTTGACTCTGCCTGCGCCTTTGGACGCAGATCCAAAAAATAATCAGAGATCCCAGCTTGTAGATCTCTAGTTTGGGACCTTGTTAGATGGGAAAAGAGACTGTTCACAGAACGGGGAGGTGTGATGGTACTGAAGAATCTGAGGTTACAGAGTATTCACAAGAAAGAGAGTTACCAAAGGTAAGTAACTTGTTCTTCTGGTAGATATTTTAGCCCCAGAGTTCCCACTTTTAGAATAGATAGCAAAGCAGGGCTTCCGAAGGTGGAGGACCAGTTGAATAGGCGCAGACAAAGAAGTCCTGCATGCCTGAACTTGCAAAATGCCTTTTCTGCCAGACCTGGCCATCAATGGCAGTTGTGCTTTCTGAGGGTGTGCACTGAAGCCCCAGTTGCAGTCTGACAGAATTGTAGTACATAAGTATACAAAAAGTGGTGGCCGAATGCTGGAATTTATCTCAGCTACCGGTGAATATTCAGTGCCACATCCCAGTCTGTTGTTATTTTGCAAACCATGCCACTTCTGTTTGGACCAAGCCACTTAAAACTCAGTCTTGACCATATTCCAATGGAAACAGTTCCACCCAAACTGTCGAATGCATTACCAATTGAAAAGAAAATAGCTTTTTACTGACAGAGCCTAATATGAGAGAGGCCCAAAATATTTAAGAGAAAGAATCATTCTCTATCACCCTGCTAGACCTTTGAGATCTGTGAATCAACATCCGTTGCAAGTCCCTATGGTGGTATATGCCTGGACCGGAAAGCGTTTTACCACCTCCTTAGCTCTCAAGAGATGGAACAGACTCCTGTTGGCATGCCGTAAATTCCAGTCTGAAAAGATTTTTAAATCTTAGTTAAAAACATGGCTTTTCCGTTCCAACTCATTTCTTCTAGTGCCGGGACGCCCATCCAGAAGCCAAGGACTAAATAAATGTTTTCATTAATTCATTTAAGAGTAAATGAAGTTCGGTCGATGCCAGAACAGGCTGTAGCACCTCTGTGACAACATTCATTTTAACTCCAAAGGCACATCACATGCACAACGGTCAGTGACATATGTTTGTGACAGTCCCTACGAGGCTTAAACCCTGTGGTCTTGCACAATGGAAAATTTTGAGGGGAAAGAAATGATCTTCACAGGCAAAGGAAAAAGAAGGACCAGAGCTCTGGATCCATGTTGGAAGGCACGGAAAGAAAGGAACTAGCGTCAGCTCACAAGTGGATCCATTCTTCACTTCAAGATAGAAATGGAGTCAATACGTAGTTGCATGGCACCTCCTGGCTGGTGTGCAGGAGCACTGCTTTGAATCTTGCAAATCCAGTCCCGCTGTTTGAGATATTCACAAGGTGAGAAACCTGACGTTAGTAGGATCCATCGGAAGCATAACATCATTAAATAATAACATACACATAAATAATTATAATGCTAACAATACTATGTTGGCATTCACTTTATTGATATTGTTAATAGTAATGACATATGTAATCTCACCTGTAAGACCATATATAACTTTTGTAATGGTATTTGTTACATCAAGGGTGACATTATTAGCATTGCATTTGGTGTGGATGTTATAGTTTACATGAATGTTTTGCAAGTTATGCCTTGTGGATCTACTGTTAATGAACAAGTTACTTACCTTACGTAACACATTATCTGGTAAAGATAATATCTAGCTGCAGATTCCTTACCTTACCGGATCCAGTCTGACGCCTGGGATATTAAAAAGTAAGGAATCTGCGGCTAGATGTCTCTATCAGATTGTGGTTTTCCAGATTATTTTCCCAACCACAAATGTATATGTATGTATATATGTATATAATATTTTCACAATCGCTTCAGCAGAAAAAAATAAAAAGATAAGACACTCTAAAGTACAGGTACTACCATCACCTCATCTTCTGCCATCATTGCACTAAGCTTTAACTCTCAACACGCAAATGACATGTAATTTACAGAATCATTGTTTTGGTTACAGGTGGGTGAAAGGTGTATGATAGCATCACTAAGCTGTTCAAGTGACTCTGAAGAGAGCTGTTAAGGGTGACTGGGTGGGTGCATGGTGGTTGTTATATAGGCATATAACAAGTGCATCTGTGAGTGTAATGGTAGATTTGTGAGAGTACAATAGTGGTCGTCTACATGTCTGAAAGTAGTTGTGTTGGTGTATAATTGTGTGGCTTTATGCGGGGGCAGTGTCACTATTGTTATTATCAGATAATGCGTGAAGAAAAAGTTACTTGCCTTCGGTAGCGCCATATATTGTAGAGACTCTTTCTAGCTGCGGATTCTGTACCTTAGAATAATCCCGAAGCGTCAGACTGGATCCTGAACTTTTTGATGAGCAGGACCCCTGCTTGTAGGTAGGTGACATCTTTTGGCTCAGTGTGGCGTCATCGACATCATCCATGCCAGAAATGACTTGCGTGGTGCCTATGTAGGGGTCACCCCAGCGTGCTGACGTTTAGACTCACCACGCCAGTAGTGCTGAGCCAAGAAGAATACTCTCCACAAATGTGGAAAACTAGGGCCCTGAAATGGGCCCTAGGTCCTAGTGCTCCTCCCTCCCATCTACCCTTCTTATGGCGGCAGTTGCTCAGCAGTGAGAGCGACCCTTGACGCTGTTGTAGGTAGGTCGCTCCCCACGCCACGCAGCTCCACTAGACTGCGCCTGAGTTTGAGGCCCTCCTCCACCCGCAAGCTGCCACCTGCGCCTCATCCCTGGTGGCCAGTGGTAGGCCTGTAGGTTTGTTTCTGCCCGTGCTGTTGTTTTTGTGCCCTACTGTTTTAATTCTGTACTGTACTTTGTATTGGTCCTGATTGTGCCTGTTGCTTGCTGCCTTGTTTCTTGCCTTGTTGCCTTGCTGCTCCCCTGCCTTTGCCTGTGCTTGTTTACCCCCTTTGCTGGTTCCAGCCCCCCGCCGCTGCGTCCCCGCCCCCCACCCCCATTCTTCCGTTCCCCCCACCCAGCTGCTCCTCCCTCCCACCTCCCCTTCTTATGGCGTCCGCTGACTTAAGGCCTACGGCAAGAACATCGGTGCCTGTCCACGCCCAGCATCAGAACCCCTGGACCCCGAAGACACCACAACACCCGTCTGCACTACTGCGCCAGCACCCTCCACGCACTCAACCCCAGACGAGAACACACCTGCTACCGGGCCACCCCGAAGCGCACCCAAGCGCCCTTCACCTGCCGGTACTGCAGCTTCACCAGCATCCGACCCGCAAAACCACCAACTAACGAACCCAACTACCTCTGGTGCATCCTCCTCAACACTCGCTCCGCCCGCAAACACGCCGTCGAACTCTGGGACCTCCTTGACTCAACCGCCCCAGACATCGCCTTTCTGACGGAGACCTGGCTGAACCCCGCCTCCGCACCTGACATCGCCATAGCCATCCCTGCACTTCCAGATCCACACCGACCCCAACACCACCTTCAGAGGAACCCTCATCTAAAGACCCCCTGGACCCAGACCACAATTCAGCGACTCCATCGCCGACCTCATCAGCCGCCACGCCCTCGCCTCCACAAACTACATCCTCCTCGGGGACCTGAACTTCCACCTCGAGAACAACAACGACGTCAATTCCGCCACCCTGATCGACAACCTCGGACTCAGACAGCTTGTGACAAGACCAACCCACGCCGCCGGTCACACGCTTCACCCCATCTTCTCCGCAAGCCCCCACATCCCCTTCAACCACACCACCGAACCCCACTGGACTGAACACCGCTGCGTCCATTTCACATTCAAAAAGCCCACCACACACCACCGCACCCAACAGATGCCTCGTCGCTGCTGGGGCATAGTCAAGGAAGAGCAGCTAGCCACCACCCTCGCCCAGAGCCCACCAGCCCAACCCAACGAACCCGACACCGCCGCCCTCAACCTCCGACAGTGGATCAACGACTGCACCAACACTCTCGACCCGCTCAAGACACCCTCCAACAGCCACACCAGCAAGAAAGCCACCTGGTTCACTGATGACCTCCAGGCCTCCTACATGCCGGAAACTGGAGAAGAACTGGCTACGCGAACAATCACCAGACAACCACACGGCCCTCAAGAACGCCACCCGCAGACACCATCAACTCATCAGAACCGCCAAGAGGACCGCATTCAAGGACTGCCTGGATAACAAAGCACACAACAGCAAAGAGCCCTTTAGCATCGTGAAGGAACTCTCCAGCTCCAACACCAACGACATCCCCCCTTCGCAGGTCCTGTGCGACTCACTGGCCACCTTCTTCCACCGCAAGATCGCCGACATCCACGACAGCTTCAACGACTCGACTGCCCCGCCCACCACCGAGACCTCCACTCCTGCGACCACCAGCCGCCTGATCGCCTGGTCCAACGTCAACGACGATGACACCATCAAGATCATGAACTCCGTCCACTCCAGAGCCCTGTCTGACCCATGCCCACACTACATCTTCAACAAAGCCAGCACAATCATCGTCCCACATCTCCGGAAAGTTATCAACATCTCCTCCCAGCGCCTTGAGACACTCACGGGTATGTAGCGCGCTTAATAAATGTCCTGATTGATTGATTGATTGAACAGCCTTGTCCCTAGAATTCTGTTCACAGAATGGGGAGGGTTGGTGGGTCAGTAACGAATCTGCGACTAGAGAGAGTCACTACCAGGGAAGGCATTACAGAGACTGATTACTGGAGGTGGGTATGCGAAACAATTTCTAACTAAAAAGTTCTGCAGGATCGAATGGGCCCTGTGAACCTGACTGTCTGGGCAGTAGTGCTAGGTAAATATGTGCAAAGATGCCCATGTTGGTGCCTGGTAGATATCCAGAAAAAGAAACTCTACGTACTAATGCAATGGTTGCAGAGTTGGCTTTAGTGAAATGAGCACACAAACCCACAATGGGTTACTTTTTGGCAAATGTGTAGCTGATTTTGATATAGATTATGATCCATCGGTAAATGACCTGTTTTTGTACCGCCTACAGTTTCTGGGCTTCGACCTACCCACAAAGAAATGCTCATCCACCCACAACTCTGTTGAACGGTCAAGGTAGAATGACAATGCTCTTTTTGGGTCCAATCGGTAGAGTCACTCTTCTTTAGAGGAATGAGGGGAGCATAAAATGTAGGCGGGCTGGTCGACTGGCCTACATGAAAGGAAGTGACCACCTTTGATATGAAGGAAGCTCTATTGTGAAGGAACAACTTGTCTGGGAAGAGGTTGAGGTAAGGGTGTTTGGATGACAAGGCCTGGAGCTCACTGAGCCTTCGGGCAGATATTACTGCCACTAGAAAAGCCATCTTGAAAGTTAGAAGCCAGAGAGGACAGTTGTGGAGCGGCTCAAAAGGAGTCTACATCAGCAAGTTAGAACTAAATGTAGGTCCCAGTGAGGCATGATGAAGGGTGAAGGAGGGAACACATGTTGGAGACCTTTCAGAAACCTATGTGCAATAGGGGACTTGAAAAGAGATGACTGATCAGGCATCTGAGAAATGCATAGATAGAGCAAAGTTAGCTTTCCAAAATGTCAAAAGCAGAGCCCTGTTGGGCAAGCCAGAGATTAGACAGAAGGACTTGCGAAAGGGGGGCAGAAAAGACTCTAAGACCAGAACCCAGATCCAGGCGGCTCCTCCAAGGTTCTGCACCAGTCTGCACACGACACCCATGGCCCAAGTTTGCCCAAAACCAGGAGAAGGTCTCCCCAGCTATCCTGACCTGGGATCTGGTGATCCCTAACCTCCCTCAAGCTTCAAAGCGATGCCTGCAGCCTCAACCTGAAGGGTCCCGCGACTGTAGCCAGAGCTGAAAAGAAGATTCAACACCAAAAGACACCCCTGCACCCAACGCTCAACAGTATCCAGGCATCCCCCAAGAACCCAACTTACCTCTCCAGCTGGTGGTTGCGTTCAGGAAGCCTCCCTGAGAAAAACAGCAGCATCTTTTGCGAACCTGAGATATTCATTGGAATCCACAGGGTCACCGAAGCCTCCTGGACACTCTGCACCCGGCCACCCCTGTGCCGCTGGTGATGATGCTCCTTTGCTGATTGTTGGCCCCTGCAGTGCTGATCCTAACCCCAGGAGCTTTGCTCCCACACCAAGTGACTTGGTCATAAGCAGCCCCTGACTAAAGGCCCTCTTAGCCCCACTGGCTAACAATGAACCGCTGCAGTCTGCACCAGGCAACCCCAGTGCAGTTGGTGGTGCAATTTGAGCGCCTACCTGAACCTTGGATCGAACAACCAAAAACTATTTACTTACCCGCAAACAGATAACCTTATTTTCTCCATAGGAACCAATGTTATGCTGTTTTGTTCCTAAGAATGTGCTAAGTGTCGAGTTTACTTTTGTATGAAAGAAAAGCAACTATATTGCAAACCTGAAAAAGCCTTACTTATCTTGTATTTTAGGATCCATGGTGCGAAATGTAGGCATATCACCCCAAGTAGTCGATGTAATCTCAATCACAAAGTAACGCAAAAGTAATCAAAAGTAAATTCTGTGTAATTTAAACTGTTCTTAAAGCATATATTAACCTCTAAGGATTGTAAATCCATTCCCAATTGCATTACCTTGTAAAGTTTTACAATTGCTAGTACATTTGACCTATCTGTACCAAGTTCTGCTTGGTTCAAGAAATAAAACATAAGTATACTTTTTTTTATACCTACCCAATTGCTCTGGATTCTGTCTCGGAGTGTGTGTAATCAGTACTTGATTGAAGGAATACAATAAATGCTTAACGGACAAGTTACTTATTTTGGTAATGCCTTATCTGATAGAGACATGATCTAGCTGCAGATTCCTTACCTTTAAACTTCTGGATCCAGAAGATTTTTCGTAGCAGTACCCATGCGCCCGTGTAGGTGGCATCGGTCGACTCATCGTGATGTAGCCGCGTCGTGTTTGCTGTCGTGACATCCGGGTCGTCAATATAACCGCCACTCAGACGCGCTAACGTCAGTACTTTTTCGTGACTATCCACGCCAGAAGCGTGGAGCCATGAAGTGACTGACCATGGTGTGTTAAAAAAGAGCTATGGTTCTGAAGGGGTACATATCTGATACTAACAACAATTCTGCAGAGCAGGGAAGATGCGTAGGTCGAAAAGGAATCAGTGGCTAGATCACGTCTCTACCAGATATGGCATTACCAAAGGAAAATAACTTGTCCATCTGACAGAGACATCTAGCCGAAGATTCCTTACCTTTGAACAGATACCCAAGCATTTCCTTCCCCGGAGGAAATCCTGTAAGACAAAGCGGCCAAACAGGCCCGCTCTGCGAATCTGAGAATCCAGGCGAACGTGTGCAGGGATGCCAATGTGGCCACTTGACAGATATCAGTAATTGGAACACCTCGCTGGAGTGCTGTGGTGGCTGCCTTCGCCCTGGTGGAATGGGCCTTAGGACCTTCAGGAGGGTGCTTCTTTGCTAAGGCATAACATTGTGATACAGTGGATAACCCAGTCTGATATGGTCCTCTTTTGGACAGCATGCCTCTTCTTTGCTCCCATGTACTCTATAAAGAGTTGGTCATCCCGGAACTCTTTAGTGCGCTCAAGTTAGAGCAATAACGCTCTTTTTGGGTCCAAAAAGGAGATGCTACTCGTCTTTGGATGGGTGAGGAGGTGCATAGAAAGTCGGTGGAGTAATGGACTGTCCCAGATGGAAGGGAGTTGTATCCTTGGGCAAAAAAGATGCTTTAGTTCTTAACACTAATATAAACATATGATATCCCAACTGGTATTATTTTGAGACAATTAGAGAGGATATGTAATAAACATTATCAGAAAGGAAATGAGGAGACTCTTTTGTAGTTTAAATTTGCTCATGGCATCATATTTATCTAAAACAAAGAAAGGGCAAGTTACAGTTGTAGCAGCACTGTAAATAAACAAATAGATCACACAACCCTAATTGTACTTGGTACTCAAATTGTGATGTGCACGGTGGCGACGCAAGTGACAATGTGATCAGCATAAACGGCGCATGGTGACTGGGGCATAAATATATACAGTGAGTGGATGAGACAATATGGTTCCAGCTGAATTGAGGAGTTTGGATCTACTTTGGGCTGGTTGTAGTTTGAGTGAACCAAATTGTGTCTTGCGCCTATGATTGCGCTGAGTGGTCGACGGCGTTTTGATTCTCATAAATCGGGATCTTCATCAGGACTGGGTTGAGTTGTAAACAGTGCTGTACATGGGGGGTAAAAGAAAGGGATAAGTTGGGGAAGGGGGAGGCGTAGGTTTCGCAGGGGCTAGGGGGGACTAGCGTGAATGCTGTTATGGTGTTATGAATTCAAGAGGACGCTGATTTAGGTGGGAACTGGACCAAGCAGGAACCGGAATAGAGGCCAGCTGGCGCTGTGGAACATGTATGGAAACAAGGAGGCAGTGGGGTGCTAGGAGAGGTCACGTAGCGGAAGAGCACATAGAGGATGGGTTGGGGTACATGGTACAGTGGTATTTTGTGAGTTCTAAGGGTCTCATAGAATAAAAAATAATAATTGCCCACTGGATGGTCCAATGTGCTTGGGAATTAGTAAGCTGTCTTCTAACATGGACCGGGGGCGGCGCATGGTAGACAGCTGAGTGAAGGACACCTGTGGCGAAATCGTCTGATGCAGCGAGGGGGGGGCGGGGGGGGGAGAGAAAGGAAAGGGATAACTGAGCAATGTCAGTTAACGCGCAAGATCGGTGAACAGTGATCGCGGGGCCATTTAAGAAGCGGAGCGGTCTGCTGACGTGTGTCTAAGGCGGGCTGGGAACGCGGAGCTATAACAGATGGCTGCTGTAGTACCTGGAAAAACTTCTGGCGGGTTGGATTTAATGATACGAAGCGTACGTAAGATCGCGCCTGAAAAAGAAAAGGGGGGCATAAGTAGTGCGTCAGGGGGGATGGGGGGGGCAGAGTCACGGCATGAATGAATGGGAAGCTCACCTGAGGGCTGCGTGAATCAGGGCTACTTAGGGATGTCCCGGCAGGAGGGATCTGTCATCCGATCCAAACGTGATTGGTAGGAGGAGAATCAATCTGCAAGGAAGGCGGAAACATTTGCGGGAATAACGGGGGTGGGTGACAAGGGCAGAAAAGGAGAAGGGCCATCCAGCGCGGGGTGCACCAGGGGCCCCGGAGTGTGAACGATGAACGTACCTCTCTCTGTTGGGGCTGGCGAGTCTGTGTCCGAATCAGTCAGCGTTGCCAAGGTGATGCCCGGGAATCCGAAAGACTAGGGCGGGCTACGAGGGGGCGTGGCAGGGTCACGTGTAGGCAGGGGGAGGAGTGCCGACGTGAAAGGGGGCAATATTATTGGACGACATGATCTGGAGGGAGTGGCTCCTGTCTCGGGGGGGGGGCGCGGGGGTAGTGGCTCTCATAGTGTCAAGGGGCCTACGTGTTGGTGGGCATAACCGTGAAGGATTCAGATAAAGGGAGAGGCGATTAAATTTCCAATCATAACAAATGCATATAAGCTGTTCGACAATACAATCACATTACTTAGTCCAATGTAGAGACTGTACGTGGGGAATGTACACGAAGTGGTACGATTAAGGTAACAACATTCTGGTGAATAGAACACACAGTCTCATTACAAGGTTCGACAAAGGTGGAAACACCATTAATTGTGTGTACATGATCATTTGGCAGTTAAGTGACGGAGTTTTTCTTTGTTGAAAAATATGTTTATTGCGGAAGGTACAGAAAAGGCAATCAAACAAATCTACTCATAGGCACTTACAGATGAGAATACCCAAAATGATCATACAGGATAATACACAGCCGTGTAGCCCACAGCCCGGAGGCCAGGCGGCGTAAAGTCGGAAAGTACCATAAGATAAACATAAACATTCGCATGAATACATATATATTGCTCGTATCCGCTGTTTTTGTTTCCCTCCCCCCCTCTCACACCTTCCGGTGATCCCTTCTCCCATCTACCTTTACAGTCAGTGTTTCAATAAAACCTCAGTCTAACATGTAACAACAAAACAAATCCCCCATACATGGCATCGCTAACAAGTACGTGTGAATGGTTCGGTCACCTCCTCATGGCCCATTAGGGTACAGACATCACAGCTTAAAAAAACCTCTGGGAGTCAAGACAAATCACATAGTTATACAATATGGAACATTAGTACGTGTCTGATAGGGCACTACTCTAGAACAGGTCCCTCTACTCTGTCACCCGCCACATCCTCCTCGGATCCAGACTCCTCGGGGGTAAACAATTCGGCACTGGTGGCATCCGAGTCATCACTAGGCAATCCCGCAGCACACATCATTTTCCATGCTAGTAAGTCCTCCTGGAGCCTCTCATCTCGGCGCGTGCGCTGCATGTGCGTTTCCTTAGCCAAGGACCATTCCCCATCATCCCTAAGCCACAGGGATAACTCAGGGGCTCTCTGCCCCATCCAAGTGATAGCCACCCGCCGCCTTGCCAACACCAGTAGCAACTGCAGCATCTTATAGAACAAATTCCTCTTTTTGGGCTTGGGGACTAGGGCCAGGAGACAATGAAGCGGAGTCAGGGCAATCCGGAGGCCCGTGACATGACCAATGTGCTCCACCACCTCCCTCCAGAAGCGACCGACCCGCGGGCACTCCCAGGCCAAATGGAAGAATCCGGCTCTCTCCGCGTCACACCTAGGGCAGTTGTCCCGCCTATCTGCAGAGATACGGTTCAGGGAGACCAGGGTCATGTAAGTGCGATCTATAAAATTAAAGTGGATCAGCTTAAACCGCGCATTGCACAACACTTTCCGGGTCAGGAGCCCAATACGTTTGCGCTGTCCCGGCTCCAGAGCAATTCCCAGGTCAGCCTCCCAGGTCGCCCAGGACGGCGCGACCGGCGGGGCCGAATCCCGTCGCATGGCTGACTACAGTAAGGTGACCAGCCGCCTCCCCCGGCTGCAGGAAAGAAGGATGTTGAGGGTGTGGGTCAACGGGGGCGCCTCCGGGAACTGGGGCCAGGTCGCCCTTGCCATCTCCTGAAGCCCCCTATAGTGCAGGTATTGTCCCCTGCTCAGGTCAAAGGCTTCCGTAGCTCGCTCAAAGGACATGAAGGAGTCGTCTGGATAAAGGTCTGCCAGAGTCTCACACCCGCCGTCCCGCCAGTCCCGGAAGGACATATTCTCCTCCATTAGCCTCACTGGGGCCAAAATCCACACCGGCAGTTCCCTATGAAAGGGGGCCCGCCGCAAGATCTTCTCGACAAACCGCTGCCAAATCCCCGCGGTATGTCGCACCACATATGGCAGGGCCTCGTCTGTGTGAGAAGTTGGCCTGATATATGAGTCTCACTAGTTCTAGTGATCACCTTGTATCAGTCCAAACAACCCTATGGTGATTGGTTGTAAGTCAACCTTATAGACCAGCTATCCTAATGGTAGCATGGACAAAGCAGTCTTAGGCTAAACTCTTTTGGCATGTGAAGCCAGCTGTTTTACCACAATATAACCCCTTGAATACCAAGTGAAAGGACACCATACAGGTTGTTATGAAAATAAACAGTATATTTATTAATAACAACACCTCTGAACTCTTTATGAGGTCAGAGGGCTAAGCACATGACAATCTCTTACGAAAAATACTACAAGTCGCACAAAATTACAATGGTGCCCTAGGGGCACGACAAACCATATACTAAGTAAGTGGAATGTGGAAGTCGATAAGGGAAATGGAGCTGTCCAGAGGCTGTAGGATCGATGGGACCATGCTATACTAACTTCAGGTAGGTAATAGGAGGCCCACGGAACGCGTGTGCAGAGTGTGAACTCACACGCGAGATGCGTAACAACGTCTATGGACAGTACAGTTCAAAGAAAAGGTGAGTACGGACAATCCTGACTAGATAGGACTAAAACGACTGTGGAACTGGACACTAGGACAGTTAAACTACCCTTGAGCACCGAAATGCTCTCGTTACCTCACCCACGGGCTGCGGGTGCATAGGTGTCAAAGTGCGTCGGGTTCTCGCGTTGAAGTCTATGGAGCCTGAAAGAAAAGATGCTGCAGGCGACCAGGAGGAAGATGTCCGGTGCAATCCAAGGGTGGATTGTTGAAGAAGGAGACCTGAAAGCAGAGGGGACAATGTTCACAGTCACTAGCCAGTGACTGGAGTGGAACCAGGAAGGAACCAGATGTCGTCGTCGCGATCAGGTGAAGAGTGAACGCTTGACTCTGCAGCCACGTGGACCAGGAGGTGTCTTCGACGACCAGCATGGAGGCACGAGCTGTCCCACGCAGGCTCTCGCTGTCGGCGGTGTTGGATCCGGGACTGGAGGCAACAGGCCTTGGCAAAGGCAACCCACGCGGTGAGTGAAGAAAGCATCTGGTGCGGACTAGGAGAGTCCGGGGTGCCCCTCTTTTGGAAGGGAGCAAGGGCCAATCTGGAGCAACCAGATCAGCAGTGGAAATTCACAGGTTCGTCGTCTAGGAGGCCACTAGCCAGCCGGCAAGTGACCAGACAACGCGTCGAGCAGGAACCAAGCAGAAGGGCCCCACGCAGATCTCGTGGATGCTGGAGGGCTGATCTTCGGTGCAGGGGCTGCTCGGGGTTAGGGCTTCTCAGTCCCCAAAGCACTTGGTCGAGTTTACCTCGGGAATCGTGCTGGAAGCGAAGTGCAGATTCGTTCAAGATGCCCGGTCCCACGTGTCTCGTCGCACCCACGGGTCTCAGCTTTGCTGTAGATGCAGGTTGAGGTCGGAGAGGTCTGGGAATCCGGGTCTCGTCGGGCTCTGAAGTCTGGATCCTCGAGGGAAGACGACAAAGGGAAGCCGCTGGATGCTTGATGGTGCCTGCAGTTGCAGGGTGGACACTCCTTGCCCACAAGGGAGATTCTTCAGTCTTCTGTGGAGCAGAACGTCGAAGGCCAGAGTTTCTTCTTGTAGAATAGTTCAGGATAATCTAATCTGGAATGGGACCAGCTCCTACCTTTATTCTCCTAAAGGGGACTGCACTACTGACTAGGTCCCTCCCCTGGGTGGGACCAGGAACGGGGGTGGTTACACCCCCTATCCCTTGTCCGGTTTCCCGCCAGAGCTGGGGCTGGGATGCCCCAGCAACTGGTTTGAACCGGTGTATGCACAGGGCACCTTGTGTGTCCCAGGCATGTCTCATTCCTTTCAGGCCTCCCTACCTCAATACACAAAATCCTGTCTGGGGTGGTGCTAGCACCTCCCAAGGCAGGAAACCCTTTGTCCAAGCCATCCTCGCTGGAAGGACTCCCAGCAGCAGGAGGTCAGACTTGTGTCTGTGGTGGCAGCATCCATTTTGTGATGCTGAGGCTCGAGTTAACTTTAACCGGGGTTCACAGTTACATACATGTCGTGTCCCTCTAGAAGGGTGGAATGCTACCCCCGTCGCCAGGATTGGCAAGGGGGTAGTATTCCAAATCGTATGACACCTTACTCGACATGTTTTGATAATGTTATACCAGAGTTAGCATTTAACCGCGAGGATTATAATGCACTTAAGAGTATATGGTATAGCGTTATCATGGAACAGCTATTAGGACTTGGTTCCGCAAGCTGCAAACGGGCTCAGCTCATGCCAGAGCACCATCTCACATAATTCCAAGCACTCTGCCTTCAGGATTGATAAGGCCTTCCATAGGAGTGACTGATAGGAATATATGTGTCAATTTTAGGGTTAGATATAGGTATACTATATCTACAGCAAAGGGTGTTTAAACCACCTTGCCCCAGCTGTCATGCAGCCAGTTGTGTCAGATTTAGATGGCCAGCCAGGGGTGGCATAATACATGTTTCAGCCCCTGGTAGGCCCTGGGTACACCTATGCCCTGGATACCTAAGGTATACTGTACAGGGACTGATAAGGTGGCCCAGTACCAATTGGTAAATTCACCTAAAGTACATGGTTGTAAATTTAGAGAGAGAACAGCTAGGCTGTGGGTCTGATTAGCAGGCCCACAGCCAGGGAAAGTCGCAAACCAGTGAAGCAAAAAGCAAAAATCTGGGGTGACCATAGGATTGCAGACCCCACTCTCCTACATAACCCCCCCCCCCAAACTTAGGGACATTAAACTAACCTTGACCAGGTGAGTCTTCCTGTTCTAAGTGGAAATACCTGGAGAGACCATCTGCATTGCCATGGTCAGTCCCTGGTCTGTGCTACACTGTAAAGTCCATCCCCTGTAGGGAAATGGACCACCTAAGAAGTTTGGGTTTTCACCCTTCATCTGATTTAGCCATAAGAGGGGCTTATGGTCGGTCTGAATCTTGAAGTGAGTTCCAAACAAGTATGGCCTCAACTTCTTCAGGGCCCAAACCACAGCAAAGGCCTCCCTCTCAATAGCTGACCAACGTTTCTCTCTAGGGGTCAGCCTTCTGCTTATAAAAGCAATGGGCTGGTCATGACCATCAATATTCAGTTGAGAAAGAACAGCTCCCACACCCAACTCAGATGCATCTGTTTGGACAATGAAGGTTTTGGAGTAGTCAGGACTCTTGAGAATAGGTGCAGTACACATGGCCTGCTTTAGGTCATCAAATGCCTTCTGACAGCTAACTGTCCACTGAACTTTCTTTGGCATTTTCTTGCTTGTCAGGTCATTAAGTGGTGTCACAATGGACCCATAATTCTTGACAAACTTCCTATAGTAACCAGACAGGCCCAAGAAAGCTCTGACCTGTGTCTGGGTGGTTGGAGGAGCCCAGTCCTTTATGGCCTGTATCTCGCTCTCCAATGGTTGAACCTGGCCTCCACCCACAAGGTGGCCCAGGTACACAACCTGACTCTGCCCTATCTGGCACTTAGTAGGTAATAGGAGGCCCACGGAACGCGTGTGCAGAGTGTGAACTCACACGCGAGATGCGTAACAACGTCTATGGACAGTACAGTTCAAAGAAAAGGTGAGTACGGACAATCCTGACTAGATAGGACTAAAACTACTGTGGAACTGGACACTAGGACAGTTAAACTACCCTTGAGCACCGAAATGCTCTCGTTACCTCACCCACGGGCTGCGGGTGCATAGGTGTCAAAGTGCGTCGGGTTCTCGCGTTGAAGTCTATGGAGCCTGAAAGAAAAGATGCTGCAGGCGACCAGGAGGAAGATGTCCGGTGCAATCCAAGGGTGGATTGTTGAAGGAGACCTGAAAGCAGAGGGGAAAATGTTCACAGTCACTAGCCAGTGACTGGAGTGGAACCAGGAAGGAACCAGATGTCGTCGTCGCGATCAGGTGAAGAGTGGACGCTTGACTCTGCAGCCACGTGGACCAGGAGGTGTCTTCGACGACCAGGATGGAGGCACGAGCTGTCCCACGCAGGCTCTCGCTGTCGGCGGTGTTGGATCCGGGATTGGAGGCAACAGGCCTTGGCAAAGACAACCCATGCTGTGAGTGAAGAAAGCGTCTGGTGCGGACTAGGAGAGTCCGGGGTGCCCCTCTTTTGGAAGGGAGCAAGGGCCAATCTGGAGCAACCAGATCAGCAGTGGAAATTCACAGGTTCATCGTCTAGGAGGCCACTAGCCAGCCGGCAAGTGACCAGAAAACGCGTCGAGCAGGAACCAAGCAGAAGGGCCCCACGCAGATCTCGTGGATGCTGGAGGGCTGATCTTCGGTGCAGGGGCTGCTCGGGGTTGGGGCTTCTCAGTCCCCAAAGCACTTGGTCGAGTTTACCTCGGGAGTCGTGCTGGAAGCGAAGTGCAGATTCGTTCAAGATGGCCGGTCCCACGTGTCTCGTCGCACCCACGGGTCTCAGCTTTGCTGTAGATGCAGGTTGAGGTCGGAGAGGTCTGGGAATCCGGGTCTCGTCGGGCTCTGAAGTCTGGATCCTCGAGGGAAGACGACAAAGGGAAGCCGCTGGACGCTTGATGGTGCCTGCAGTTGCAGGGTGGACACTCCTTGCCCACAAGGGATATTCTTCAGTCTTCTGTGGAGCAGAACGTCGAAGGCCAGAGTTTCTTCTTGTAGACTAGTTCAGGATAATCTAATCTGGAATGGGACCAGCTCCTACCTTTATTCTCCTAAAGGGGGCTGCACTACTGACTAGGTCCCTCCCCTGGGTGGGACCAGGAAGGGGGGTGGTTACACCCCCTATCCTTTGTCCGGTTTCCCGCCAGAGCTGGGGCTGGGATGCCCCAGCAACTGGTTTGAACCGTTGTATGCACAGGGCACCTTGTGTGTCCCAGGCATGTCTCATTCCTTTCAGGCCTCCCTACCTCAATACACAAAATCCTGTCTGGGGTGGTGCTAGCACCTCCCAAGGCAGGAAACCCTTTGTCCAAGCAATCCTCGCTGGAAGGACTCCCAGCAGTTGAAGGTCAGACTTGTGTCTGTGGTGGCAGCATCCATTTTGTGATGCTGAGGCTCGAGTTAACTTTAACCGGGGTTCACAGTTACATACATGTCGTGTCCCTCTAGAAGGGTGGAATGCTACCCCCATCGCCAGTATTGGCGAGGGAGTAGTATTCCAAATCGTATGACACCTTACTCGACATGTTTTGCTAATGTTATACCAGAGTTAGCATTTAACCGCGAAGATTATAATGCACTAAAGAGTATATGGTATAGCGTTATCATGGAACAGCTATTAGGACTTGGTTCCGCAAGCTGCAAACGGGCTCAGCTCATGCCAGAGCACCATCTCACATAATTCCAAGCACTCTGCCTTCAGGATTGATAAGGCCTTCCATAGGAGTGACTGATAGGAATATATGTGTCCATTTTAGGGTTAGATATAGGAATACTATATCTACAGCAAAGGGTGTTTACACCACCTTGCCCCAGCTGTCATGCAGCCAGTTGTGTCAGATTTAGATGGCCAGCCAGGGGTGGCATAATACATCCTTCAGCCCCTGGTAGGCCCTGGGTACACCTATGCCCTGGATACCTAAGGTATACTGTACAGGGACTGATAAGGTGGCCCAGTACCAATTGGTAAATGCACCTTAAGTACATGGTTGTAAATTTAGAAAGAGAACAGCTAGGCTGTGGGTCTGATTAGCAGGCCCACAGCCAGGGAAAGTCGTAAACCAGTGAAGCAAAAAGCAAAAATCTGGGATGACCATAGGATTGCAGACCCCACTCTCCTACAGTCTGCCCCTCGTTCCTTCATCAGAGCCACCTGCAATGTCGTCACGTCCGCCCTGCCCGCCAGGAGCTGCAGCTCCCAGTTGTCCATGCCCGCGAACCACTGTGCGGCTGGCAGGAGCTGTGCTGCATAATAATAGAGGTCAAATCTTGGAGCCTCTAGGCCGCCCTCCTCCCAGCTCCAAAGCACGGTATGCAGGGCAACCCTACTACGTCCGCCCGCCCAGAGTAAAGATGTGAGCAGCGTATTAAGCGTACGAAATATACGCTGGGGGAGCGGGCACAGCGTATTTTGCAGGACGTATAGTATCCTTGGCAACATCACCATCTTGGCAACCGCTAACCGCCCCATGAGGGAAAGAGGGAGCCGCTCGAGGCTAAGGATCACCGGTGCTGTCACTGACTTGTTGAGGAAGCTTGCAGTGGGGCTCTTACGAGGGCGGAAAGAGAGCAGAGACACCACCAACAGCGGCGCAGCGGGACTGCGAGTCCCAGGTTCCCCAGCGGCTGCTGAGACGCCGCACCTGGAGACTCTTCCCGGCTGGCCACGCCTCCTAGCCCTAATCAACTACATCTTCACTCCCACAGACGCGCATCGCGGGACGCGCGCGGGCGGCCGCCGGGCTAGGAGAGACCGGACCGGGCCATGCCTCTTTTGCCCCCATCCTTATCTTGTGGATTTTTAAGGTTGAACCTCATCCCATGGCAAGCAGAGAAACGAGGAGTAAGGCTGCAACTGCAGTGACCGGCACTATGGACAAATTCCTACGTAAGGTTAACCTTGTAACCGCAGAGGACATTGAACTGCTAGACAAAACAAATGATGAGGGTGTGGAAAATTGTCTCCTCCCATCGCCAGGTATTACCACGGTTACTAGTACATCGCTCTTGCTTGATGCTACACACCTATCCCTATTGGATAGTATAGACCAGACAATAGAGGCCGTACTCCAACAGCTAAGGACTCCATTATCTTTGTCTAGGGCTAGAGACACTTCGAGCATTACTAGTGATGTGGTTCATTCCCCTGTTGCAGAGCTAGTACTACATGGGGATCAGGGCGTGGTCGATATCTCACCGGAGTGCATGGTCTCACTAGAAGATCGCACAACGAAAAGGAAAAGATCCAGAAAGCCCCGAATTGCGAAAAGGGCTAAAATCGATCCTGTTCCACCAACCACGGGTGAAAGACCGGATCCACATGACATTTTAAGTGTGGGGAAAGAGAGGGTATTGTTAAGTGTTCCCACTTCCGCATCCACTCCTGTATTTACACAGCCATTTACTTTTGGTGAGGCCAACCCTAAGGCTACAGATTCCCTCATTGCTTCACTCACTGTTGTGTTTAAAAGTCTATTGAGCCCTCTCCTTTCTAAGCTGGATGCGATAGAGCACAGATTAGCAGCGATTGAGAGATTAAGTGTGGGTACCAGGGGTCAGCCCGGGCCAGGAGCAAGTGCAGCTGGGTCTTCTGCGGGGGGATCCGGAGTTTTACATTCTGACCCGGTCCTCATGACCCATGTTCCCCCACCTTCCACCATTCCTAATGGGGAAAATGGTAACCACAGTACAGATCCTGAGTCCCAAATTGCACCTGTACCACTGCCTAGGCTATTGCCACCGGTTCCTCCACCTAGGAGGACGAAGCAACTAGTACAGGCTAACCTACCCACACAGGGGATACCACCAAAGACGCTAACTAACAGTACTATTCACCAGGTTAGCCCCAAAGCGCGGCGTAGGGCAGTGAATTTACCCCCCGAAGCAGCAGGTTATACTGTTATATTGTTGGGGGTACCTGAACTGGCTAATGGTGTAATAGAGTCCTTTGAATCCCTACGTAATAAGGTAATCAGCTGGCTAAACATACAAAGGCCCCTCCCATCCAGCCTGAAAGGAGAAGTTCTTATGGTTAGAAGGGTTATGTGGGTCGGTTACACCACCAAGAAAAGTGAGGGGGACTGTGTAATTGTTAGTTTTAGGAACCCCCAGGTTGTTTCATATATCTGTAATTGGTTTGGCAATACCGCCAATAGATCGATTGAACTCGTCCCTCTCTCATATTTCTATCCTAATCCCACCAAGCCATCTATGAGAAGGGACGAGGGATGGACAAAGGTGGGTTTTGCTGTGGATGGTTCTAGATACAGGCCGAGGTTTAACGCCCATTCAGCCATTGTGGACTATACACACCCCAATAGGTTTAATTTGCTGGATGAAGTAGATTGACTTAGAGGGGGTCTTCCTGTACAACCTCCCCAAGTCAATGAAAGTGATCTTGTGAGACAGGGGATGGATACTGAGGGGACTGATAATTTGAACAGAGAAATGGTCCCACCCCAGGGCGGCGGTCTGAAACCCTCTGACCATGGTGTTATTGCTGATACTGTACTCCCGAGCTCAATGGTTGGCACTTCATTCCCTCAAGCGCTTTGCGCTCCAAACTTAATACTCACTACTGGACTCACTTTGGGAATGCAAGATTGCCCTTCCCTATCCCTATCTACGGGTACTAGACTTGAAACTGTTGAGGGGCCTACTCCTAAACCGAGCCCCGAAAGTATAAAGGTTCTCTCCTGGAATGTGGCTGGTATTGCAAATAAAATGCACACACCGGATTGGGATCTTTTAATAAGTAGCAGTGATATCTGCCTCTTCCAGGAGACGTGGGCTAGGGAATCCATGAGCAATGTGGGCTTTGCAGTGTTCGAAATCCAGGCTAAATGGAGTGGAAAGGGGAGACCTTCGGGGGGTTTGGCGATCTGGGTGGCTAGCCACACTGGCTGTACTGCGGAGAGCATTCCAACGCTCTCGGAGGACATCCAGTGTGTACTTCTTGGGTGGCCCAAAGCAGTGAAACTGGCGATCATACATTTTTATTCTCGCCCGGTCAGTGTGGCTAAGGAATCGCCTACCCTGGAGGATCTTGCGTCCTTCTTGGACTCACTGCCCAACGATTACAAAATTGTGCTGGGTGGTGACTTAAATTGTCATTTTGAACCCCTGGAATGCTTAAGGGAGGGTGCTCTCACGGCCGAAGACGATTACTGGGGTGTTCCACCATGTTTATCCCCTCACCCCAAATCCTGGTCCCCACTTGTTGTGCAGATCATGTCCCTCACTCTAAATTATGCATTGAGGGCTTGTAATGGCCGTACCCCGTCAGACCGCCCCTCAGCGTGTACCTTTAACAGGAAAGGCCACGAATCCAGGTTGGATTACATTCTTGTTGACATTGGTTCATGGTCCCAGGTCCTGGACTTTAGAGTAGTTCCTAGAACCGATAGCGACCACAATGCTCTTCTTTTAGACTTGAAACATCCAGCACCTTTTGCTGAGTCGCTAACTATCAACCACAAGGATGACCCTGGAAACTTGACCCTTAGTTCCAACAGGCGCAGGGTAAAATGGGGGAAAATAATCAGCACAGAGGATAATTTAAGGAAAATCTTTGATATTGCAATCCCGAAGTTTGTAGAGTTGGAGGATTTAATTAACCAACCTAGATCCACTGATTTTAACCACAAACTGGGTTGCATACATGCTAACTTAGTAGGTTTACTAGCAGAGGTTTTCTACCCTGTGGCTGTCCCTCGGCGTAATCAGACCCATACTTCAGCCTGGTACAACGCTTCCTGCCGTAAGGCTAAGAAGGAATTGATTGAAAATATGAAAGCAGGGTCAGATAAGGGCTTGGTTGCTAAACTTAGACGGGATTACAAGGATGCCATTGCTTTTGCAAAAAAGGAGTGGGACTGGAATCATTGGCATGATCTCTCCTCTGCATTAGAAACCAGAGACTCAAAAAAATTCTGGTCCCTGGTAAATAATGGCACAGGAGAGGCCAGAGCTGCCGTGGAGCCAAATATTGCACCATCTGTCTGGGAAGCTCACTTTGGTAAACTCTATCAGGATACTGCATTGCCCACCAATGAAGTGGCCACTGACGATACATTCACCCCTACAGTTGGTTTGGAATTCAGTCTTGGTGAGGTGATTGGTGCAGTACAGAGACTGTCAATGGGAAAGGCTCCGGGTTTGGACAGGCTGCCTGGGGATCTCTTTAGACAAAATCCTGAGGTCTGGGGTCCGTATCTCCTTATTTTGTTCAATGCCATTCTGGGAGGTATGGAAATCCCCTGTACTTGGCTGGGAGCAGAGATAGTCCCAATTTACAAAAAGGGCTCCCCTCTCCTCCCTGCCAATTACAGGCCGATCAGTCTCATAGACGTCCCCCAAAAACTCTTCTCCCGTCTCCTATTGGACCAGCTCCTTGATTGGATGGAGGCAAACGATATCCTTAGTCCTCTCCAGGCTGGCTTCAGAAAAAACACCTCCACCATGGACCAGATCTTCCGCCTCATCCTCCTGTATTGGAAAACAGTGAGGATTGAGGGGGGGAGGCTATACATGGTGTTCGTGGATCTGAAGTCAGCCTTTGACCTGGTCCCACGGAAAAAACTATGGGAGGTTTTAAGGGAGTTGGGTGTTCCTACCCAGCTGCTGCATGCCATAATCAGGCTCCACGATGGCAACTATGCGCAGGTTAGGTGTGGGAGGGACGGAGTGCTTTCATCGAGGTTTCCTGTTCTCAGAGGGGTGAGGCAGGGTTGCGTCTTGGCGCCGACCCTGTTTTGTCTATTTGTCAACAGCGTTATATCCTACCTTGATGACGTCAAAAACAACGACGCTCCGCTTCTGGCAGGCAGGAGGGTGCCAGCCATTATGTTTGCTGACGACACCCTCCTGCTTTCCAAAAGCCCAATGGGGATCCAAAGGATTTTGGATGGATTTGGTCTTTTCTGTAGACAACATGGTCTAGAGATCAATACAGAGAAGACCAAATTCATGATTTTCAATCCATCACTAAGGAGTAGACCTAATCCCACTCTGGGGACGGCCAGCCTGGAAAGGGTTGCAACTTTTCAGTATCTGGGGGTAACTCTGCATGAGAATCTGTCGTGGGACCCCCAGATACTGAAATCAAGGTTAAAACTGACCCAACTTTCCGGTGCAATCCTGAAGGTTGTAAATACCTCAACCTACAAACCAATAAGCCCGGCACTTGAACTCTATAAAACGCAAGCCAAAGCAGCTGCAATGTATGGCAGCGAGCTATGGGGGTACAGAGCTGGACCAGATCTTGCCAAAGTAGAAAACACCTTTCTTAGATGCCTTCTAGCCCTCCCCCGCAGCACTCCTCTGACTCCCCTTAGGCTGGATGTGGGTTTGGTCCCTATCGCTGCTGAGCTGGAGTCTAAGCCAGTAAAATTCTGGCACAGGCTCTGGTCCACCAGGGAGCTTGAACATTACAGGAATGATCTCACCCACGTAATGGCCGTGAACCACGGAGATAGAATCCCATGGCTGACCTTCGTTAAGAAGGAATTATATCGTTTAAAGCTGCCTGAGCTTTGGGAGACTCCAGAACTGGGTTGTCAGAGGTTATCCCGGAAACGCTTAGCCCAAACCTATAAGGAAAAAAGCCTTGAGTCACTTATGACCTCGACTACTAACGGCACCCTTACCGAACGCTTTTTGCAATCCAAAAATTCCTATGAATTTGAGGCTTTTATGGACATTATTTTCCCAATACAAGCTAGAAAACTGTTTGTTCAGTGGAGGCTGGGTACTTTACCTATTAAAATCTTTACTTCAAAGTGGCTTCCAGGGGAAGACAAGACCTGCCCGGGTTGTAACTCCCATGATGAGGAAGAAACCCACCTCCTCTTCTTTTGTCCGGCATACTATAGACCAAGGAAACATTGGCTGGTCCCCCTATGCAGGAATTTGGGTTTCAGGAGCCACATAGAAGCTTATAGAGTTTTGAGAACTAGTACTCTGCCCCACATAGTCTTTGCCATGGCCAAATTCATTATGGCTATGTGGCGCATTAGGAGAAAACTGTTAAATACTTAATACCTCAAATCATGATTTTGTTTTTAAATATGGACTGTGATCTTTTTAATAATTCATGTATGTTTTCCCCTTGATTATGAAATGTTTTATCTTTTTCCCCATCTTGTTTGAACGGCATGTAATTACTTTATGTAATGTGTCTCCAAAATTGTTGTTAAATGTATATTTATGTATCTTTTATGGTCTTATAGACCGAAATAAAGAATTTTGGATTGGATTGGAAAGAGGGAGCGTGCTCCAGAAGGACACAGACTGGTGCAGAGAGCGGAACACACGGTCGGCGTTGCAGACCAGTAGTTGTTCATCGGACGAGGCCACCTGGATTCCCAGATATCGGAAGGCCTCCACCTCTCATTGCAGCCCCAGGCATGGAAGGCGCCCCCCCGGGTCGACGCAACAGCCCGCCAAAGGAAAGATCAGGGACTTCCCAGGGTTAATGCGCAGCCCAGAGGCCGCACCAAAGCGGTCCAGCAACCGCAATAAAACGGGCAGCGATTCTCTCGGGGAGGCCAGATAGAATAGAGCGTCGTCCGCATAGAGGGAAATCACGCGCACGGTATCGCCCACCGTGATGCCCCACTGCTCCATCTCCGTATGAATAGAGACCGGCAAGGGCTCTATCGCCAGGGCAAACAGGAGCAGCGACAGGGGGCACCCCTGTCGAGTGCCCCGTCCCAGGGTCCACTCCTCAGAGCGGGCCAACCCAAGCCGGACCCTGGCCCGGGGTGCCCCATACAGGATCCGAATCCAATTGCAAACACTGGCTCCAGCCGTACCCTCTGGAGCACCTCCAATAGATACCCCCAGCTGACAGTGTCGAAGGCCTTAGCCAGGTCAATCGACACCAGGACTTGGGGATCCTCCCTACCGCGCACCTCATGGAGGATATGATTCAGACGCCGTAGGTTCATTGCGGTGTAGGGGCCAGGGATGAAGCCACACTGGTCCTGATGGACCAAGTGCGCCATGTGTGGGGCTAGCCGGGTGGCCAGCAGTCTGGTAAGGATTTTCACGTCTGTATTGATCAGTGTGATAGGCCGGAACGCCGCGGGGTCGCAACTATCCCCCCCTGGTTTCAAAATCATACAGACCTCCCCCTGATTCATGGTGGGCGGAAGAACGCCACACTCCTGGGCCTCATTATAGACCTGCAAACGGAGGGGGCCCAGGACATCTCCAAACGACTGTTAGAATTCCGGCGGGAAGCCGTCTCCGCCCGGGGCCTTAGCCCGCGGAAGGGCGGCCAATGCCACTCTAACCTCCCAGAGCGTTAACACAGCGTCCAACTCCTCCGCCGCCTCTCTTGAGAGGGCCCGGAGAGTCAATCCCTGGAGGTAGGGCCGGTAGGAGGCCTACGTGATCGAGGGGTCGGCAGTATATACCACCTGCAGGTGAGATCGGAGGACCTCAAGAATACCAGACCGCAAAGCAACTATCCGCTCCGGAGCAAATTCCCACCGAATAATCCAGGCCAGCAGTCGACCAGACTTGTCCCCCTCACGATGGAGACGTTGTCGATATTGGGCCAAGGTATACTTATCCAGACGCGTAAGAATGTCATGAACGGACACCTGGGCCTCTCTCTCTGCCTCCCGGTCTGAGTCAACGGGATCCGATAGAGACTGACAGCGCCGGAGTCTATCCTCCGCGTCCCGCAACTCACAGAGCAGGTGCTTCCGGACCCCATAGGTAAGGCCCATGCAGGCACCATGCACCACCGCTTTCAGGGCCTCCCATTTAGTAGAGTAGGGCAAATCACCGACCTCCCAGTTTAGATCGATATAAGTAGTCAGGGCAGTCGCCACATGGTCTTTCCCCACCTGGTCCTGTAGAAGGTCCATTGGCATCCTCCAGGTCCGGGGGCGGGGGCGGGAAGCCTGGTCAGCCCACTGTGCCACGCACGTCACTGGAGCATGGTCCGACAAAAAACGGGCCTGGTGGGTAACCGTCAAGGAGATGGACACTGCAATATTGGCAGCAAGGATGTGGTCCAACCTACTATGGGTGTCATGCGTCGGGGTATAACAGGTATATAGTTTCTGAGTGGGGTGACCCATGCGCCACACATCTACAGCTCCCAAATTAAGCAGCACTTCCCGGAGGAGCGCCGTCATACGCGGTTTCGTGCCAGAGCGAGGGGGGTGCCAGTCCAAATCTGGGTCCAACACGCAGTTGAAATCCCCAAACCAGAGGAAGGGGGCGTCTAGGTCTGAGACTATGAGTTCCTGAAGATGGGAAAAGAAGTCAGGGTCATCTACGTTTGGCGCATAGGAATTTAAGAGCAGGAAATCCCTACCATCTAACTTCACCCTCAGAAACATAGCGCCGTCCTCACCCACAGTGATCCTAGGCTCCTCAGGGCCAGCTGACTCCGATCGGCGCCTCCGCCTGTTGCGGCGACCCCACGACGGCCTGGTCCCCAACCTCTCACGGAAGCCTCCACATTCCCCCGGTGGAAGGTCGTCACCTCTGATCTCCAGCCACTCCCATACCTCCGCCGGGGATTCGAAGAAGTGCGCTTTTCCTTGCGAAAGTACCTTTAGCTTTGCTGGGTACAGAAGCATACGCTGTAGCTTCATCTCCTGCAGCTTCTGTTTGACCCCCAAATAGGACTTCCGTTGCTCCTGGACTTGTTGGGAATAGTCGGGGTAGATGGACACCCGGCTATTCTCGATGGTGAGATCCGCCGTCTCCCTTGCCGCCCGTAGGATGCAGTCCCGATCCCTATAGTTGAGGATCTTGGCGATCAGAGCCCTCGGAGGCGCTCCCGGACGGGGCGGCAGGACCAGAGCACGATGCGCCCGTTCAATAACAAACACATCCGAGAGGCCCTGTGGACATAGCATCGTTCGGATCCAAGTCTCTAGGAATCGCTCCGCATTTCCAGCTTCCAGGCGTTCCGGCACCCCCAGGACCCTTATGTTGCTTCGACGCGCCTGCCCTCAGCCCTCCGCTCCAAAGCATGTGTAGCGGCCGTGAGGTGCGTGACAGTCTTCTTGAGGGAGGCGACCTCTCCTTGCAGTTCTGTAATATTACCCTCGGCGTCTGAGACTTTATCCGCCACCTTCCGAAGGTCCGTACGCAATAGATTAACGTCAATGGAGACCATCTCAATCTGCCGCTCCAACGCAGAATGGGAGCCCTGAATTGCCTTGAGCAACTCCGCCCGGGAGGGCTCACCAGGATTGCCCGCACCGTCTTCCGGGCCGGATTGGCGTGTAATCTGTTGGGAGGGCAGCCGCTGCGTAGTATACTGTGTGATCGTGTTGGGCTGGGTGGTGCGCGACATCCTGTCCTTGCGCATCTCCGGGGCCCAAGGCGTCCCGATGCGGACTCCAATGGGGTGAGAAAGGCCTCCTCCAGCCACGTACGTTCCAAATCGTGGCGTAAGTAGCACTCACAGGGCTAGAACAGTCCGTACAGGCCCCCGCAGTGTAGAACTCCCAAACACCCTCCAGACGGAGGCTGCCAATCCTGTAACACAGAATCATTCCAGTAAATAGAAGCTGAATGTTTGTCTCTATTCCAACAGGCAGGCCAAACCTTTCGAGCCATCAATAGGGATAAGTCACCTTTGGCCACACATTTGAATGTTTGAATGATTACTCTATGAGTGTTACTAACTGGTAATGAATTGTTACTATGGATCTACCAGCCAGGGCATAGAAGGTTTCTACTTGGGTCTATGTAATTTTCAGATTCAAAGACAACTTCATCACATAAAGGAAAAAGGGTTTGCTGAGAAGACTTAAGGTAGGGAAGCCGACAATTGGTTAGGCACTCACGATTAATTTCTGTTGAGCAGCCATCCACAAATTTGGTTTCTGGTTTTGTCTTGTAGAGTCTTTTTTGGTCCTGAGGAGAACCCCTACCAGTTTTAGGGTTCGAAACGCGTCGACCTTGTCCCAAGTCACACGAACTAAGGAGTCGTCATTGTTTCTTTAGTTTAATTCAAAGTTAAAAATCTTAAAATTACTAGAAATGTTTGTACAATCAATTTCATTCCTGAAGTGTAATTTGTAATTTTTGATTTCATTATAGTGTGACTACGGACTATTGTACAGTGTGTATGTTGAGTTTGAAAGAAGTATGTATGTGGTGTAAGTGAAACGTTTTCAATTGTAAATGTATTGTTTATTGTGTATATATTTGTATATATAATCAGTCTTTTGTCATATAAGGTTTGTTGCACAAAGAATATTTTTCAAAAATTAATTTAAAAAAAGAAAAAACGCCAGCCATATCATTAAATAATGCAAAATAATGATTAGACGTTTATGTTTTATTCATAAAGGTCACTATCAAGTATTGGTTTCAAATTATTATCAGTCCTGGCACACATATTGTTCTTTAGATTGTTTTGACTTAGCCTGACTAACTTCGAGTCAAGGCTCATTTCTGTTTTTTTAGTATGGGCCCCCCCCCCCCCCCCCAGCAGCGACAACTAAACACATCAGTTTGATGTGCGGGCCCTCGGGAGGGAAGAACAAGACAACCTCCCCCTCTGCACCAGCAGCGCCGTCGAAGGGAGGCCACAGGTCAACAGGACCACCACGTCACCTGACCACCACCAATTGCGCCCACGTGTAGAGGGAACCGGCCCTTCCTGGACCAGCTCCAAGGCATATGTTGCAGGGGGTCTCCTCAGATGAGATCCCAGATCACCCAGGCCGCCCAGGCCACACAGAACGTCATACAAGTGGGGTAATCCTCGCTGGGTATCAGGACAGTCCCAGGCGCAGGTCAGAGCCGCTGCCAGCCCCCGTCAGGAGCGTTCGGCGGCCGAGTGACACTTGCCAGGCAGAGGATAGAAGCAACAAACCTAGAGGGGCACAAGCCACACAAACGCACGCATGCAGGGCGAGCAAATCCCTGCAGGGCACAAAGTCCCCCAGCCACGCAGCCCCCACGTCATATAGGATCGCACAGTGGGGTGAAGAGCCTAGGGCAGGATCACGTGCCGCAGTGTCCTCAGCCTTGTCTCTTCGGCACCCGGGGCCTCCTCCAACGGGGCCACCAATGTCGCAGTGGTGCACTAGAGCCGCGATCCCCGCAGCAATCAGATCGGGGCCCTCCGGCACTCAAGATGGCCGCTCCGCTCCAGGGAAATGGTGATGCCTCGGCAAGGGGGGCCACCGTCCAGGCCACCTCTGACGCTCAGTGTCCCCGCCGCTCCGCCTCCTGCAGAGCACCCACCGGGGCACCGGAACCCCCAAGACAAGGAGGGGCCCCCACACAGGCCGGCGCAGCTATGTCCGAGGCTCCCCACACCACGGCGGAGTTAGCGTCCAAGGGTGAGGGGCATCCGCCGCGACCGGCTCTGGGGCCTCCAGGCTCACCGCAGGCCAGCCAGTCCCTTCTCAGGAGTCCCCGGCAGTCCCCAGGTCACAACGACAAGGAGCCCCAGGTGTCAGCAGGCTCCGATGTCCAGATAACGACTCCGGTTCCCCCCGGGGGCCACAGGCAGGGAAGTCCGCCACTCCACTCACCCACCTGAACAGGCCGCAGACCCCAGCCCCGCTTAGCTAGAGGCCGGGTCCCCAGAGCACTGGCCACTTGCAGGGATATTCCGCCCCGGGGCTCACCGCCACCATCCGCCGCAGGGATCACCAGCGGGAGGGGAAGCTCCGACACCGATTTTTGCACGTTTCTGAGCCCAAGCAGGATAATGAAACAGGATTACAGGGTCCGCAGGACGGGAGCTGGCTGAGCTCACGTCCTGTCGGCCATGCTGCTTGGCCACGCCCCCCGTTAAGTGACGTAGTTAGTTCTTAGCATCACTTTGTTCGGAAAGACTGTCAGGTAAGGAGGCTGTCATGACAGTGCCTGCAGTTCAGTGGTCAGAAAGAACAGGGCGCCAGGCGGGAGCGTCTGGCGACGTTTTTATCCACCGGGGCCCCTGTGGCTGGCCGCGACCAACTGCCCAAGAGGACATCGGTAAGGGCGTCATTGAAGGGAAGCAGCGGCTCCGACAAAGTAGACGTTGTCTGGAGCACCTCGGTGAGAAGGTTGGTTTTGAGGGCCACTGCGGGGAGGGCGAGGTTGAGGGCCTCGGCAGCCCGACGGAGCACCATCTTGTAGGAAGCGCCCTCCTCCATCGTAGGTGGGGAGAGGCAAACCCCGTGTCAGAAGAGACATCGAGGTCGCCAGCGTCCTCCAGGTCGTCCACCCAATCCTGCTCGGAGTCACACTCCCGGGCAAGAGGGTCCTCGGATCCATCCCAGTTCTCCTCCGCTTCCGGCCCCGGAGGGGCCGGTCGTGGCGGCAGAGCCGGAGAAGGGATGAATGGCGTTGGAAACAGCACCGAGAACGGCGCGGGCCAGGGTCAGACTCGCGCCGCCTCCCAATGCAGATCCCAGGCCGGAACAAAATGGTCCTGGAACCGGGCAGGGGTGGAATAAACAGCACCCAGTGCGCCGCCGGGGTTGGAGCAGAGGGTAGCGCCAGGGCTGGAGCAGGCAGAGCCGCACCACGTGGCGCAGAGGCCGGAGCCAACGGCGCAGGACGCTGTGGCGCCAGGGCCGGTGGCAGAGCTGCCGGGCCAACAGGATCTGGACACTGGACCGCGGGGAGCAAGGCGCGCCGTCAGGAGACTGAGGCCTGAAAAGGCAGTCCATGGCAGCAAGAAACTCGTGCACCTGTTCGGGGGTCGCTGACGGACCCGGGTATGGCGGGTAGGCCGTGGGACTCCCATGCTCCAGAGGAGCTGCAGGGGCAGGAGCCCCTGTCCCCCTTGTCCACCTCCGAGGAGCGACGGGGGGACGTCGGAGAGCGAAAACGCTTCTTCGACTTCTTTTTAAGGTGTCGCTTACCGGAATCCGAAGGTGAAGCCTTGGAGCCCAAGGAGCGACGGCTCCTGTCCCGCGAGCGGTCCCAGGAACGGCCCCTAGACCCAGAGAAGCCATGCGACGAATGCCGAACCTCCAGCAATTTCCGGCACGGCTCCCGCAATGCCTTGGGGGCCATGGCTCGACAGTCCCGGCAGACCCGGGAGTAGTGGTCTGTCTCCAGGTAGTAGAGGCACTCATCGTGGGGGTCCACAATCGACATATTATGGCGGCATGCCCCACAAGACTTGAAGCCGGGCATCTCTACGTGCACCAGGAGAAAAAAGGGGAGGCAAAAGTCTCAAGAGTAGTCAAAAAGTGACTAAGGTACGTGTTCAATCCGGATCTGCATTTGCTGGCGCGGAAAAAAGAAAGAACTGACGTCAGCGCGCATGGTACTCTCGGTGACGTCATCTTGGCGCTGATGACGCTAGTGATGTACGCGGAGCCTTAGGACGCCGCCTACAGGCGCGCAGGGGTACTGCTAAGCAAAAATGTTCCGGATCCAGTCTGACGCCTGGGGATATTCTAAGGTAAGGAATCTATCACTAACATGTCTATTTCAGATTTGAATCCCTTTTTTGGACCAACCAGTGTCTACAGACTGATTGCAACATTGGGAGCACCATTAAATATTGTTCATGAAAGGAGCATCAGTTAAGCTCACCTAACACGGACACATGGTTTGTGGGCATGCAAAGGTAGAACTAAATCAGATTGTCCAAGGCACTACGCATTCCATAATAGACTGAATAAGAGCATAACGGATTACATACTAGTGGTTCAGGAAGCGGTCATATTTCTTTAACTCTACAGAGGTCATGTGCAGAGTGGGACCACGACTATGTGCTCAAGGTCAGTCAATAGGTAAATCGCGGTTGCAATTTTAAAAAAAAGGGGGGCCCTTCCCAGCGGACCCTTAAGAAACCCCATAGAGGACAGAAGGTTGGAGAGCCACCCCACCCGTGGATACCCCAAGAACGAGGATACCTACACCAAGGAAGCCGGGTGCATAGGGGCAAAGTGGTGTCGGAAACAGCCGTAGACCACGATGAAGAACTTCAGGGAAGATGCTGCTTCTGAAGAAGGTGAAAGAGTATGGTGGAATCCAAAGGTGGATTCAAGATAAGAGGTACCTACAAGCAGAGGGGACAGAGTCAACGCCACTCAGGAGTGACCAGGTGGACGAATGCCCACTGATGTCGGAGATACAGGCGAGGTTGACAATGCCCTGGAAGTTGCAGCTGTGCAGACTAGGTGAAGCTGTAGAAGACCAGGAGTCGTTCACGAGCTGTCCCACGTCGGATGACGAGGGCCAATGGGTCAGTGTCCGGCAGGGGCACCAACAAGCCTTGTCAGTGGCAACCAACATAGTTGAACAAAAAAGGTGCAGGGTCGGGACCAGCAAGATCCAAATGACTCACCACGAGCAGGTAAGTCAGAGCAGGCCCCCAGCAAGCAGGGGAGCCCACAGGAGTCGAAGAAGACCCGCTAGAGGACCCACAGGCCAAAGGCATAGGAGTCGCAAGAGGACCTCGAGCAGCTTACCTGAGGATGAAGGCCCATGGTCAGAAGGATGCGCTGCAGGCAAAGATCTTGCCTGCAGGAGATGCTTGAGGCTGGAGCTTCTTGGAGCCTGAAGATCTCTGGAGGAGAGAGTAAACAAGCCATGGCAACGGCAAGTCGACACTGTGCAGAGGGGTTCTGTTCCAGCAGTTCCGATGAGGGATACTGGCCTCAAACTGAGAAGACAGTGCTGGGCTCAAGGGAGTTGCAGAACCACTACCTGTGATGCTGAGCCTTTCGGAGTCTAAGGGAGCCCAGGATCAGCAGACCAGTCAGCTGTGTTGCGGTGTCTGCAGATGCAGGGGAGTGACTCCTTCACTCCAAGAGAGATTCTTTCGAGTGTCTTGGATGTCCACAGGTCCTATGGAGAACCTGTATGAAGCACAGGCTCACAGTCTTACCAGTTGCAGTCTTAGTTCCCAACACGAAGTCCAGCGTGGTCCAGAGTGCCCAGACGGTTGAAGTTGATGTGTTATGTGATCTGAATCTTGTCCCACGACGAATATAGGGGCTCACCCACAGTTAAGCCCTAAATACCCTAAGGAAAGGGTTGGAAAGAATCAGGACTTCCCCCCAGCGGAGGGGCTGGACAGCGGGGAGAATACTCCTGTGTCCTTTATCCAGTTTCGCGCCAGAGCGGCAGCCAACAACTCCCTGAACTGGTTTGAACGGGTGTATGCAAGGAAGGTACCAAATGTGCCCTTCAAGCAGTCTAAGTGGCGCTGGCAAGCATCCCACCTTGTCCCAATACATTAAGTGCTGTCTAGGAGGTGGTCACACCTCCCTGTGACAGTATACCCATTGTCCTGCCTGTAGGAGAGTAGGGTCTGCAATCCTATGATCACCCAGATTTTTGCTTTTTGCTTCACTGGTTTACGACTTTCCCTGGCTGTGGGCCTGCTAATCAGACCCACAGCCTAGCTGTTCTCTCTAATCCAAATTGTACCCAGGTACTGAATTGGATACTGAGTCACCTTATCAGTCCCTGTACAGAGTACCTTAGGTGCCCAGGGCATAGGTGTACCCAGGGCCTACCAGGGGCTGCAGCATGTATTATGCCACCCCTGGCTGGCCATCCAAATCTGACACAACTGGCTGCACGACAGCTGGGGCAAGGTGGTGTAATCAGCCTTTGCTTTAGATATAGTATTCCTATATCTAACCCTAAAATGGGCACACAGATCTCCTATCAGTCACTCCTATGGCAGGCCTTGACAATCCTGAAGGCAGAGTGCTTGGAATCGTGTGAGATAGTGCTCTGGCATGAGCTGAGCCTGTCTGCGGCTTTCGGGATCCATCCCTTAGCCGTTTCCATGATATCGCATACCATATACTCTTAAGTGCATTATAATCCTCGCGGTTATATGCCAACTCTGGTATCGCTTTATCAAAACATGTCGAGTAAGGTGTCATACGAATTGGAATACTAACCCCTCGCCAATTCTGGCGACGGGGTTAGCATTCCACCCTTCTAGAGGGACACGACATGTATGTAACCTGTAACCCCGGTTAAAGTTAGACAGAGCCTTAGCTCCACAAAATGGATGCTGCCACCGAGACACAAGTCTGCCCTCCTGCTGCTGGGAGTCCTCCCAGCCCAGGAGGCAAGGACAAAGGGTTTCCTGCCAGGGGCGGTGCCAGCACCGTCCCAGACAGGATTTTGTGTATCCTAGGTAGGCAGGGCTTTAGAGGAAGGTGACTGCAAGTGGCACCCCGGTGCTCACTGTGCATAGGCCGGCTGGAACCAGTTCCAGGGGCACTCCAGCCCCTGATCTGGGGAAAGCCCGCCAAAGGAGAGGGGTGTAACCACCCCCCTCCTAGTCCCACCCCTAGGGCAGGACTTAGTCGCGTGCCAGCCCCTTTTTGCAGGATAAAGGTAGGAACTGGCCCCCTTCCAAATTAGATCATCTTTGAATCCTGAAACTACTTTCCACGAAAGGAACTCAAGACTTCTTCCCAAGATTCTCCCTTGTGACTAAGGAGTAGTCACCCTGCAGCAGCAGGCACCAACCAAGCATCGCGGTTTGTTGCCAGTCTCTCCTTCGGATCAAGACTGCTCCAGCACGACGAGAACCGGCTTCCCTGGCACCTCTGACCTCAACCTACATCATCAGCCCAGCTGTGATCCGTGGGTGTGACGAGACCTCGAGGGACCGGCCATCTTCAGAACTGCACGACGCTTGTCCAGCACGACCACCGAGTGACCCTCGACCGAGTGCTTTGGGGTAAGAGAAGCCCCGACCCTGAGCAGCTCCAGCACCGAAGTTCAGCCCCCCTGCATCCACGAGATCTGCGTGGGGCCCTTCTGCTCTTTGCTGCCAACCGCGTTGTCCAGGTCGCTTGCCCGTTGGCTAGTGGCCCCCTCACGACGCTCCACGACGACAAACACTGCTGGTCTGGTTGCTCCAGACTAGCCCTTGCTCCCCTCCAACAGAGGAGCACCCTGGACCCTCCTGGTCCACTCAAGACGCCATTTTAGGTCCACCGCGTGGGCCTTGCATTTGCCAAGACTTGTTGCCCCAATCCGGGGTCCAGCGACGTCGACAGCAGAGACCTTCGTGGGACAGCTCGCACCTCCATCCTGGTCGCCGACAACGCCTCCTGGTCCGAGAGACTGCAGAGCCCAGCAGCGCCCACTCACCTGGTCGAGGTGACTTCGCCCGGTGCCACTCTGGTGCCCATCTAATCACTGGCTAGTGATTCAGAACTTGGTCCCCTCTGCTTTCAGGTCTTCCTCTTCCCTGATCCAGGCTTGGATCCTCACGAACTTCTTCACTGGTCGCCTGCCAGCAACTCCTTTCTTCAGGCTCCTGGTTCATCAACAAAGAAACCCGACGACACTTGAACCCTATGCAGCCGCAGCCCCTGGGCTAGGTAAACCGAGTACTCCGGTGCTCCAGCGTAGGCCCACTCTCTAAGTGTCTAGATCCACTTTTGTTTTTGACCTACCTAGTCGGGTTCGCCCGAAAACACTAACTTTGCATTTACTAGGATCCATAGACTTTGTTCCGCATTACGCGTGAGAGTTCCCACTCTGCACACGACGTCCCTAGGTCTCCTGCTAGTAAACTAAAGGTTCAGTAGTCCAGTCCTAGCGATCGCAAAGCCTATGAGAGTAGTACTTACCTGCTAGTAATTTCGCATTCCACTTTTGTAGTATATGGTTTTTCGTGCCCCTCGGGCATTTGTGTAAATTGTGCGACTTAAAGTATTTTCTTAAGAGTTTTGTTGTGTGCTTAGCTCCCTGACTCATAAAGAGTTCAGGGTAGTCTTGTTATAAATAAATATCTGTTTATTTTCATAAAAACTTGTGTGGTGTCCTTTCACTTGGTGTTCAAGGGGTAATGTGATGGTAAAACAGCTGGCTTAACACGCCCTCTAGAGTCTTAGCCTTAAACTGCTCGTATCCATGCTACTAGGATAGCTGGTCTATAAGGTTGACTTACAACCAATCATCAATAAGGGTTGTTTGGACTGATACATAGTGATCACTAGAATAGTGAGCACTGCATATCAGGCCAACTTCTCACACTGCCATCCTCTGCTCAAGCTTGGCTCAGCAGTAGGAGGGCAGAATCATGTCTCTGGTCGGCAGCAGCATTAGTTTGCTGTCCAGTTCTAGAATATTGGTACCAGGAGCACTGAGGGCATCCCGGAGGAGCATTACAGTGCATGGAATCATACCTTCCACACCGGTATGATTCCAACATTTTGGATACCAAACATAACTGGTTTTGTTACAGCTAGTTTAGAGATGGTCACGTCACCACATAATGACGCATGACCACGCAATGGATCTTAATGGCTGATCCACTTACGACTAGGGAGAATAGGCTCCGAATGTTGTAGGGGTGTCCTGCTCATGCAGGAGCCCCCCACACTTAGAACAAAGCACCCTGCCTTCAGGATTGAAAGGCCTGCCTTAGGGGTGACTTATAGGTTATAAGTGCTGTGACCACAGATATAAGGAATTTTATATCTATCGTAAGTAGCACAGGCTGGAGTGGCAGGCCTGTAGTCACAATTTGAGTGGTCTCCCATGGGTGGCATTATACATGCTTCAGCCCATGGGAGACTCCTGGTGTACCTTTTGCCCTGGGTACCTTAGTACTATATAAAGGTACACCAGTAGCCAATCTGGAGTGTACCCAAGTAGTGACCATGTCCAAATTAGGATAGAAGCACAGAGACCGGGGTCCTGGTTAGCGGGATCCCGGTCAGACTAGTCAGAAAAAATAATGACACCAGTAAAAAGTGGGGGTGACCATGAAAGCAGATCCTACTTTCCTACAAATGATATAAGGGCAATATGGACCGAAGAGGGTGCTATAAAGCTCTGCTGAATAGGAAGAGGATTGAATGGGAACATCTCATGGGGACTGCCAGCAAGGACATAATTACCTTTTGGTAAATCATAGAAATTGGCAGTATTTATCATCTGTCAAAACAAGAGGTGTGGTAGAGAGTCATTACAATATGGGCTTTATAACTTGTTACATTTATCACGCAACAGTTACAACGTAGGTAAGTACCACACATGCCATTTTATGGCACTTTACAAAGTGGGTCTTTACCACGCAGATGTTTTTAAATTTACTTTAGTAAGAGAATTAAGGGGCTTTAAGAGTGTCAGGGTTGGCTAAGGACAATTAAGAGGTTTTAAGGGGTTTTTATGGCTTAGTTATGGGTAGGCTGAAATAAGGGATTTTTAGGGTTCATGGATGGACAAATAGTCATAGTCATTGAGATAGTAAGGGGTTATTAGGGCTCAGGGACAGGTAAGGGGTTATTAAGGTTCAGGGAAAAGTAAGGCTGTGGGGAATTAAGGCAACTTTTAAGGGCAGTGTGATGGGGATATAGGTAAAATTATTCATGCATGCATGTAACCATGGAAACATTTGTGGTAAAGACCAATGATGTAATACAATGTGCTGAAAACGTCAACACATTTAGAGCCATTGTAAGTGCATGCATAGGAATAACTGATATTACAGATGAGTATATCACTGAAGGCCGCTGGTTCGATGAGTTCTCCTTCATGTATCTAGACACCTCAGGTTTGCCTGCAAGTGAATTGCACCGTGAAACTATATACAACAGGTCTGGGCAAATGAAGCCAATTACATTAAAAGAAGCTCTTGGAGCAATCAGTAAGGAGAAGGGGGCAGGGCTCCCAGGCCTGTCAAAATACTGGCCCACTTACACAAAACTGACCCTAATCTTCGGGGTGCTACATTACATTCATGTGCAAAACTATATTAACCCCTCCCATACTCATGACTAGCTCAGCTCGTCATGAGCCACGGTGAGCTCGTCATGGCCCGTGGAACACTCGCACACTGGGCTAATTCTCCTGCTGTGCTGAGTGTTACATTAAACGGGCGTGGGCGTGACGAGCTCAGCTCGTCATGAGCACCGGAGCACCGTGGGTCATGACGAGCTGAGCTCGTCATGAGCATAGGGGCGCTGTGCAAGTCCCCCCCCACCCCCCAGCACAGCAGGGGAATAGCCCCAGCAGCCAAGGGGTTAACAGGTCCCCAATACCACCTTCTTGGCTTGGTGCAGAACTGTTCTATTATATAAGAAGGGTGACAGATATGATCCAGCCAATTATCAACTGATCAGTCTCCTAGATAATTTGCATAAAATATTTTGTTGTGTTGGGCTGACCAGACTTGAATCTTGAGCAGAATCTGAAATGGTCCTGTATCAGGCAGGGCTCGGAAAGAAATCTACTGTTTTTTGTTCGGTTTTAGTACTTACTATTTACATCTATGCTTGTTTAACATTTGTGCTTCTCTGTACATCGCTCTGATACCCTGACGGGTCATATTTGTGCTATATAAAACCTCGTAAATAAATAAATAAAAGGGGCACATTTGCCCAGTTGTATACATGTAAGAGCACCTCCCACTCGACCAACACTAATTCAATTTCGGCAACAACTGGCTCTATTGGGCTATCCCTTAATTATACAATATGAGAGAAAAAGCATACAGAGAATACATACATTTCATTTTTTGTGATAAAATGTATTATTTTTTCTTGATCTGTTTTTTCAGTTTAATTTTTTCAATTATATTTCTCAAATAGTGAAACATTCTTTTTTTTATGTACAATAATTCAGAAGTGACAAGACATTGTTATACTTCTATTAAATCTACAGTTCTAACAAGATTAGTGCAATAAATACTTACAAAACAACAAATTCAAAATTATCCCCATACCAAAATCACATTCGTACAAACCTCGCATACAGTCAAAGCATACCAACCAAACTCATACACACATCACATAACATTCATCATTTTCCAGCTAAGAGTTGGCTTGCAACGAAGAACTGATGGTGAAAAAAATCTTCATTAATGTCCATGGTTATGACGCCTGCAGTTGTTCAAGTGCAACAGCTCCTTTTGCAATGGAAAATGAGAGGATCTTGGTGGCCCCATATAGAAGGCTGAATTCTAGAATGCTTTTTTGTATGGAGCAGAACTTTGGGTCTATTCAAGCAACACACAATTGTCAATTAGTTGAAGACGGTTCCTTAAAAAAACTACTGAGACTTCCCCTTACATACCTACAATTCCTATGTACTTAACCTAGGGATTATAGTTCCTGTCTCTCGCACTAAGCCCAAACCACTATTGTACTGGGTCAGAGTATGGGCACACTTGATCTTTGCCGCTTTATGGATATACTTTGTGATTTATTTAGCCACACTGATAATGGATCATTGGGGTGGATTAGGCGTTTAATGGATACCCTGGGACAAACTGGTTTTAGGCATCTCTGGGAATTTCCTAATAAGATTATGCCTCACACTGCTACAGAAGTTAAAAAGCATGTATCCAGTGGTGGCAAGAGAACCATTGTAGGAAGGTAGGAACTGTTTTTATGGTTAGACCCACTTTTAGCTGGTGTCAAGTATGTTTTTTGACTAGTCTGACTTTGATTCTGCTAATCAGGATCCCCATCACTGTGCTTCCTTCTCCTTAAATTCGACCATGGTAAGTACTCTTGGGCCTCCGAAATTGGCTACTGGTGTACCCCTATAAGTCCCTAGTATATGATACTGAGGTACTCAGGGAATAGGTACACCAGGGGTCTCCAAGGGGCTGTAGCATATATTGTGCCTCCCTTGAGAGACCACTCAAACTGTGACTACAGACCTGCCATTGCAGCCTGTGTAAGCTGGTGCTGGCACCACTTAGGACAGATATAAGGTTTCTTATATCTTAGGTCACTCAATTTTAGAATACATATATCCAAACACCCAAAATGTTCGGATTTAGTAGGCAGCAAACAGGGGAGCTATTTACAGGTAGCAGTAGAGCTACCAGTACCTCATGAGCTGCTCATTGGAGAAGCCTATGCTAAAGCATGGTAATGATGGTTGTTGCTTTTTTAACATTTATATGAAATCCTTTATTTATTTGACCATTTTTATTTTTTATGGGTTGCACCGTAGAAACCTAAACTTGGCTTAAAAAAACAGAGCACTGCTGTGCAAAGATCAGCCCTCCTAATCAAGGCACTATAATTTCTTTCTTTCTGATTTTACTTTGAGCCCTTTCAACCCACATCCATTTGGCAAATGTTGAAAGAAAGCAACCCAAAAAATTATTTAAGAAACTCACATTAAACAGTAATGTTTATCACAAATTACACTGTCCGTATCTTAAAGGATACTTTAAAGGATTTGCTACATGTTTCATCGGCAAGTAGAAATTTGCAACTTTTGAAACCAAAATTGAGAAACTACAATGTTTGATCGCGTAAATAACACGAACTATGGTTTGGCAGATACAATAATGCAATTAGTTGTCATACTTACTTAAGAGGTCGTTCAGACTATTCCAGTAGTCAGTGCTTTCAGATGACTGCAAAGGCTGGAAAACCTGATGACTGGTTGAAAGCTGTTGAACAGTATTGGTCAGGTGATCAAGAGTCACTCTATGAGCAATTTCAAAAAGGCTACTACACTGTTCTCCTGAGATTCTGCTGACACCAAGACACAAGCAAGATGCTAACAGGTTCAAGTTAAAGTCCTGAAATCACAAGTAAAAAAAATTATGATTTTTACATTAAGAAGAAAAGCAATACAAACTTAAGATAATATTCAATTAGAATTGTATTCCATTTTATTTTTATTCCCAGTTCACTGTTTGAAAACTTCCATTGTTGACCTTGCCAGGAAGGTCGCTCCCCCCGCTGCAGCTCCACCTGCCTTTGCCTTCTGTTGTCCTTGTGTGCCCTTTTTGCTTCTCCTGTGCCCCGCTGCCAGTTTTGCCTTCTCCACCCCGTACCCCCTGTTATCCCTGCTCGCCCCCCTCACCGCTCCCGCCGCTGCATCTCCGCTCTCCCTCAAATTGCAGCTGCTGTGCAGCCGCGCGCAGCAGGCTCGCCGCTGGCGCGCCGCTGGCGCGCCTAAGGCGAGCCAGTCTGCGCCCGTCTGTGCCTGGACCGCGCCCAGCACCAGAACCCCTGGCCCCCGCACCAGCCATGAAGACCGCCTCCGATACGGCGTCAGCACCCTCAATGCTCTCTCAACGCAGGACAGACCCTCACCTGCTGCAGGGCCGCCTCGAAGCGCACCCACGGTCCCTTCGCCTGCCGGAACTGCAGCTTCTCCTGCATCAAAGATGCCGAGACACCGGCCACGACAGAACACAACCAGCTCCGATGCATCCTGATCAACACCCGCTCCGCACGCAAACAAGCCGTCGATCTCTGGGACCTACTCGACACCGCATCACCAGACGTCGCCTTCCTGACCGAGACCTAGATGAACAAAGCCTCCTCTCCAGACATCGCCATAGCCATCCCCGACGGATACAAGATCGCCCGCAGAGACCGCACCAACGGAGTCGGAGGAGGAATCGCCACCGTTCACAAGACTATCAGGGTCTTTACAAACACCGACGACACCCTCAGCACCGCCGAACACATGCACTGCCAGATCCACACGGACCCTAAGAGGCACCCTCGTCTACAGACCACCCGTACCCCGACCACAATTCTGCGACGCCATCGCCGACTTCATCAGCATGCATGCAATGACCTCCACCGACTACATCCTCCTCGGAGACCTGAACATCCATCTGGAGAACAACAACAACAGCAACCCCTCCACCCTCATAGACAACCTCGGACTGGAACAGCTCATCACGACGCCGACCCACATCGCCAGACACACGCTCGACGCCATCTTCTCCTCAAGCCCCCACGTCTCCTTTAGCCATGTCTCCGAACCCACCTAGACCGAACACCACTGCATCCACTTCACCTTCCGGAAACCCGTTGCACATTACCGCACCGTACAGACCCCCAGTCGCTGCTGGGGCAAAATCACCGAAGCACAACTACAGACAAACCTTGCACTCAACCCACCAACCAACCCCTCCAACCCGGACGATGGTGCGCGCTCCCTCAGGCAATGGTTGGACGACTGCGCCAACACCTTAGCCCCGCTGAAAAAGCAAATCCTCAAAAACACCAGCAAGAGAGCCAACTGGTTCAGCCCAGAACTCCTAGAGTAAAAGCGCACCTGCCGGAAGTTGGAGAACATATGGCACAGCGAGAAGTCGCCGGGCAGTCGCGCAGCCCATAAAGACGCCATCCGCAACCACCACCACCTTATCAGGACTGCCAAGAGGACCTCCTTTAAAGACCGCCTCAACAACAACGCACACAACAGCAAGGAGCTCTTCAACGTCATGAAGGAACTCTCCAACCCCAGCTCCAATGCCAACGACATACCGCCGTCGCTAGCCCTGTGCGACTCCATCGCCACCTTCTTCCATCGCAAGATCGCCGACATCCACGACAGCTTCAACCCCCGGACGACCCTAACAGGCTCCAACACGCCGGACCCACCACACCCCCCTGACCACGACCCCCTGACAACCTGGGCCAACGTGAGCATCGAAGACACAATCAGGACCATGGGCCCAATCCACTCCGGCTCGCCGTCTGACCCTCTTCCACACCATATCTTCAACAAAGCCGGCAACTCCTTCACACCCCACCTGCACAACATGATCAACCTCTCCTTCGAGACCGCTACCTTCCCTGAGAGCTGGAAGCACGCCGAGTTCAATGCCCTACTGAAGAAACCCAAGGCGGACCCAAGCAAACTCAAAAACTCCTGCCCATCTTCCTGCTTCCGTTCCCAGCTAAGGTCATCAAGAAGATAGTCAACACCCAGCTCACCCGCTACCTCGAAAACATCAGCATCCTGGACCCCTCCCAGTCATGATTCCGCAGAACCACAGCACCGAGACCACCCTCATCGCCGCCAAAGACGACATCAGGATCCTACTGGACAACAGCGAGACGGCGTCCCTCATCCTTATGGACCTCCCCGCCGCCATCGACACCATCTGCTACCGCACACTAGGCACACGACTCCACGACGCAGGGATCCGAGACAAGGCCCTGGACTGGATCTCCTCCTTCCTCTCCGGCAGGACCCAGAGAGTCTGCCTCCCCCGTTCCGATCCAACGCCTCCGAGATCATCTGCGGTGTCCCGCAAGGATCCTCCCTCAGCCCGACGAAGTTCAATATCTACATTGCGCCTCTCGCACGCATCGCTCACCATCACGACCTCAATATAATCTTCTACACCGACGACACACAACTGATTCTCTCCCTCACCAAGGACCCCCTCACCTCCAAATCCAACCTCCACCAGGGAATGAAAGCCGTCGCATTCTGAATGGAGGATTGCCGCCTTAAGCTGAACACAGACAAGACGGAGATCCTCATCCTCGAGACCAACCTCTCAGCATGGGACGACTGCTGGTGGCCCGCATCACTGGGGACACCCCCCGCACCTACCAACCACGCCCGCAACCTGGGAGTCATCCTCGACTCGAAACTCACCATGACCAAACAAGTCAACGCTGTCTCCTCCACCTGCTCCAGCACGCTCCGTATGCTCTGCAAGATCTACATATGGATCCCGACAGACAAGGAAAACAGTCACCCAGGCCCTAGTCAGCAGCAGACTCGACTACGAAAACGCCCTCTACGCCGGCGTCCCGACCAAGCTCATCAACAGACTGCAAAGAATCCAGAATGCCTCTGCACGCCTGATCCTCGACGTCCCATGCCGCGACTACATCACCCCCCACATGAGGAACCTGCACTGGCTCCCCGTCGACAGAAGAATCTCCTTCAAGCTCCTGATCCACACACACAAGGCACTCCACAAGACCGGCCCAACCTATCTCAACTGTCGACTCTACTTCTACGTACCCAACAGGAATCTCCGCTCCGCAGACCTCTCCCTGGCCACTGTCCCACGCATCCGTAGAACCACAGCCAGAGGCAGATCCTTCTCCCACCGTGCTGCCAAGAGCAGGAACACCCTCCCCCTCAACCTACGACAAACCGAAAACCTTGTAACCTTCAGGAGACGACTCAAGACCTGGCTGTTTGACCAGTAGCAACAGCACCCCACCCACTCCCCACCCTCAGCGCCTTGAAACCCTTGCAGGCAAGTTGTGCGCTTTAGAATTATTTGATTGATTGACTGTACATATCCTGCCATTTCGTGGAATGGGTGTTAGAGCTGGACGTTAGAATGAATAGCCCCCTCGAGATCAAAGCAGAATAAGACGCGTCAGGAGAGCTTATGCTGTTATTTGATAACTTGCTGAGTTGCTGTCACTACTCTGAAGCGCAAGTTGTGAAAACAAGGAATGGCCTATTCCCTTATGAATGGGTATTTCTAAAGAGAAAAAAAATGACATTACTCTGCTCCACTTTAAATGAAAACGGAGCTGATATTTTACACAGAGTATTTTATCACCTTAATTCCTGCCGCCCACTCAACATCCTGAAGCTATAGCATGAATATGAATGGACTACTACCAACCCTAGGCTAGGTGTTTAATGACAAAGTGCATTTTCAAATTAAATTATATCACAGAGAATTCATAGCCAATTTACGTATAGACATCTGGATCTAACTAGGTTAGCACCCATTTTCCCACTTTATTCACGGCCTCCGAGCACCTTATCAAGTAGAATTTTAAGACAATAAACAATGTGGCTTATCAGTGCAATGAATAGAATCTTTATATCCCAGGCCATAAGGTGAGGTTGAAGACTTTTCTTAATGCAAAGAAAACACAAGGTCCTCAACTAAGAGGATTATTCCCCAAACAGTTGATGAGCTATTTCATGTCTTCCCTCAAATGCGGGTAGGCAATGATGTCTTAGCTATTACAGCTTTCAACCAATCAAAATTTAGGTTGCACAAAGAGATCAGAAGAAGTAATGACAACTTATCTATAACAAAGGATCACCCTCAATTTCTTATCAGGGATGACTAGTGGTTTCCATTTTACAACAGTATCTCACTGGAGTATTGCTCGTGGATAGTGGGGTAATTGCAGTCCAACTGGTTTCCTGTCTCGGGTTGGCACAGTGACTGAGTCCCTAGTGCCAGGGGTCTAGAAAACCGGACTCTGCATTCTAGAGAGATCTAGAGAACATATCACACCTAGGTGACTCGATATAGATGCTTTTTAACGCTAATCAATAAGGCAAGGATGCCAAATTGATGCAACCTGCTCCAGAGTAAATTTCTATTTATGGGATCAGAAGCAGTTTAAAAATCAATTGTTCTCCCATCATTTTTTTGTTTAAATGTGTTTTTATTGTTTTTTCAATTTAGCATTATATCATAGACTACTGGCAATACTGTTCCAAAACATTTATAGTTTGACACCAGTTTTACATCCGTATCAGCGTTCCAGTAATTAACACACATTTAGTTCAAATAGCTATTCATCATGAGTTTAACTGGTGTTCCTCTGTAGAGTAGATATTACAATCTAGGAAAAAGATAATTAAATTGTTTAAAACATAACATGAATATAACCAGCTTTGACCTCACATTGGCTACTGAACTTCAAATTATAATTCGTTATACAATATACCACTATGCACTTTCCATTTCCTGTAGCTGCAAACTCCATCCACTCGCTTGCACGCCGCGATTGGACTTATTTTGATCTTATGGCCTTTCGTCTTACCATGTGCCCACTATGTCAGGATTACAGTGTATTCACTGTGCGCTCTTGAACCATAGCTAGTGAGGGGGTGTGCATCCAACTTCGGATGTTCGCTGCTGGACGGGCCAGCAACGCAGGATCTGCAATCTAGTTGTGCCTACTGAGTCTGGCCCACAGTTCGGTTAGGAGAGGGAGAAGGTTCAACATTCCGGTCCCGCCATATAATACGAAAGTCCGCTAGGATCGCATCCTAACACACCACAAGTAGCTGCTTACGAATGCCTATTGCATCCTCCGGACGCAGTGCTATACTCGCTTCGTGATCAGCCTCTTGGCCACTATGAGACCCAGATCTATATAACGTGACGATATTTTATGTTCCTTAGATCTGTGATACGGTCTCAATGCACAATTGTTCCCCCATCATTATGGAAGCCTGTTTGTAATTAAGGATGAGGTGGTTTTCATTGGTCTATTCTTTCACATCTACTAGTAGCATGGAAGAATGCAATTTAGCATACACATCGATTAGAGCAATCATTCTATAAAGTTTAGGGTCTGTTAAGAGCCCTTTTTAAACAAGCATTTGCAATCCAATAGGTCTCACATTATTAAAGTTTGAGCTATTGGCATTGCTAAATAATGCAACACCAATTGCAACAAAAGTCAATAAAAAGAAGGGAAAAAAAGCATATTTATTTTTGTCGCAATGGCAGCATACTGCGTTTTAGATGAATATGTTTAAAAGTAAAGTCCTGAAAAAATAAACGGAGATGCACTCCCTTTTTTTTGATGATTATTCTGAATTATTTAATCACTCTTCAAACTATGAGTCATAAATTAAACAGCGTGCTGAAGAGGTAGCACGGTTGTCTTCCCCGTGCCTCTACTTAAACCTCCCTATCTTGAGACCGTAGGTCCCAACCTCTACGCACTGTAGCCTAAGGATATACCTTTTTTAAATTTTACACAATATATACAAATAATCATCGGTAATTCATAACATTCTGTACTTTTTATTTCGACACCAAAATGTACTCTTATGAAGTTAGACTCATCCTCATCACAAAAAACTAAGAATTACATTTCATTTCTCATGCATTTAAACCATACAAAATTTTAATTTCCAAAAGTTCTTCTGTGTTTCCATTACAGGTGCTCAATGCATTTCGGGTCATGCTTGACCCTTCATCAGGAGCTAATGATTTCTAGAAAACAATGCAATACAACGATCAGTAACCTCTCCTAGCTGGAGAATTTCAGACATGTTTTACAATTATTATGAACATCAATGCATAGTGCCATGCTATGAATACCATGAAGGAATACCAACAGTGTGTGTGAAAAACTTCCACCGCACCCATGTGCTGAAGAAAACAAAAACAAGAACCGAACATCCATGCTTATGCTTACATGAATCCTGCCACTAGTGCATCTTTACCATCTGTGGAAAAAACAACCTCTGTAACCTGCTGTGTTCAAACTCTGCCTCTCTAAACATACCAATAATCAAAGGGTGCTCTTACCTATGCTCCACGCCACATTGGATTCATGTAAGCATAAGCATGGATGTTCAGTTCTTGTTTTTGTTTTCTTCAGCACACGGGTGCGTTGGAAGTTTTTCACACACACTGTTGGTATGCCTTCATGGTATTCATAGAATGGCACTATGCATTGATGTTCATAATAATTGTAAAACATGTCTGAAATTCTCAAGCTAGGAGAGGTTACTAATCGTTGTATTGCATTGTTTTCTAGAAATCATTAGCTCCTGATAAAGGGTCAAGCATGACCCGAAATGCATTGAGCACCTGGAATGGAATCACAGAACTTTTGGAAATTAACATTTTGTATAGTTTAAATGCATGAGAAATGAAATGTAATTCTTAGTTTTTTGTGATGAGGATGAGTCTAACTTCATAGGAGTACATTTTGGTGTCGAAATAAAAAGTACAGAATGTTATGAATTACCAATGATTATTTGTATATATTGTGTGAAATTTAAAAAAGGTATATTCTTAGGCTACATTGCGTAGAGGTTGGGACCTACGGTCTCAAGATAGGGAGGTAAAAGTAAAGTGCGCCATACTGTGATCGCTACAATAGTAAACAAGTACTGAAAAGAAAACCAGGAAGGACAGCAGCAATAATGGGAGGGAGAGGGGTGCGTCTGCGAGTGAAGAGGCAAAAGATGGGAAACCAAAAGAAACAATCTGATGTCACCTGAAAGGGAGCAAAGCACCCAAAGGCAGGGCAGATGATACTATTGAGCAATCACAGTAAAGGAATTTCCAAAAAGCAGGCCAGCCAACCAAAACCGCTGGGCAAAACTAAAGACCATTTTCTGAAAACATGTCTCAAAGAGACAGCGCTGCCTAGGCGAGTACTAAAAAGACCAAGCTGCAATCCACCTAACCAAAGCAAACAGTAGACCCAAGGAACACCACATTTGCCCATTTACAATGGAGACATGTTGCATACATCCAAACAATACGCCCTACTAAAGTGGGCAAAAAAACGGCCTGCATTCAACTACTGTGATCAGATTGATAAGCAGGTCTTCAGAGGCAAATGAAGAACCGCTCAACACAGACCACTGCCTCCTGATTAAGACAATTCATCCAGAAGTGTGATTTAATTACTGCATAGTGAATGAGGACTGTTTCTAGATGGAATGAAGAACATTAGCTTTTGACTACTTTTGTGACCTCGCAAGTCTTACAATTGGTCTTATTTGCATACATTAAACATTTCACAAAAAGAGTTTGTTGAAAACAGTAAGTTAGAAGGAACATTGCTTTCAGTGTTTTTCCCACGGGTCCCTCTGCAAAGCCTGCATATGCCACCTGGCATGATCCACTAGCAGGATGCAGGAGGCCATGAGGCCCAGCAGTCTCAGGGTCATTCTAACCAAAATCCGGGATAGAGGCTGAAACATCGGTATCCTAGCCTGAAGAACCCAGACTTGCAGCTCGGGTGGATAGGCCCGAAACCGCGCAGTGTCCAGAAATGCTCCGATGAAAAGGAGTTTCTGAGAGGGAGTCAGTTACGACTTCGGCAGGTTGAGTGTGAACCCCAGCAAATGCAGGAGGTCCGCCGTAATCTGGAGGTGGGAGACGACAGTCTTGGACAAGCCCGCCTGCAAGAGGCAGTCGTGAAGATAGGGGAAGACTGGAACCCATGATCTGCACAGATAAGCTGCGACCACCGCCATCACTTTCGTGAACACAAAGGGGAGCTCGGCAAACTGAAAATGCTTGTGGCCTGCCATAAACCGCAGTTAGCGCCGGTGGGCAGGCAAGATGGGGATATGAAAATAAGCGTCCTGCAAGTCCAATGCTACCATCTGGTCTCCAGGGTCGAGGGCAGACAGTACCTGAGCCAATGTCAACATTTCGAACTTCTCCTTCCGGAGGAAGCGGTTGACATCCCTGAGATCTAAGATAGGACACAGGCCTTTGTCCTTCTTGCAGGCAGGAAGTAGTGGGAATAACAACCACAACCTACATCTGGCACAGGGACTCACTTGATTGCTCCCTTGGCCAAGAGAGCCGTAACTTCCTGACAGAGAAGGGCTAAGTGATCCTCCGACATGCGATGGAGTGTTTGTGGCATGGAGGGAAGAGTAGTGTCGAAGGAGAGGGAGTAACCCCTTCCGCCTATCTGCAAAACCCACCTGTTAGACGTACTATTGTGCCTGATGGGCGGGGGGGGGGATCGGGTGATGGCAGATCCTGCCGCCCACTGGCACCTGGTGGCCTTTAAAAGTCAGACTAAGAAGGCTTGGAGGCAGCTGTAAGGGGGTCATTGGTGGACTGACCCGCCCTCTTACCCCCGGACCCAAGATGCTGGGTCCCACGTCCCCGACCGAGCAGAGCCTGGGTGGCTTGTGCCGCCCTGTGGCTCTGGGTGGAACATGGTGGGGCACCCCTTCAGTGGCCACGAAAGGGGCGAACAGCAGACTGCATGGGGCGAGAAGTTGCTGCAAGGCCCAAAGACCTGGTCGTAGCCCTAGAGTCCTTGAAGCACTCGGGCCCGTTGTCCACCTTGTCACCAAACAGACGACGGCCATCAAAGGGCATGTCCAAAAGGGTATATTGGACATCCCCTGAGAAGCCCAAGGTTCTCAGCCAGGCATATTGCCTTAGGGCTACCGAAATGGAAATCATCCTACCCAGCGAGTCGGCGTTATCCAGCCCACACCCTATGGTGAACTCCGCTGCGTCTCGACCCTCAGTAACAGGACGGGTGAGCACAGCCGGGCCTCCCCCGGGCACTGTGGCAGCACTTGCGCAACTGTGTCCCACACCGAATGTGTGTAACAGTCCAAGAGACATGCAGTGTTTACCAACCGCAGTCCTAAGCTGACGGAAGAAAACATCTTTTCCTAAGATGGTCCAGCTTCTTGGATTCCCTATCTTTAGGAGCTCTCGGGAAAGCGCTTTCTTTCGAGGATGAGGCTTGGACCACCAAGCTCTCGGGGGTAGGGTGTTGGGAGAGGAAAAGTGGGTCGCCCGGGGCTGGGCAGTGGCATCAGGCAATCCTCCTATCCACAGGAGCCCCTTTGCTGGGCTTGGACCAAGAGCCCGAAGGACATCACTGAGGACCTCATTGAATGGCAGCAAGGGTCCGAAGAGGCTGCTGCTGGCTGAAACACCTCAGTCAGGACGTTAGTCATGACTGCCGTAATATGAAGCTCAAGGGCCAAGGCCTCAGCCGCTCTATGCAACACCACAGCGTAGGAAGTTCCCTCCTCCATAGCCACGGTATGGGGAGAAAGCATACCAAGGTCTGGGGAGGTATCTAGACCACTAGCATCCCCCAAGTCCTCTCTCCCGTCTGGCTCGCCAAGCTGGTCTGCCAGAGGGTCAACAGACCCCTCCCAGTCCTCCTCACCCTCCTCTGGCTGCCACTCAGGGTGATAGGAAACACTGGGGAAGAACACCGGTACAAAAGTACCCTCCGGCTCTGGTCCAGCTCCATGTCCAAGTCGAGAGGGAGGCTTGCGTTTGAGGCGGCGTCAGAGGAATCTCTAGGCCTGGATCCTCGGGGGCCATGCGGCAGCGAGGCGGGAGCCGCCGTCATCAAAGGCATAGAGCCCCCAGCCGAGTCTGCGGGGCCCAAAGGCACGCCGGTAGAGTCGGGGTGCCCAAAGATGGAGTGGAGGGCTTCGTAAAATGCCCGAAGCTGGGCAGGGGACGCTCCGGCTCCCAGAAAGGGAGGGAAGCACAGAGCCATCCCAGCAGGCTCTGAGGACAGAGCCAGAGAACGACAATCCTCCATGTCCCACGTCGCATCAGACGACTGACGGGGAGAAGGCGAAGAGCAATGATGCTTCTACGCCTTCTTCTTGTGCTTCGACTTACCCAATGACGAAGGCTTCGATGACTAATGGTGGTGGTGGTGGTGGTGGCGGCGGCTCAGCGACTGGTCGCAAGACCTTCCCCTCGACCGGCAACAAGCCGACAGCCGGGCCTTCAAAAGCTTTTGTGACCGCTCCCGCAAAAAGTTCAGGTTCAGGGCCAGGCAGTCGGAGCATGACTTCAGGTCGTGGTCGCGCTCCAGGCACCAAAAGCACACGAGGTGCGGATCGGTGACCGACATCAGCTCGTGACAGGAGTCACAGGGCGTGAAACCTGGTCAACGACCTGACATACCTCGTGCACCAGGAGTCGTAAGACTGAAAAAAAAAATATGTCGCCAAAAAGTCGAAAAAAGTTTAGTAAAAAAATTACTAAGGATACCGCTCCGCTCTCTCCGGATTTGCGTTCGCTGGCACGAGAAAAATAAACAACTGACATCAGCGCGCAGGGGAGGCGTCTAAGTAGATACCGCAACGTCATCCCGGCAATCACGATGCCGAACGCAGAGTCGACCGACTCCACCTACCGACGGGCAGGAGTACTGCTGAGACAAAAAATCGCGGGATCCAGTCTGACGCCTGGGGGTAATTCTAAGGTAAGGAATCTAAGGTAAGGAATCTATAACTAATAGTCTCTTTCAGATATATTGTATTCTTACCAGCATGACATACCACACCACTGAGGGTATGCTGCTCAGATGAAGCCCTGTAGGATGAGCCAGCAAAGAAACGATCAGTGAGGCTTTTTGTGGAGGATACGGTATTTACCTTGGGATTCCTCACTTCTTGAATATACCAATGCACCAGCATTCCGCAGAAACTTTTCTCAACAGGACGAGGACATCACAATGCCCACGGCTCCGCTTGCTGCTCCAGGTGTCGTCAATGGAGCCAAAAGAGGCCATCGTCAGCGTGCAGATGTCAGTTTCCACCCATTCCGTTTTTTTCGTGCCTTCAAGGCGAACAGGTAAAACCAACAACACAAATTCAATAACACATTCTAAACTTTAAATCAAAGATATATATATATATATATATATATATATATATATATATATATATATATATATGTATGACTGTCCACTCTCCTTCCCTCTCGTGAAAGAAATGAGCCCACACAGGTCTGACAGATAACCACTCCTTTATTCAGCACGGTATGATGCGTTCCGACATAAATGCCTTTATAAAATGCCGCCAATTTGTGAATAATTCATGTTCTCACTTTGAAATGCAGAATGCCTTGCTATGATTGGTTGGAAGCACCCTGACAGCCAGGGTGGGGTTTTTCACGAACTTGGAACTCCAGGTCCGCATGAAGCAGCACTCGGCGTAAGAACCTTCCCAAGTGGGCAGTGTCTGCTTCTTTCCCCTGCCCACCTGGATCTTGCTTGTGGGCAAAAGCGATCCTCCTGGATCCTCATCCTGCAGCTGGGATCCTGTTGCACCCCTGGATATATTTATCCAGGGTTTTCTTTTCAAGAAAAGATCCACATGTATGTAGCAAGGTCAAGCTGGAGAAGCCCTCTAACTGGTGGTTGCCTGTCCCTCCTTCCCCTCGTTCCCTGCAGACTAACAACCCAAGGGCGGAGTGGGACAGCGTTTCAGAACAGGAGGAAAACAGAGTCCGCGGCGCCTTTAATTGGACCTTCGTGGAGCAGGACGAGACTCCGCCCCTTTCCGACGTCAGAGGACCCGGACTGGACAAAGGGCAGGAAATCCTGTATGGTGGGTGTGTTTACACCCCGGAGGACGAGAGCGGAGGAGACGAGGGAGTGAGGAAGTACGGGAACGGAGAAGAAGAGGAGGACCGGAGCCGAGGAGCGGAGAAGGAGGACGAGTACACCGAGAGGGAGGGAGAGCCAGGAGGCCAACGACCCTGTGCATCGCCGTGCCACACTCCCGAGGGAGGAGTGTGGCTTACCCAGGTACGGAGACATTTGGCGGCTTGGGTGGGGAAGAAGAACGCCCCTGTGTAAATCTGTATATAGCCCTGTGCGTACCTTCCCTTTTTGTGTTCCAGTCCCGTTCCCCCCTTTACCCGTCTGGTTTCCTCACATTCATACCCCGCCACTCTGCACATGGTAGATAAGGTAACGAGAGACACGGGTGACTCCTCACTGCACTTGGGCCCCTGAATAGTCGGAAGTACCCAGTCAGTAAACTAACGGCTCCCTCTGTTGGTCTCCTTTTTCCCTCGGTACATCGGCCCGGAGAACCAAGCCGAAGATCCCGACCCCGGTCAAGACCACGTGGACCCCCTATAAGTCAAGAAACCGCCACCACGAACAACCTGGAGTTCGCAAGAGAAAGGCTGACGTACAGGACAAAGAAAACCATAAAAATAAAGCCTAGTTTGAAACGCTATACCGGTGTCACGCCTCTACCTGACCCAGTACCCAGTGCCACACCCCCTCCCACGCCTACAGTGGTGTCAGAAGTGGGATCCGCCCCTTCACTGCCGGACCCCGCGATGGAACAGGTGATCCAGCAGCTCATCGAGGGGCAACAGAAACTGGAATGGGCGGTAGGACAGCAGATGTCAGCTGCCGATGCTGACAGAGACCTGTTTAAAGCAACAATGGCCGCCCAGATGGACAGTCTGCAGAAAGTGGTACAGAGTCCAGGTGCACCGATACCAATGGAGAGAAGACAGTTTGGACCCTCGGGGGTTCATTTGCAAAAATACGTGCCGGGTGAAGACCCCGACGCCTTCCTAGTTAACTTTGAACGAGCCGCCAGAGCATGTGGATGGCCGGAAGATAAGTGGCCTTTCTTTTTGGCCCCCCTCCTTTCCGGCGAAGCCCAGGCGGCTTACCAAGTGGCTAACCCTACAGGGGTAACACCCTATGCGGCCATCAAGGCAGTAATTCTGGATCACTTGGGACTGGATTCCGAAGCTTACCGTCTCCGGTTCAGAAAGGAAAAAGGTATAGCCGGAGAGCACCCAAAGACCCTGTATCTCAGACTAAAAATGGCAGCGGACAAATGGTTGAGACCTGAGAGTCGTACTAAGGAAGAGGTAATGGCCAGCATCTATCTCGAGCAATTCATGGAGGCTCTGCCCTACGGCACACAGCGTTGGTTGCGACAACATTCTGGGCTGACTCCAGACCAAGCTATCGAGATGGGTTCTAGTTATAACAGAGCGATGCCTCGCACGTTTCCCTGGGACTCTGACAAGGGCAACAAATCCAGCACGGGACCCGTGAAACAAGAAAAAAAAACCCTCAAGCCAACCCAGGACATTGGGAGACCCCGACCGATAAGAATGGATGCTCCTCCTCATAGGGGTCCGCAGTGTTTTGAGTGTGGGGAGTGGGGCCACATTGCCAGAATGTGTCCACGAAAAAAGACTGGAGAAGAGCCAATGGAAGTCGGGTACATACCGAGAGCAGTGATGTACACCGCCGAGATGGGGCCCTCCTTTTACGTAAGGATGTTTGTAAACAGTATGGGCGTTAAAGCCCTGTTAGACTCTGGGTGTCGACAATCTGTAATACAGTCCAAGTTCGTTCTACCCTCACAAATAGGCCCCGAAGATGTTGTGCATATCAGATGTGTTCATGGGGACGTGAAGCCATACCCCGTAGCCCAGATCACTCTACACCCCATAGGCAGAGACCCCTGTGACGTAAAAGTGGGGGTGGTGGACTCCTTGCCCGAGGACCTGATAGTGGGTATAGATAACCCTGATTTCCTTGCCCTCTTCAGGAGGGAGCTGAGGACCCAGCCCCGAGAAGCCTATCTAGCAGCAGAACCTTGGGTGTTGGATAAGGGGTTCAAGTTCGCTCAAGCCAATGATCCCACCCTCTTGAACGCATGGGAGTCAGGACATAGAGAACAATCAGCGCCTTCCCCGGGGTATCCCAAGTTCAGGATCATGAATGACCTTCTGTATAGGGAAGGGAAGGCAGGTGAACCCCTTCAGTTAGTTGTCCCGAAGGATTTCAGGGAGCAGATAATGTTCTATGCGCACACCCACTTGACAGCGGGGCCGAAAAAACACTACAAAGCATAAGTCGTTTATTCTTTTGGCCTGGAATTTACAGGACTGCCGAGATGTATTGTAAGCAATGCGAAGTCTGCCAGAAGAAGAACATGTACAGGCCCCCAGCAGTCCCCCTACAACCCTTGCCTATCATAGGTAACCCCTTTGAGAGGGTGGGTATGGACTTAATAGGACCTCTCCCACGCACCCCGAGAGGGCACACATATACGCCTTAGTCATAGTGGACTACAACACCAGGTTTCCGGAAGCCTTTGCCCTGAGTGCTCCTACAACAAAAAACGTGGCAGAAAAGTTGATGGAACTATTTTCTAGGGTAGGATTCCCTAGAGAAATACTCACAGACCAGGGAACCCCTTTTGTGTCCCGAATGATGGCGGAGTTGTGCCAACTGTTAGATCTGAAACACATACGTACGTCCGCCTACCATCCCCAGATAGACGGGTTGGTCGAAAGGTATAATCGCACATTGAAGTCCACCCTTAAGAAAATGTTAAGTGCGGAAAACAAAGACTGGGCCAAATTGCTACCCTTGGCGCTTTATGTGATACGGTCACAAGTGCAGAGCAGTTTAGGGTTCTCGCCTTTCGAACTCCTTTACGGGAGACAGCCCAGGTCTCTCTTAGAAATCACCAGGGAAGCCTGGGAAAGGGAAGAAATGGAGGATACTACACAAAGGAGATTGGGCCTTGGTACTTCTACCGTCGACCACTCAGAAGTTTAAGAGTGAATGGAAGGGGCCCTATCTGATCACAGAAACCCTGGGAAAAACCACTTACAAGCTACAGGTCTCTACATCACGTCAACAAACGTTCCACATCAATCTGTTAAAAAAGTGGATAGGTCCCCCTCCCAAAACCATACAGTTAGCACTACCAGGACCAGATGAGAGGTCAACCCTTGATCAACTACCGATTAATCCAGATTTACCAACCGATAAACGGGAGGAGCTGTCACAAAGATTACAGCGGTTCTCCTCCATGTTCTCGGACAAACCCGGATGTACCCCCCTAGCCGAACACTGTATACAGACAGAAGAAGGAAAAATAGTGAAGCAAAGACCTTACGGCATCCCAGCCGCCAGGCGAGCCAATGTTCGAAAGGAGGTGAGGGACATGCTGCAATTAGGCGTCATACGTCCCTCAAAAAGCAATTGGACTTCGCCCATAGTTATGGTCCCCAAACCGGACGGGTCCACCCGTTTTTGTATGGACTTTAGGGCACTAAACGCCATCTCCACCTTCGACTCCTTCCCTATCCCCAGGGTAGATGAATTAATAGAAAGGATAGGGGAAGCAAAGTACATAACTACGCTGGACCTGACCAAAGGCTATTGGCAGGTGCCCCTGAGGGAAAGCGACAAGCACAAAACAGCCTTTGCCACCGATGAGGGCTTGTACGAATTCAACGTTTTACCATTCGGGCTCCATGGAGCCCCAGCCACGTTCCAAAGATTAATGACCACAGTATTAGCCCCACACTCCGAGTATAGTTCAGTATACCTGGATGATATTGTTATTTTTAGTCTCACGTGGGAGGATCACTTAGGACATATCGAGAGCATCGTCAAGGCCCTACAAAAAGCCAGGCTCCATGTCAACGCTAAGAAATCCAGAGCAGCCTTCCCCAGAGTACAGTATCTAGGGTACATGTTAGGTGATGGTGTTATCGCTCCTCAGGAAGAGAAAGTAAACGCCATAACCAAAACTCCCTTTCCCTCCTCTATCAGAGAACTGCGGGCCTTCTTGGGCCTGATAGGCTATTACAGGCGGTTCATTAGGGACTTCGCAGAAGTTGCAGCCCCCTTAACGAATCTCCTGAAAAAGACTTCCAGCTTCAACCGAGGGAAACCCCCCCCAGAAGAAGCACGACTGGCGTTTGAGGCTCTAAAATATACCATCACCTCCAGCCCGGTGTTAATACCCCCTAACTATGAGAAACCTTTAATCCTGGCTACCGATGCCTCCGATACAGGCATAGGCGCAGTCCTATCACAGGAGGGGGAGGACGGGTTGGAACATCCTATTCTCTTTGTAAGCAGAAAACTACACCCAAGAGAAAAACAGTACCCCACAGTAGAAAAAGAATGCCTGGCGATACGCTGGGCCGTGGACAAACTTAGATATTATCTGGAAGGGAGACCCTTCACACTGCACTCAGATCACGCTCCGCTACAGTGGATGCAGAAGAACCTATCCCAGAACGCACGAGTGCAGAGATGGTTTTTGTACCTGCAGCCCTTTCAGATGACAATCGTACACAAGAAAGGCATAGCAAACAGCAATGCCGACTACCTGTCGAGGGCACCCTTTCTCCCCGAACGGGAGAATCTAAGGGGGGAGGAGTGTAGCAAGGTCAAGCTGGAGAAGCCCTCTAACTGGTGGTTGCCTGTCCCTCCTTCCCCTCGTTCCCTGCAGACTAACAACCCAAGGGCGGAGTGGGACAGCGTTTCAGAACAGGAGGAAAACAGAGTCCGCGGCGCCTTTAATTGGACCTTCGTGGAGCAGGACGAGACTCCGCCCCTTTCCGACGTCAGAGGACCCGGACTGGACAAAGGGCAGGAAATCCTGTATGGTGGGTGTGTTTACACCCCGGAGGACGAGAGCGGAGGAGACGAGCGAGTGAGGAAGTACGGGAACGGAGAAGAAGAGGAGGACCGGAGCCGAGGAGCGGAGAAGGAGGACGAGTACACCGAGAGGGAGGGAGAGCCAGGAGGCCAACGACCCTGTGCATCGCCGTGCCACACTCCCGAGGGAGGAGTGTGGCTTACCCAGGTACGGAGACGTTTGGCGGCTTGGGTGGGGAAGAAGAACGCCCCTGTGTAAATCTGTATATAGCCCTGTGCGTACCTTCCCTTTTTGTGTTCCAGTCCCGTTCCCCCCTTTACCCGTCTGGTTTCCTCACATTCATACCCCGCCACTCTGCACATGGTAGATAAGGTAACGAGAGACACGGGTGACTCCTCACTGCACTTGGGCCCCTGAATAGTCGGAAGTACCCAGTCAGTAAACTAACGGCTCCCTCTGTTGGTCTCCTTTTTCCCTCGGTACATCGGCCCGGAGAACCAAGCCGAAGATCCCGACGCTGGTCAAGACCACGTGGACCCCCTATAAGTCAAGAAACCGCCACCACGAACAACCTGGAGTTCGCAAGAGAAAGGCTGACGTACAGGACAAAAAAAACCATAAAAATAAAGCCTAGTTTGAAACGCTATACCGGTGTCACGCCTCTACCTGACCCAGTACCCAGTGCCACACCCCCTCCCACGCCTACAATGTACTCATTTGTAACAATTCTAAACCAAAATCATTTATTTTGCAGGCAAAAGCACTTTGTGGGACAGGCCCAAGAGCCCTACGCGTTTCGGTCTGGCAGCAGACCTTGATCACAGGTACAGAGCGCCTCCAATAGTTTCTTATTAATTCTACTTCATGTCATTACATCACATCCCTCGTAGGGTGCGCTTTGCATTCTGGTAATTGTAATGATAAAGTGTAAAATAAACATTAAACAATAAACATTAGTGAAGTGTGTAAATGAATTTACATAAGTGTTTGTGTGACTGTATTCTTTATACAATTCTTAGGTCCTGGGTCAAATAACAATGTAATTTATGCAATTTTAGTTTATAGTTCTTGTTCACGCACCAGGTTTCAAGTAACCGGTTTGTTCATGGCATGTGCACCTCATGTAAATCGTTATTCCTGATGAGACAGACGATTCCTTTCATAATGGTGGATTTATAAGTACTAACCCCTTTCATTATGGTGCAGTTGTTTCATGTAGAATAGTCATTCAGTCCTGCCCTCTAGTGGGCCTATAGTTCATATAATTATGGAATGTACTTTGTTTGTACCTCAAGTTACATTTACTCATATGTAGTTTAGTAGGCGTCAAAATATCATTCCGTTGTTCAGTCAATATTACATTTAACTCCTAAACCTGGGAAGTTGTCCACCTTAGCCTTCATTTCATCATGAGTCACACGTGAAATTATTTATCTGTGCATTTTAAAGAACACTTCTATAGTGAGGCAAGAAAAGAAAATAAGGAAATAAAGGGGAGGGAAGAAAAAGGGGAGGGAGGTTCAAAGAAAAAAGGGGGGAGAAGAAAAAGAAAAGGCGAAAGCACAAATAGGGCGATTAGGGAAACAAACAGGGAGAGAAAGGGGAGGAAAAAATAAAGAAAAAGGAAAAGATTAGGAGGACATTTTTATCTATGCATATTCCTAGTATTGTCTCTGTATTTGTGCAGGGGTAGTCTCTCATTGTAAGTGCGAGTACATCTCCTCGACTTTATTCAAACCATTGGGAGTTAAAGTTCGAAAGGCCAGAATGTGGCGCGATTCTTTCTGTCTCAAGTTTCGTTCGAGATTGCCACCTCTCACATTGCGTTCGACCATCTCCACAGCATAGAATTTTAGTTGTTTCCAATCCCCACCATGACATTTCTCCATACGTTCGGCAACTGAGTAACTACGATCTCCATTGATAGTTGCCCTAACGTGTTCAAAGGTGCGCTTCTTGAGTTCGCAAATTGTCCTCCCCACATATTTGAGTTTGCAGGGGCACTCAATTATATACACAACATATTGGCTTTTGCAGTTAATTAGTTGATAGATTTTCCACATCTTCTTGTTTGCCATGCGAATCTCCTTGACATTTTACGCAATCTGACATACTTTACAGTTTGAGCATTTGTAGAACCCCTTTGTTTTTAGCCACATATCTTGTTTTTTTCATTTTGAAGTGGCTGTGGACGAGTTCATTTTCGATGTTTTTTGCTCTTCTGTAGGTAATGCTTGGATGTTTCCCACAATGGTAGACATGGTGGGGTCTAGGTGTAAGATATTCCAGTTTTTTCGTAAGATTTTTTCTATCTATTTCGATCCCATGGAGAATGTAGTAATTCGGCAAATTTGATCTTTTTTGTCTTTATTTGTTCGTTTTCTTTTATTATATCAGAACTTGACTGGATTGATGTCCTTTCTAGGCAGGAAGCCATAACATTTTTGTTATACTTTCTTTTCTTGAAGCGATTCATAGTTTGTTTGCTGTGTTTATGCCATTCGTTTTCTTCAGAGCATATCCGTCGGATTCTTAAAAGTTCGCAATATGGGATATTATTGATTAGTGTGGCTTGGTGAAACTTCCCGCATGTAATGTAGCATTGCTCGCTGTGGTTTTTCGATGTAATGTTGTATGTACTTTGTTGTCAACAATATGAATCTCAGTATCTAGGAAAAACACTTGGTTGTTGCTGATGGTATATGTAAAATGTAGGTTGGTGTTGGTGTTATTGAGAATATGGAAGTATTCCTCAAATTCTTTATTGGAGCCGTCCCATATTATGAAGAGATCATCTATGTATACAGCCATGTTATTGTTTTATTCACAAAGTTGTCATTCTCAGGGTTCCGTGACACTTTTTGCTCCCACCAACCCATCGTGAGACACGCATAACTGCGGCTTAAGGAAAAACCCATCGCGGTTCCGTTTTTCTGTTGGTAAATTTCGTCCCCAAACAAAGACATTCTGGATCAAGCATAATTCAATCATTTCCATTAGCATTCCATTGTGGTTTGCAAAATGGATATTACATTCTTTGAGGAAGTACTCGCACGCAGTTATGCCAATTTAATTTTTAATGTTGGTGTATAATGAGATCACATCCATTGTGATTAGTTTATATGTTGGTAACCAGATAATCTCTTGTACAAATCTCAATAGATCACTTGTGTCTCGTAAATATGATGTTAACCCTTTGACATACGGTAGAAGATAACCATCTATAAAATTTGCAATTGGTTCTAGTAGAGACCCCTTTGCTGAGATAATCGTCTCCCTGGTGGTCCAGTTGAATGTTTGTGTATTTTCTGAAGGAAATATATTGTTGCTGTTGTAGGATGTTCAGCTGTTAGATACTTTGTTTCATCATGGTTTAAAAGATTATTTTCAAACCATCCCAGTAGTTTTCTGTCTAGGTCCTGCTTGTATTTCGGCGTAGGAGTCTCCTTTAGAATCTGATAGTATTTTGTGTTACTCAACTGCGAGTGTGCCTCTTGTATGTAGGAATCCCCGTCCAGGATAATATTTCCCCCTTTATCAGCCATCTTTATTTCAATCTCATCATTTTTTTCAAATCTTTCAAAGCAATGCGTTCTTCCAGTGTCAAATTATATTTGTGTCTTTTGATTTTTAGTTGATATATATATAAAAATACAGAGACAATACTATAATATATTTTCTCCCCTTTCTCTCCCTGCTTGTTTACCTAATCGCCCTATTCGTTCTTTCTCTTCTTCTTTTTGTTCTTCCTTCCTTGTTCTCCCCCTTTTCTTTAAACCCACCCTCCCATTTTTCTACCCTCCCCTTTATTTCCTTGTTTTTCTTTTCTTGCTTCACTATAGAACTGTTTTTTAAATGGACAAATCAATAATTTCACGTGCGACTCATGATGAAATGATGGCTAAGGTGGGCAACTTCCCAGGTTAAGGAGTAACATGTAATATTGACTGAACAACGGTCTGAGATTGTGACGCCTACTAAACTATATATGAGTAAATGTAACTTGAGGTACAAACAAAGTACAGTCCATAATTATATGAAATAGAGGCCCAATGGAGGGCAGGACTGAATGACTAGTCTACATAAAACAACTGCACCATAACGAAAGGGGTTAATAATGATAAATCCACCATTATGAAAGGAATCGTCTGTCTCATCAGGGATAACTATTTACATGAGGTGCACGTACCATGAACAAACAGGTTACTTGAAACCTTGTGAGTGACCAATAACTATAAATTAAAATTGCATAAATGACATTGTTATTTGACCTGGGACCTAAGAATTGTTTAACCTTTTCGACGCTGATGACGGAACCGCTCCGTCATCAGCCGCGGTGGCGCTGTGCTGATGACGGAGCGGTTCCGTCATGGCCCGCCCAACGCGCCTGCACGGCGCGTTCTATTGAGTGGGCGGGGCCATGACGCAACCGCTCCGTCATCAGCACAGCTCACCCGAGGCTGGTGACGGAGTAGTTCCGTCACCAGCGTGTGAGCGCCGCGCGCCCCCCCGCCCCCTTAGCGCTGCGGCAGAATAGCCGCCGCAGCGAAAGTGATAAAGAACACAGTCACACAAACACTTATGTAAATTCACTTGCACACTTCACAAATGTTTATTGTTTAGTATTTATTTTACACTTTATCATTACAATTACGAGAATGCAAAGCGCGCCCCACGAGGGATGTGATGTAATGACACGCAGTAGATTTAATAAGAAACTATTGGCGGCGCCCTGCACCTGTGATCAAAGTTGGCTGACAGACCGAAATGCATAGGGCTGTTGGGCCTGTCCCACAAAATGCTGTTGCCTGCAAAGTAAATGATTTTGGATTATAATTGGTACCCGTTGTGAGAAGTTGGCCTGATATATGATGTTCACCAGTTCTAGTGATCACCTTGTATCGGTCCAAACAACCCTTATGGTGATTGGTTGTAAGTCAACCTTATAGACCAGCTATCCTAATGGTAGCATGGACAAAGCAGTCTTAAGCTAAACTCTTTTGGCATGTGAAGCCAGCTGTTTTTACCACATATAACCCCTTGAATACCAGATGAAAGGGCACCACACAGGTTGTTATGAAAATAAACAATATATTTATTAATAACAAACACCTCTGAGCTCTTTCAGAGATCAGAGGGCTAAGCACATGACAATCTCTTAGGAAAAATACGATAAGTTGCACAAAATTACAATGGTACCCCTAGGGGCAAGACAAACCATATACTAAGTAAATGGTATAAGGAAATCAATAGAAGGAATGGAGCTGTCCAGAGGCTGTAGGATCGCTGGGACTACACTATCCTAACCTTAGGTAAGTAACAGGAGGCCCACGGGACACGTGTGCAGAGTGTGAACTCACACACGAGATGCGGAACAAAGTCAATGGACAGTACAGTTTACGAAAAAGGTGAGTACGGACAGTCTTTACTATCTAGGACTAAAACGACTGGAAATCTGGACACTAGGAGAGTTAATCTACCCTTGAGCACCGAAATGCTCTTGTTACCTCACCCACGGGCTGCGGGTGCAAAGGTGTCAAAGTGTGTCGGGTTTCCGCGTCGAAGTCTATGAAGCCTTGAAGAAAGATGCTGCAGGCGACCAAGTGGAAGATGTCCGGTGCGATCCAAGGGTGGATCGAGGAAGAAGAGAACCTGAAAGCAGAGGGAGAGTGTTCAAAGTCACTAGCCAGTGACCGGTGTGGAACCAGGAAGGAACCAGGTGCGGTCGTCGTGATCAGGTGAAGAGTGGACGCTTGTCTCTGCAGCCACGTGGACCAGGAGGTGTCTTCGACGACCAGGATGGAGGCACGAGCTGTCCCACGCAGGCTCTCGCTGTTGGCGGTGTCGGATCCGGATTTGGAGTCAACAGGCCTTGGCAAAGGCAACCCACGCGGTGAGTGGAAACGGCGTCTGGTGCGGACCAGGAGGGTCCGGGGTGCTCCTCTTTTGGAAGGGGGCAAGGGCCAATCTGGAGCAACCAGACCAGCAGTGTAGATTTCAAGGATCGTCGTCTAGGAGGCCACTAGCCAGCCAGCAAGTGACCAGACAACGCGTCGAGCAGCAATCAAGCAAAAGGGCCCCACGCAGATCTCGTGGATGCTGGGGTGCTGGTCTTCGGTGCAGGAGTTGCTCGGGGCTGGGGCTTCTCAATCCCCAAAGTACTTTCTCGAGGATGCCTCTGAAGTCGTGCTGGAAGCGAAGTGCAGTTTCGTCAAGATGGCCGGTCCCACATGTCTCGTCGCACCCACGGATCTCAGCTGTGCTGCAGATGTAGGTTGAGGTCGGAGTGGTCTGGAAGTCCGTATCTCGTCGGGCTCTGAAGTCTTCTTCCGGCAGGAAGGATGACAAAGTAAACCGCTAGGACGCTTGATGTTGCCTGCAGTTGCAGGGTGGACACTCCTTGCCCACAAGGGAGATTCTTCAGTCTTCTGTGGAGCAGAACGTCGAAGTCCAGAGTTTCTTCTAGTAGAGTTTCAATTCAGGATAATCTAATTTGGAATGGGATCAGCTCCTACCTTTGTTCTCCTAAAGGGGGCTGTACTGTAACTAGATCCCTCCCATGGGTGGGACCAGGAAGGGGGGTGGTTACACCCCCTATCCTTTGTCCGGTTTCGCACCAGAGCTGGGGCTGGAGTGCCCCAGCAACTGGTTTGAACCGGTGTATGCACAGGGCACCTTGTGTGCCCCAGGCATGTCTCATTACTTTCAGGCCTGTCCTACCTAATACACAAAATTCTGTCTGGGGTGGTGCTAGCACCACCCAAAGCAGGAAACCCTTCGTCCAGGCCTCCCTTGCTGGAAGGACTCCCAGCAGCAGGAGGTCAGACTTGTGTCTGTGGTGGCAGCATCCATTTTGTGATGCTGAGGCTTCGTTTAACTTTAACCAGGGTTCACAGTTACATACATGTCGTGTCCCTCTAAAAGGGTGGAATGCTACCCCCGTCGCCAGAATTGGCGAGGGGGTAGCATTCCAATTCGTATGACACCTTACTCGACATGTTTTGATAATGCTATACCAAAGTTAGCATTCAACCGCGAGGATTATAATGCACTTAAGAGTATATGGTATAGCGTTATCATGAAACAGCTATTAGGACTTGGTTCCGAAAGCTGCAGACAGGCTCAGCTCATGCCAGAGCACCATCTCACATAATTCCAAGCACTCTGCCATCAAGATTGATAAGGCCTGCCATAGGAGTGACTGATAGGAATGTATGTGTCCATTTTAGGGTTAGATATAGGTATACTATATCTATAGCAAAGGGTGATTACACCACCTTGCCCCAGCTGTCTTACCAGCCAGTTGTGTCTGTTTAGATGGCCAGCCAGGGGTGGCATAATATATGCTTCAGCCCTTGGTAGGTCCTGGGTACACCTATGCCCTGGGTACCTAAGGTACACTGTACAGGGACTGATAAGGTGGCCCAGTACCAATTGGTAAATGCACCTAAAGTACATGGATGTCAATTTAGAGAGAGAACAGCTAGGCTGTGGGTCTGATTAGCAGGCCCACAGCCAGGGAAAGTTGTAAACCAGTGAAGCAAAAAGCAAAAATCTGGGGTGACCATAGGATTGCAGACCCTACTCTCCTACACCCGTGAGTGTGGATCTTTTCTGGAAAAGAAAACCCTGGATAAATAAAATAAACGGCTAGGCTCCGCAGTCTCCACATTCTGCACCGTCAGAGAATGCCATTAAGTGCCAGCAATTGAGCCTGTTACAAGCGCCGGACACGAGCGCACCTTCCTGACAGTCAGAGCGTGAAGTCCATGACCGGAACAACGGCTGCACTCAGGGAAGTACTACAACTCCCATGGTGCCATGCGCATCACGTACGACACAACAAGGACTGCCCATAAAGGAAGCTGCTAAACCCTGGTGAGTGTAGGAAATTCTTCCACCAAGGTTTGTGCGGATTCCAGAGACCGGACCCCATTCTGGTAAGGGTGCCTTAGCACCAGACCCTCGTTCTTTGATCTGTTATAGTAGTCGTTCCCTCCTCCGTTGATTGAGTGGCTGCTCATGCAGAGGAGAAATACGCCTGAATCACCTCGATCAGCATTTGCGGCCATTTCCTGTTCTTGTCCTCCGTTGGTGAGCTAGCAGGCTTGCAGCTTGTGCGGAGGAAGGTTTTGTGTGTATTCGATCGGCATTGTCTGCCGTTTTCCTGTTCTTGTCCTTCGTTCGTGAGCTTGCAGGCTTGCAGCTCGTGCAGAGGACGGTTTTGTGTGTATTCGATCGGCATGGTCGGCGTTTTCCTGGTCTTGTCCTCCGTTGGGGAGCTTGCAGCTCGTGCGGAGGACGGTTTTCAGCCTTGTGGTACCTTCGCCCGGTATTGTCGGCCGGGGGGGCTCTTTAGAGGACAGCGAGTGGACATTCCTATGACAGTCAGTAACCTCTTTCCCTTTGGTTAGGGATAAGCCGGGATCATAGTTGCTTTTGTCCTGGGATGTTTTTTTATTGGAAATACATTGTGTTCCACATTTACAATGGATGGTTCATAGGGTGAAGTAACCCTCAAGTGGAAGTTTTTTGTGTCTTAGCACCATCCTTTCTGTTCATTTTACACGACTGTTAACCACCTGGTACCTACTCTTGAGTTAGTCAGACTCCCTTGCAAAACATGGGTTTTTACAAATTGTATATCTACATTTACCCCTGTGAAATGCTTTGGAGTCATGAAAGGGTAGGTCTTAGCAAGTTCTTATTTCCCTATCTTTGGTATGGTTAATCTGCATCTTATCTAGGGTTCATATTCATAGTGTGTTTTCTTTTGCACTTGTTTCACACTGCAGCTATAGTGCGACCCACTGGTACTACCACACAGAAGGCATGTCATGTATGGAAGTATCTTCTACCAGTTCCGTTCTTTTTCGATACAGGTATAGGAGTGAACATTGCATTAGCCATATTGTGTGATGATGATAGAACTGTCAGAATAAGGCTATATGATTCTCCTCTTTGTCATTTCAGATCTCCCTCACTGCTGTTCCCTTCCTTTCCTTCCCCCACTTGATCCTTCCACTGACCAAAGCCATTACGGCTATTTAGGCTTGGTTAGATCGTGAGGTGGACCCTTCTGAGAATCAAACCGATCTGGAGGACCGCAAAGTAACAGAGCCGCGGGATGGATGGATGGATGGATGGATGGATGGATGGATATATATATATATATATATATATATATATATATATATATATATATATATATATATATATATATACTTCTCACCTCTTTCGATGTGTCGGGACTCTTTCCGTCTCGGTGTACTACAGGGTCAGAGGTCGCCCTGTGTCAAAATCCACTTTTCACCAAGCGCGAGGATGCGTGAGTACACTCCTTCCAGCACAGATCACACCACCATAAATTCCAGTTGGAAACGTAGTTTATTCAATAAGTATAAGGGCCAGGACAAAACATCCTACGCGTTTCCGCGATATACGCCTTGCACCCGTGAGCAAGGCATTTATCGCTGAGGCCTCATGTGTTAGCGTGCCTGGGTGACCAACAGAATGCAGGAGGCTATCAGACCATGTAGGTGAAAGACCTTCAGGACTGGAACCATGGCTCAACTCTGAAACATCGGACTCATAGCCTGAATGCCCAGATTCCTCTGAGGAGGAGGGTAGAGTCGATTCACCCATATGAACAGGGTGCACTAAGAGGCTTTAGGTGGGACCTGGACTGGTTGATGGGAAAGCCCAGGTTGAACAAAAGTTCAATAGTCAACTGCACCACCACCAACTCTGGAGACTTGGCATTGATCAAGCAATCATCCAGGTAAGGGAATAGCGGTATTCCTCACCTTCTGAGATGTGCTGCGACCACAGCCATCACCTTCGTGAAGACTTGAGGTGCAGAAGTAGGACAAAATGGAAGGACCGCCAACTCGTAATGTTGAGACCCTATCAATAAGCGGAGATACTTCCTCAGCAATTGCAGAATGCGGATAGGAAAATATGCATCTTGCAAATCGATCGAGACCATCCAGTCCTCTTTCTCCTCCGCAAGAAGCATATGTGTCTGGGCCTTCATTTTGAATGTCTTCTGCTTGAGGTACCAATTCAAAATCCTGAAGCCTAGGATTGGCCACAAATGGCTGTCCTTTTTGGGAATCAGGAAATACTGAGAATAGCATCCCTGACCCTGTTCCTACTCTGGAACCAACTCTACTGCACCCTTTTGAAGTAGGGATTGGACCTCCTGTAGAAGGAGTAGAAGATGGTCTTCTGATCAAAAATCTTGTTGGGGAGGAAAGGGTTGGGGAAATTCTTGTAAGGGTGGGGCATACCCATTTCCTACAATATTTAAAACCCACTTATCTGATGTTATGGATCTCCGTTGTGGTAGAAATTGGAAAACCAGTCGTCCCACTGGCAAAGCATGCTCAAAAATGGCAAAACTAGGGCTTCTTTCCTGTGACGTTGGCCAGGGAGAAGAATAGGGATGGCTCATGAGTGGCTGCTCGTTGTCTACCTCTGCACTGCCCTCTATAACTCCTATAGAGGATACTGGAAGACTGCTGTTGCCTGTATTGTTGCCTTCCTCGAAATGAGAAGTTCCTACCACACCCACAGAACCTTTGAAACGTTCTCTAATCTCTGGGTTGAGATTGAAGGCCAAAAGATCTTGCTATCAACTTGCTATCCTTGAACCTCTCCAAGGCAGAATCGGCTTTGGCACAAACTGTCTCGACCCATCGAAAGACAAATCCATTAGGGTATTTTTGAACGTCTGGTGAGAACCCAGACCCTCTCAGCCATGCCTGCCTCCCTGTTGTGAATGATGACCCCCCTCGCTCTTGTAACCGAATCAGCCGTATTCAGGCCCGACTCAATGGCCTGATCGTCTTTCAGCAAGCTCAGAAAAGTGACCCTAAACATCCACTGGTAATTTTGGAATTACTGTTTTAGCTGAATTCATCAAAGCATGAATGTACTGTCTCAACAAACAAGTTGCGTAAGTTGACTTCAAAGCCAGGCTACCAGAAGAAAACCCCATTTTCACCAACTGTTCCATCTTTTTTGACTCCCTATCTGCTGGGGACATCGGAAAAGAACCAGGAGATAACTTGGAGGAACAAGAAGCTTGAACCACCAAACTTTCAGGTGAATGATTAGTGGATAAAAACAGGGGATCTCCTGGAGCAGGCTTGTATCTTTTCGCAATTCGTCCGGATAAAGTAAAGGATGACATAGGTTTCTGCCAAATTTCGAGAATTGGTTAAGTGAATGTCTCAATAAAAGGAATAAAACGCTCTGGTTATCAGCCGCCTTCCTTATCACTGAATGGTATCTTGTATCCTACGGTGGAGGAATACCTTTAGGAGACAACAATACCCATTCTGGGGAAGTGTTCATCCCACTTGCAAATCTAAACCTTCAAATTTGGGATCAAGTGACACTATTTCTCCCTCTTCCAGTTCTCTTTCTCCAAAAGAATACTGTTCCTCTTCAAGAAGTATCTAGCTTCCCTTTGAGATGTATGTCTCGACTTCCACAATGACATCGGTGAGCGGGGTTGGGGAGTAGGGGGGGGGGGTGGCCAACAAGGTGTCAGACTTGATATGCCTGTGCAGAGCTCTAGCTGAGCCCAAGATCATCTTGCACTAATCCTGTGTTCTTATGCCCAATTGATCCCTTATAATAGGCTAATACTCTCCCCGGTTATCTGGGGAATAGGTTGAGCTGCTCTGCGATGGCCCCCTGTGCTCCTGAGATGAGTGGCGGCTCTGGGGAAAGTCTGGGAACCGCCCAACAAAGTGGCGCATGCCTGAGCTTGGTAAGGGAAAAGACTAGCGACGACATTTCATGGCCGCCTTAGGAGGGGCCTCTGGATGACCGGCAGAGATGCTGTCTGGCTGCCAGGGGCCTTAATTGATGCCTCCTGCCCTCCCAGTTATATCTGTGGACAGATGCATGCACCCCTGGTTGAGCGATGTGGGTGAGCTATACCGGCGGAGAGAGCTGGTGCCATGGAGCCTGTCGGTGAGACCCAGGCATGCATGCCCCAAAGAGGCACAGCACAGAGGTGAGCCTGCTGTGACTGCAGGGTCTGCTTACAGCCGGTGAAGTACTCGGGGTGCCTCCGGCAGCTTCTACTGCTGGATTCTGCCGCTGCGTGGGTTGCAGTGCATTGAGCGTACATTTGGCGGCGACGGAATGTTAAATGTTAAAAATGATTTATAAAGCGCACGTACACCGGATGGTTTCATGGCGCTATAAAGGCTCAGAGAATGTTAACGGACAGCTTTAATTATGGTTTAGTTATAGGCTTGTTCAAATAGCCACGTTTTAAGGGATTTCCTAAATTGCATTAGCTCAGTACAGGAACGTATCTCAAACGGGAAAGTGTTCCACAATCTAGGAGCAAGAGTTGCAAATCTACGGCCGCCCTGACGAACTCGTCTGAAAACGGGGATGGTAAGAAGTGTGAGGTGGGCAGAGCGAAGGTTCCGGGATGGAGTATATATAGATATTAAGGAGTTGATAAATTTGGGGTTGCTGCCATGCAAAGATTTGAAGATAAGGCAGCCCGCCTTAAAGGCACAACATTGGGAACCAGTGAAGTGTCCTCAGCAGAAAGGTGGCAGGCTGCCACCTGGGTTGATGCAAGATCAATCTGGCCGCCTGGTTTTGGGCCATCTGTAGTCGTTTAAACAGTTAGTTAGGCATGCCCAAATAAACAGAGTTTGCATAGTCTAGGAGAGACAGGACAGTGGCAACCACCACTTGGATCAAGGCTTCCTGAGTGAAGAATCGATGTATCTTTTTGATCTTCCTTATTTGAAAGAAACATTCGGAAATGACCATGCCGACCTGGGTTTTAAGTGTCAGGTCATGGTTGAGGAACTCCTAATGTTTTGGCCGAGTGGGAGGGGGAAGGGGAAGGACCTAACTCTGAAGGCCAGTAATGAGGACCCCAAAATTTAGGGCTGTCCCTAATAAGAACAAGTACAGTCTTTCCAGGGTTTAACTTAAGATGGTTCTGGTCCATCCACTGTTGGATGTGTAACATAGTGGCCTGAAATTCAGTGATGGATCTGGGGGAGTTATCGATCGGAAAGGCTAGTTGTAGGTCATCTGCATAGTTAAAAACTGTTACATTCCTGTCTTTGAGGGACTGGATTAAAGGGCAGATATAAAGATTGAACAAATGGGGAGAAAGAGCAGAGCCCTGTGGTACACCACAGTTGGTTTTGCGCGGTGGGGCCGTAAAGTGGCCTAGGCGGACGGCCTGGAAGCGGTCCTCCAAGAAAGAGGAGAGCCAACGAGCTGCAGTACCCAGGATGCCGGCTTGTTTGACAAGGTCGACCAAAATAACATGGTTGACCGTGTCAAAGGCGGCAGAGAGGTCCAAAGGGACCAGTGCTTGAGGAGAGCGTTTATCCGCACCGTCACGGAGAGTGTCCAGGAGAGCAAGAATGCCAGTTTCAGTAGAATGGGCTGGCCGAAACCCTGCCTGATAGGACTTAAGATATTTAGATTCTTCCACGAAGGTTGACAGGCATTTGGCGACGCGAGTCTCTAGTACTTTTGCTAAGAACGGGAGTAGGGAAATGGGGCAATAGTTAGGTAAAAGTGTAGGGTCTGCACCGCGTTTCTTCAGAAGAGGGACCACAGTGGCTTTCTTAAATGCTTTTGGAACTTGACCAGTAGTAAGTGACTCATTCAGTAGTGTCATTGCTGGTCCTGGGTAGACTGATAAACAGTCCTTGAGTATGTGGGGAGGGCAGCAGTCAGAAGGGGCTCCAGATTTGACTTTTACAAGGAGCTCCTGAAGAATCTCAGTACTAATGGGGGGAAACAGCTCAGGGTACAATCGTTGCTATGTGGAATAGTAGCAGGTGACAGGAGGGTGAAAAGGGATGCTGGCTTTTATGGTAATCATTTTTTCAATAAAATAGTCATTAAGAGAATTACAGAGAACTTGAGAGGGCATGACTTTTGTAGGAACCCTGTCTGGGTTGGACAATTCGTTCATGATAACGAAGATTTATTTGGAGCTTTTGTTAGAATTGAGAATGCGTGAGAAAAGTGAGCAGCTTTCGCTGCGGTGTTGGTCTTCATGTATTCTTTCGAGTTGATAAATACAACAGTTTCTTATCAGAGGAATATTCACGTCGCCACTGCCGCTCTAGTTGGCGAAAGGCCAGTTTCTGGGTTTTAAGTTCAGGAGAGAACTATCTCTGAGCGTCAGCACGTCGAGCTAATTTGATTTTCCTAAGAGGTGCGTGCTTATTGCTGGCCTCAAGAAGCCATTGGGAGAGGTTTGCCTCAGTGTCGTTGACATCATTTCCCGGGGACGGGGTGGTGTTGGTCAAGGTGTCAAGAAAGTCTTTTTTATTGATGGCATTCCATTTTCTGGCATAGCCACCTTCAGCATGAATTTTAGAAGGTGATGTTCACTCCAGACACACGGGTCAATTGTGGGGGTTGAAGTGGTCATGCCGTTAGTCCACACTTGACCTAGAATGTGCCCCTTCACATGAGTGGGAGAGGAGACTTGCTGTGTAAAATTTAAGTTAGTAAGGAGGTCAGACAACTCAGCCGATTGAGGTCCTTCAAGGGGGTCATTCTACCAGTAATTAAGATCACCAATAAGGAAGACCTTAGCGTAATCGGTGGCGAGTTTCGCCATCTGCTCGCTAAGTAGGAGGGAAAGTGAGTCATCTGATACAGAGGCCTATAAACTAATACACAGACAAAGGTGTCCACGGTGGAGTCTAGTTGAATTACTATGTTATCCGTCTCGCTGAGAGGGAGAGAGGGCAGGGTGCTGAACCTAAAGTTGGAGTTGATAATGGCTGCGACCCCCCCTCCCATTTTACCTGATGAGCGGTTGGCATAAATGATGTGTCAGTTAGGGGGTATGGCTGCTAGCAGATCAGGGGCGGAGTCTTCAGTAAGCCTAGTTTCTGTTAACAGCAGCAAATCAGGTGTATCAGTGAGCAAAAGAAGGAATATGCTACTTACCAGTATGCATCTGTTCTCGGCATGTAGGGCTGCTTACATTTATATCTATGCATAGATCGCCGCCTAGTGTTGGGTCCGGATGATTGCACATTGTTGTCCTGGAAGAGTCTTCGAAGTATCACAAGATAGGTGGCTCCTTCCTTGGACTACAGTGCGCATGGGCATCCTCTCCATCTTCAGATTGTTTTTCGCCATTGCGGCAGAGATGCAGTGTAATACAGTAAGTGATGACCATGCCTGAGAATGAGTCTAAGTGCTACAGCTGCGACAGGCACCGGGGAGGAGGGCGGGCGATATAAATGTCAGCAGCCCTACATGCCAAGAACAGATGCATACTGGTAAGTAGCATATTCCGTTCGAGGCATGTGGGCTGCTGAATTTATATCTATGCATAGAATAAATAGCAGTATCCTCCTTAGCGGCGGTTGCCCGTGCCAGCTGCGGCAGTCTGAAAAAGATTTCTGAGAACAGCCTGACCTACAGCAGCTTGCTGTTTGGAGTGTACATCCACGCAGTAGTGTTTGGTGAATGTGTGTATGGTGGTCCATGTGGCTGCTCTACATATATCCTCTAGAGGAATGTTACCTAGGAAAGCCATGGATGCCCCTAACTTGCGTGTGGAATGCGCTCTTGGGGAACTGTTAATGTGCGTTTTGCTTTGTGATAACAGATTTGTATGCACTTAACGATCCATCTGGCTATACCTGACTTTGAAATGGGGTTGCCTTTGTGTTGTGGAGAGAAGGCAACAAGCAGTTGTTTAGTCTTCCTGAAATCCTTTGTCCTGTCTATGTAATACAGGAGAGCTCTTTTGACATCTAGCGTGTGCAGTGCTCTGTCTGCTACCGAGTTTGGATTTGGGAAGAAAACGGGCAGTTCTATGGTTTGGTTAATGTGGAACTGCGACACCACCTTAGGCATGAATTTCGGGTTGGTACGCAGCACCACCCGATTAGCATGAATCTGTATGAATGGCTCTTGGATAGTTAGGGCTTGAAGCTCACTAACTCTCCTTAGCGACGTGATTGCCACTAGAAAAGCCACTTTCCATGTTAGAAACTGTATCTCACAAGAGTGAAGAGGTTCAAAGGGTGGTCCCATTAGTCTGGTGAGAACTATGTTTAGATTCCAGACAGGCGAAGGAGGGTGTCTGGGAGGAATTACTCTTGATTCCTTCCATAAAAGCTTTAATGGCTGGCACTCTAAAAAGAGAAAGATGCTGTCTGTTCTGAAGATAAGCTGCCATTGCGGCCAATTGTATCCTAATGGAACTATATGCCAGATTGCATCTGTATAGGTGCAACAAGTAACATATAATGTTTTGCGTGGATGCATCTAGCGGATTTATGTCACTATGAGAGCAGTAAATGACAAATCGCTTCCATTTGGCCGCATAGCATGCCCTGGTTGTAGGTCTTCTTGCCTCCTTGATAATGTTCATACAGTCAGGGGGCAGGTTGAGGTAGCCAAACTCTATAACCTCAGGAGCCATATTGCAAGGCTCAACTGTTGCGGATCTGGGTGCTGAATGTCTCCACGGTTCTGAGTGAGGAGACAGGGTTTGAGTCGCAGCCGTTGGTGAGGTACCACTGAAAGTTCTAGGAACATGGTGTACCACGCTTGCCGTGCCCACGTTGGAGCAACCAGGATGAGGGTCATGGAGTGCTGCCGCAGTTTGCGCGCCACTGGCGGTATGAGCGGTGCTGGAGGAAAAGCGTACGCAAATCTGCCTGACCAGTTCATTCATATCGCATTGCCCTGAGACTGCGGGTGTGGGAAACTGGCGGCGAAGGATCGGCATTTTGCGTTTTCCTTTGTGGCGAATAGGTCTATCTCTGGATGACCCCACTGCTGGAAATATGTAATACATGACAGTCATGTTGTCCGTCCGGATCAGCACGACTTTGTTGCACAGATGCAGTCTGAAGGCCTTCATCGCCATGAAAATTGCCATGAGCTCCAATAGGTTGATATGCATCTTTTGCTGCTGCGCTGTCCACAGTCCCTGCACTGTATAATGGTGGACATGCGCTCCCCAACCCTGGAGAGATGCGTCCGTTGTCAGCACTATCTGTGGTACAGGCTCTTGGAAAGGTCGTCCCCTGCAAAGGTTTTGTGTGTTCCACCAATGCAGAGAGTTGTATGCACGACCGGTCACCAACACTAGGTCTTTCAGATGTCCTTGAGCCTGGTTCCACTGTCGTGCTAGGCACTCCTGAAGCGGACGCATGTGGAGCCTTGCGTGGGGGACTATAAAGATGCAGGAGGCCATCATACCTATTAGCTGCATGAATACTTGCGCTGGGAGCGAGTGTTGGGGCCTGAACTTTTGAATGAGCAATTGCATGCTGTTGAGTCTGGCAGAGTTTGGGTGCGCTGTCGCTGTCAGAGTATTGATCGTCGCACCCAGGTACTGTTGCACATGTGCGGGCTGAAGGTGCGATTTTGGGTAATTCAGCGAGAATCCTAGACTGTGTAGGAGGTGAATTGTGCGGGACACGTGGCTGGCACATTGCTGGGCTGACTTTGCCTGAATAAGCCAGTCGTCCAGATAAGGATAGACGTGGATGTGTTGTCTCCGAAGGTGTGCCGCCACTGTTGCTAAGCACTTGGTGAACACCCTGGGGGCAGTAGTGACCCCGAAAGGCAGGACCTTGAACTGGTAATGCTGGTTGTTTATGGTGAACCTGAGATATTTCCTGTGTCCTGGGTGAACGGGAATATGGAAATATGCGTCTTTTAGGTCTAGGGTTGCTAGGAAGTCTCCCTGACTGAGCAATGGTAGAACTTGTTGTAAAGTCAGCATGTGAAAATGTTCTGACAAGATGTAGTGGTTCAGGGGTCTGAGGTCGAGAATGGGTCTGAGAGACCCGTCCTTTTTTGAGATTAAGAAGTACAGTGAGTACACCCCTGTACCCTGCTGATTTAAAGGCACGAGTTCTATGGCCCCTTTTTGCAGCATGCAGAGGACTTCTTGCTGCAATAAGTGCATGTGCTCTGCGGACATAGGATGGTGCCTTGGGGGTATGTTGGGTGGAGTGGAGGTTAGTTCTAGACAATAGCCGTGTTGTATAAGGTCTCTCACCCACCTGTCTGTGGTTATGCCTTCCCAGACTGGCAGGAACTGCTGGAGTCTTCCCCCGACTGGTGTTATATGGTTGGGGGCAGTGACAAGACGTCACTGTTTATTGGCGGAGGAGGATATGGCATTATTATTTCCGCGTCCTCTGCCTTTGGTGCTGTTCCCACGATATCCACCCCGATTGTTCTTGTTATAGGTGTTTTGCGAGCCCTCTCTGTTGTATTGGGCTTGCTGCAATGCTTGACCTCTGGAGGCTCCCCTGTTACCGGAGCGACGAAAGGAACTGCCCCTGAACTGGTGTGACTGCAGAGCCCCCATGGATTTTGCTCTCTCAGTGTCTTTTTTAATTTTCTCAAGGGTTGTGTCTACATCAGGGCCAAAGAGAAAATCTGGGATAACCGGCTGGTTAAGTAAAGTAGTTTGTATCTCCGGTTTAAAACCAGAGATGCGTAGCCAGGCATGCCTTCTAAGCATCACACTTGTGTTTATGGCCCTAGCTGCCGTGTCTGCTGCATCTAGCGCACACTTGATGGACGCATTGGAAATTAATTTTCCCTCCTGTATCAGCATTTCTGCCCCCTCCTTATAAGCTTCAGGCATGTGTTGCAGTAGCTGCTCTAACGTGTCGTAGTGTGCCCTATCATATCTGGCTAATAGGGCTTGTGTGTTGGAGATCCTCCAAATATTCGCTGCCTGATCCGCTACTCGCTTGCCAGATGCTTCAAAGATTTTGGATTCCTTGTCCGGAGGGGAAGCATCACCACTGGTTTGAGAGTTTGCCCTTTTACGAGCATTAGCCACCACGAGGGAGTCCAACGGGAGCTGGCCTTTGATGTACGTAGGGTCCACAGGTGCAGGCCAGTACTTCTTTTCAATTCTAGGGTTCACAACCCGTGCCCTTGTGGTCTCCTTGAAGATGTCAGTAGCGTGTTTAAGGACACCCTTCAACATAGGCAATGTTTTTACTGATCTTTCTGAAGTTAAGAAAGTATCAAACAAAAAGTCCTCCTCTACTGGGTCAGCATGCATGTCCACATCATGATTTTTGGCTGCCCGTTCAATCAAAGCATTAAACGCAGCAGTATCTTCAGTAGGCGAGGTTTTGATGGTATAGGACTGAATGTCAGGCATGGTTTGTGGCTCACCAGGATCAACAGGGTCAGTCCAGGTTTGCTGTTCATCCTGATCTGTGTCAGCAGGATAATTGAACTCATATTCATTGTATCCCTCCCCTATATCATCATAGGTGCGCGTGGGTGAATAGGAATAGTCTTGTTCATAGGACTCCACAGGCTCAGAAAGAACAGGTGAGGTCGTAGAGTCCCTTTTTCTTTTTAGAGGGATCTTGTATGACTCCAAAGGATGTTCTGGAGCTATTTTCCGTTTGTAAATGGTGAGTCTACCTGTATCCGAGTCGATGAACAGTTTCGACTGATTGTCATAGGAGGGTGGTTGGAACATTACATCCCCTTCAGTGGACTGATGCCTCGAAACTGCCGACACTTTCTTTGTAGTGTCGGTGCCCTTTTGTGGCTCGACGGTCTTTGGTCGAGCGGTTGGGGGCAGTCCATATTTAATAGGCTGTGAAAGCAGCGGAGACAAGCCGACCGATTTTGAGTGTGTCGCCGTCTTCGATCCGACCAACTTTTTAGGATCACTGGGCTGCTTGCGGCCGTGCGTCGATTCGAGCTGTTGGTGCGCAACAGGTGCGCCTTTCTGCTTTGATGCAACGTGCTCTTTCGGGTCGGGTGCACTTTTCAACTCGAAGACCTTGCTGGATATTGGCGTCGAGGCTGGAAGGTTCGGATCGACAGTCTTCCTAGCCTTGAGTCCTTTGCCAGTGTCGCCAGCTTTGGGCGTGGACGTCGACAGCGTCAGCGCAATGTGCTTGACGACAGAGACAGGCTTCGAGGTCCCGCGTTTCGGGTCGACGCCCCCTTGTGACCCCGAAGGGTTAACGACACTTTTAGATTGTGTTGGAGCCGACGAACCCGAAGCTGTCGATCCGATGACTGACGTTTCGGTTTCGATACAGTTCCTGTCGGTTTCGGTTTCGGTTTCGATTTCGCTGCAGAAAGCGGCGGATTGACGGATGGCTCCGTAGAAGTATTCTTAGCCGGGCCTGGACGCGGGGCTATAGAATGCGGGTAAAGATCTTGGCTAAGGCCTTCCCGCAATGTCTCGATCTGAGTCGTAGAGAGTATAGTGTCTTTATCGGGCCCGCGATTGCGGATGGGCCTTGCTCATCGCTTGAGTCGTCATCGACGGCTCCGATGGCGTCTGCGTCGTCTCCTACCTCGACGATGTCTTCTTCATGGACGTAGACGTGTTCTTCGTCCACACTATATTGTGAGTCGTGCTCCGATGCAGGGTCCGACTGCTGGTCTGGATCCTGTTGATCGGCGCCCTCGATGACGTCTGCCTCGAAGATATCTTCTGGGTCTGGCGCTGTTTGCTGGGCCAACTGCCTCGCGGCGCGTCGAAGCAGAAGTGTTTTCTTCGACCGGAACCTGGAACAGTCCATGCAGCTGGCCTCGTCGTGGTCCGGTGATAGGCACTTGTTGCACACCGGGTGCACATCGATGTGAGGGTATTTGGAGTTGCAGACGGGGCATCTCTTGAACGGGCTCCGTTCCATCGTCGACGCTCGTCGGGGCCTAGCTGTCGAAAGGCAATACGGCCTTAGACATACTGTTCGAAGAACTGGATGAAGTACTGGGCACCGAACGAGAGACAATACCGACGCCCCGAAGGCCTATTGGCCTCGCGAAAAGTATTTAAAGTATATTCCGAACTTGAGTCGAGAGGGTACATCCGAACCCAATGGCGGAAAAAAACAATCTGAAGATGGAGAGGATGCCCATGCGCACTGTAGTCCAAGGGAGGAGCCACCTATCTCGTGATACTTCGAAGACTCTTCCAGGACAACAATGTGCAATCATCCGGACCCAACACTAGGCGGCGATCTATGCATAGATATAAATTCTGCAGCCCACATGCCTCGAACGAAGAATATCAAGCTGGTGTTTTAAGAGGGAGCGTGTATTAAGATAGAAGACAGATAGAGACCTGGGCTGAGGTTTCACTAGGTGAGGAGAGCCCTGTTCAAAGGTGGTAGAGATCTGGATTTCAGGGGAATCACATCTTGCACAGAGGATTCCTTGCTCCACGAGTGAAACCTGTTTTTCACGAGCAAGATATGAAAGGGGGGAATGTATCAGTTTTAGGGTGTCGGAGGAGTAGGTAATAGCTTGGGCATACTGCCTGGGCCCTGGGTCCGGATGGGTACGGACGGGCGCAGATGGGCTTGCCTTTGGCACGCCGCCGGCGCGTCCTCTGCGCTTCCGCGCACCTAGTTGCATTTGACTCCAGTCCCCGCCCACAGCTCCACCCTCTCACCACCTGATTGGCTGTTGTAGGGGGAGTCACTCGGGGCAGCAGGGAGCCGGGACAGCTGAATAACGCGCGAGGTATTAGCTTTTGTAATTTTAAAAACACAGTAAAACGATTCTATCAGTGCGTTTTCCTTCCAAGTTAAAATTCAGCTTTTTGGCAGCCTAAGCGATCCAAACATTCAAGCCAAGAATGGGCCCAGACGGGGAACTGGGCCCCTGGGTGAAACTATGTGTGAGATATCAGCGAGTGCTGGCTGCCACATTGAGGCATCCCTAGGAGTGGTGCATCTGGGGAGACCCATTTCGGAACAGTGACAAGCTGGGTCCCGGAGCATGCTCAGTGTATTGAACTTGCGATGGGAGAATACTCTGTGAACCCCCGTGATATGACACTGCTTCCCTTTGCTGCTTTGTGGGCCTTGGAGTGCTGGATGCAGCATCTGAGTGCTTGAGTTTCGAAATAACTCCTGATATAAATGGAGGGTACTAAGACTGGCCCGGTCTATAGGGACTGCGCAGATTGCATCAAAGTCCACTGCGTGATGCTTCAGAACTGCCACTGCTGAGGGAGAGGGAATGTTGTTCCTCCTTCTATGCCGCCCACACCTTGAACTTTGGAGATACGTCCTGCAGCCTGAGTGGGGTGGCCCATAGGGGTGTTGGATCTATTCATTCCCTGATGTACAATCCCTGGCTTGGCTGTTTCTTGGTGCACTAGCTCTGCAGGGAAATTGTAGAGTGTGAGGACCCTGCTTGGCCAGCAGGCCTGGGCGGTAAATTCCGTTCACGGAATTTGCGGAATTTGGGTAATTTCGCGTTCCGCGGAGAACGCGGAATTGCCAAAAATTCCACGATCCGCTGCATCGCAGAATTTTTTGCTTGTTTGCACTTTCCAAATGTGTGTTCGGGAGATATTTCATCCCCCTCGCCCCCCCCCCCGTCCCGAGCACGCAAATGGCGTTTGCGAACAGAAAAAAAGCATCGCGAACGGGCGGACAAGCAATTCCGCGTGTTCGCGGAACACTGCTTGCTTGTTGAGATTTTTTACCATTTTGCTGAGCTATGCGTAGGGCGCCTGCGCAAATTCCGCCCACCCCTAGTAATTTGTCAAATGCTTGCCTGCTGCTTTCCATTTTGAACTTGTTCGTCTTGACTAGCCCTGAACTTGTCTGTCTTGACCGGCCCACCTGCCCTGGTACTGTAAGTGCAGCATCTGCTGTGTCTCTGCCCTCCTTGGAATGGCTAAGGATAAAGATGCAAAACCACCATGCTGGGATAAAAGAGATAACTATACTAAAGTGCCAAGCCCCCTTCTAGGATAGAAGCAGCGTCCCTCCTGCCGGATAATGTGGCACTTGTAGGGACGATTCAGCAGTTCATAACAACCTTGGAATCCAAGATTGGTGAGGTCCGCTCGGTGGTGTCAATCTTGAGACATGATCTAATAAATTTTGTGAAGTGTCCAAGCTGAAAGACACCAAGCACTACTTGGGCAAGGATCTGAGGGAAATAAAAGCAGCAACTAAAGACTTGTTGTGGCGGGTTGAGGATGCAGAGAACTGGAGTCGATGCCTGCAACTAGTGGGATTCACTGAGGGAGTCGAGGGGTCCAACATGCTGGACTACTTGATGCGGTGGCTCAAATCCACCTTCACAGCTGGAAATTTTCCCAATTGCTTTGTTATTGAACGAGGCCACAGAACGCTTACTGCCCGACCGCCACTTGGTACCCACCACGTGCGATAATAATAGCAAGTTCTTTAAACTTCCAAGACCATGACGTAATACTTGGGGAGGTAAGGCAGTTAGGTGTGATCAAGTCTGAATCCTCCACCATCATGCTGTTTCCGGACTACTCCGGTAGGTACAGAAACCAAGAAGGAAATTGGGAGCAGTACAACCAAGCTCCTGTCCATGCAGCTGCAGTATATGTTGCTTTTCCCCGTTAAGCTATAGGTACTGTTTAAGAACAAAACTAAGGAGGCTTAGAACTGGCTTGAGGAGTGGCCCCAACTCCGGTCTTCCCAGAGGTTGCCAAAGGAGGCGGCTGAACAGGGCGGCATGGGGGCCAGACCCAAAATCTGGTCCTTGATGCGTAAACGCCGGGCGAGGGGTTGGAGTAGATCCGGGAGGGAGGGTTTGGGGTTGGGGTGGTCAGATGCGGGTTGAGTACTGAAGAGGTGTGGGGCCGCGGCCAGGGTGACTGACTCCAGAATCTGGGGATCACGGTTCGATCCCCGGGGCCGGCGGCAGATTAGCCCAGCACCATGGGCAATAGCTTGCTTAATCTTCCCGACGGCCCCGAGCGCCTAGAGACCCTAACGGGTGATGGTTCGCGCTTTACAAATGTGGATTATTATTATTATTAGAAAATTTGTTGGACTTGGAGGAGGAGCTGGGGAAGCAGGGCAACCAGCCTTCCCTGACTGGCGGTGAGGATGGGACTACTCAATTAATGAACGAGGATGAACTGGGTCTGCCAATCTGATTGAGTGCTATCTAATTCTAAACCTGGCGAACAAGTCAACTCCTTAAGTTGATAGGGTTTGATAGGGTGTGGGGAGCTCCAGTGGGTGTTCTGTTAAATATCGTTTGTTAGAGGTTGTTTTTTTGAGGAGTGGAAAGGGCCACAGGCGAGGTGCTGCGAGTACACACACAACTGGGAGCTGTCAAATATGTTATAGTACATGTCTAAAACAGGCAATTGTGTTGGGGCCTTCTGGCTGCTCCATTATTACCTCGAATGTTAATGACCTGGGCAACAAAGTCAACTGAGGTCTGGTGGCAACATACATTTAGCGCGTAAAGCCAAACCGGCCGAACACAGCGAGTCAAACTATCCCAGTTTCCTCTCGGAACCTACAGAAATCAGCTGCAGAATGCCCCAGGGCTCCTCCCTGAGCCCCATCCTCTTTAACATCTACATGCCCTCCTTCGCAGCCATCAGAAGACACAGACTCAACATTGTCTCCTACGCCGACGGCACTCAGCTGATCCTCTCCCTCACCAATGAACCCACAGCCGCCAGAATCAACTTTCACGGCGGAATAAAGGCCATTGCTACCTGGATGAAAGACAACTGAAGCACTCATCCTGGGACCCACCCCCTCAGCCTGGGATAACTCCTGGTGGCCCGATGCACCAGGAACCCCTCCCACCCCTAAGGACCACAACTAGCTCTCAATGAACTGTCAAATAAATGCAGTATCCTCATTCTACTTCCACACGCTCTGCCCACTTCAAAAGACATTCAGATGGATCCCCACAGAATCCAGAAAGGCGGTCACCCATGCACTAATCACCAGCACACCTGCCTACGGCAACGCACTCTACACCGGCGTTACGCAGAAACAGCTCGGGAAACTACAGAACATCTAAAACTTTGCAGCCAGAGTGGGCCTCGTCATCCTCCGCCGCAGCCACATAACACCTCCGACAACTCCCCTGGCTCACAATCAACAAGAGAATCAACTTCCCAAGCTCCTCTCACATGCCTACAAAGCTCTCCATGACGGAGTATCAAAATATCTGAATCACCACCTTGCATTCCACACACCAGTCAGACAACTCTGCTCTGCCCAACATGCCCTGGACTCCATCCCAAGGATGCAGAAATCAAAAAAGTGGAGGAAGATTCTTCTCCTACCTCACCACCAAGACCTGGAACACCCTGCCCCTCCTCCTCAGGCAAACCGCATCACTGACCCAATTCCGGAAAGACCGAAGGACCTGGTTCTTCCACTGAACCTCCACACCCAGATGGATCAGCAGCCTCCTCCACCCCAGCGCCTTGAGAATCTCATGGGTGAGTAGCTGTGCTATAAAAACCCTTGATTGATTGATTGATGTGGTCCTCCTACAGAGACTCACTTTTTTGGGACCAAATGCCGTTTTCTAGGTCGTACAAAAGGGGGGTGGTTTCTAAGTTGTGGCGCCTACACCACATTGGCCCATGCAGGATTTACCTCGGGCTCTCTGGGAGTAGCAACCTTAATCCGAAAGATGCTCCCCTTCAGGTTCAGAAGACCGAGCAAGATCCCAATGGAACATGTGCCACGGTGCAGGGTTTCTGTTGGAGGACGAATCTCACGCTCAGGCGGCGCCATCACCCGAAGGACAGCGGATATTCTTACTTTTCTGAGACTCAAAGTGTTTTGTAGACTGGGTCATATTTTTGCACCAGCCTGTGAGATAGGTAGGGTTGAAAGAGTTGAGCACCTGGCTAGGAGTTTGTCCGATCAATCTCCGCTTTGGCTCTCCATGGGTAGATGTCCCCACCACTCAAGATCAGGATGGAAGCTGAATGCATGGGAGCTGCAGGATGTGATATTTGCATGGGAGCTGACTGTAGATACTAAACTGCACTTTGCAGAAAATGAAGAGTCTGTTGATTCCACTATCACTCTCAGGGACGCCTACAAGACAGTGCTCAGTGGTCCAGCGCAAAAATAATCACACATAAAAAGAAAGGGAGATTGAGTTCACAGAGCATCGACTAGTGTCAGCAGAGGGTTACTGGAGAGCCGTTGGATCCCCTGATTCTTCATAAGATCACAGCCTTGCCCACTGAATATCATACATTGGAGCAAAATGAAGCAAGGACCCAGATTCTAGCCACACAGGCCAACCTATATGGTACAGGAAATATGGTGGGATAGCTCCAAGCATGGCTTGGTCAGCAGGACGCTGAGGTCCAATGGGTGAACAGTGTTGTGGGTAGTGCGGGCAAATCATATACTGCTGATGGGAGTATAGCCGAAGAGTTTAAGAGATACTATGGGGAACTTTATAGTGTGCACCCTCTTGATGATGTTCAGTGCATTACGGCCTACCTCGAGGTGGTGAATGTGCCGACCCTGTTGGTGGAGGACTGACTGGCCCTAGAAGAGGGAATCACAATCCCTGAAATTCATGGGGGCTATAGCGCAGCTAAACTCGGGGAAGGCCCTTAAGTCCTAACGGCCTCCTGGATGAATTCTTTAAGAAGAACACTGGGACCCTTGGTTCCCATCTCCTCAATATATATCTTGAGGCCCGGAACCTACAAAGGGTGCTAGCGGATTTCCATGCAGAAGCAGATTGCTGGAAGGCGTTACCGTTAACAATGATGGGCAGAGCAGCCATGTTTAAAATGATAACCCTTCCATATTCCTATATGTTCTTTAAAACACCTATTATAAGATCCCAGATGAGATTTTCCCCTGGATTGATGATGAGTTAAGGAAATTGCTATGTAATAATAGGCATCCTAGGGTGGCAATGAGAGCCCTACAACGAATTCAATATAATGGTGGTATTGACCTCCCGGATATCCGCGCGTACTACTGGGCATATCACCTGATTGCCATCAATGTTTGGGATACATGCCTGGTGAGCATCCCACATATGCATTAAAGAGAACTCCGTTTTAATCCTGATCTTATCTACATAACCTATATGGTGGGAAAGGGGCAGGGCGTTTACTGCCGGCAACTCAGGTGACAGTTGAGGCATGGATCAATACAAGCAAGTATATGGGGGGAGAGGACTAAAACAACTTGAGAGACCCTGCTATGGATAGGGGAGATTAACTTGGGAAGTTGAGGGGTTTTGAGGCTTGGGATCTCATTGGTATATCTAAAGTCGCTGAGCTCCTAGAAGAAGGCGGGCTCATTTTCTTTCGTTCCCTCCAACGGGACTACCAACTTCATGACACAATATTTTAAGTACACGCAGCTCATCATGCTTAGTGTGCAGAGGGGCTGGAGGTTTCTGACCTTCCTGAGTATGTGCCTCTGGAGGATTGGCTACTTATGGGAGGGACTGGAGAAAAAGCAGTCTCCTAAAACTAAAAAATGATTAATAATAACATCCTTGACTTCCAGAAGCGATGAGGGGAAAATAGGAGGCGACTATTAAGTCTAGGCTGAGGCTTATTCAGTTCAAAATTCTCCACCTGTTCTATTATGACCGTGTCTGCCTGCACAGGTTAGGAAGAGCAGAGTCCATGGACTGCCTGCGATGCTGGCGGGAAAGAGGGTCCTTCTTGCATACACTCTGGGACTGCTCTACTATAGAACTATATTGGTGGGCAATACTGAACGAACTGTGCAAGATTGTGGGAGTGCCATTACCAGTTGAGCCCAAGTATGTTCTCTTTGGCATACCCACAGATGTGGACATCCCATGTGCCAAGCTCCTTTTCTGCAACCTGGGCATAGTGGTGGCGAAGAGGGATGTGGCCAACTATTGGGGCGACCCTGAGATACAGTCCCTTCAGGAGTGGAGGGCGGGGATGGATTTATATATGGCGGTGAGAAGGTCACTTATAAAACCAGAGGGTGTCTGCGTAAATTCTATAGGATATGGGGCTGCTGGATAAAGTAGTATGACCTTGACTTGATGGATGAAAGAAATGTGACTCCACTTGTCTAGTCTTAAGGTTATGTGCCTTCCAATTAATTGTATTTCTATGAGTTCTTGTTGAGTACCAGACTGATACTCAGTCACTGTCGGAGAAATGTGTATATGCTGACACTGTGCTGCTGCTTTCCCACTCAGGTTATTTAATTGTTGTGAGTTTGCACGCTTTTTGTCAGTTGAACAAAAAGCAAAATAAAAATATTTTTACAATGGCGTTCATGAAGCCAGTATTTGTGTCAGTGACGTTGGTAATGGCACCGGAGACTTCGGCACCTGTGAAAAATAAGCTAACAGAAGAAGAGTTGAGAGATGCAACGCTGCAGCAGATGCATCCGACTTCGGAACGGGGCAACCAGCACCAGAGACTCCTGCTGAACTTCAACTGGCAAAGGAGTCTACTTCCTCCTGGATCTACCTCCTGCTCAGGACATCCAGGCGAAGTCGGTGGCGACCTTGAACTCGAAGGCGATGCTGGAAAGGCCATCTGTGTAATTGAGCCTCCAACATAACTTATGACAGCAGCCAGGATGTAATAACTTCACCTATGACTTTGAAAATTTTATATTGATGTCTTTTATATTTCAATTTTACATCTTCATCAATCTGCAATAAATATTTATACATTACCTCAACTTCAAGAATATACATTAAATTATGATATTGATTAATACAGTTGTAAATTAAGAACTATATGAATTAAAATTGAGCCATTACTGGGATAACCATTAATTCTGAAATCTATGTGTTACACTATTATGTGATCATTTCTTTGATGTGCACACTTTCTTTGTAGTCACTGTACCTTGCTGATCATAAAGGAGTGAAGCTCCGGTTGAGGGATTCGGTTCACCAGCTCTGCACCTTCCAGCAGTGCAGAGTCCGACCGATTGTAGCACTGCGCCTTCGCTAGCGTTACATACCAGTCCTTGAAAAAGAAACAAAAAAATAAAGTCATGCTGATACAGAGAGTTCGAGGGAAACAATATCACAAGGTTATTAACTATGCTCAAAAACTGTATACAATATGTAACATACATAATTTTCTTGGTCAGGCTTGACCATGCTGCTGTCTACGCAACCTATTGTTTTCAATCAACAGAGTGGAAATGGGTTAGCACCACTGATCCATTGCCGTGCTTTGCCAGCACCCTTCCATCACTGACTTATGTGGGTGAGCCCCTCTAAAGAATTGCTCTAAGAGTTTATCAATCATCTCAGGGATCAGAGGACAGAAGTATTCACCTCTCAACAAACATTATTGGCTTCTTTTTAGTCTACCTCCTAGGAACTGGTTCCACTGCAATAAAAGGGAGTATTTTACATCTGAAAAGAATAATCAATCATCACACATTACATTTTTCCCTCATACATCCACTGTATACGGAAAGTAATTTGTTTGGTTAGGGTTTTCACTAGATAGGCTTGTGCCAGGGCTTAAGTGCGAGCCTGTCATTAGGCTATCTGTCTAATCTCTTTTTTTGGGGTAATATACAGTAATGGCATGATACAAAAGTGGATGTTCTGACGTTTTGCAATAACATGGCTTCTGCTCTCCACTGTCTTACTTGTTTCCATGACTCGTGGAGGTGCCATCTTCTGCTCTACCCAGCTCTCCTTATTTATTGATTTATTTATTTATTTATGTAGTCTTTTATAGAGCTTGAACTTGCATTCCCTACTCCTAAAATGCCTGCTGCATCCACACGTTATAATGCAAACAGGGTAGGCTGGTGGCTGTATGTGCTACAGTAAACAATTGACTAAGTCACTGTAGGGTACATCCTGCCTCCACCCTAGCAGTGATGTGTTATCTGCTACTTTCACGACTGATTGTCTTCCCTTAAAGATACCATTCCTGCATCCCAGTAGCTGCTTACAGTGGTTGGTGTATTCTATGTTGTACTAAACTGACTTAACTTGTGCAAAAGTATGAAGCCCTTCAGTGCATGCATGAGAACGTGTTCTTCTGCATATGTGTAGTACATTGCTTCTACCTGGAGGCGAACCGGCTGTTCCAGTCAGGCTCACTGTACCATACAGGCGGTGTGTGCATGAAAGGCTTTTTGCAGCATACGTGCATTATGTCTGCATACATGAGGGAGGACTAGAATCACTTTGGGGTTGGCCACTAGACCTGCTTCAACGAGGGCGAGCAGAAGTTAAAAACACTTACAGAGCGGTTTGTGTGATGCTGCAGTCAGTCCCAGAACACAGCGGGGTGTCTGCAGCAGACTACAGGGTCCAAGATGAGGTGGCTGAGACTCTGCTTATTGTTATAACTGGTGCTTGGAGATGCAGTAAACCCAAACACTTATGCACATGGTGTGGGAGACAGTAAGGCAACAGGAGTGCTGGTGGGTGGGCGGCCTTCCAGCAGTCACTAGGCACAGGTTCTAGAAATGATATAGATGGCCAGTCTGGGTCATTAAGCCCTGCTCCCAATTTTTGGGAAGCCTTGTTAGGGAAAGGAAAATATCCTGGCTCATGAAAGGCAATGTTAAATCACTTATGGAGAAAGGAAACCATTCTAAATACCAGCCTCCTTACAGACCAGAAATCACACACTACTGGAAGACTGCTTACACTACACTCACATTCTAATAGTTCCACACTACCAACAGAAGCCCCACGCCCAACAGAGTAGCGGTCTCACGTTATCACAATACTCTCACACTCGTCACAGACATGTAGTTAGACACTCAAACAGCACTAAAACTCTTCACAGAGTAGGTATCATCCACCACAAGAGCACTTTCAGACCCCTCACAACTATCACAAAAGTAAGCCAACAGATCTTGTTAATACCTGAAAGTGCCTCTTCATTGACTGATGAATTGATGTTTTTGTAGATGGGTGAATGAACAGGTGAGTACAAGAGTCAATGAATGACTATACAGATGCATGAATGGTGAGTATCCCTGCTGGAAACAGAACAGGACAGGCGATATGCATGATAACTAACATATACTGGTGACAAAGCTGGGTCAACAGATAATACTGCTGAAGCTGGATAGGTGATCACAAAGTAGAGAGTTTAGGAAGGTAAGCAAGAATGACAGGATGGGGAGTGAAGCATAGCGCACCTGTAAAGCTTCCTAAAGTGGATTTAAACCCAGTGGCCTTGGATCATGGTGATGCTGTGAGGTTGCCTTGTACTGTGGACTTTTTGTATGGGGTAGTCCGTTATATAGTGACATTTGTTAAGCATATCTGGCTATCGAAGGAAGCTGGTTAATCACAATGCTTCGTAAGAATTTAAAGAAGATAACATCAAAAAGAAACAGGACAATAAGATGTTTTCCAACCCATATCTTTTCCCATATATTTGATAATAAAGAGGGATGAGACGTCGGAGGTGAAGTGGGAGATGTCTGCTATTTAACAAGTGAATATGGAATTGGGAGCATGTGTTTATGTGTCAATTGCGCATAAAGAATCTACCAATCATCAAGCCAAAAATGGTTCTGAGACATCAAAGGGACGTGCTGTAGACTGTGGAGGAGCTGGAATCTAAGGTTTATCACGCCAGCATAGTTTCGTTGAGAGAGTACTAAAGCATTGGTAGCCTGGCCCCATTGGTGAAACCCAATAAAAGATACCTTAAGACATACAAGGAGGAGTGTGATACTGGGCTTATCAGAGTTATTAGGGAGTGATCAGAAACCATGATCCAAGATGCCTTATCTGGTTTTCAGTGTTTCTGCTAGCAGGTACAGGCCCACTCAAAGGGCTCGTTATGAAGGCAGAATTTAAAGAAATTACAGGTTGAACCTTTAGAATCCACTGAGTAATTAATTTTTAAATTTTTTTATTTTATATTTTATTTATTTTCAGTCAACATAACACTGATACAGTTAGACATCTTTAAAGCACAAGTTACTACTTGTGTAACGATATATCTGTAAGCGACATTAGTTTTTCGTCAGCAGTACCCCTGCTCGTCTGTAGGTGGCGTCGTGCGGCTCCGCATCCGTCGCTGGCACCGTAAGTGCCGAGATGACGCCACGGAGACTACTTAGGCACTACCCATGTGCGCTGACGTCAGTTCTGTACACGACTTTCCGCACCGGGATCGCAGAGCCATGCAAGAAACTGACCACTGGTGCCATGAAACTAGGGCCCTGAAAGGCATGACCTTAACCCTAGAAATCAGTTCGCAGAACGGGGACGATGGGTAGGGCGGTAAGGAATCTATCACTAACTAATGATTCTTATAGATATATTGTTACACAAGTAGTGACTTGTGCATCTGAAATAGACACGTTAGTGATAGATTCCTTACCTTAGAATAGATACCCCAGCAATACCAACCTTGGTGGTGGGTCTGCGAACAAGACTACACCAGAAAGTCACGAGAACAAAGAAGCCGTCTCTCCAGACTTGACTGTCAAGGCAGTAATGCTTGGTAAACGTGTGCAGCGAAGCCCACGTAGCTGCCTGACAAATGTCCTGCAAGGGAACGCCGCGTCCCAAGGGAGTAGTGGCTGCAGTCACCCTGGTAGAATGGGCACGCAGCCCCATAGGAGGCTCCTTCTTAGCCAACCGCTAACATACTTTGATGCACAGAACAACCCACTGAGAGATGGTCCGTTTGTGCATGGCCCAACCTTTTTTGGCGCCCACGTAGCCAAAAAAGAGCTGGCCACCCACTAGGAACTGTTGTGTGCGTTTCAGATAGAACGAGAGCACACGTTTTGGGTCCAGACGGTGAAGCCTCTCTTCCTCTTTTGGAGGATGCAGAGGCGGAAAGAAGGTGGGCAAAGTGATGGTCTGCCCGATATGGAAGGGCGTGATAACCTTTGGCAAGAAAGGACGGGTCCTTAAAACCACCTTGTCAGGATGAACAGAAAGGAAAGGAGGCTTGGAAGAAAGAGCCTGGAGCTCACTCACTCTTCTGGCAGAGGTGATAGCTACCAGGAAAGCCGTCTTAAGAGTGAGAAGACACACAGGACAGTTATGAAGTGGCTCGAAGGGAGTGCACATCAGATATGTCAAAACAAGGTTTAAGTCCCATTGAGGCATAATGAGCGGCACAGGAGGAAACAAGGGCGTAATGCCTTTCAGGAAATGGTTAACAACCAGAGACTTATAAAGAGAAGGCTGATCTGGAAGCCGTTGAAAGGCGGGAAGTTGCCTAAAGATTACCTTTGATAGTGCCCAGAGCAGAGCCCAGCTGGGCCAAAGAAAGAAGGAACAGTAGGACTTCGGAAAAAGGGTCAGAAAGGGGATCCAATGACTTTGCTGTGCACCATTACACAAACTTGTTCCACCTGCAGGTGTATACTGTTTTAGTGGAGGAACGTCTGGCTGCCAGAATGATATCACAAACTTCGGGAGAAAGATCAAAAGCTGTCAACTGTCGCCGGTCAATCTCCACGCATGGAGGTGGAGGCTGGACAGGTTCGGGTGGAGGACAGTCCCCTGCTGCTGCGACAAAAGATCACCCGAAGATGCAGTCGGATTGGGGGATCGATCGCTATGTTGAGTAGCTCGGGATACCGGTATCTTCGTGCCCAATCTGGAGCCACAAGAATGACTCGGGCCCGGTCGCGCTGAATCTTCTTCAGCACTCTGGGCAGAAGTGGTATAGGCGGGAAGGCGTACAATAGACCGCAACTCCACTCGCGATGAAAAGTGCCGCGTTGGAAATTCAAGCGCGCAGAACTGATGACATTACGCGTTCTCTTTGGTGGCGAATAGATCTTACCAAGGCTCTGCCAACTGCTGAAAGAGACCTTGCCCCACGTCCGAGTTCAGACGCCATTCGTGATCCATCAAGCACCGGCAGCTGAGTTTGTCCGCCCTGGCGTTCAGAGAACCTGCCAGGTGTTGGACCACCAAGGTAATGCCTTGTTGTTCCAGCCATGTCCAGAGGCACAGAGCCTCCTGACATAGGGTCCAGGACCCCACACCGCCCTGTTTGTTGCAATACCACATGGCGGTGGTGTTGTCCGTGAACACCTGCACCACACTTCCCCCGGACAGAGGGAAGGAATGCTCTCTGTGCAAGTCGGAACGCCCGAAGCTCCAAAAGGTTGATATGGAGCCGGGACTCTGCCAGAGACCAGAGGCCTCTGATCTCCACCTCTTCCAAGTGGCCTCCCCATCCCAAGAGGGACGCATCTATCACTACTGTGTTCTCCGGTTGGGGAAGGGAGAGGGATCTGCCATTGACCCAATCGCGATTCGTGAGCCACCAATGCAATTCTCGGGCAGTGCCCTCCGAGATCTGGACATGTTCGGACAGGTTGCCGTGATGCTGCGCCCACTGGAACTTCAGGTCCCACTGCAGAGCCCGCATATGCCATCTGGCATGTTGCACTTGCATGATGCAGGAGGCCATCAGGCCCAGGAGCCGGAGGATCATCCTGACTGAAACCCGGGATAGAGGCTGAAATATTGAATCCAGAACCGCTCCGATGAAGGGGAGCTTCTGAGAGGGACTCCGGTGCGACTTTGGCACGTTGATGGAGAACCCCAGCAAATGCAGGAGGTCGGCCGTAGTCTGAAGGTGGGTGACAACTGCTTGGGGCGAGCCCAACTTCAACAACCAGTTGTCGTGGTAGGGGAAGACTGACAACCCTGACCTGCGCAGGTGAGCTGCGACCACCGCCATCACTTTCGTGAACACCCAAGGGGCGCTTGTAAGGCCGTAGGGAAGTATGGCACCTGAAAATGCTCCTGGCCTACCGTAAACCGCAGGGAACACCAGAGGGCCAGCAGGACGGGAATGTGAACATATGCGTCATGCAAGTGCAACACTACCATCCAGTCTCCAGGGTAGAGGGCAGCCAAGAACATAGCCAGAGTCAACATCTTGAACTTCTCCTTCCGGAGGAAGCGATTGACATTCCTGAGGCCCAATATGGAGAGCAAGCCCCCTCTGATTCTTGTTGACCAGAAAGTAGTGGGAATAACAACCACATCCTACTTCTGGCCCAGGAACGCGGTTCAAGGCCCCCTTGGCCAAGAGGGCCAAAACTTCCTGTTGGAGAAGCGCAAAGTGATCCCCCGACATCCGGTGGAACGGAGGTGGCATGGCTGGGGGGGTAGACTTGAAGGGGAGGGAGTAACCCCTCGGAACGAGTTGCAGCACCCACCTGTTAGAAGTAACTGAACGCCAGTGGGGGAGGTGATGACGAATCCTGCCACCCACTGCCGTGGGGTGCACCCCAAAGCTCAGACTAGGAAGGTTTTGTGGCTCAATGGTTAGAGTGGTAGACCCTGATGCAGAGGTCTGGCCCGGGACCAGGGTTCAATTCCCGCCTCGGCATGTCTCGGGCTCAATTTCCTCAGACCTGATAATTCTCGCCTCGGTGCCTATTCTAACCAGTAGTCCCACGCTGCGACTCTGGGTAATAGCTTGCTTAATCTCCACAACGGCCTCAACAGCGCTGGGATGCCTGGCTTCACCTTGGGGGTGCCCAGGAGTGGGCATTTCACAGGGAAAAGGTTGGAAGGGTTCCAGAGCGGTATGCGTATAGCGCCAAGACATATAGTATAAGTGCGCTTTACAAGTACGAATCATTTCATTTCATTTCATTACACAGGAATCAGAGCTACATAAATTTGTAAAAGCCATATGCATCTCAACAAATTTCCCCGTTGCATGAACCATGACAAAAGAGACAATCAGACTATCGTTTTTCCTGAGTTATGCACATGCTGTTTCCCCTGGACAAGCGCCTGATTCATCTTTCCCTGTGCCTTCAGGTTCCCCAGTCTTCTTGCCTATCAAGCATTGCTTAAATAGTCCCCAGTAAACCTTGGGTCTGCTTTGTGGAGGAAGGAGTTCGCTATATGTGTCCGTCTGAGTGTTGCAGTATACCATATCTTTGAGCCACTCTTCTAGAGTAGGTGCCACCTGTCTCTTGGCTAGTAATAGGCCAATTGCAAATAGCCAATTCTCACCCTTGCTGATTTCCTTATTGTAGCCCAGTAATTCAAGAATCGGGTCAAGGGTGAGCGAAAAACAGTAATATCGTTAAGGGTCTGGAAGATCTTTTCCCAGAATTGCAAAATTCTTGGGCAGTACCATGCAATAAGCATAAAAGTGGCTAGAGAGTCCCTTAGGCCTTGGGTCTGCTTTGTGGAGGAAGGAGTTCGCTATATGTGTCCATCTGAGTGTTGCAGTATACCATATCTTTGAGCCACTCTTCTAGAGTAGGTATCGGGCCTCTGGCCCAGCGCATTGCCACCTGTCTCTTGGCTAGTAATAGGCCAATTGCAAATAGCCAATTCTCACCCTTGCTGATTTCCTTATTGTAGCCCAGTAATTCAAGAATCGGGTCAAGGGTGAGCGAAAAACAGTAATATCGTTAAGGGTCTGGAAGATCTTTTCCCAGAATTGCAAAATTCTTGGGCAGTACCATGCAATAAGCATAAAAGTGGCTAGAGAGTCCCTTAGGCCATACCTACGTAACCTATCCGGAGTGTAGTATATCATATTTATATATCTGAAATGGATAAGGCGGTCCTGCCGTTTAGTGAGATTCGCTTAGTCACTTCACAGCAGTTACGCCAACTGTCGTCACCTGTCGTCACCTATCACCCGGCGTAAGTCTTTTGGCCAGCCTTGCCAAGGTTGTGAGAGTATTGGTCTTCTGTTTTCTTGTGTGATACTGTATATTCTTGTGACCCGCTTAGATGAGGAGGGGGATCGAATAATGTGGGTGAGGGCCAGCATCTCCTCTGGATTTTGCAGACTATCGCCTAGCAGACCTTGCATTGCATGTTTGACTGAAAAAAACGGTATTGGCCTAGTGGCAATTGCACTTGTCCCTCTACCTTGAACAGATCGCCTACTTCAGCAATTCCCACTCTTTTCAGGGCTTGGGAGACTTCCCTATCTTCCCCTTTCGGGAGCCAAGTGCACCATTCTATTGGAATCCAGGGGAAGTACATGAGTACGCCTGCTTGTCTGTCTAACAGATTTTGCCACGCATGTATAGTAGAGTTAAGGGAATCTAAAATGCTGGCCGTCCGGGAATGTGTATTAAATATTACTTGCGGTAATGTGATCTTGCCATCAGCTATTTTCTCTATGTGTAAATGTGGGAGGTCCTGCGGGCCGTTTATCAATGCATGGGCTTGCGAGCTTAGTGCTGCCCTGTAGCACAAGTTACTACTTGTGTAACGATATATCTGATGAAGAGGAGCTTCTGAGAGGGACACAGGTGCGACTTCGGCACATTGATGGAAAACCCCAGCTGGTGCAGGAGGTCTGCCGTCGTCTGGGCTGACAACTGTCTGGGGCGAGCCCGCCTTCAACAACCAGTCGTCGAGGTAAGGTAACGGGTTTTTAGAAACCCGCTGGTGTCAGGGGATAACACCCGAAGACCTCTGAGTTCCCTTGTTCCGGACCACAGAAACACGTAGTCTTCTAGTCGCAGTCAAAGATCAAGTTTTATTGGTAGCTACCAAGTAACACGTGTCCCAGAAGTACACCACACAGAGAGTAGGTTCTTGGGAGACTGTTCGTTTTTACAGAACCAGCCGTCTCCTTATATATCAAATATATGGCTTCAAGCAAGAATTCTTGAGTTTATGGTATGGCAACACACATATTTCTACAACAATACAAAGAGCGAAGTCATGTAAGCAAGCCCATATTTTAGATGTCCAGTTTGCTGATAGATTACCCAGTTGGATCGGGAACTCCCATCAGATATAGATGAACCACCAATAAAGGAAGGTACAACCCAGCCATAAAAGGGCCATAAACAAGATACGGGGACAGGTGCGTGTTTGAAGGAAACATGGGCTGTAAGTAGTGAATGGTTCGTGGAATGTTATGTGTAGATGCTATCGTATTCGGCCACTGGGCGAGGAGCTGCCTAAACAGGTTTGGCCGAAGACAGTGGAGTCAGTTGGGACAGGTCAGGGGAAAGTCACGAAAGGTGGACGTGTCTATTTGGATCAAGCTCGACCTTTAATTGACTTATCATGAGGGCAAGATGCAAGATGGATGCCGTTCACAAAATGGAGTTTAAGGGATGGGACGGAAACTGTGATTTAGGGGTGTTGGCAACCCTCGATTGTAACGCAAATACATAGGAATGATGTCCTAATCATTATCGGTTCGTAGACACCAAAATCGTCTCGGTACGTTGAGGTTTCGTGACACGGGTATTGGACCTCGATATCGGGAAAACCACAGGGTCCGGATTTTGGGAACCACAGACCCTCCTTTTGCCCTTATATAAGGCAATAACTCATGCTAATCTGAGTCCAAATCGATATGAAGAAATTCGTGGAGATGTTGCTGGAGCATCATTCTGTTACTCAGCTCGTCCTGTGACACAGGCTTCCATACACACGAGGTAGCACAGAGGCCACATAGTGCAGGAGCACACTGTATACACAAGCAAAACATGAACATAAGTGCCAAGATCATCCCGATGAAAATCAAAGTTTTCCATCCCCAGGCAGTGATCAGTTCCCAGAACCACCCCAGCAGGGACCAATCCCCTTTCTCAATGTGAAGGGAACCAGATATTTCGTGTAGTTTGGAGATGGCCTGGTATACTGTTGGTGCGTTATCAGGGATGAAAATGCAGCAACTGGATTGGATGACTCTACACACACCACCACGATCGGCGAGTATAATGTCTAAGGCAATTCGGTTCTGAAGGGTCATAAGTCGATCCGACTAAAGCTCTGTTGTCAAATTGCCAAGTGCTCCGGCCGTTGTGGTCACGGCGGATTCAACTATCCTCGCTAACTGGCGAATATTCCTGCTGTTCACCATAGGCCCCCAAAATGGCAGAAAACCCTTTGCGAAGTCAGCGAATTCCTGACCCGCGGTGTCGTCTTTACTCACGACACCTCTAGCTGTCCTTGTCCGGTGGTAATCTGCTCGGGCCGTGTAGGTAGGAGGCAGCAGAAATGAAATAAAACATATACCTGAGAAATCAGGGGGCAACCACGTGTAGGCTTGGTCGTGGCAAACGAAATACGTGCCTTTAGCCGCCAAGAGTATCGGGGAAGTTCGGGAAGCAAATACATATGTTTCCGTGCAAATGCTCTTTCCTAACTGTGCTGTGGGGTTTCTACCAATACCCTGTAAGCATAAGTGACCTCGGTGGGGAACTATCCAAACTGGGCGAGATTTCTGTGCTGCCTGGCTCTTGACCAGGTAAACCCCATGTTTGGTCACGTTCCAACGGGTGTAGGGACTCAGTTCATCTTTGGGGATTGTCAGATAGGTGTCGATATCCCTACTCATGTTCCTTATCCCTGCAATTAGTGCCTTGTTACTGGAGTCGCTCGCAGCGGAACGGGTCGGGTATGGTTCTAGGGCGAATAGGAACATGGTCTGGAAAGCCCACAGAGAACCATAGTAGCTAAATGGCAAAACGAAGTATGGGATACCCTTATCGGTTGTGTGTGGCATAAGTCCGCATATCCAACAGTTTGACGTGTTCATTATGGACTGGTGTTGGTGTAGAAGCTGGATGAAAGAGTTGTTTACAAATTCGAGTCTTCGGGCAGACTCGTGTTCAGGAAAAGGGTGAAAGTAGTGTGGGGAAATAGTGGGAGGAGGTGGTGTCTGGGTGTCATTCGAAAAGGTAACTTTAAATACGAACAAGGTATAACCAATAAAAAACACAAGTATGCTACATAACATTAAAACACATAATATCAGGAATCTTCTTCTGGACAGTATCGTGCATAACTGTTTTTCGAAGTTCGTGAGTCTGACAGGTCTCTCTACCCTTGGAAACTCCATCCTCTAGTTGCTGCCCGCGGTGGTTGATTGATTCTCCCAGGGAGCGCGCTCTGCTCAGTCCGGGGTAACTCCCGTGGACCAATCAGAACCGTGGACCTAGAACTTCCCAGTTGCACTCCCCAGACTTCAACCGCGACCCTAGCAGCAGAACCGGATGGCGGTTCGAAAAATCAAAAATGAGCTAGTTCCCTTGGGACGAGAGAGCTGAAAATTCAAAAATAGTTCTTAGGGGAGAAAAGGAAATTACATTAGATCAGGCTTTTATTAGTCCTTTTGTCTAGACCGCAGGTTGTATCGTCGTTTCCCAGGTACGGTGTGATCTTCAAACAGCGTTTCAGGTTCAGTAGTGTCCAATTGCATGGATGGTGACACAAGTCCTTGCAAAATACGATCACTCTTCTTTTCGGTGCTAGTTTCTTTCAAACGGGCATCGCTGAAAGGGATGAAGCGCGGTACGGATTCTGTCTCAGAGTCAGCAAGTCCTTTGTTGACCCACCGGTCGTATGGAAGGGGTAGAGGGACCCGTTTGCAGTGGGTCCCATGTACCCAGTTCTTCTTGCCTTCAACCCGAACAGCAGATCTTGTTGAAAGTAGTACCAGGTGCGGTCCGGTCCACCTCGGTTGTCCGTTGTTGGTGCGCTGAAAATTCCGCAACAAAACCCACGAACCGGGTTCGATGAGGTGACCTGGATCATCAGAGGCTGGTGGAGAAGAACTGTGAACCTGTTGGTGTAAAACACGCAATTTAGTTGTCAATTCGCACAAATAGTCAAGCAGTACGGGGTGCTCTATCTCGCTCAGTTTCTTGGGTCTTGGCACGCCCCAGACGTTGGCTGGGCGGCCAAACACGATTCCATGGGGGCTAAGTCCTAACCTGGAGTGGACAGTCGTCCTGGTTGACAAAAGTGCTAGAGGCAAGGCATCAGGCCATTTAAGACCTGTACTGGCTTGGATTTTGGCTAGTTTGAGTTTCAGAGTGCCATTGTAGCATTCTACTAATCCAGCCGATTGGGGGTGATTCGCAGAGTGGAATTTTTGGTGTATGCCTAGACACTCACACACTCTCTTCATCACGCATCCTACGAATTCACTTCCGTTATCACTCCAGACAATTCTAGGAATACCGAATCTAGGGAAGAACTCTTTGACAAGGGCTTTGGCAGTCGATAAGGCGGTGTTGTCCTTAAGGGGGTACGCTTCCACCCACCTTGAAAAGGCGCATACAACAACGAGAACGTATTTCAGGTTGTTGCACCTCTCCATGTGGATGAAATCTAGCTGCAAAACCTCGAACGGGTACGTTGGAGGCGCAAAATGACCAGCTGGAGTTGGCGTTCCCCTACCGGGATTGTACTTCAAACATACCATACACTTTCTGACCACGTTTTCTGCGTACTTTGGGATATTGCTATTCTGCCATACTGGGGCCAATAGTTTACATATTCCTCTTGAATTGATGTGTGCCATTCCGTGAGCCATCGTTACCACTGCAAGTACGTATGCATTAGGTAGTAACCATCGCTGGTGTTCCGATAGTTCGACCCAACAACCATTCGCATCCAATCTACCTGTGCTTTCTCTCCATTCATTCATCTCGTTCTCAGTGGCCTCGGCTTGTATTGATTTTACGCTTTCAATGGTGTCCTCACACATTCCTACATCAGCAATCCATCTAGCGGGACCCATGACATACATCCGATTCATTGTGTTCCTTGCAGTTCCTTTCGCAACCTCATCTGCAAATGCATTTCCGCGGCCAACATCATCCTGAATCTTTCTGTGTGCACTACATTTTATAATGGCGACTTGTAGGGGCAAGGTGAGTGACTCAAGGAGCTCATTAACTAGCTGGCCATGTTGTATCTTTGCACCATGGGACGTAAGGAACCCACGTTCACGCCATAATCTCCCAAAACTGTGAGCCACACCAAAGGCATATTGGCTGTCAGTGTACACATTCACTCGCTTTCCTTTCGCCAGCACACATGCTCTAGTAAGCGCTATCAACTCTGCAGCTTGTGCAGAACTGTGGGAAATGCGTGCAGTCTCTACAATGGTGTGTAACGTCGTTACGGCATATGCTGTAGTCGTATCACCATTCGGCAACTTGAAACACGAACCATCAACCCATAGAGTATCATTGCATTCGGGAAGGGGAGTGTCCTGTAAGTCTACTCTCCCTTTTGTCTCTTCCTCTGTCCTGAAACAGCAGTCATGCTTGTCAATCTTGTCTGTCTCTGTCGGGATGGGTAATAACGTAGCGGGATTGAGTGTATCACACCTCTTTATATGGATGTGACTTGCTAGCAGGGTAAGTTCGTAACTGGATAGTCGAGCGCTAGTAAGGTGTTGTGTCTTTGTTCTATTTAGTAAAATGTCTACTGCATGCGGAACCATAACGATCAGAGTGTTATTCATGACTAATCCAGCAGACTGTCGAATGCAGACAGCTGCTGCGGCTGTTGCTCTTAGACAACTTGGCAGTGCCTTAGCCACTGGATCCAGAGTTGCCGAAAAATACGCGCATGGGCGCTGTTTGTCCCCAAAGAGTTGCATTAAGACTGATAATGCACAACCTTCTTTTTCGTGGACATACAATGTAAAAGGCTTACTGTAGTTGGGGTTTCCCAACACAGGAGCCGAACACAATGCATCGCGCAACTCGCGGAAACTCGTCTGACAATCTTCAGACCAAGGCATAGGTTTAGGCGTGTCTTTGCGGAGTAGTGACAGTAAGGGTTTGGCTAGTAGTGAGAAATTCGGTATCCATTGTCTACAGTACGATGTAATGCCCAAAAAAGCTCGGACACCTCTCAGTGTCCTTGGGGCACTTAGTTCTGTGATTGCCTGTATTCTTTCTGGTGTCAGTCTCCTTCCCTCCTTCGATAAGATGTGACCTAGGTAGGTTACTTCTTGTCGACAAAATTGCAGTTTTGAAAGGGAGACTTTGTGCTTCATGTCACATAGGTGACGTAATAGCGACAACGTAGCTTCCTTGCAAATCTCTTCAGTGTCTGCAGCGATCAGTAGATCGTCTACGTACTGAATCAATGTTGACCCATCTGGCAGTACAATTGTGTCTAGTTGTGTTTTCAGAGCCTGACTGAATATTGATGGACTTTCGCAGTAGCCTTGAGGAGCGCATTTGAAGCGGAAGCTTCGTCCTCCTAAATTGAAGCCGAAAAGGTCTCTACTCTCTTCGGCGATCGGGATGCTGAAGAAAGCGTTCTTCAGGTCAATCACCGAGAACCAAGCTGCTGAAGCTGGAACCATTGTCAATAAAGCAGTAATGTCGGGGACGACTGGAAACTGCGGTATAACTACCTTGTTTACTTCTCGGAGGTCAATCACAAACCTATACACAGGGGGCTGTGAAGGATCAGTACGTTTCAAGACCGGTAAAACTGGACTGTTACAAATGTTTCCTGTTGTTTCCTCGATAACATCTTTATCGACCAAATCATAAACGATCGTTAACAATGCCTGTTCGCAGTCGTTAGAAATTTTGTATTGGGGAATACGTGGCAATCTAACGTTTGCTTTCAAAGTTATGACATACGGTGCTATCTCTAAACGACCTACATCGTTGGAACCATTAGCCCATAGTATATCTGGAAGTGATGACAATTCTGTTGGGATACCTTCTTTTGACAAGTACATTGGAGAAATGACTTTTCTCCCTAAAGTAAGCTGTACTCCCGAGGGAGAACAGTACAAAGTCGCGTACAACCTCTTTAGCAAATCCAATCCTAACAAATTTTCACCGCAACCTGTTGTAAGAATGAGGGGTGCTTCTAATTCACAGGGGCCAACAGAAACGGAAACAGGACTAGAGATCGGGTTTCTAACAGGGGCGCCAGAGAAGCCTACTGAGACATTCATTTCGCCAGACAAAGGTGCGCCAGGAAGTTTTGAGTGCATGATAGAACTTTTTGTAGAACCAGTATCCAGCAGAAATGGTTCTGACACTCCTGAGGTAATTACCTCGACATAAGGTCCATCCTGATCTACTGGAACTGAAACAACTCCCTCTCTTTGTCCATGGCTGTCCTAGCGATCGTTACCCTCATTGTCGTGTTCGGTGTAATAGTCGTCAGCATAGTACTGAGCTGACTTGGACGATGAATTACCCTGTTGATCAAAGCTATTCATTGATTTCTGAGGTGGAAAAGAAGTTATATTCTGAGTGAAATTTCCACGGCCTCTACCTCTAGAGGCATGCTGAACACCTCTTTCCCTTACACCTTGTGCACCGTTTAAACGTCGTGCAAGAGCCGGACAATTATTCCTAAAATGGCCCTCTTCTTTGCAATACGCACATTGATTCGGGCCATACGTAGGACGCTGATGGGAAAGCTCGTTTCCTTGCGCGTCTCTAGAGTACTGCTGATTCTGTTGATAATTAGGCTGGCTAGCCCTACGAGGCTGATAGGCCTGTTGGAGAAGAACTTTAGTTTTCAAATCTTTCGTCTTTTTGTCTGCCTTGTCTAACTCGTCTTTACGCCTATTTTCATAGTACTGGGCTGTTGCTAGAATCTGCGCTGACGTAGAGACAGCCCAAGCACTTTCTGAGTCTTTTAGTTTAGCACACAATTCAGGAAGCAAATTGTGTACAAACTTGTCTACAAACAGTCTTTGGTCACCCTCGGTAGCCATATCCTGACCACTATGGTCAGTGAAGGTTTCCTCAAATCTCGTGAAGAAGTCAGACACATTCTCGTCTTTCTTCTGCTTGCACGCGGATAGCTTGTCCCAGTTTACACGTACTTCAGGCATAATTGTCTTCATGTATGCGATAATTCTACCAGGAAGTTCAGCTATTAACGGCTCAGGCTTGAAACCACCGATTTGTCTAGCATCTGTAGTCGCAATGTTTGCCCATGAGTCACCTAATTCTTGGTCATGATCCGTATGACGTATCTTACTCCATAAAGAATGTGGAACAATGTTCCCAAACAACATGTCTATATCCGCTAAATTCATTATACATGAGCTTGCAGTTTGGGACAACTCCTTATAATACCCAGTCGGGTTTTTACGGGGATCGGGTAGTGTCTGCTTGAGTGCTAGAACTTCGGATCTTTTCCAGGGGACATGTACCCATACACGCTGGAAATGAGGCAGAACCGGTGGAACTGCGTTTGCATCACCTTCCCTCCAAACCGGAGGAACCTCTCTCATAGGGTACTGTCTCGCTCTTTTCCTACTATACATACCACTGTCAGAGGATGACCCAGAATTACCACCTGTACTTCGATGTGATAATAATATCTCTACTGCTCTTTCAACGTCGGGACCAACTATCATACCCTCCCCAAATTTAAATCGTAACCTACACAACTCCTGCAGGTTGCTCTTCTGACCATTATCTTCCAAATCCTCACACAGGAAAACACACATCTGCTCAAAGACGTATCTTTGCGTTGGTTCATCCCATTGACGGAAAACGTTCATGACAGACTCTACATCATATCTCGCTGTATCCATAGCCCAATTTCGTGCTAACTTATTCAATGTTTCCCTTTCCTGATAATCAGGCATTTGGCTTCGTAATTGTCTTCGTTCCGTGTTAGGGGTCGTTTTAGGCGACCGAAAAAGTGGTGAAGGAAAGTTAGTAACAATGCTGGCCGTTTTATGCCAGACGAAAGGTGAAAGTGGAGGAATAGCTGGTAGTAGAACAGAGTCACGCAAAGCAGAAACAGAAGTGTTCGTAGAACGAGTATCAGAGAGACTAGAAGGTGCGCTAGGCGAAGTTTTAGAAGGAACGGTAGGAGAAATAGATGTGATCGGTGAGCCTTGAGGAGGCTGTGCCAAAGAAACAGGAGCCAGCTGAAGAGTAGCTGGTGAGTGCGGTAAAGGAGCCTGTATTACAGCTACCAAAGGTGCAACGAAAGGTTGCGGAGGTGCTGTGGCATTTTGTGCATAGGGTGGCGGAGAATTTAATAGGTGGGACATCAATGGATCTTTCTCGGATCCTTCCTTTTGATTTTTTCCTCTATTTGGCAGCATTGGGTAACATTTATCTATCGCTAGTTTCTTGCTCCTAAGCATCTGTTCGCTCTCCTGCTCTTCCTCGTTATCTCTGTATGCAACGGCAGCTTGCACCATTGACATACCTCTTTTATTCTTTTTTGCTAATCTTATTTCTTTCTGTTTGGCTTCCTTGCGCCATGAGCGGAAAGAGTCAAACATTGCCGGCCGGGCTTTCTTCTTGAACAATTTGACCTCTAAGTTATCTAATATTTCTTGGTCGAAACTACCATATTGGGGCCATTTTAAAACACCATCCTTGCGGGTGTATTTTATCCATACCTCGTTATATGTGATAGGACCTACGCCGTGCTTCACATAGAGTTCATACATTGGAGTTCCAATTGGAGGAACCGGACAAGAATCTTCCAATTGGGAGTCCTTACTACAACCAAGACAAAACAAGTTTCCAAGTTTGCTAAAACCAGGCATCTTCGCTCACTGGTCTAGCTTCAAACTTCAAAGGATTATCTGTTACGATATTTCTCGTGAATACACGAGTCCTTCGGCTTTGGGGCTTGCAAGTTCCAAATCAAGTCGTATCTCAAGGATACCAAAAACAAACTAAGGACTAGGAGACGCTCCACTTATACTTAACTGAAGTATTTGAAGATCGATGACGTCGCTAGAAGACTCGTCTATCGTTTCGCTCTACCAAGGATCACTGGGTCCAAAACAAGGCGATAGTCAGGGCAGCAGTCCTTCGTAGCCGTCGGGACGCGGGGAACCTCGCAGCAAAGACCTTTGGAACCACGTCGACATACAGGGGTCGCTGAAGTGGCTGGCCGTCCTCCGGAATTTTCACACGAAGCTCCTCACGAACATCTGGCTTGGACCGTCACCGCTTGATATCGCCCCGAGTTGGGCGCCAACTGAGGTAACGGGTTTTTAGAAACCCGCTGGTGTCAGGGGATAACACCCGAAGACCTCTGAGTTCCCTTGTTCCGGACCACAGAAACACGTAGTCTTCTAGTCGCAGTCAAAGATCAAGTTTTATTGGTAGCTACCAAGTAACACGTGTCCCAGAAGTACACCACACAGAGAGTAGGTTCTTGGGAGACTGTTCGTTTTTACAGAACCAGCCGTCTCCTTATATATCAAATATATGGCTTCAAGCAAGAATTCTTGAGTTTATGGTATGGCAACACACATATTTCTACAACAATACAAAGAGCGAAGCCATGTAAGCAAGCCCATATTTTAGATGTCCAGTTTGCTGATAGATTACCCAGTTGGATCGGGAACTACCATCAGATATAGATGAACCACCAATAAAGGAAGGTACAACCCAGCCATAAAAGGGCCATAAACAAGATACGGGGACAGGTGCGTGTTTGAAGGAAACATGGGCTGTATGTAGTGAATGGTTCGTGGAATGTTATGTGTAGATGCTATCGTATTCGGCCACTGGGCGAGGAGCTGCCTAAACAGGTTTGGCCGAAGACAGTGGAGTCAGTTGGGACAGGTCAGGGGAAAGTCACGAAAGGTGGACGTGTCTATTTGGATCAAGCTCGACCTTTAATTGACTTATCATGAGGGCAAGATGCAAGATGGATGCCGTTCACAAAATGGAGTTTAAGGGATGGGACGGAAACTGTGATTTAGGGGTGTTGGCAACCCTCGATTGTAACGCAAATACATAGGAATGATGTCCTAATCATTATCGGTTCGTAGACACCAAAATCGTCTCGGTACGTTGAGGTTTCGTGACACGGGTATTGGACCTCGATATCGGGAAAACCACAGGGTCCGGATTTTGGGAACCACAGAGGTAGGGGAAGACTGAAACCCCTAACCGGCGCAGATGAGCTGCGACCGCCGCCATCACTTTTGTGAACACCCATGGGGCGCTGGTAAGGCCGAAGGGGAGCACGGTAAACTGAAAGTGCTCGTGGCCCACCATGAACCGCAGGTAGCGCCGGTGGGCAGGCAGGACGGGGATATGAAAATAAGCGTCCTGCAAGTCCAACGCTACCATCCAGTCTCCTGGGTCCAGGGCAGCAAGGACCTGAGCCAGTGTCAGCATCTTGAACTTCTCCTTCCGGAGGAAGCCGTTGACGTTCCGTAGGTCCAAGATAGGGCGTAGGCCCCCTTTGCCCTTCTTGGGTACCAGGAAGTAGTGGGAGTAGCAACCACACCCTACTTCTGGCCCAGGAACGCGCTCGATGGCCCCCTTGGCCAAGAGGGCCGTAACTTCCTCCTGCAGAAGTCGCAAGTGATCCCCCGATACACGGTGGTTCTGCGGTGGCATGGCTGGAGGAGTCGCCTCGAAGGGGAGGGAGTAGCCCCTTCGGACGATTTGCAGCACCCACCTGTCCGAAGTGACGGTGCGCCAGTGGAGGTGGTGATGGCGAACCCTGCCTCCAACTGGCGTCACATGGGCCTGAAAGCACGGACTAGGAGGGTTTTGAGGCGGATGCTGCGGGGGAAGGTGTAGACTGTCCCCGCCGTTGCCCCCGACCGCCCGGACGGCGGTTCCCACGGCCGCCACCGCGTTGGGTATGGCCCTGCGGTGCGTGGCTGGCGGCGCGTGTGGGCGCACCCCTTCCGTGGCCACGAAAGGAGTGATAGGCAGCCGGTTGCTGGCGCTGGCCCGAAAGGCCTAAGGACTTGGCCGTAGCCCTGGGGTCCTTAAAACGCTCAAGCGCATGGTCTGCCTTGTCGCCAAAGAGGCGACGGCCATCGAACGGCATGTCCATAAGCGTGTTCTGGACATCTGCCGAGAAGTTGGCGGACCTCAGCCAGGCGTGGCGTCTGACCGCCACCGTCGTTGCCATCGCTCTGCCTAGCGAGTCGGTGGTATCCAGCCCACACCTAATAGAGTATTTTGCTGCATCCCGACCCTCCACAAGGGCTTGGCCGAGTTTGGCCCGTACCTCCAACGGACACTCTGGCAGCACTTCCGCGACCTTATCCCACACCGAGTGGGTGTAACGTCCCAAGAGGCAGGCGGTGTTGGAAGACCGCAGGCCGAGGCTCAGGGATGAGAAGATCTTCTTCCCATACTGGTCATACCTCTTGGATTCCCGGTCCGGGGGAGCGGACGGGAATGCGGTCTGGGAATTGGAGGCCTGGATGACCAGGCTCTTGGGGGTGGGGTGGGTAGACAGGAAACATGGGTCGCCCGGGGCTGGGCGGTGGCGTCTGGCCACATTCCTATCTACGGGCGAACCCGTAGCGGGCCTGGACCAAGTGCCCAAAAGAACGTCCGTCAAGGCCTCATTAAAGGGCAGCAGAGGCTCGGCTGAGCTTGACTGCGGTTTAAGGACCTCAGTGAGGAGGTTAGTCCTCACGGCCGCGACGGGGAGCTCAAGGCCCAAGGCCTTGGCAGCCCTCATCAGCACCACACTATAAGTTGCCCCCTCCTCCGAAGCCACGGTAGGAGGGGAGACAAAACCAGTGTCTGGAGAGGTGTCCAGGCCACTGGCCTCCCCAAGGTCTCCTGTCCAGTCCTCATGAGACCGACACTCTCTGGTCAGAGGGTCCTCAGACCCCTCCCAGTCCTCCTCCTCACCCATCTCCTGAGATTCAGGGTCTTCAATTAATGGGGCCTGTTCATAAAAGTGAAATTCACCAAACGACGTCTGGAGCGGCGCCCATCGGGGCCGTCCCGACAGCTGAACAGGAATGGGGACAGGACCGGGGCCGGCGCCGCCCGGAGCCGGAGGCGACACCTGAGGGTCCGACGCCGGGGAGGTCGTCAGATCCACCGGCGACGAACCAGATCCCGAAGAGGGGCCAGTGGCGTCCCGCGGCGCCGGGCCCGAAGGCGTCGGCGGCGTCGGAACAACTGGACCCCTCGGCGCCGGGCCCGAAGCCGCCGGCGGCGTCGGGATAACGGGGACCTGCGGCACCAGGCCCGAAGGCACCGGCGGCGTCGGGGCCGAAGCACCCGACGGCGTCGGGCCGGAGCCGCCGACCCGCTAGGGCTCCCAGACGGGTCCGCTGGGCCCTGAGGCGCCGCGGAGCCCGTCGGAGGAGAGAGTTTCCTCATGGCCATGAGGAAGCGCTCGATCTCCTCCTGCGACGCGTTCAGCCCAGGGACCGGAGGGTGTGGAGCCGAACGCGACGCCCACGACTCCGACGGAGCCACGTGGGTGGTGTCACCCGAACCCCCGGCCGCATCGTGCGAGCGTCGGGGGGAGTCCGAGGAGCGATGACGCCGCTTGGACTTCTTGTGCCTCTTACCTGACGACTTCGACCCGGAAGAGTGAGGCCTACTCTCGGAGCTGTGGTGGCTCCGGGCCCGCGACCTGTCCCTCGACCTCCCGTGGGATCGGGACCTCTCACGGCGCGGGACCGACTGTCGGAGTTCGAGGCGCCTACGGGACCGCTCCCGCCTGGCTTTCGAAGAGAGGGCCCGACAGTCGGAGCAGGCCTTGTCGTCGTGGTCGACGCCCAAGCACGACAAACAGACGTGGTGAGGATCCGTGACCGACATCAGCCGGTCGCAATCGTCACAATGCTTGAAGCCGGGCATCCCTAAGGCACCGAATCGGAGTCGAGAGACTTCGAAACAGGATCAAAAAGGATCAAAAAAGTTAGTCAAAAAGTGACTAGGGAACTGCTTTTTCCAGATCTGCGCTTGCTGGCACGGAAAAAAGAAGAACTGACGTCAGCACGCGGAGGCGGCGTCTAAGTACTCCGACGACGTCATCACGGCGCCCACGACGCCGACGACGGACGCGGAGCCGCAGACGACGCCTACCGACGTGCAAGGGTACTGCTACGCAAAAGTTTCCGGATCCAGTCTGACGCCTGGGGTTATTCTAAGGTAAGGAATCTAATACTAACGTGTCTCTTTCAGATACATAATTCCAAGTCTGGAGCGTTAAGCCCTCCCAAGGAGTATGGAAATGTAAGCGTTAACCCGGAGCTGCTTACCATTCCATGCTAGCTTAATCAAGAGCGATTTGAGTTTGGCAAATATGTGCGCCGGGAAAGCATGGGTATATTTTGAAAGAAAAATAAAAACAGTGGGAAGACGACAATTTTCATTAGCGAGACTCGTCCCAGCAAAAAGAGTGGCAATCTTATCCATCTAGTGATCTCTTCATCAAGCTTGCCCATAGCTTTACCATAGTTGTCCATTAGAACTACTGCAGAGTCAGTGTGTACTTGTATAAACAAATAGCGGACTGACTCCGTGGTCCACTGCAATGGCAATTCCAGATGAACTGGGACTGTCACAGGGGTTACCAGGAAGATTAGAGATTTGGCCCAATTAATCTTTAAACCAGACAGCTGCCCAAACCTGACCATCTCTGTGAGGACCAGAGTAAGGTGAGTCTCTGGTTCACTCACATATAAAAGCATGTCATCAGCGTATGCTGAAGCAATTAGTTGATAGCTGGGGAAGCGCAAGCCTCTATGTCTGTGATACTCTCTAAATGCGCACAGTAGGTGTTCTGCAACTAGTGCATACAATAAAGGGGACAGGAGGCATCCCTGGCGAGCACCTCCGGAGATGGAAATTGTGGTTGTTACTCTAGCCTAATCTGAGCACAAGCCTTCGTGTAATACCTTAACTAGCTGAAGAAAGATCACACCAACTACGATGCGTCGCAGCACAGCTTCCATAAATGGCCATTCCACAGATTCAAATACTTTCTCAACGTCTAAAAACACTGCAACCGCTTTGACTTCCGGGTTTATATGTTGGATAGTGCCAAAGATGGTTCTGAGGTCAAGTGTTAAATTGCGATCTGGAACAAAGCCGGCCTGTTCTACGCCTACCAGCATCGGGATCAGGGGGGGTAAGCGTTTAGCAGGTATTTTAGCAAAGCATTTTGGGTCCACATGAATTGAGGAATTACTAGAAGAATCAGTAATACTTGATCCAATCCCGCCAGGTATTTACTCATTTGCCACCACAGTTATCTCTGGAGATTTTGCTTTCTCACCTTCACAGGAAGCATGGTCTTCTACACTCGGCGGTGGTGATGATATGAACGAAACAGTTGAGGGGGTTTCTAGACACTGGCATTGGTACTAGCAAAAAGGCGTATCGCAATGGCCTGGAAAAATGCAATCGCCCCTACAGTGGTTCTGTGGCAGAAGGATGTGATTCGATGGGCGAATGTAGAGCTCTTAGTTCCGATGGTTGCCAGAGCCGGGATAGGAGATGTAATATTATGAAACAATGGAATGAGTATTTGATCAAACTGAATGCTGCCCTTGCCACTACCAACCACCCTAATATACCTTGGACATGAGGCCTATTGTTTAATCCATTTTGAGATAACTGCTAATCACTATGGTGATATGAGCTACTGTTGCTCAACTTAATCCAGTAATGGGAAAGGGGAGCGGGTTGCGGGGAAACAAGTAGGGATGATTGTTTTTTTTTTATTTGATATGTGTTTGATTTCCTCACTGACAGTTGGTACATGGCTGCGGTTAATGGTACGGCCTTAAGCCTCCCTTGGTCTTATTCATTCACAAGTAAATGTGTTGCTGCACACACTGACTGAACCAGTTTACCCCGCAGCACGGCACTGTAATGCCTTTGGTGTGTAAAATGTATACTGCAGGTCAAATGCAAAAAAAATGTCAATAAAGATATATAAAAACTGAAAATCTTCACAGGAAACATGACCAGTCTGGTGTAGATTCACAGACAGACCTCATTACTCCTAACAAGTCCAGTAACATCAGGAATTTCAGTCCTTTCAAACAAATAGCCTAAGACTGGAGGTTTTTCTAGTTCAAGGAGTCATAAGCATACTTGTATCAGACAACTTTAAAGTCTTGATGATTTGCAGCCAGAACTCAAGTAAACATTTAAAATTAGGGGTACAATAGTAACCCCATGTGGGACACTCTTCAATGCAAAACATGATTCAAAATGTGGGATGCTGATCATTTGATGCCCCTTAAAATACATAGAGAATAAATTCAAATACCCCAGAGCATGCACAGCTGTCTTTTTGCCAAACTGGGGGCAAATTTGGGAGTTTACCACAAATCTGCACTCAGGCGGCAGGATTGGATGCTAAGCACCAGGGATATTCAGATTGCTTTTAAAACACATGGGGTGCAGGTGGGCCACACAGGCTTATCTCCCACCTCTAAAACCCCAGAAGTCATTCTGTTCACCTGAGACCTATGGCACCCCATGGCAAACAAGAGGAAAACAGGATTATATCCAGATTAGGTATGACATACGGGCTCACAGAGTAGGGTAAATCCAAATTTCCTTTCACCTGCCATGGTGAATGGCTGCACTATTCAGGGGTCACCAAAACCCAGTGAAATCTACCCAACCGAGACATTTCTGAGACCTGGATGGTGGTCGTGCCCGGGCTCAATTTCCCCAGCTATACACATCACCAAAAAGGCTTGCTTTCATGCCAGAAAAGCGATGTCTCCATGTTTCGTTTTGAAGCTTATCTAGTTGTGAGCAGTAGGCCTACCCACACAAGTGGGTAACTGTTTTATTGGGGAAATTGTGTGAATGTTGGATGGTAGGAATACTGAGTTCTCAGCAGATTCCAGAACTTACCTTCACAGCAATGTGAGTAAAGTGTGTGGTTTTAGCCAAAGTTGTATGTTTGCAAGGGATGATGTGGGTAAGGAAACAAAATGTGATCCTCTCATGTCACACCATCCTGGACTCCACAGGGTGTCTCAAATTCAGATATGTATTTGGTAGGTTTACCTGGTCGTCAGCAGAGCTTAAGACCAAATTCCAGAGCAACATACATCACAAAAAGGGTCACTCTTAATGCTCGGAATTTGAGGTCTACACATTGCAGCTTGGGCCTTGTCTGTCATAGGGACTAGGTCAAGCCCAACAAGTGGGGCATAGTATGTAACTGGGGAAAGGGTGGTGGTAGGAATCTGGAGGATCCCTGCAAATTCCAGATCTTTCCCAATCAGAAAAGTGAGGCAAATGAGCAATTTTAGTCGAAGTTTAAGATTTGCAAGGTATACTGGGCATAGAAACACTTTGGGATCCATGCACACTGGACTCCTCTGGGTTTCAGCAGGTTTGCTCAGGTGGTAGCAAAGAATGGGCTGAAAATCCACAACTGCTACCCACATCACCACAAAGTAGTTTTTTATGCCAAAGATTTGATGTTTTCATGTTGCGTTTGGGGCCTTTCTTTTTGTGAGCGATAGGCCAATCCACACAAATTGGCTACTGCTTTTATCAAAAAAGTGTTGGCACATAACATATTGGAAAATTTTTGATTACCAATTACATTTCTTTCCATTTGTGGCTTTCAAATGTGAGCCAGTGAGTAAGAAAGAAAGCATTTTGCAAAACGTCCCCTGAATCAGATCATGTAGCATGGATAACCCCAAATTTAGAGGTGCACAAATATACACTTACGCCTCAACTCAGTGTGTTGTGCACATTTAAAAAAAGGTTTACTTCAGGCCCATTTTTCATCCATTCAATTTTTACCATGTGAACTGATGCATGGTCAGTGAACAATGAACAAGCACTGGCATAGCCAATAGGTCTCGCTATTTGGACCTTATAAGTGTTTAGCCATGCAGCACATTATGTGGAGTCCGGATTCTGCCGGAGGCCAGAAGTCTCTGACCTCTACCTCTCCCAGAAGGCCACGCCATCCCAGGGGTGATGTATCTGATAGTATTGTCAGACCTGGTTGGTGACAGGAGGGAAGTCTGCTGCTGACCCAATTGTGGTTTGTTAACCACCACTGCAGATCTTTTGCTGTCTCCTCTTGCAGATCTTTTGCAGTACCCTCCAAGATCTGGACCATGTCAGAGAGGTTCCCCTGATTCCGCGCCCACTTGAACTTCAGGTCCCAAGGCAGAACTCGCACATGCCACTGGTCATGTGTCACAAGCAGGATGCAGGAGGACTTAAGGACGAGCAGCCTCACAAAACCCAGGGAAGAGACTGAAACATCTGTATCATATGCTGAATATCTTCGACTCGCTGTTGGGGGGATAAGTCAGAAACTACAATGTGTTCAGAACTGCTCTGATGAAAGCGAGCATCTGAGAAATGGTCAGGTGTGACTTCGGCACGTTTATAGTGAACGCCAGCGAATGCAGGCGGCCCGCCATAGTCTGAAGGAGGGAGACAACTGCATGGAACGAGCTTGCTTTCAACAGTAGTCGTCGGGATAGGGGAAGTCTGGCTCCCCTGATCTCTGCAGATGAGCTGCAAACACCGCCATCACCTTTGTGAACACCCGAGGGGTGCTGGTAAGGCCAAAGGGGAGCACGAGGAACTGAAAGTGTTCGTGGCATACCGTAAACCGCAGGTAATGTCTGTGGGCAGGCAGGACTGGAAAGCGGAAGTATACGTTCTGTAAGTACAATGCTACCATCCAGTCTCCCGGGTCCAGCATAGACAAGGACTTGAGCGAGTGTGAGCATTTCGAATTTCTCATTTTTCAGAAAGAAATTGAGAGGGTGCATGTCTAAGATAGGAAAGAGGCCTCTGTCTTTCTTGGGCACCAGAAAGAAGCAGCAATAGCAACTACAACCTACTTCTGATGCCAGCATCCTCTCTATGGCTCCTTGGGCAAAAGCGCCACCACTTCCTGGCAGAATACTGAATGGTGGTCCTCTTTCAGCATGCTACAAGTGGGTGGCATGGGTCTAGCGGTGTTCATGAATTGGAGGGTGTAGCCACTTTGGACAATCTGAAGAACCCAGCAGTCAGATGTTATCCATCCTTACTGATGCAGGTGATGGCGTATCGTGCCTCCCACTGGGTGCCCATGAAGGTCGGAGGGCAAAGTTAAGAGATTTAGAGGCTGTGGCTACCGGGGGAGTGGTGGACTTGCCCGACCTCTGGTTGCGTGACACACGGAGTCTGTGGGTAGGGTGTCCTCGGCCATGCAGGGGTTAAGAAGCTTTTGTGCTGTGGAGGCTGTGCAGGTAGAAAAGCTGCTGGAAGCCCCATATATGGCCACAAAAGGAGCAAAGGGCAGACTGGGGTTGGCGAGAGGCCATGGAAAGACCCAAGGACCTGGCCGTATCTCTACTATCCTTGAAGTACTCCAGCGCAGAGTCTGCCTTGTCTCCAAAGAGACGGTAGATATCAAAGGGCATGCTCATGAGGGAAGCCTGGATATCCCCTGAAAAGCCAGTCATCCTCAGCTAGGAGTGGTGCCGTAAGGCCACCTACGAAGAAACTGCTCTGCCTAGCGAGTCTGTCATGTTCACATCGAATTGTGAACTTAGCTGCGATTCTCCTGTCAGAAATAGCCTGGGAGAGTATGACACAGAACCTCCTCTGGGACCATAAACAGCATCTGTGCTACCGAATCCCAGAGTAAATGGGAGTAACGGCCCAAAAGACATGCTGTGTTCACTGATCGCAGTGCCAGGGTGGTGGAGGAAAACATTTCCTTGTCTAAAGTGCCCAGCCTTTTGGGTTCCCTATCTGGTGGGGTAGTAGGGACGGACCAGGATTTATTCTGGAAGTGAAGGCTTGAACCACCAAACTCTCCAGGGTTTGGTACTGTGTGAGGAAATTGTTGTCCCCTGGGGAAGGGGATGGCAATGGGCAATTGTCTTTTTCACAGGAGCCACTGTTCAGTGGTTGGACTAGGCCCCAAGTAGGATGACTGTGAGGGCTTTGCTAAATGGTAAAAATGGTTCTCATGGGGTGACTCCCGGCTGAAACACCTTTGTCAAAACATGTGTTGACAGCAACGGAGGGCTGCTGAAAGTCTGGGACCTTGGCTGCCCTCCTCACCACCATAGCAAATGAGGCTCCATTCTCTGCACTCATGGTAGGGGAGAGACTAAGCCTCTATCTGGGGTGGTGTCCAGTCCACTGGCGTCTGCCAGATCCTCACACCAGGTGTCCTCATTGGGGTCCAGGTGCTGGTATTCATATGAGACCAGTGCCACCTCCCAGTCTTCCCAAAGACTTAGCCCATAGGAATAGGGCTCAGGATTCGACCTAGATGGAATGGCACCAGCCGGCGCCACAGTCTGTGTCGCACAATGCCCATTAAGCTCTGTGTCGGGAATAAGAATGGGAATGGCACCACCAGAGGCACCAGGAGCGTCGGCAGCGGGGACAGCGGCAGGGAAGGTCAAGGTGGCTCGACTGGCGCTGCTCCAGATCCATCTCTAGATCCAAGGGGCTTGATTGGTGCCAAGGGTGAACCTGTCGGCAGAAGATCAGCAGGGGCCCCTCCCAAAACCACAGGGCCAAAAGGCTCTCCAGCAGGGACAGGTCAACCATATATGAGGTTCATGGCCTCAAAAATTCTCGAAGTTAGGGGGGCTCACTTTGGCTCCTGGAAACTCAGGGAGGCACGGAGATGGCACAGGCTCACCCACGCGGCACGGCCTTGAGTGTCAATGGTCCCTAGTCTCATCAGATGACTTGGACAGACAGGGCGAAATCAAAGAATTCTTCTACTTCTATCTCTTGACAACTTCAAATAAGATCGATGGTTCCACGACTGATCCGGTAACCTTCCTCTTGACCAGGATCGAGAACAGCATGGCGCAGCACGTCGAGCAGCAAGGAGCTTTAGGGATGGCTCCCTCCAGGACTTGGGGTGCATGGGGCAATAATCAATGCAGGTCTTGGCATCGTGATCGCTCTCAAGGCACCAGAGACAGACAAGATGAGGGTCCTTCACCGGCATGTGATGGTGACATACACAATATGGCTTGAATCCAGCCTTCTTTGTTAAAATCCCTGCCACACAAGTAAACAAGTCTCAAAAAACTATCGCATAAAGTTGAAAATAAAACAGCCAAAAAAATGAGGGAGGGTTGCTCTCTCTGGATCTGAGTTGACTGATGTAGAAAGAAAACAACTGACGTCAGCGAGCTGCGGTGGTACCTATATAGGTACTGCGCACACCACTTCTGAAACGGACGATACTGACAACACCAAGTGGAGACGTAGGACACCACCTCCTGGTGAGCAGGGGGACTGCTCACGAAAAAAGGCCCGGAACAGTGTGATGTCTGGGGATGATTCTAAAGTAAGGAATCTGCAGCTAGAAGTCTCAGATTGTTTTTTTGGATTTTTTTTTTCATTCAGCTTTTTCCTGAAAGCTGGGATGTTGGTTATCTTAGCACAGCAAATTGTTTGTTGGTGTCATTGTTTGAAGTAAAAAAATGCTTTCTTGCACAACACTATTTCCCATTTTTCTAGCAGAAAACTACATTTTGCTATATTTTGGCTATTTCTTGGTACCCCTTCCGGAGAATCCACAAACCCTGAGTACCTTTAGAATCCACAAAATGTGTCAAAAAAGGTCACAAATTTGGCCTGGATACCTTTTGTGTTGTTTTAAAAAAAATATTAAGTGCAAAGTACCCCAAACGTCAAAAAGAAGAGGCAGCACTGGAAGCGGAAAAGCCTCAGCAGCTAAGGAGTTAAAGCAAACTAATAATGCATATTTTTAATACCGCTTTCTTTCCCGATCTAGATAATCCAGTGTCCCTGTCCGCTTAGCCTAATGTAAAAGTTATTTCCCTTCGGTAACGCTACATGTGGTAGACACACAATTTGACCGCAGATTCCTGAACTTCGAATTCTCCCAAGGCGCCAGTCTGGATCCTGAAATTTTTCAGCAGTACCTTTGTGTGCCGGGGGTTGGTGTTGTATGGCTCCGCAGTGACGTCGTCCCTGGATAGGATGTCATTGGAGCCAAATAAGTCTCCTCCGGCATGGGGACGTCAGTTTCTTCTGTGAAACCTTTCATGCCAGAACGTGGAACCACTACAGAAACTGGTTGTGGAAACAGTTGCCAAAAAGATCAATAATGTTTGAAACACTAATAAAGAAGAAACATCAAATAGTATATTAATACCAGGCATGGATTTTAAAGAAAACCTCTAATAAAATCAATGAAACACAGGGCAACATGAAACTCTACGCCTTGGTGAATAACCCCCATATGGGGGAAGAGACCATACACTCTATAGGCCATACATTAATGGTACCGAATGGCATGGCAATAGCCAAAAAGAATCTACACCACCACCAATTTGTTTTTTAAATCACACCATTACGTGATATATTAACAGTACCAATGTCAAGGTGCAATGATACCAAGAAGACTTAAGTAGAAAGAACAAAGAAAATCCCAAAGTCAAAGAGAAACACACCCCCACTTTACCAAACACACACATTTGGAAATGGATGTTATTGCAACATCTAAACAAAAGCGAAGTGGCCAGGTCAAGCGATTTGTTTAGTCCCAACATAGATTGAGATAGTGATCACTGGTATATAAACTCAGTACTGAAAGGGCATAATCATTACCTCAAATGTCATTCTCAGAGCAGGGAGGACGGGCAGGACCGGGTCTGGTGGCTCAGTGGACTAATGCGTCCACTGTAGGGGCCTGTGTTTGACCTCAAGGTCACAGGTTCAAATCCCGGCGGGGCCACTCTGCCTTCCATCCATCTGAGGTTGATAAAATGAGTACCATTGAGTTGGGTAACAATGCACTTTACAAATGCACATGTTATGTTAAGGAATCTGTGTCCCTACCAGATATAGCGTTACCAAAGGTAAGTAACTTTTACATCTGATAGACATCTAGCCGCAGATTCCTTAACTTTGAGTTAAATACCAAAGCTATACCCCACTGGAGAAGGGTCTGTGAACTAATTCTACAACAGTTCTGAAAGAGAACTAGCCGGTCAACACTAGTATGTAGGAATAGCAGAACAAGAGCTAGGCTCTTAATAGAATCCATGCTCATTGTCACAGAACATAAAAACAACCTTACATGTATGAGAGAATCAGCCCTTGAAGGAAAAGGGGGTTGAAAACCTCCGAAGAACCACCTGTCGGATGAGACATTAACCCCTGTCCCCCAAAGGGGTAAGAAAACTCAATAACCAAAAAGGGTCAAATGCATGATAAAAGTGATATAACCTGCATCGTTCATGACAATAAAGAATCAGAAAAATAACTGTCCCAAAAAGATCCCAAAACAGGACTTTCAGAACTCATTTCACCAAGGGAAAGATGAACGACAACACCTCCTTGGTATAAATAATTTTGTTAGGCCAAAATGCATATTCATATTCATCCTATGCATAATTGTACAACATCTTGCCATCAAGATTCATATTTAGACATAAATATATATACCACATAAATGTGTCACCAGATACTCCGACTGCCTCAGCAATTCACAAGATTTCACTGGCCAATAACTACTGGCAGTATGCAATAAAGTAGAAAGCTTGCCTCCGTAGAGTCTTCAATGCCATAGTCCGACAGGCTGTATGCAATTTCGAGCTCTGGATAACCTCAAACACCAAGGCAAGAGTGAGAAAAGAATCAATCGTAACTTTGATTAAAACCTTTTTCTTTTCTCCTTTCTCTTTTTTTTTTTAGACAAATATGTGACACATATAACATAGTCATGTATACACTGTATACATAAGAACTAACTAGAACTGAGAAACCAGTTCCAAAAAGCGTTTTTCAATAATATTGAAAAAGGTAACGCACCTAAAAGTGCAGTTCCAAAATATGTTGTAAAATAAATCCTTGTCAACAACAGGCACGTACAACATTGGTGATCCAAGACAATATATGAAACACAGCAGCACAACCTAGAAAGAACAAGCATTTGCAATGCAATAGGTCTCGCAGCATTAAAGTTTGAGTTATTGGCATTGTATATGACAATGTATTGCATTACATTTTTAGCAAAGTCTGTATTGGTGTATAAAGATGATTTGCAAGATGATAGCGATGGAGTGGGGGATGGATGGATGGAGTGGAGGGGATGGCTGGATGGAGTGGAGGGGATGGCTGGATGGCGTGGGGGATGGATGGATGGAGTGGAGGGGATGGATGGAGTGGAGGGGAGGGGATGGATGGATGGAGTGGGGGATGGATGGATGGAGTGGAGTGGGGGGGATGATGGATGGATGGAGTGGAGGGGATGGATGGATGGAGTGGAGGGGATGGATGGATGGAGTGGAGGGGATGGATGGATGGAGTGGAGGGGATGGATGGATGGATGGAGTGGGGAATGGATGGATGGAGTGGGGGATGGATGGATGGATGGAGTGGAGGGGATGGATGGATGGATGGATGGAGTGGAGGGGATGGATGGATGGATGGAGTGGGGGGATGGAATTCATGTGGTTTTATTTATGTTTTGGTTTTAAAACATATAAGGCATTGTCATTTACAATGCCAATGGCTTAAACTTGCGTATACGCGAGACCTATCGCATTGCAAATGCTTGTTTAATATAAGTGATTTAAAAGTCTGTGGAGGGCGTTGCCTCGGTTTAATGCAGGACTAACAAACTCCTGTGGAAGGGATGCCTGTCAAAAGTCTGGGGAGGAGCTAGAGCTGAAATTATTGTTAAATGGAAAGAATGCTGTAAAAGGACGGAAATCCTGATATTGATAATTTTAAGAAAAAGAATGAAGTGAAAATGGCATGAATAAAGATTTTTAACGTTAACTTTTGGAGCGCTAATAAGAGATGCTTCTTTGTGGTTGTGCATGGGGCTTTTCATCCAACAGTTGCTTGACAGAGTGGACTTTATACTTTGAGAGGCCCCAGCCGCCCTGCACGCACCCCAGCACCAACTGATTTTCGGTGTAGGCTGTTGGGAGGCACATAATACAGGATAGAGAGGTCTGTTTACAAAGGCATTTATGAGGCCAGGAAGTAGTAATGCACGAGTGCTCTTTCACATTCTATTGCACTTTTGCGAAATGGCTCTGGTCCCACCTGTCTCGTGTCTGCTACAGGTCTCAGCTTTACACATGTTGATATCTCAAGAGCACGAACCTAGCTCAAGAGCAATGTAGCACTGAACAGGGAGCATGCCCCCTGGGGAACATAAAATCAGTGGCAGAGGTCAATGATCCACCATTATGGTTGCACCATAATTGTATAACACCGCGCTTTGGCGGGTCCCTGGAGTCACCTTTTGCTTTTGGCGGCCATCTTGGGGAGAGACTTGGACGCCTGGTGGCGCCATTTGGGTTAGCAGACCAGCTGTCACAAGGACACGCTGACCTGCATATAAAGCTGCCATTTTACGCGCAGCGTTTGAGCACAGCGTTTGCGCCGTAGTGACGCCGGAGTCACGCCAGAGTCCAGCCCGTCTGCACCCGTCCGCGCTAAGGACGGGCTAAAGGGCGGGAGACTCTGGACTTTGAGTGTACTCGAAATGCCTCCCCTGGCAGGTCCTTTATATTCCTATCAGGATCTCACTCGTTTGAGACCTGCTTGGCTACCATGCCACTTCTCCTGCTCTCCGGAGACACTCCAAGATGCTTTTTACTGCAATTGTTTTAATATATGTGGTAAGCTATCGACAGCTCGTTCTCTCAGACCTCCCCCTTTATCTGCCACCTCCCCCATGCTGCCTCCCCTGAAGGAATAGGGCTTCTTGATTAACACTAGATCTATAGTGAAAAATAACATCGCCTCTCGTGATTTTGTCACAGCAAGAAAGCCCACATGGGTGTTCCTCACCAAAACATGGGCCACTGAGTCCTCAGGAACGGACTTGGTAGAGGCTGTGCCGGATGGGTACTCTTTAACTAGACTGGATAGAGTGGGGCGTGGAGGAGGCGGCCTTGGAATCCTCTATAAGACCTCCCATATCTGTCATACAACTTTCCAGGCCCTCCGATCTTTTTCAAGCCCTTGACTTTCTTATAAAATCTCCCGATGCCGCTCCTTTTGTGGGCATCCTGGTGTACAGACCCCCCGGCCCAGGACTAATTTTAGTCAGTCTCTTTTTAACATCTTAGAGCCCTATTTCGGATCTGCCAATTTGACAGTTCTGGGTGATCTAAATTTTCATTTAGACAACCCTGATTCTAAAGACTCCTTGGCCCTCCTGGACTCACTATCTGCATGTGATCTCGTGCAATTGGTCAAACATCCTACTCATCAGGCGGGTCATATACTGGATGCGGTTTTTTCTAATGATGATAGGCTTAAAATAGACGATCCCATACCATTGGCTTGGTCTGACCACTTTGCCGTTCCTTTGGAGCTTCGGGTTGCTCCGCGGCCTGCAAAGACTGGTGTACCTAGTCAAACCAAATCTAGGAGGAACCTTAGGAAAATCATGAGCGCCTCGTTGGCCTCTCTGATGCAAAATCACAAAGCGGATCTTTTTGAGGATGTTAACCTAGCCGCTTCTGAACTGTCCAAAGCCATTAGTGCAGCAGTAGACGTGCTGGCTCCTCTTTCTTCTTGCTATTCTGCGAGAAAGAAACCCTCTGCACCCTGGTTTTCGGAGCCTCTTAGGCTCATGAGACAGAGGTGCAGGAAACAAGAAAGGGTTTGGCGGAAGAGCTGGAATATGAAGGAGAGGGATAAACACAAGAATCTCCTCAAGGAGTACAAGATGGAGGTCATCAGAGTAAAGCAAGAGTACTTTGCTAACCTGACAATGGCTCTTTCCTCTCCCAGGGTGCTTTTCAAAATAGTGGACTCGCTCTGTACGTTACAGATGCCAGACCCGGTAGTAAGCACCCAGGAATTCTGTGATAAAATCGCAGGATTCTCCACTCGAAGATTGCGGACATCTATTCGAACCTTGAATCACTAAGATCCGTCACCCCCCCCCCCCCCTGCCCGTTCCCTCTGTTCTGCTCTCGAAGGAGGTTTTATCTACCACCTCTACGACTTTGTCTGAGTTTCCACCTCTATCGTATCAGGAGCTTGACCTGCTCTTAAATAAGATAAGGTCGGGGTCCCCATTGGACCCATGCCCCCTTAAAGTCCTGAAGGAGTGCAGGGATCCCTTATTGCCCTTACTGCTGGACATCATGAATAGGGCCATGAGAGAGGGCATTTTTCCATCCCAATGGAAGAGTGCGGTGGTCAAGCCCCTCCTAAAGAAGCCTACACTTGATCCCGAGGTGCTTAAGAATTATCGCCCCATTTCTTTGCTTCCAGCTCCGGCAAAGATGATGGAGACTCACCTTAATCAACATCTGGCGGCTTTTCTTGACTCCTCGGGTCTCTTGGATCAATCCCAACACGGCTTCAGGAGGCACCATAGCACCGAGTCAGCCTTTACGGTCGTTTTGAATAACATCCGTATGGAGGTAGACCAGGGACATACCTCCGTCCTGGCCCTTTTGGACCGGACAGCCGCCTTCGATACCCTATCCCCTTCGGTCTTAACATCTCGCCTGAGGGAGATAGGGGTGGAAGGGACGGCTCTGAGTCTGCTGGTCTCCTTTCTGGACCAGAAAGAACAGAGGGTTAAGTTGGGAGAGTTCCTATCTCCATCCCTACCTGTGCAATGCGGGGTCCCACAGGGGTCGGCATTAAGTCCGACCCTGTTTAACATCTACGTGACCCCGCTTGCCAGGCTGGTTAGATCTTTTGGGATGGAGGTAGTCTCGTATGCTGACGACACTCAGATCCTGGTGTCCCTCTCCCATCTGGGTAACTCGTCACCGTTCAACTTTAGGAACTGCATGGAAGCAGTGTCCCAGTGGATGATTTATAATTCACTAAAGTTGAACGGTGAGAAGACTGAGATCTTGGTGTTTGGCCCAAACAATAACATCTGGTCACCTGATTGGTGGCCGCCCTCTCTGGGGACCTGTCCTACTCCTACGGAGTCGGCACGGAACCTGGGAGTGTTGATGGATCCCGCCCTTTCCATGACTCTGCAGGTCAACAGAACTGTTGCTACCTGCTGGGGTATTATTAAAATACTCCGAAAAATAAAACATTACTTGTCTCCTCTGGCGCGGAAGCAAGTGGTGGTAGCACTTGTCGCTTCGCGACTCGATTACTGTAACGCCTTATACACCGGCATGAATAAGAGCCTGTTACAGCGTCTTCAGACTGCCCAAAATGCGGCCGCTAAATTTGTTCTGGACGCTCCCAGATTAGCGTCAGCAACGGCAGCCAGGAAGGCCTTACACTGGCTTTCTATTGAATCGAGCATCATCTTTAAAACACTCTGCTTCACCTATAGTGCACTATCTGGTAAGGGTGCGGGGGGTGTCAAGAAGCTGCTGCTACCCTATGTATCGGGCAGAGTCTTACGCTCCTCTTCAAAGAAGTTGCTGGTGGTACCTCGCTTCCGTAGGAATAAATGGGGCGGCAGGGCTGTTTCTTCAATTGCCCCTAAGTTATGGAACACCCTTCCTTGTGAAATTAAATCTCAGTCCTCCGTTCTGCTTTTTCGGAAAGCACTGAAAACATGGCTGTTTGCAAGGGCGTACCCGTAGTTACTGTCTATTTGCTTTATGGTTTTTCTGTTAGGCTCCTTGATGCCTTCGGGCTTAGTTGCGCGTTATAAGATTCTTTTCATTTCATTTCATTTCAATGGTCTACTGTTGGGCCAAAGGGAATGATCTTGGAAGAGGTGTGCGTTCAGGTTTTTTTTCTTAATTGCAGGACTGTTGGGGCTGATGTCGATAGGGTTGCTGTCCCAAATCATGTCAGCATAAAGTATTCTTAATGTAAGAATGTTTGTGTGTTTTAAGAGACTACCAGGTTGGTATAGGGCGGGCTGGCCTAGATTTGTATGTATTATTGATGAAAACCATTATGATGAATTCAGTGAATGGCCCCTGACAAATATGAGCATGCACCATAGATGTTCCTAGGTGTCGCGAGTGCAGGTTTCTCTCCGTGTCCCTGGTACTCTGAGGCCAGGTGATGAATTATCACATTTCGGGCACCTATGAGCTTTAGCGCCACATCATATCATGAGATTGCTTTCAATCTACTCTTCACTCCTGGCGCAGAGGTAATCTTTTCCTTTGGGTCCCCGCCTCCATGGGACATAATTATTTTGCAAATTGCACCTTTACCATTCAAGTGCTTTAAAATGAGCGATGACTCAAGGAAATCGTATATGAGAGGTAGGAGTTTACTGGAAACAAAGACAGACGGAGATTAGCAGGGATTCATTGCACAATGCTTACGGCGTAGACAGCTTTCACCTGAGGTTCTCAGAGCTAAAACGTAATAAAGTTCTGTCATAATCTCTCCCTAAATCAGCATCTAATAGTACCAATCTTCCCTAGGTGCTAGATCGAAAATTAGCTTAAAAGAGCTAAATGTGTTTGTTGCCTATGCCAGAGAGAGGGTTGAGTATGCTAAATGGTCACTGTTCATGCCTGTTGTGATGTCAAAGTCACAAGTTTGAATCCAGGACCATTAAATTAGATAATGATATGGCCATCGTTACAATACATAGGGTATGCAGGAATGAAGGCAGAAGATGATGACGATGATGATGAAAGTCTGAGCACTGAGTTGGGTGACCATAAATGACCAGATGACCAGAATCTTCCAATAGCACCAAACTACCCCTCAGGAGTGAACTTGCACTCTATAAATGCGCCTTTCATGTTACATTTTACATGACTGTGCCCACCATGGAATACAGAGTATGTCTGGCATAGTGTTTGGTGTTAGGGCCCATCAAAACATGTACACGCGAGGCCATACCTTTTTTTTTTTTAAATCAAAATATTTAACCATCTGGAGAAGCTTACAAAAATCTCACACTGACACTTCAATGCACACGTCATCAAACGGCAGAAATACTGATCATAAACACACAAGTCCATAGTTCTTTCTGCAGTTTCTGAATTTTTGGTGCACTATTACAGTGTTCAAGGCGGGCGTACGTTTTCCCATGTACACAATAACAAGCATGATTTTTCTGCATGTTTATTCCTCATCCAAACCGGGCTGATACTTCCTTTAATGACGACATTTCCCTTGAAGGCAGCATCATATCAGGAAACCCCCCCAGGGGAAAAAAAAGCTACCACGTGACTACAACGCAGAACGCAAAAGAGAACAAAGTTTGTGTGGCAGAAAATGCCCGCGGAATCCCGCCGCGGCCGCACCGGAAGTCATGCAAGGTCGCCTGTGACGGGGGCGGGGACGCGTCCTGACCGGAAGAGGAGGCAGGCGGAGTAAATGCGTCTCGCGGCCCGGGGCTCCTGTGAGCGTTGGAGAGCCCCGGGGCCGCCAGCAGGAGGTTGCGCAAGTGTTGCGGGGCTCCCTTGACCAAGAGGGAGCCCCGGGAAAGGAGCTGGCAAGAGCCGCAGCGTGAACTCTGCGGAGGGGGCACGAGGCACATGCCCGGTGCCTGCCACTGCCGCATGCTGAGAGCGGAGTCCCCTGAGATTGGCCCGGTAAGTTCAAAAGGGCTGGGGGGGGGGGGGGGTTCTCGATGCACTCGTATGTGTGTGCTCGTGTGTGTATGTATGTGTGCGACGGTGGGGGGGGGGGACTCGGTGCACTCGTGTGTGTGTGTGTGTGTGTGCGCGTGTGTATGTGTGCGGGGGGGTGTGTGTCTCTGTATGTATGTGCGTGCATGGGCGCTCGTGTGTGTGTCTCTGTGTATGAGCATGCGTGTGTCGTGTTGGAGCTTCCCAGGAGACAACAGCTGGCCACAGCGAGTGCGTTTGCGTGCGGGTGGCCCGCTCAAACCGCCTCCTTTGAGAGGAAATGCGCGCGGCCAGGTGCTGTCTCCTGGGAAGCAGACTCGCTAACAATAGGTCTCTGGCGGACACAGCGCTTCGCGCTGTCAAACGCCACGAGACCTAAAAAGGAGGTACTACGTAACCAATACAAACCATAGGTGACTGCTGTGATTGAAATGGTGGCCTAAAGAATTGACACCACAAGATAACAACAGTCATGATTCCTCATGAGACGAGAAATGCTGAATGTTACAAGTATGTCCTCTCAGAAGACAGGAAATGTAGATCAGACAGAACCACGTATATCAAGATCATAGGAAAAAGAAATAGTCTTTAAGACTTTCATTGATGATTGGCAACCAAATATATGTTGGTCTTGAGACAAGTTGGACCAACCCGTGCATCACAAACCTTTGGCTGCCAATTTATTGCACCACAGAGTGGAGAAGGGATTGGGGTTGCCTGCATTTGAGGTAATATACATGTCTACACTAGACACAGTTCCTTTACCCTAAAGGAAGAACTCTCAAGCAAATAGCAACCAAAAGAATGCAAGAGGTAAGAGATGCTGGTATAGAAGCTGCAGTCTTCATGATTCTAATACCCTCCTCCCACATGTAATCAATAATTGGTATAGCCCTGGCAGACTTTTGAAATGGCTCTGTAAAGTCATAAAGGAAACAGTCAGACTGTTTTAAGGGCATTGGCAAAGCTAATCTTTTTGCTGCACGTTCCAAAAAATTATGAAACCCTCCTAGTCCTCTGGAGGAGAATCTACTGGAGGAGGTATTGGTGAAGCAGGCAAGGAAATCAAATAATGATGCCACTCTGTGCCCGTATCGGGAAGTTCTCCCTCTTCCCTCTCTTCATCTGAAGAGATTACCTCCTAGCAAGGAATGGACTGCGGAGTATTAGGAACTGACAACCTCGTAGGAGTGGAGAGCTGTACATTTAAGGTGTAGATTCAGCAATAGGTCCTGCAGGTGGGAATCGCCTGTGGTAATTCTCCAGCATAAACTGCAGATCGGTGAGCAAGGCTGGCGGCATTGTGACCATGTCCTGCTGATACTGTTGATGTCCCATCTCAAGTCCGGTGTAGCAGGCCTGACCATAATAACCCTGTTCTTCCTCTTCGTCGTCATAACTGTATGGACCTGATGAATGTCTAGGATCCCTGCTTGGGGACCACTCAAGGCCGAAACATGTCGGCCTATGACCATTGAAAACGTTTCTCATAGCCCCGGTCCTCTTTTTAACGCTATCCCCAGCAGACCACAGAATAAAGTTTAATAGGTACCCTGGAGGGTAGTTTTAATCACTATTGTAGGATTTTTGCACTCTGTCCCTCACTTACCTAAATACATTCACTCATCCAAAAGAAAACACCTCAGGTCCTCTCCGTTTGGAGAGTTGTAACCCACACCATGGACCTGCAGTCCAGGTGTGAGGAGGGAACGCAATGATGAAGCATGTCACCCTTTCGTGCGTGAGGGTTCTTGTCCTGAAAGACTTTCTTCCCCAGTCCTGTCACATTTTCACATACCTGTCTTTTTTGTGTGAAATATACCAGACATACTTCTTTGTGAGTTTTTCCACGAGGGGAACAGGCACATACTGTCTGCCGCGACCTCACGGTGGGAGCAGGAGTCCATACATCATACTGTGGATTTGCTCTATAAGGGCACTCTGCACTGTGCTATAGTCCCCTTGAGGTGCTTAGTGACTTTTTAAACCTCCCTCCCCCTGTTGGTGGGCGGCAGATTAGCAATCTCTAAAATGCCCCAACTTCTCTATATCTTTGAGGCCCTTCCAATAGAGGTACCACAGAAGTTCTTCTGTGAATTGGACAGTACTATGCAGACGTTGTATTGGGGATCCGTGCAGAGTAGTGTGGCACTGAAGACACTGTGTTTGTCAGTGGAGGAGGATGGACTGACATTGCCAGATTTTTAACTCCACTACTTAGCTGCACAATAACGGTGGGTTACCCCGTGGAGGACTATCCTGCAGAAGGGGGGGGGGGCTGTCGTGAACGTGGCCTGCCATCCTGGGATCTTTTGACCTGTATGTTGCTGAAACATAGACCGGCATCCTTGGTCCGTAATGCGAACATTTTAGAACGGCACGCTTTGTTTGGGTGAGGGCGTTGCAATGGATACATACTAAATTGCCCTACTCATCCAAATTGCTGCAATGCTTGAGTCGGTTGGTAACTTGGTCAGGACTCCATCATTCAGTGGACCTGGAAATTACTATCTTGGGCGATTTATTTGTGAGAGGTGTGCTTTGTCCCTTTGCAGAATTGCAGGAGACATAAGACCTACCGGCTGGACATTTTTGGCTCAACAGGCCTCTGTTGCACAGTGCGCGCAAGTGGAGGGGTAGCGGCATAACCGAACCACCAGAGCACGAGTGCCTGCATTATATCTTTCTTATAACAGACCAGAAAAAGGCGATCACCTTTCTCTATAGTACCCCTCTATATAGTGCACTGTCGGAGGGAACACAAATGGATCTGGTGTGTTTGATGTGGTATTGGGAGGTGGACTTGAGGAAACCGATAACTTACCAGACTTGGAGGAGGGTGCTGAAACTCACCTTCCCCAAGTATCGAGGAATAATCACTTCAAGCTCATCCAGTTCTATTACCTTCACAGGGCATACCTCACTCCCCCAGCACTTTCATGTTATGCTCCCCGGTGCGTCATGGTCTTGTCCACGCTGTTTGGTGGAGATGCAGATTTCTTTCACATGGTCTGGTCCTGCCCGTCATTGCCATCATTCTGGTCCACGTCCTCGAGGTCGCCTGCAGTGCCACTGAGCGGAACATTGAGCTCACTCCTCAGTTGTTCCTCCTGGGTCTCCATACGAGTAGTGCGGCTCATAAGGTGACAGACAGATTAATAGACTTGGCACTCATTCTTGCTTAATGGCAACCAACCATGAGTTGGAAATCGCCTGAGGTCCTAGTGAGTTGGTAAGTGGGGGGACTGTGATAGTGAGGTGATATGGAGGGAGGAGAGTAGAGGGGTACACAGGATCCTGATCTTACCAGAGTGGGACCTCTTCTTCCTCCTCTGACTCTCAAAGAGTGGCCCAGCCCTGCAGACGAGCCCCTAAGCAGTTTAGAGTCTCATGGCTTGATAGATTAAGGGCACCTGGCTGAGGATGAATGCACAGACGAAGGACTGTTGTGGGCAGGTGTGGACCTGGGCAGTTAAACTACTTCTGGGACCAAGCCCTGGGTTCGTTGGCTCCATTGTTACACCCTACGTGATGCATAATAACTTGCTCAATTTTGCTCTATGTGGCCTGCTGTATCAATGCATATTAATGTTCCTGTATCTCATTTTTTGCTATTGTACCCTTTTGGGTTTATTATGGTTTGCATAAATGCAAATAAAATAATAAATGAAGGTAATCAAGACTAGAGGAAAGAATATAGAACTTACCTCTTTGCGGGAAATATTTTGGTTTTCCTTGGGGGGCCAAAATCATTCCTTCTAGAACCTCTGACAGAGTTAAATGGTCATTAAACAAATGACTTAGAAGATTATACTTGGTCATCTAGATTGTACAAGGACAAATGCCATAATATGAGAAATAACTAGTATGGTGCCAAGCAACATATCTAGCTCTATTTATTTAAAACCCACCAAGTGGTGGTCCCTGGATTTGTTAAGAATCATAAGAACCTGCTCCAAAGTAGAGAAATGCTGTCAAGCTTCCAACAATGCAAGTGCATGGATGGACATCTGGAACGCTTCTCAGAGAAGCACTGGTATGTATAGAATTTTTGGGAAAACAAGTGTAGAGTAAATAGCCCAATTCATCTAACCTTAACATGCTCACACAAGGTAGATGTCAAAGAATAGTCTGACTAGTAGGACAAGTTGATGCTGATCAGGAATGGTGGAAGTATTTTTAGTGGACAGGAACAGAATTGCATGTTACCATTTTTGTGCGCCTACTGCCTTACGCTGAAGAAAAGGTCAATATTTGCATGTGTCTGCTTCAAACTGGCACATCTGCTGGCCCCTGCAGGTGCCAGTGTTAATGCTGATACATCTCAATTCAAAAGCCAAACTAGCAAGAGGGAAAAGAAATTCAGTAAATAGAGAAAAGATGGCTGTAGTATGCCAAGGGACAAGTTTTCAGAGGCCAAAGTAACACAATTCAGAAATTTCAAAGTGTTTTGGTACTTGGCAAACAGGTAGAATACAAAGCAACAACTAAGCTATGGGTTCATGACATGAACTTAAAAGTAAGGGAAGGGCTACATCAGCTAATTAATGTGGGTTTTGCTATAACCGATGACAACACATACTCTGGGGATTCGGCCATATTGATATTTCCTCTTGTCTCCTGTAGCCTATCTGGGTAAACAGCAGTTATCTGCTGCAAAATTGCCACTAGCTGTTCATGGAAGACGAAAATGTTGCCACTGCTTTTTGTGTTTGGTGATAGTTTGCAATATTACTTCACAAGAACAAATTTACTAAAAGTGTGGAGTTTTCGGGTCTGCTGAGATTTCAAGCCTTGTATATGCTGTGGGATGGAATGGCACTCTTTCCAAGGCAGATTACAATTTACACATTGCCCTATTGTTTTTCTGTTTGTGGGGGATGGGTTTGGAGGAACAGAAAGTCAGGCTGTTAAGGGTAGAAATGTAAGCATTAATGGGATATCAATTAAGATATGTACTGTTCCTGAGCACATTACATTGGCATTCTGTAAAATGTTGGCGAATGTTTCCCTTAATGCCAGTGGCAAAATGATTTAACATCAAGTATGCGAGGGAAAGAATGCTGTTATTGCTGTAAGGTATAGAAAAGTTCTATGAGTTTCTTTTACATGACAAAATTGACCATATTCAGAAAAATGCTAAATCTATGACTCAAAAGCATAACAAATGTCAGGTAAATATTTTTCTCATACACAGCTTACTTTATCAGGAATTAAAGCTTCCAGAGCTGTCTGATTCTCCCCGTCCAGCGGGTGTGAAGTAACAAGAGGTAGGGGGCTAGTAGTGTCTGGGGCAACTGTGAGACGAAACCTGTCCAGCAGGGAGTAAAGTCTTTGGTGCCTGTAAGAAAATACAAAAATAGCAGTGGGTAATCTGATGGTGAATTGAAACAAAAAAAATGTTTTCCAAATTATAAGCAAAAAGTGAAAATCTCACTTCATCACAATTGAATCTGTTCATAATAGGCTTTAATAAGGGGTCAATTAGGAATTTTAGAAAAGACTAGTAAAGGCTTACATAAAACTAACGCTATTCACATGTTTTACCTCTAGTAAGTGCAAGCCCACCGGGACTACTTCCTTTAGTGCTGTCAACTCAGTGAACCAGATATCCAGGTTCACTTTTTGACTAGATGTACAGAATAGCAAGCTTGGCTGTAAAATGCAGTCTTACCAAGACATTTTGAGAAAGCGGAAAGAATGGCGGTATACATTTAGTCAGAACCCTAGGGCCAAAGAAGGGGTGAGTCCTCATGATCATCCTATCCTGATGAGCAGTGCCTGGTTCTGAGGCACATACTGCCTGCAGCTCACTTATGTGATGGGTGTACACAATCAAAAAGAGGCCTTCCACATGAAGAGCTTCAGGTAACAAAATGCCAGGCAGCTAGGCACCCTCCTGCACCTTCCTTCGGTAGTGAACAACAGCAATAATTGGAATGCAGCGGGCACTTCATATTTCTGTGCCCTACGTGACACTGCATCTGCTGCAATAACAATGGCAATGCCTCTACACACTGCTCTCACTCTAGAACTGTAAAGGCTAAAAGGACAGCACAAATGGGATCATGAAGATCGGCCACGGCCAACGGGACACTGTAATGAGATCTAACGCGAAGAGTTAAACGTTTGTATCCCCTTCTAGCACAAGAATCCCACAAGAGTCCCACAGAGAAAGTATGGGACAGGATGTGGACAAAGCAGCCTCACCTGTGGCTGTTCCCGGGAAGCTTTTCAGAGGTAACATAAACACAGGTTAAGTCAGGTGGGTCTTGTCCTTAATTCTCCCTCTGCGCGAGAGCCCCTATTGTTATCCCTGCCACGTATTAGTGAAATATTTAATGCTACTAAGGACATGAATGTGTTCTCCATTATGGATTTAAAGTCAGCCTAGCATCAGGTACTGTTGCATGTTGACAGCATAGAGTATACAACTTTCATAACGCCATTTAGTTGCTATCGTTTCACACAGGTACCGTTTGGATTAGCCTCTGCCGCAGTGCTTTTTCAAAGAATGATGACATCTATCTTTGAGGGCACTGTTGGGGCGAGGTTCTTCCAGGACGATATCCTGGTTATGGGCGGCAACCAAATGGAACATGATGCACGCTTAAAGCAGGTATTTGGTATTCAGAAAATGCATGGTTTGATGGTTGAATTAGATGTGTGTAAATTTTCTCAGAACAAAATTGTTTATCTTGGTCACACCATCAGATACCCAAGCAGGGATTGGTCGACGCCATCATGAAAGCTCCCCCCCTCCAACAAGGATGATGTGAGAGCTTTTCTCAGTTTAACAGAATTCCACTCAAAGTTCATTCGCAACTTTTCAGAAAAAACCTACAACATGAGGCAATTGCTCAAAAGCAAAGTCAAATTTGTGTGGTCCCTGTTATGTCAAGAGGCTTTCGACTGCATTAAGAAGGAAATCAGCAATGCGTCTTTTCTGAAAGGTTTTGATCCCAAAACTCAGACCTACGTCACTACGGATGCCAGCAACAAGGGGCTTGGTGCTGTTCTTGCACAGAAAGACTCTGACAACCATGAGTGGGTAGTAGCCTTTGCTACACGATCCCGGACCCCAGCCGAGGAAAGATACAAGGTGATCGATCGCGAAATGCTTGCCTGTACATGAGCTCTTAACTATTTCAGAGTTTATATCTGGGGATACAACATGCACTTACGCACAGACCACAAACCGCTAATCAAAATCCTCTCAGCATCCGGTTTATAAAATGCCTCCCCCAGACTCAGCAAAATGTCAATCAAATTGATAGACTACAATTACACTGTTGAATACTGGCCTGGGGTTAGGAATAAGGTTGCTGATTTCTTAAGCAGATTTCCCTTACCCAATTATGGGGTCATAGAAGACCAAGAGGATGCTGAGAAAGTGGCATTACTGTTCAACACAGACCTGGATGGGATCACAGGTGCTGAATGGAAAGAACACATGCTTAAAAACCCTCACTTCGCACAAGGTGTGAAAATACATGAACGGCTCCTGGCCCGAGAAGAGACTTCTTGATAAAGAAATCAAAACTTACTGGGAGATAAGGAATGAATTAAGTGTTGAAAAAGAGGTGCTGTATAGAATAGGAAAGGACGTTCCCCCCAACACGCTCAAAGGTTAAATCTTGAGACTATGCCATATAGGTCATCTTGGTATCTCAAAAACCAAGCAAAGAGTCAGAAACAGTTATTGGTGGCCCAGAATCGATAAACAGATTGAGGTCATGATTAGAGACTGGGTAAGTTGCAATGATTCAGACAAGAGCCTCAAAACCTTTAGAGTTCCCCAGTCTCCGTTACCCCCCTAAGCATGCCTTGGGAGAAGATAGGCCTGGACATAACCAGTCCCACCGAAGGCCACGATGGGGTGATCAAATACATCCTGGTGGTTATGGATCACTTCTCCAAATGGCCCGTGATTAAAATCGTCCCCAATGTAGATAGCTCTGCTGTCATTTAGTTTCTAGACAGACTCTTCTTGAGTGAGGGGTTACCTAAGCACATACTGACTGATAATGGACCACAATTCTCCTCCAAAGCCTTTAGGAAGTTCCTGGAGAGAAATTGCATCACTCAGCACACCACCTCGCTCTATCACCCGAGGGAAACGGCCTCGTTGAAGGTTTCAACCGAGACTTAAAAGGGAACATTCAATTATCCAGGAGCAACAGTCTCAAATGGGAAGAAGATTCAAACTCATTTGGGCCTACAGAATCACACCATTTGCCAGCTCCCCCAAGTCACCATTCGTGCTCATGAGAAGTAGACAACCCTTGAGCAGAGACCTAGGATGGATGCCTACAAACAAACAGGTAGAGTGGTCACGCGAAACCATCAAGGGCAACATCGAGAAGGCACAAACGTGCTATAAATTATGGTACGACACAAGACATGGTGTCAAAGATCACTCATTAGAGATCGGCGATCTGGTCAAAGTTTGCCCTGAAAGGAAAGTCAGGAAGGGAGAAAGCAGATTCACCGCTCCCCTTTGCATCACCAAACTATACAACAATACAGCCAGACTCAGCGATGGCAAAGTTTGGCATATGAGCAAGTTGGCCAAATGCCATTCAGCGGGAAAAGAGTCGAGTCAATGTCAGCCCAATAGTGTTAATAAACATTTGTGGGTTGATTATGATGAACCTGAAAGGGGACACAGTTCCATGCATTTTGATAATAGAATTTGTTCAAGAAATGAAGATGTTCAGGATAGTGGTCCTCGACCCATCGTTGAATCCACGGATTGTCGCACACCGGACCAGAATGATAAAGTCAGCCCTCACGTTCTCACGCCCGGATCAGAGCGATGAGAGCGATCCACATTCTGATGCTGATGTTGTGTCTGACAATCACTGTCTCAGGGGAAGGTTTGATAGAAGCATCAACAAACCCAGACGACTAGATGATTTAGTTTGCGAGTAACTGCATTTTTGTTTAAACATTGAAGAGAGGATGATGTGTTGTACTTACAGTCAATGTCACGCACCAGCCCCTGGCTGATCTGGAATGGAAACAGCCCGAAACGATGATCGGTAGAGCATTTCCCGGTCGGAAGAAAAACAAAAATCCTGCGACCACGGACAACTCCTTGAAGATACAAGAAAATAACAAGGACCTCTCCTTCACTTCAACGAAGAACAGAAAAAAGGACAAGTTTCAAATAATTTGCCCAGCAATCTAGATCATCGGGACCTACACTCACAGCCTCAGCCCTGAGGAAGACCTTCTTAAAAAGCCTCTCGGTCCCCTGCACGAAGGTGGAAACGCGTTGGCACAAACCCCATTCACTGTCTTTTTCTTCACATGACTCAGAGGATTTCTACAAGAAGACAGAGTCAAAAAGATATATAATGTTTAGCAAATTAAAGAGGGTCTAAACATTCGAAGAGGGTGCTAAATTTACTCTGAGCATAGATCCCTTTGGACCACTCATTTTAAGACTATCGAGGATAATTTGAGTTTAAGGTATCCTGATAAAACAATAGAATTGAGTAGGACACATAGAATCCTAGAATTCTTAATAATAACAATGTTTCATTTATGCCTTTGCAATGGTTTTTTGATATTTGTATACATTTCACGCAAAATGATTGTATAGGACAGTCTTTATCAAATCAGTAAGAAAACAATGCAGAATGATTAGTATAATTGTTTTTTAAGAAACTTGAGAATATGAAGTAAAGTACTGCTTTGAAAACGAAATATCGTAGTATCGAAGTGTTGTGTTGATCATTGTTACATAAGTAAAGAGATGTAGTTAATGTCTATCTACCATAGGTGTGAAATTGATATAAATACTATATTCAGTTATAGAACATTGGCGTAAGTAATGAATTAAATCCTAGGTCGTGCAAGCTGTAGGTAAATTTATGGTCACAGAAGTATTTTTGCATGAACACTGTTATATAGATTCCAGCCTCTGATGCCCTTAACAGAATCAATCCCCTTACCCTATATGTACTTACAGTCAATGTCACGCACCAGCCCCTGGCGCGCGACAGCAAGTGTTCTCTTGCTATCTTGCGCGAGAGCCCCTATTGTTATCCCGGCCACCTCATTGGTCCCCAAAATTCCACATTCCATTCCCACCTTCCCCTGCCACCCTTAATGGTTCCAACGGCCAGTGGACTTCCTATGTCTGAACCGCACAGGTGTGTAGGGGCTCTTGTACCAATAAAGCCTACACTTATCTACCCACGGCTCTGCATCATTTCTACAGCCTGCTCCTCTATATATTGAGCAGTACAGCCTCCGCTTCTTTAAGCACCTATTGCAGCAGCATGGCTTCTCCAGATGCCAAGCCTGGTCCTGGCCTTGACAAAACACAAAAATACAGGGTCCTTCTCGTTGCTGGCCTTATTTTCTCTGAGCTGGTGCACATTCACAACCCACCTGCCGGAATACAGCTGTGCAGCGACATTGGGCCACTGCCCAATACGACAGAAGTAGAGTCCAAAGAAGGCATCCAGATCAGAGTCAAGGGGTGGACCTTCCAACTTGACAGCCAAAAGCAACTCTGTACTGTAGCAACACCCCATAACCATATCAATGTAAAGAGACTGTGGGAAGACCCACTGGGAGGTACCTTGGGAGTTGGAACCAGATGTGGAGTTGAGACAGCCTCATTGACCAATATGGTTCATAGAAGGAATGTTTTTCCTTTCAACAAGCGCTACAAAGATGAAGCCCCAATTCAGGAAGGGTTTGGACCAATTCAGGACATGGATCTCAAGCTACAAGAGACAGAGTGAAATCTCAGGAGAGGCAGAAGAACTAAGGCTGAAAATAACCCTTTAAAATGGAAGAAAACGTACCAAGGAAAGCATTCGGAACCTTACTGAAGGGCACAGAAAAAACAGGAACTGACATCAGAGTGCAGGTGGTTAAATATAAGGCTTTGTGACATCACATGTGGAGGTGGTGTCGGAGTCTAGCTCTCAAATTCCCTTTAACCATTCTCCATAGAACTTCCACACCAGACCTTGCCCTGATGAGACCTCAAAAGGTAAAGAGGTTGAAATGCGTCTACACTTAGAAGAGCAAGGGAACCGTGGAGAAAAACCAAAACTTCCACGGAGAAGCACTTTGTACAGTGGAGCATGTCCCGGGTTAAATCTATTCATTCCCATGACCATAAAAAATTTAAACTGGGGTAATAAAGCAACACGGAATTTGTCCCCAAAGTGGACTTTTCTTGAAACAATGAACGGACTGCTTTGAATTCCATTCTTATTGTATATAGAAAACCCTTGTATATTGAACCACTTGGAAAGACAAATACATGTATGCACATTTGTTCACAATGGTGTTATGAAACCACAATGTTATATCATGGCTTGTTGAAGGCACATTTTCCACACGATATATATATATATATATATATATATATATATATATATATATATATATATATATATATATATATATATATATATATATATATATATATATATATATATATATATATATATATATATATATATATATATATATATATATATATATATATATATATATATATATCTATATATCTATATATCTATATCCAACACGATAGTTTCAAAGTATTAATGGCACTCCACTCAGAGATTATTTTTCAAGTTGTTTTAATGATAACAATTGAGATCGCCTACGCGTTTCGAACTTCAGCGTTCTTGATCACGGCGTAGCTTGGGGAAAAGGAAACTCCCATGGCTGTCCCGCAGCACTGCGCGTACACCTTCTTGTTAAATAGGAATACGTTGTTGTATAAGCATAGAGTTATCATTTCTATTACAAACAAACACATAGCATACCTCTCCCATATACCTACGGTCAGTAAATGCGGTGACCAGGGCACTCAGCCCGTGAACCACAAATGCTTCCAACTACATCTGCATGCGCACACACATCCAGATGCTCAGAGCCAAGATAATCCCCGAATAAAAATATATATAGGCACAATATACAATAATGCGCGAGGTAATAATATCAGCGCGCAGGAAGCATTTCACCGCAAGGCCACACAGGTTAAGGGAGCAGCACTCAGACATGCTTGATTGTAAAGATACACTTGTAAAAACGAAAAGCTTACCAAGGGCACTAAGCCCAAGAATCTATTTTCTTTAAGATACAAGTGTACATTAATCAAACAACTGATAATGCGCGAACTGATCAATGAATTAAATTGTTCAAACGCACACATGAAAAAACTGCACTACAAGTCCCAAAATGCACAGCTGCATACATGTGTATAAAATGTGAAAGGAAAGAAGGACTGACTGTCTAAAATTATGCCGTGATCAAGAACGCTGAAGTTCGAAACGCGTAGGCGATCTCAATTGTTATCATTAAAACAACTTGAAAAATAATCTCTGAGTGGAGTGCCATTAATACTTTGAAACTATCGTGTTGGATGTAAGCGGGAGACTGCCTCGATCCCGGTGATGGCACCAGCGAAAACGAGCTCCCCCTGCGACGAGGCAAAGTGCGAGTGAATATATATATATATATATATACGACATTATGTCAGTGATTTGCAATGTGCTCTGATGAAGGAAAATCTTATAACTGAATAGTTACACACCCTGCTTGTACAGTTTATCATATCAGGATATAGATGATTCATATGTACTGTGGCATATAAATCTACTAAGATTAGCAGCAAGGGCAGTGGAAGCATCTCAGACCCCAATATTGTACCTGGGGAGTCTTCACCTGCATCACAGGCACAGAGTAATTCTTGCTCAAATACCACCGAAACACCCCCTGCGCAACCCATTCTCGCTATTATGAGAACTTGGCGTCGTAACCTGGACATCGTTGCACGGGCTCTGACTGTCTGGTCTTCCCAATTGGAAGTACAAACTGAGATTATGTGCAGCATAGCAGACAATGTTGCAGCGGTTGATGGGAGAATGTGTGCCATGAAATGCGCAATGTTAGATTTTCTCAAAAACCAAGTCCACTAGAGAATTCTGCAACTGTTCAGCAATCCTAGCCAAACTAAGAAAGGTTCCTGAAGAAATTAAATCAATCATCATCAATTGACACTCCACATGGAGGACCCGTGTGAACCAGATCAGCAATAGAGTCATTCTCCATCTACTTCTCATTCCAACCAGGGCATCCATCGATGGAAGCAGACAAGCCTACAAATAAAGTAGCAGCTGTGGCCACTGCAAGTTCGGATTAGCTAGAGCCACAAACCAGCCAAAATCCATGAAGGAACAAACATGTCAAACCCCGCCTATATTCTGGCTTCAGAAACCCCCATCCAAAAAGTACTAAAGAAGCACCAAATGCAAAAAATAATGAGGAGCTCACAAACACTATTCACTAACAGCACCATGTAGTCTAGTCGGTGCACAGCGGAACAAAATTCAGTCGAACAAAGCTTGTAAGCTATGCATGCAACAAACTTTGTCAACAAACATAGTGGGAACCCCACTTACCAGCTTAAATGCAATCTTGATTGCAAGAAGCACACCCATATTCGGGGCTTCCCGACAGACCTAAGAGAGATGCTCCTGGTGTAAATCTCGCCCCAAAACCAAGTAATTGCAACAGGACTCATGATTCATGAGAAGAGCTCCATCAACCACCAGGGGCCTCCATGTAATTGCTATGACACACTGCCTGCCATTTCAACAGTCACCTCAAACACGGCTACATACTTGATTCCATAACCATCTGAAACGGATCAGGATGGGAAGGACCAAAAGTTCCAATACGGGTCCTGCTGATACGAAGTCCTACTCTGAAGTTAGGGGCATTGAACTCGTAACTAGTTACAAATAGATCGTAAAAGATTCAAGTCGGGAGTACCATTGACCACACGCAGCGGCTTTCTTACAACAACCAGACCTGCCCAAGACCCTACAGAACTTTCCAGAAGCAACTAGCTGTATTGTCCGTTCCAGGTGGTGATATCTGCCTGTAAGAGAGGCAGTTATTTAATCAATTCATCGACATTGTTGATAACAATGTTGTTATGTTATATTGATTTGTTTATGGGCGGCTGGCATCTTCAACCAAGTCAGCTTGCCAGCAGGATGTGTGGGACAAGCAAAACTCCATGGAGAAGCTCATAAATAATGGCAGCCAACTTAATGCCACTTGTAATGTACAAGTTACTTACCTTCGGTAATGATATATCTGGTAGAGACGATTCTAGCAGCAGATTCCTTAACATAGAATTACCCCCAGGCGTGAGATTGGATCCAGAAAACTCTTTTTTGCCACAGCATCCCTGTGCCACGGGGGGAACGGCATTATGCGACTACGCCCAGGCGTCGTCCGCGTACGTGACGTCAGCGAGGTCACATAAGTCGCACCCCGGCGCGCCTACTTCAGTTTTCTTTTGAGAACTTTTCCGCACCACAACGCGGAGCCATCAGACAAACTGTGGGAGCATGGGAACAGTGTGCGAAAGAACAGAAAAAGGAATGGTGACTAACATCATAAGGAGCAGTGTCAACACTGCAGCACCCAAAGGCAGGGAAAAAAAGAAACAACAGAGCACAGCCTTGAGCAGCCACCCTGCCAGCATGGAGACAGTTCCCCTCCCGCCCGAGGCAAGGAACATATACAAAATGGCATGACAACATGTAGCAGGAGTATAACCTCAAGCAAGAACAACGAAGGGGACCGAGTTCCAAGACAAACAGGGAACGACAAAACTCCACGGCAACCCCAGCCCAGAGTGTGACAGACCCCCCCAAGGAACAAGGGCAAGGACAGCCAGAAGACCCCAACCCAGAGGTTAGCAGAGGAGCCAGGACCCCTAGTAACAAGACGAAGAGAGGGGAGGGATGAGAGTAAATGCAAGCCTCAACCCCGGAGCAACCAGAGCAGAGGGGCACAGGAGTACTCATAGACCCAACCTCCCAAGTGCCAAAGGGGAGGAAAGGTACAAGAACACGACAAATGTTCCTGTCAAAAGAACGAAAGAATGCACTCACAGAAGACCTAGCTACCCACCGGGAGGCGAGTGCAGAAGCCTAAGGTCCTCGCAGAATGGGGAGGAAGGGCGGGGCGTGAAGTAATCTGGGGCTAGAATCGTCTATACCAGATGCACAAGTTACTACTTGTGTAACGATATATCTGTAAGAGACATTAGTTAGTATTAGATTCCTTACCTTAGAATATCCCCAGGCGTCAGACTGGATCCGGAAACTTTTGCGTAGCAGTACCCTTGCGCGTCGGTAGGCGTTGTCTGCGGCTCCGCGTCCGTCGTCGGCGTCGTGGGCGCCATGATGACGTCGTCGGAGTACTTAGACGCCGCCTCCGCGTGCTGACGTCAGTTCTTAGACACAGCTTTTCCGCGCCAGAAACGCAGAGCCATGTTAAAAACCAACACTGGTGCCATTGAAACTAGGGCCCTGAAGGGGACAACCCTAACCCTAGATATTGGTTCGCAGAACGGGGAGGATGGGCGGGTCGGTAAGGAATCTAATACTAACTAATGTCTCTTACAGATATATCGTTACACAAGTAGTAACTTGTGCATCTGGAAGAGACACGTTAGTATTAGATTCCTTACCTTAGAATAGATACCCCAGCAATACCAACCCCGGTGGTGGGTCTGCGAACCAATAATCACACCAGAAAGTCCTGGAGGACGGAACGGCCAAAGAAGCCATCCCTCCGGACTTGACTGTCCAGGCAGTAGTGTCTTGCAAACGTCTGCAGCGATGCCCACGTAGCTGCCTGACAGATGTCTTGTAAGGGCACACCCCTGCCCAGGGCAGTGGTGGTCGCCGTCGCTCGGGTAGAATGAGCCCGCAGCCCAACCGGGGGCTCCTTCCTAGCCAAGGAGTAGCATGCCTGGATACACAGGATGATCCACCGGGAGATGGTCCTCTTGTGCACCGCTTTCCCCTTCTTAGCGCCCACGTAACCAACAAAGAGTTGGTCATCCACCCGGAACTGGCGTGTGCGATCCAAATAGAATGAGAGCGCACGTTTTGGGTCCAGACGGTGGAGCCGCTCTTCCTCTTTAGAGGGATGCGGTGGCGGGAAGAAGGTAGGCAAGGTGATGGACTGCCCGATGTGAAAGGCCGTGATAACCTTGGGCAGGAAAGAAGGTTTGGTACGAAGCACCACTTTGTCCGGATGGACAGAAAGGAAAGGTGGAGTACAAGAAAGAGCCTGGAGCTCACTCACTCTCCTGGCAGAGGTGATGGCAACCAGGAAAGCAGTCTTCAGAGTCAGAAGGCGAAGAGGACAGTTGTGAAGTGGCTCAAAGGGAGCGCACATCAGGAATGTTAAAACCAGGTTCAAGTCCCACTGAGGCATCACAAACGGAACAGGAGGAAACGTGTGAGTGATGCCCTTAAGAAATCTGTTTACAATAGGGGACTTGAACAAAGAAGGCTGATCAGGTAGCCTGAGAAAGGCTGAAAGGAGAAGAACCTCAGAAAGAGGGGCAGAAAGAGGATCCACAGCCTTTGCTGTGCACCATGCCACAAATCTGTTCCACCTGCAGGCGTATACAGACTTTGTGGAGGGACGCCTGGCTGCCAGAATGACGTTACAGACTTCAGGAGGCAAGTCAAATGGCCTCAACTGTCGCCGCTCAATCTCCAAGCATGGAGGTGGAGACTGGATAGGTTTGGGTGGAGGACCGTCCCCATCTGCTGCGACAGAAGGTCCTCCTGAAGAGGCAGACGAACCGGGGGATCGACTGACATACTGAGTAGCTCTGTATACCAGTACCTTCTCGCCCAGTTCGGAGCCACAAGGATGACTTGGGCCCGGTCGCGCTTGATCTTCTTCAGCACTCTGGGCAGAAGTGGTATAGGCGGAAAGGCGTACTACAGACCGCAACTCCACTCACAACGAAAAGCGTCTCCGAGCGAGTGCCGCCTTGGAAATTCCAACGCGCAGAACTGATGACATTGCGCGTTCTCTTCGGTGGCGAATAGATCTAACCAAGGCTCTCCCCATCGCTGAAAGAGGCCTTGCGCCACGTCCGAGTTCAGACGCCATTCGTGATCCATCATGCACCGACGGCTGAGCTCGTCCGCCCTGGCGTTCAGAGAACCTGCCAGGTGTTGAGCCACCAGGGTCACGCCCTGGCGTTCCAGCCATTGCCAAAGGCGAAGAGCCTCTTGACAAAGGATCCACGACCCCACCCCGCCTTGTTTGTTGCAGTACCACATGGCGGTGGTGTTGTCCGTGAACACCTGCACTACACTCCCCCGGACAGAGGGGAGGAATGCCTTCAGTGCCAGACGAATCGCCCGGAGCTCCAACAGGTTGATGTGGAGCCGGGTCTCCGCCGGAGACCTGAGGCCTCTGATCTCCGCCTCTCCCATGTGGCCTCCCCAGCCCTGGAGGGACGCGTCCGTCACACCTACGTGCTCCGGTTGGGGAAGGGAGAGGGATCTGCCGCTGACCCAATCGCGGTCCGTAAGCCACCACTGCAGCTGTCTCGCAGTGCCCTCCGAGATCAGGACGTGGTCGGATAGGTTGCCCTGATGCTGGGCCCACTGAAACTTCAGGTCCTACTGCAGAGCCCGCATCCGCCACCTAGCGTGATGCACCAGTAGGATGCAGGAGGCCATCAGCCCCAGAAGCCGCATCGTCAACCTGACCGAAACCCGGGATAACGGCTGAAAGGTGGGAATCAGAGCCTGAATATCCCGGACCCGCTGTTCGGGTGGATAAACCCGAAACTGCGCCGAATCCAGAACCGCTCCGATGAAGAGGAGCTTCTGAGAGGGACACAGGTGTGACTTTGGCACATTGATGGAGAACCCCAGCTGGTGCAGGAGATCTGCCGTAGTCTGGAGGTGGCCGACGACTGTCTGGGGCGAGCCCGCCTTCAACAACCAGTCGTCGAGGTAGGGGAAGACTGAAACCCCTAACCTGCGCAGATGAGCTGCGACCACCGCCATCACCTTCGTGAACACCCGTGGGGCGCTGGTAAGGCCGAAGGGGAGCACGGTAAACTGAAAGTGCTCGTGGCCCACCATGAACCGCAGGTAGCGCCGGTGGGCAGGCAGGACGGGGATATGAAAGTAAGCGTCCTGCAAGTCCAACGCTACCATCCAGTCTCCTGGGTCCAGGGCAGCCAGGACCTGAGCCAGTGTCAGCATCTTGAACTTCTCCTTCCGGAGGAAGTCGTTGACGTTCCGTAGGTCCAAGATTGGGCGTAGGCCCCCTTTGCCCTTCTTGGGTACCAGAAAGTAGTGGGAGTAGCAACCACACCCTACTTCTGGCCCAGGAACGCGCTCGATGGCCCCCTTGGCCAAGAGGGCCGTAACTTCCTCCTGCAGAAGTCGCAAGTGATCCCCCGATACACTGTGGTTCTGCGGTGGCATGGCTGGAGGAGTCGCCTCGAAGGGGAGGGAGTAGCCCCTTCGGACGATTTGCAGCACCCACCTGTCCGATGTGACAGTGCGCCAGTGGAGGTGGTGATGGCGAACCCTGCCCCCCACTGGCGTCACATGGGCCTGAAAGCACGGACTAGGAGGGTTTTGAGGCGGATGCTGCGGGGGAAGGTGTGGACTGACCTCGCCGCTGCCCCGACCACCTGGACGGCGGTTCCCACGGCCGCCACCGCGTTGGGTATTGCCCTGCGGTGCGTGGCTGGCGGCACGTGTGGGCGCACCCCTTCCGTGGCCACGAAAGGAGTGATAGGCAGCCGATTGCTGGCGCTGGCCCGAGAGGCCTAAGGACTTGGCCGTAGCCCTGGAGTCCATAAAACGCTCAAGCGCATGGTCTGCCTTGTCGCCAAAGAGGCGACCGCCATCGAACGGCATGTCCATAAGCGTGTTCTGGACATCTGCCGAGAAGTTGGCGGACCTCAGCCAGGCGTGGCGTCTGACCGCCACCGTCGTTGCCATCGCTCTACCCAGCGAGTCAGTGGTATCCAGCCCACACCGGATGGAATACTTGGCTGCATCCCGGCCCTCCACAAGGGCTTGGCCGAGTTTGGCCCGTACCTCCAACGGACACTCTGGCAGCACTTCCGCGACCTTATCCCACACAGAGTGGGTGTAACGTCCCAAGAGGCAGGCGGTGTTAGAAGACCGCAGGCCGAGGCTAAGTGATGAGAAGATCCTCTTCCCATACTGGTCATACCTCTTGGATTCCCGGTCCGGGGGTGCGGACGGGAATGCGGTCTGGGAATTGGAGGCCTGGATGACCAGGCTCTCGGGGGTAGGGTGGGAGGACAGGAAACATGGGTCGCCCGGGGCTGGGCGGTGGCGTCTGGCCACGTTCCAATCTACGGGCGAACCCGTAGCGGGCTTGGACCAAGTGCCCAGAAGAACGTCGGTCAAGGCCTCATTAAAGGGCAGCAGAGGCTCGGCCGAGCTTGACTGCGGTTTAAGGACCTCAGTGAGGAGATTAGTCCTCACGGCCACGACGGGGAGCTCAAGGCCCAAGGCCTTGGCAGCCCTCATCAACACCACACTGTAGGTTGCCCCCTCCTCCGAAGCCACGGTAGGAGGGGAGACAAAACCAGTGTCTGGAGAGGTGTCCAGGCCACTGGCCTCCCCAAGGTCTCCTGTCCAGTCCTCATGAGACTGACACTCTCTGGTCAGAGGGTCCTCAGACCCCTCCCAATCCTCTTCATCACCCATCTCCTGAAACTCAGGGTTCTCAACTAATGGGGCCTGTTCATAGAAGTGAAACTCTCCAAACGACGTCTGGAGCGGCGCCCCTCGGGGCCGTCCCGACGTCGGAACAGGAATGAAAGGGGCATCGGGGACGGCGCCGCCCGAGGACGGCGCCGGAGGCGACACCTGATGGTCCGACGCCGGGGAGGTCGTAAGGTTCACCGGCGACGATCCAGATCCCGAAGAAGGTCTAGCAGCGTCCCGCGGCGCCGGGCCCGAAGGCGCCGGGACAACTGGACCCCGCGGCGCCGGGCCCAAAGGCGCCGGCGCCTTCGGGAGAGCGGGAACCTGCGGCGCCGGGCCTGAAGGCGTCGGCGGCGTCGGGGCCAAAGCACCCGACGGCGCCGGGGCCGAAACCCCCGACCCGCTAGGGGTCCCAGACGGGTCCGCTGGGCCCGATGGCGCCGCGGAGCACGTCGGAGGAGAGAGTTTCCTCATGGCCATGAGGAAGTGCTCGATCTCCTCCGGCGTCGCGTTGAGCCCAGGGACCGGAGGGTGTGGGGCTGAACGCGGAGCCCGCGACTCCGACGGAGCCGCGTGGGCGGTGTCACCCGAACCCCCCGGCCGCATCGCGCGAGCGTCGGGGGGAGTCCGCAGAGCGATGACGCCTCTTGGACTTCTTGTGCTTCTTACCTGACGACGACTTCGACCTGGAGGAGTGAGGCCTACTCTCGGAGCTGTGGTGGCTCCGAGCCTGCGACCTGTCCCTCGACCTCCTGTGGGACCGAGACCTCTTGCGGCGCGGGACCAACTGCCGGAGTTCAAGTGGCCTGCGGGACCGCTCCCGCCTGGCTTTCGAAGAGAGGGCCCGGCAGTCGGAGCAGGCCTTGTCGTCGTGATCGATGCCTAGACAAGTTAAACACAGGTGGTGAGGATCCGTCACCGACATCAGGCGGTCGCAATCCTCGCTGTGCTTAAAGCCGGGCATCCTTACGGCACCGATCGGAGTCGAAAGACTTCGAAAAATGATCAAAAATCGATCAAAAAGTTAGTCATAAATTGACTAGGCTGGTCCGGTTTTCCAGATCTGCGCTTGCTGGCGCGGAAAAAAGAAGAACTGACGTCAGCACGCGGAGGCGGCGTCTAAGTACTCCGACGACGTCATCACGGCGCCCACGACGCCGACGACGGATGCGGAGCCGCAGACGACGCCTACCGACGCGCAAGGGTACTGCTACTCAAAAGTTTCCGGATCCAGTCTGACGCCTGGGGATATTCTAAGGTAAGGAATCTAATACTAACGTGTCTCTTTCAGATGTAGTGCCTGCAGTAGGATAAACACGTTAAAGAAAATAGTGCTTACAGACTAAAGAAGACGTACCGTGTGACAACTGAAGTAAAAGGGCCAGTCTTCATGGGAGGTTACAAATTAAGACAAGGTGGAACTAAGACGGGACTAACAAGCCTATTAACGAATCAGAAGCCACCATTTACGAAGGACAATGACACACGCCAATGGCGAATATGGGTGGAGAGTGGGCGGGGCTGCAAGTAAATACTTCAAATAAAGCATGCCTTGCAGAGTATGCGCTGCCCAGACTCCAACTAAAAAGGTGTCCTGTCTGACATTCCCAATCATACCTGTCCAGTAGCCCCATGTCATGTTTGTACAGATATCTTATACCTCTGTATTACTTGAACGCCTCCTTTGCAGACCTATACTTTTGTTTACCAGATTAATGCATTCTAGTACTTGTAGTCCATGTTCAGTTAAATTGATTTACATCCAAAAATAATGAACTATAAAAGAAAAAGCCAATACAGGGAATGAATTTGTATTTGTAAAGCGCACTACTTACCCGTGAGGGTCTCAAGGCGCTGAGGGGGGAGGGGAGGTGGGGGTGAGTGCTGCTACTGCTCGAAGAGCCAGGTCTTGAGGAACTTCCTGAAGGTGAGCAGGTCCTGGGTCTGCCGCAGATGGGTGGAGAGGGTGTTTCAGGTCTTGGCGGCGAGGAAAGAGAAGGATCTGCCGCCGGAGGTTGTTCGTTGGATGCGCGGGACGGTGGCCAGGGCGAGGCTGGCAGAGCGGGGCTGGCGGGCGGGGTGTAGTAGTTGAGTCTGTTGTTCAGGTAGGCTGGTCCGGTTTTGTGAAGTGCTTTGTGTGCGTAAGTGAGGAGCTTGAAGGTGATCCTCTTGTTGACGGGGAGCCAGTGCAGGTCTCTAAGGTGGGAGGTGATGCGACTGCATCGAGGGATATTGAGGATCAGGCGGGCGGAGGCGTTCTGGATCCGTTGCAACCGTTGTAGGTGTTTGGTCAGGGTTCCTGCGTAGAGTGCGTTGTCGTAGTCCAGCCTGCTGCTGACGAGGGTTGGGGTCACCGTTCTTCTGGTCTCGGTCGGGATCCACTTGTAGATCCTGCGAAGCATGCGGAGGGTGTTGTAGCAGGAGGAGGAGACGGCATTCACCTGTTCCGACATGGAGAGGGATGAGTCGAGGATGAATCCTTAGTAGCGTGCGTGGTCCGTGGGTTTTGGCGCTGTTCCCAGTGAGGTCGGCCACCAGGAGTTGTCCCAGGCAGAGGGGGGAAAAATGTATGCCGGTCAGCTGCAGTCACCTGGTAACCCTATGTGACCGATGTTCAGCCACTCGACCAACCACACTTTGCATGAGGGATTTTTAAACTAATAATTAAGTTTGTGATGGTGGAACTAAAAATCCAACAATAATAAGTGCTGTACGCTCGAAAGCTAGAAATATTTAGGTTAACAGGCTTGGATGGAAACGGAAGATGCTGAAAGATACGGGTCGCATGACTACGCATTCTATTCATTACTTGTAGCTTTACATTTCCACTACGCATGCAGGCCTGATAGTAGCCAAACGCCTGCCACTTGACTGTCACCAGGGCACAATGCTCCACTCCACGTGTCGATGTGTATAAGTCCCTGTTTGTGGTGCAAGATCCCATGCTCCTCAGCCATGCTTTCACCAAGGGTGTTGTTCTGCCCCCCCAATGGATGGATACTTCCCTTTTCGCCAGGAGTAAGCTAATGGCCACAAACCTACAAGTTGCCTGCGGGAACTGTTTAACATATCCAAGCAGGCCAATCTTAGGCAAGTGGTCATTGGAAACTTGAACATGTCACTCACCATCCTATGAGTGAATGGTCGGACAGGTCCAAGCGAGATGAGCGAAGTCTGCATTTGGAGCGCAGCATCTAGTACAATGGTGCGATCTGGCAGGGTCTATCCTATGGAGTCTTGAGGGGGTAATATACATCCTACGGAGAAACCTAAAGTGGATTCATTTGTGTCCACTGTTAAGGAACACCTTTTTCGTAACTGCACAGCAAGCGACCCACTGTTCATCCTGTCATCATTAACCGGCACAATAGCAGTGCATGCTTTATAGAGCTGTGACACTAGATGTACCCCTCTCTCGCTGCCTATAACCGTGGCAAGTGGGAGGATGGAAGGGGGTTCCAGAGGGTAGTCCGGTAAGAGAGCACGCAGGGCAGAACGTATTCGTAAAAGGACAAATCTGTCCAGGAATGTTGCATTAGGGAACAAGGAGTCGTCGTCAGGGTCAAAAATATGCCTGTTCAGAAATAGATCGCCCATCTTAGTAATGTCAAATTTAGAGCACGTCTTCTGAATCAGCTTTTCACCGGTTATCGGTATCCATCTGGGGTTTGGGAGCGGGAGGACAGAGGAGTAGAGCAATGGCGTGTGCGTGTGACGCGACACAATTGTTCCCATGCCCAACTAGTGGTCGATGCGGGTTGGACATCATTGGGGTCTCTAGCGAAACCCTTTGGCAATATTGACGCCTAAGTGTTCGGGAGGTCTAAGTCAGACTCCGGTCGGAGATATGGAATTCTGGCGTCTGGATGGTACCATGTTTGTGCAAACTACACTGCACAGCTAGAAAATATGGTCTTAAATCAGGGACCCTGAATCCACCTCTGTCGCAGGGAAGTGTCATCACCCGCCAGTTTACCCTGGCATTCCCGCCGCCCCACACCAATCTGATTAAGTGGGTACGGAGGGTTGAAAAGAATTTATTTGTGAGTGGGATGGGATGGGGATATTTTGAAATAAATACAAAAATTTAGGAAGCACTATCATCTTGATGAAGGAAACTCGACCTGCTGTGGACAGTGGGAGTTTTAGCCATTTCTCGGTCTGTATCTCTAATTTGGAAATGGCTGTCCCGTAATTGCGACGGATGATCTGCTCCGTGTCGAGGTGGATATGTACGCCTAGATATTTAACCAAATCAGTATTCCATTCCAGAGGGAACGCCAGGTCCCACTGGACTGTAGTGATAGTGAGAGGAAAAATTACAGATTTGTGCCAATTAATTCCTAGTCCGGAATGCATGCCAAAACACAAAATTTCCCGGATAAGGGGGTCCAAATTAGTCTGGGGGTTACGAACATATAAGATTGTGTCGTCCGCATACAATCAGACAATAATGGGCCAGTATTAAACTGTAATCCCCTATGGAGGTGCTTCTCTTGGAAGTGCCGTATAAGAGGGTCCATGGCTAAAATTAATAATAGTGGCGACAGTGGGCAGCTCTGCCTGGTGCCACTTGAAGGTGTAAAGGGAGCCGTCAATGTACCGTTCAGTCTGAGTCTGGCCAGCGGCTGACTATATAGCAGCGCAGTCGTAGCAATGAAGACAAATGGCATTCCCATGCGCTGCATGATGGATAGAATGATAGGCCATTCAAGGGAGTCAAATGCCTTTTCTGTATCTAATAGGATAGCCGCCACAGGGATGTCAGGGCTAATTCTATGTAAAGTATTAAACAGTGTGCGCAGATTGAAGGCTGTCGAATGGTGAGGTATGAACCCAGATTGAGCCGGGGAAAATATAGACTCCATTAAGAAAGACAATCGGCATGCCAATGCTTTTGCCAATATTTTATAGTCTAGGTTCAACAGTGACAATGGTCGATAGGAACCACACAACAGGGGGTCCTTGCCGGGTTTGAGGAGTAGAATAATGACTGCCTCACGTAGGGTGGGAGGCAATATCTGCCGCTCAAGAGCCTCTACGTACATGTCAAGGAGATGGAGTATCAATAAATCAATATATAGGCCTAATAAAAATCAGCCGAAAAGCCGTCAAGCCGCAGAGCAGAAGCGCTCTTCAGGGCAGAGATGGCCTCATCTATGCTCTCCTCCGAGATGGGTACAGCGAGGAAATCCTGCATGAACTTTCCAAGGTACACTAAAGCTACATCAGATAGATAATTCTCTTGATCTGTTCTATCTATACCTAATTTGGTGGTGTATACATTTTTAAAATAGGACATAAATTCCCCCTGAATGTCCAGCGGTTCCGTGATTTGCTGTTTTTAACTCAGGGATGTACGCCTTACTGTAGGGAGGTCTAATCATCTGTGCTAGTCTTCGACCTGGCCGTTCACCTTCGCCATATTTCCTGGGGTTGCAGTACTTCCCCATATAAAGTATTTCCTTCTCAGCAGTGTCTTTGAATTCTGTGAGCAGGGATAGCCTACGCTTGTCTAATTCGGGACCTGTCGATTGGCGCTGTGCAGCGTCTAATGCCTCTAATTCCTGTTCCAGGTGGGCTAACGTGTTGCGCAGGTCTCGCAATACTCCGGCGTGCTTGGAGATACATACTCCCCTCATGTATGCCTTAAAGCCCTCCTACAACATTGCCACTGTGTCTACTGAAACAGTGTTAAGGCCAAAGTAGTCCTCTATTGCCTCTCGCAGCTCCTGTCGAAAGATTTCATCCTCTAATGCGCGACTGGGGAAACACCATTGTCGTCAAAACCATCAGGGCGCGGGACCTTTAGAGGTAACAATACTGGAGAATGATCTGAGTATGTATGAGGGAGTGTTTGGACCGCTCAGCACCATCTAAGAAGTTCCGGGGATACGAGCCGTTAGTCAAGTCTCGTCCACATATTGTGGCAGCTAGTGTAGTGAGTGTAGTCATTGAAATGCGGATTTTGTGTTCTACCTACGTCAATCAGGGCAAAGTGGTCGCAAAGGGAGCTCAGCGTCTTCCGCGCCCGTGGTTTGGGATCTGGTGCTCTCGAGGAGGTGTCACGCGACATGTCCTGAACAATATTAAAATCTCCCCCACTAGTAGGGGCACCAGGCCTAACTGTGCCAATCTGGCAAGCAGGATGTATTAAAGTCCGGGAAGTCGCTATTGGGGCCATATAAACAGACCAAAGCTATCCGGTGTCCCATTAAGGTGCCGTATACAATGACATATCTACCTCCGATGTTGCGCAGTACAGAATTCAATTGGAAGGGAAGTCGCTTATGTAGAAGTATAGCAGTACCCGTTGCAAAGTTGCTGTTGTTCGCAAAATATCTTTGTGTTCCCCAGTTTGCGGCAAAGTGTGCCTGATCGTTAGGAGGCAGATGAGTTTCCAGTAAGAAAGCTACATCCACCTTGTGACGTAGTAAATACTGTGTTATCTGCCTCTTCTTGCGAGCATTATTCAGGCCGCAAACGTTCCAGGATGCCAGAACCACCTCCGAGGAGCCAGCATTATGCCCTAACTGTGCTATGGTGGTGGTGTAAAAAACTCTTAATGAAAATCAACCACATGTGCCTGCCGTGTGCGTCAAATTGTGTACCTAAAGACGTCCCAGTGTATCTAAACAATATCCCCCCCTCACCCCCACCCAGCCTCCCCGCCCAACCAGAGAGGCAAAACCATTGCTATCCAATAACAGTGCAGTACCAATATTTCCTCTGCATAATTGAAAAATAACCATAAATGGAACTCATACAGTGATTGTAGGGTGAACACCATGAGGGGTGGTGGCAGTGCCCCTACGGTTGCCCAACTGTCATATTATACTAGAAAGTGATTATATGAAATCCTAACACATTAAAGTCTCCATGGAAAGAATGACCATATTAGTTCAACCGTGCCCAGACCCGGAGAACAGTACCATGCTGGCATCCGAACCACTCTGTGTAGGGGAACGTCTGTTGTCCTCTGCTTGCCGTTTGTCATTCTGTTTGTATGAATGGCAGTACTCCTACACCGCTGTGGGATTGTCAAAAACCCGGGCTCTCCCATTCACCTCCGTGCGTAACCGAGCTGGATAGAGCATGCCATATTTCAGCCCTAGGTTCCTGAGCGTCGCCTGGACACCTGTGTATTTTCGCCTGGCTTCTTGCGCCATAACTGTAAAGTCAGGGTAGAGGGCCAGCTTGGATCCCTGCCATAGCGTTTTGCCCTGTTCCCGTGCCAAGCGCAGGGCGGTATCTGAATCCCGGAAATTCATGAAACGTGCGAAGATGGTCCTGGGCGGGCATCCAGGGTTGGGCTTTGGACCCAATTGTGAGAAGTTGGCCTGATATGCAGTGCTCACTATTCTAGTGATCACTATGTATCATTCCAAACAACCCTTATTGATGATTGGTTGTAAGTCAACCTGATAGACCAGCTATCCTAGTAGCATGGACAAGAGCAGTCTAAGGCTAGACTCTAGAGGGCGTGTTAAGCCAGCTGTTTTACCATCACATTTACCCCTTGAACACCAAGTGAAAGGACACCACACAAGTTGTTATGAAAATAAAGTATATTTATTTATAACACAACAACCCTGGACTCTTTATGAGGACAGGGCGCTAAGCACAATACAAAACTCAAAGAAATACTGAAAGTCGCACAATTTACACAAATGCCCGAGGGGCACGAAAAACCATATATTACAAAAGTGGAATGCGAAATTACTAGCAGGTAAGTACTACTCTCATAGGCTTTAGAAACGCTGGACCTACAATACCGAACCCTTAGATTAGAAGCAGGAGGCCTAGGGACGTCGTGTGCAGAGTGGGCACTCTCACGCGTAATGCGGGACAAAGTCTATGGATACTAGTAAAAGCAAAAGTTAGTGTTTTCGGGCGAACCCGACTAGGTAGGTCAAAAACGAAAGTGGATCTAGACACTTAGAGAGTTGTTCTACGCTGGAGCACCGTGGTACTCGGTTTACCTATCCCAGGGGCTGCGGCTGCATAGGGTTCAAGTGTCGTCGGAAACCCTCGTTGACGAACCAGGAGCCTGAAGTAAAAGTTGCTGGCAGGCGACCAGTGAAGAAGTTCCGGGCTGATCCAAGGGCTGGATCAGTTGAAGAAGAGTACCTGTAAGCAGAGGGGACCAAGTTCTGAATCACTAGCCAGTGATTAGGTGGGCACCAGGGTGGCACCGGACGAGGTCACTCAGCCAGGTGAAGAGGTGACACTGGATTCTGCTGCTGCACGGACCAGGGCGCTGATGTCGACCAGGCTGGAGGTCTGCGAGCTGTCCCACGTCGGATGTCTGCTGCTGGCGATGCTGGATCCGTTGGAGGAGGCAACAAGCCTTGGCTAAGGCAAGCCCACGTGGAGGCACAAAATGGCGTCTGGAGTGGACCAGGAGGGTCCGAGGAAGTTCCCCTTCAAGAGGAGACAAGGACCAGTCTAGAGGAGCTAGACCAGCGGTGAAACAAACGTAGGACGTCGTCTGGAGGGTCACTAGCCGACGGGCAAGTGACCGGACAACGTGGCAAGCAGCGCAGGAGCAAAAGGGCCCACGCAGATCTGGAGGATGCTGGGGGGGCTGGACTTCGGTGCTCGTGCTGCTTGGGGTTGGGGCTTCTCTTACCCCAGTGCACCCACTCGAGGGTCCCTCGGTAGTCGTGCTAGGTCAGTGTCGTGCTGGTTCTGATGGTCGCCGGGTCCTCTGGTCTCGTCGCACCCACGCTTCTCAGCTGTGCTGTAGAGGTAGGTTGAGGTCAGAGAGGGCAGGGAGTCCGGTTCTCGTCGAGCTGGGCAGTCTTGATCCGAAGGAGAGGCTGGCAGCAAACCGCAAGATACTTAGTTGGTGCCTGCTGCTGCAGGGTGACTACTCCTTAGTCACAAGGGAGAAATCTTGAGAAGAGTCTTGAGTTCCTTTCGTGGAAAGTAGTTTCAGGATTCAAAGATGATCTAATTTGGAAGGGGGCCTGCTCCTACCTTTATCCTGAGAAAAGGGGCTGGCACGCGACTAAGTCCTGCCCTATGGGTGGGACTAGGAGGGGGGTGGTTACACCCCTCTCCTTTGTCCGGTCTCTCCCCAGCTCAGGGGCTGGTGTGCCCCAGGAACTGGTTTGAGCCGGCATATGCACAGTGAGCACCGGGGTGCCACTTGCAGTCACCTTCCTCTATAGCCCTGCCTACCTGGGATACACAAAACCCTGTCTGGGATGGTGCTAGCACCGCCTCTGACAGGAAACCCTTTGTCCAGGCACTCCTCGCTGGAAGGACTCCCAGCAGCAGGAGGTCAGACTTGTGTCTCGGAGGCAGCATCCATTTTGTGGAGCTGAGGCATTGTCAAACTTTAACCGGGGTTACAGGCTACCAACATGTCTTCTCCCTCTAGAGGAGTGGAATGCTACCCCCGTCGCCAGAACTGGCGAGGGGGTAGTATTCCAAAGCGTATGACACCTTACACGACATGTTTAGATATTGTCAGACCAAAGTTACCATAACCGCGAGGACTATAAGGCACTTAAGAGTATATGGTCTGACGCTATCATGGAAACGGCGAAGGGATAGATCCCGAAAGCCGCAGACAGGCTCAACTCATGCCAGAGCACCATCTCACACGATTCCAAGCACTCTGCCTTCAGGATTGTTAAGGCCTGCCATAGGAGTGACTGATAGGAGATCTGTGTGCCCATTTTAGGTTTAGATATAGGTATACTATATCTAAAGCAAAGGGTGATTACACCACCTTGCCCCAGCTGTCAAGCAGCCAGTTGTGTCTGTTTAGTTAGTCAGTCCAGGGATGGCATAATACATGCTGCAGCCCCTGGGAGACTTCTGTGTACACCTTTGCCCTGGGTACAGGGACTTGGAGAGGGCCCAGTGCCAATTCAGTACCTGGGTACAATTTGGAATAGAGAGAACAGCTAGGCTGTGGGTCTGATTAGCAGGCCCACAGCCAGGGAAAGTCGTAAACCAGTGAAGCAAAAAGCAAAAATCTGGGTGATCATAGGATTGCAGACCCTACTCTCCTACACCAATGATCTGTGAGCGCATTCTATCACAAAGCCCGCAGTGAATGCGTCTCTGCCAAATAGGTCTATTAGAATAGTTTCTACTAGGGTGTCCATGTGACCAGTAGCTGTTGATTCTGGCACGCCCAAAATGCGCGAGTTATTTCGGCGACTAAGCGCCTCCAAGTCCTCGTTTTTGATTGCGACGTCTTTGAGGATGCGTTCCATTCGGTCAAGCCTTTTCAAGGACTGCCCCGTTCCGTCTTCTAAACCGATGTGTGCGATTCCACCACGTCTAGCCGTCGGTCGTGAATTTGGATCTTCGATCCCAAGTCTGCCATGTGCTTAACTAGGGTATCAAAACGTACATCTAGCGCTCTGAACCCCGCTCTCATTTCTTGCAGCAGGGAGTCTAGTTGGTTGGCAGCCCCCCTCCGGCGTTGTGTCTTTCTGGCCACCTTCTGCCATGTTGTCAGTGGTGTCTTGGGCCGCTTCAGTAACCTTTTCGAAGGGGAGAAGACGCTGCTGGTGCTTGCAGCCCATGCAGTTAATCCACCCACCAGACGTCAATTTAACCCAGTATCATAGAATACTAGTTATGCCCGCAGAGGAATAGTAAAAGGCTGGCGAGGGGAGTTTAGACAGGAGGGATCACTGTTCATGAATGGGCATATAACCCGGTTTCGCACTGAACTGGCAATCGTGTAGGTCTTGAATGTCCCTCAATTGTCTCTCCCTTGTAGCACGTGGCACAATAGTGACTCCGGCACAGTGGCTCCGCAAGGCTTCCCTTCCTGAGACAATGCAACGCGCTGTGGGTAGTTATCTCTCCCCTGGTGACAAACGGGGGTAGTATGGATGTCGCTGTTGCTACCTCCTAGTTAGCATGTGGTGTAGCTGTGGCACAGTCTCTGAATTGCCGTGGAGTCTGTTGTGTGGAGACTACTCAAGATGGAGCAGTCAGTTACCGTGTTCAGTTGCTGCAGCTTGTGTTGGTGGCTGTAGTAGAGCCTTTAAGAAGGGTCAGATGCCTGTGCGTGTTCCAAGTGCCGCAAGGCCATCTGCAGCGCTCATATGGCGAAGTCTTCGCAGGAGAAGGGGGGGGGAGAGCCACCCGGCCGCCTCAGAGTGAGCGCACAGCCAGAGGGGGGGAGGGATCTCATTGTGGTTTTAATAATGCCGTGCCTGGAACAGCTGCGGCAGCAAATGGAGGCCCTGTCCCCACACGCCACGCGACCTGCCCCTCTGTGTGAACGCTGCGTCCAAAACGCTGGAGGCCAAACGGACTTCAAGGCCCTAGGGGGGGGCTGCTACTGTTCGAAGAGCCAGGTCTTGAGAAGTCTTCTGAAGGTCAGAAGGTCAGAACGTCTTCGGTCTGCTGTAGGCGGATGTGGAGGGTGTTCCATGTCTTGGTGGCGAGGTGGGAGAATGATCTGCCGTGGGTGGTCACTCTTCGGATGCGGGGGGCGGTGGAGAGGGCGCGGTCTGCGGAGCGAAACTAGCGGGTGGGGGTGTAGAGGCTGAGTCGGCTGTTGAGGTACGCTGGTCCGGTGTTGTGGAGTGTCTTGTGTGCGTGGGTGAGGAATTAGAAGCTTATCCTCTTGTTGACAGGGAGCCAGTGCAGGTCTCTCAGGTGGTGTGTGATGTGGCTGCGGCTGGGATGTCGAGGATCAGACGTGCGGAGGCGTTCTGGATGCATTTGACCCGTTTCATGAGTTTCGCAGAGGCTCCTGCGTAGAGGGCGTTTCCGTAGTCCAGTCTACTGCTGACGAGGGACTGGGTGACCGTCCTTCTCGTTTCAGTGGGGATCTACTTGAAGATGTTGCGAAGCATGCAGTGAGTGTTGAAGCAGGAGTAGGAGACTGCGTTAACCTGCTTCGTCATGGATAGGGTACAGTTGAGGATGACCACTAGGCTGCGTGCGTGGTCGGTGGGTGTTAGGGGTGTTCCTAGTGCAGTCGGCTACCAGAAGTCGTTCCAGGCCGAAGGGGGGGATCCGAGGATGAGGACCTCCGTCTTGTCCGAGTTCAGCTTCAGTCGGCCGTTCCTCTTCCAGTCGGTGATGGCCTTCATTCCTTCGTGGAGGTTGGTTTTGGCGGTGTGGGGTACTTGGTGAGAGAGAGGATAAGCTGGGTATCGACGGCGTAGGAGATGATGTTGAGGTCATGCCGTCGCGCGGCGTGGGTGAGTGGTGCCATGTAGACGTTGAACAGCGTTGGGCTGAGGGATGAGCCTTGGGCTACGCTGCAGATGATCCCGGTGGAGGGGGGAGGCGGACGCTCTGTGTTCTGCCAGAGAGGAAGGAGGAGGTCCAGTCGAGGGCCTTCTCTTGGATTCCCGCGTCGTAGAGGCATGTTCGTAGTGTGCGGTGTCAGACCATGTCGAAGGCGGCTGACTGGTCCAGGAGGACGATGGACACGGATTCTCCGTTGTCTAGCAGGGCCTGATGTCATCGGTGGCGGCGATGAGGGCAGTTTCGGTGCTGTGGTTGGTGCAGAAGCCAGACGGGGACGGGTCCAGGATGCTGTTCTCCTCGAGGAAGCTGGTCAGTTGTTTGTTGACGGCCTTTTCGATGACCTTAGCCGGGAACGGGAGTAGGGAGATGGGTCGGAAGTTTTTGAGATCCTTGGGGTCCTCCTTGGGTTTCTTGAGTAAGGCGTTGATCTCCGTGTGCTTCCAGCTCTCCGGGAAGGTTGCAGTGTCAAAGGAGATGTTGATGGGTTTCCGGAGATGGGGTGCGATGGTGCTGCTTGCTTTGTTGTAGATGTAGTGTGGGCAGGGGTCTGCCGGGGATCCAGAGTGGACGGTGTTCATGATCTTGATGGTGTCGTCGTCATTGATGTTGGTCCAGGAGAGCAGGCGGTTGGTGGTCGTGGGAGCAGGGGTCTCAGTGGTTGCCGGGGAGGTCATGGCGTTGAAGCGGTCGTGGATGTCTGCGATCTTGCGATGGAAGAATGTGGCCAGGAAGTCGCACAGGTCTTGAGAAGGTGGGATGTTGGTGTTGGAGCTGGGGTTGAAGAGTTCCTTCACGATATTGAAGAGCTCTTTGCTGTTGGGTGCGTTGTTGTCCAGGCGGTCTTTGAAGGAAGTTCTTTTGGTGGATCTGATGAGGTGGTGGTGTCTGCGGGTGGCATTCTTGTGGTATGCTTAGCTTTCCGGTGTACGTTAGCGGATCCAGTTCTTTTCCAGCTTTCGGAAGGTTTGCTTGGAGGCCTGGAGGTATTCGGTGAACCAGCTGGCTTTCTTGCAGGTGTGGCTCTTGGATTGCTTCTTGAGGGGGATAAGGGTGTTGGCACAGTCGTTGATCCACTGACTGAGATTGCGAGCAGCGGCGGCGGGGTCGGTCGGGTCTGCGGATGGGCTCCAGGCGAGGGAGGTGGAAAGCTTGCTCCAGCAGCGGCGCACCCTCTGTTGGGTGCAGTGGTGCGTGGTGGGTTTCTGAAAGGTGAAGTGGATGCAACGGTGGTCGGTTCAGTGGAGCTCAGTGGTTTGTTTGAAGGAGACGTGGGGGCTTGCGGAGAAGATGGGGTCAAGCGTGTGGCCTGTGGAGTGGGCGGTTGTTGTGATGAGTTGTATGAGTCCGAGGTTGGTGAGGTTGTCGATCAGGGTGGTGGAGTTGGTGTCGTAGTTGTTCTCGAGGTGGAAGTTCAGGTCTCCGAGGAGGATGTAGTCCGTGGAGGCGAGGGCGTGTGTGCTGATGAAGTCATAGATGGAGTCACTGAACTGTGGTCGGGATCCGGGGGGTCTGTAGACGAGGGTTCCTCTGAGGGTGGTGTTGGGATCGGTGTGAATCTGGAAGTGCAGGTGTTCGGCGGTGCTGAGGGTGTCTTTGGTGATTGTCATGACTTTGCGAGTGTTCCTGTGGACGATGGCGATTCCTCCTCCTACTCCGTTGCGGGTGATCTTGTAGCCTTCCAGAATGGCTATGGCGATGTCGGGTGCCGAGGAGGAGTTCAGCCAGGTCTCCGTCAGGAAGGCGGCATCTGGGGTGTTGGAGTCCAGTAGGTCCCAGAGTTCTACGGCGTGTTTGCGTGCAGAGCGGGTGTTGAGGAGGATGCATCTGAGGTAGTTGGGTTCTTTGGTAGGTGGTTTGGCGGGCCGAACGCTGGTGAAGCTGCAGTTCCGGCAGGAGAAAGGTCCATGGGTGCGCTCCGGGCGGCTAAAGCAGCAGGTGCGTGAACGTCCGGTGTTGAGTGCGTGGAGGGTGCTGGGGTCGTAGCGGAGTTGGGCATTGTGACGTTCGCCAGGGGTCCTGGCGCTGGGCGCGGTCCAGGCGCAGACAGGCTTGCCTTAGGCACGCCTTCGGCGCGCCTGCTGCGCGGCCTCCATTTGAGGGAATATGGGAGGGATTAGCAGCTGGGGAGCGGGGCGGCGAATGGGATTGCGGGGGGCAGGGTCGCAGGGGACACAGCGGCAGGAAAGGTGAGGGGGGAGCGGGCGGGGGTTTACAGAAGGCAAAAGAGGGCACAAGGGACAAATGAAGACAATACATCCGTGCAAAATGTGGAATTTAAGAAAAACAGGCAAGACAGTGCAAAAGTGTAATTAGAAAAACGGGCAAGACAACAGTGCAAGATACGGTAAGACAGAGAAAATTACTGACAGTAGCGCAGTAAAATGAGCGGGGCACGAACCAGTTGTGAATGGCAGCAGCTGGCTCAGGGCACACAGGTGGAGCTGTGTGGCGTCGGGGGAAGCGACCTGCTTGGTGACTGGGTCAAGGGTCGCTCTCTTCACCGCTGCGCGGCCTCCATTTGAGGGGATGTGGGAGGGAGGAGCAGGTGGGAGGCAGGAGCGGGCAGCCTATAGACAAAATCCCACTGGGCCCAAGCCATGAAGCACTTCCTCACACCAGGACTAGACCAGAATAGAACGCAGCCAAGACAGAGGCGCAAGGAACACCGCCAGCACCCTGTGACAGTGAACATATCCTGTGTGTATACACATGTCAAATCCACACAGAACACGGAAGTAACTGTTCCGGAATGGAACAGAACAACATGTCCCCAAGGGGCACGGGCCGACAGGCAGAAAGAGCACAGCGAAGCTGAAAGAACCCGCCATGGAGAGATATGCTTAGCAGAAACCCAAACAACACTTCGGGGAAGTATGCCACCACAGAGGCAGGAGAGAGCTACGGACCAACTGTAGTAGACAACCCAGAAGCCCCAGGAGAGACCCACACCAAACCTTTGGGTCTCACCAGAGGGGACGTCCTACCACAGTAGAAAGAGTGGAACGAATCAGGAGACCTGCAGTATAGACAAAAAATTATCTTTCTGAAGAAGACTCCGCGGGAGCCTTCGAAACTTCCCGTGCCAGGAAGAGCAGCTCTACAATAGCCATCAAGTACCCCACATAGGGTAAGGCACATCCCTATAAAAGCAAGGGGCACCTCTTGAGACAAACTCTTAGGCAGAGGGCTCAAAAAGAAATGCAGAAACAGCTGGCTAGCTGTGGCAAAAGAAGGACAAGACGGCGAAAAGCCGCACAGTCTGTCTGGGTAATAACATCTTGAACCCAGAGACGGAGCACCAGAGAAAGCAGTGACAATACTGCAACTAAAAGTCAAGCTCCACAACAAGGATCATGGAACTCATGGAAACTCAGACATGAGACGTTGAACCGCTGAGTCAGCATGTCTATCAAACAAGGTGACCCCATCAAAGGGCAAATCCTCAAGACGCAGGTAAACAGCCATCGCGCAGCCAGGCTTGGCGACGCAGAGCAACTGACCGGGCCATAGCTCGACCCACCAAATCCGTGGTGTCCATGGCAGACTGAATGGAAAATTGCACCATTTCCTGGCAATCACGAATCAACCGATCCAGGTCAGTCTGAGGACCCTGCGGAAGAGAGGGAAGGAGGCGCTCGACTGAGTCCCAAAGGGCAGAAGTAGCCCGTGCAAACACGCAAGACGTTTTCAGGGATCTAAGGCCTGCACTGGTGGAAGCAAATACCTGGCGGCCACCCGACTCTAACCATCAAGACTCCCAAGTGGGAGGGAGTAACTGAGGAGGGGCAGAAGGCAGCAAGACTGAAGTCGGCTGAATTACCAGCCCTTGAGCCCTAGGATGGAGGAACAAACATACAGGGTCATCTGGAGCAGGGCAATGTCGATGCGTAATAGCACGATCCACCGGGTCCCCCGAAGAGGGAAGTGCCCAAGTCCCCAGAAGAGTGTTGTATAACGACTTGCCAAAAGGCAACAAGGGCTCCACTTCCAAGGTACCCTGGTGGGATAGATCTAGCAAGGGATCAGAGGGCCGAGAGACTGAGGGTGGCTGCACTTGTAAAATGTCCGATGCCCTGCGACCCGCCCTCGCAAAAGGCCCACTAGCCACCGTGGCCATTCTAGGTGGCAACAACCGGTCATCCGAAGGGGATAGCATGAGGCTAATCCTGCCACCAAAACGAGGGGGCTCTACAGCCCGAGGACATCCAAGGCACTGCCAGTGCATAGGGTCCTGCCCAGAGGGACAGCGAAACAACCCTGGGGGTGGCCAAATAACAGGGGCCTCCTTAGTTTCGGCCTCCACATCCTCCACCAACCGATGAACGGCCGGGGATGGGACTGGCGTCGAGAAGGTGGCGTCTCAACATCGAAGAGCCCCAAAGGAGCCTAGTCCGTCCAGCGTCAGACCGGTGTCGATGCGACCTCCACCGAGAACCTCCTACAAGTGTATCTCAAGATCTGACACTAAGATGATTTTATCTGTGAAAATTGTTAATCATCTGCATAAAGGGCTCTATCAACAGTGGTTCGTAGGCGCTGTACCAAATGTAAATGAGATAAAATCCTCCTTATTATAATTTCCTGCCCTCCCACTTTGATATCCTGTGTATTCCCGTGCCTCTAAAAAATTTCACTAGGGTTTCCAAAGAAAGAAATAGCAGAAATAGCAAACACCGCTGCCTGGTTTCCCTCTTATCGGAAATCTGTCCCGATAGCATGCTATTCAGTCAAATCCTCGCTCCGCGTACTTGTTAGCTTGCTGTCACCCAATTTGAGGAGCACTCACTGAGCCCCATGTACTGCATCCAGTCTCCCAGGTAGCACCAATTCATCAAAAGGTTTTTATTATCTTATCACAAAAAGACCAGCCCCCTCCTTTTAATGTCAGTCAGAAGGAAATACCTTCTTGGTTTTGTCATCTGTAAAGCACCAGATGAAGCATTTTAGTCTGCAACCTGTCTGCTAAATCTATATTGTATATTGATTTCTATAATCAACAGAGAAGTGGCCTCTTATTAGGTACATTCTAGTGGGTCCTTGTTTGCTTGAGGATCAAATACATTTTTTGACCAGCCACTGGTGGGCTAACCTTATTCCTAAGCATAACACCTCCATGATACAATATTAGATTTAGGCCAAATGTTTTATTAAAACTTGCAAAAAACCTTACCAGTGCCAGCTGTCTTTGAGGTCCCTAAAAGCCCTCTGCACCTCATCTTTTGTTTTGTGAGTCTCCAAATGGTCCCGATCTTCCCCAAGAACTTCAGAAGGAGGTTAAGTTCATATATTTCTACCTCTCAAATTCACTAGGGAGTTCAAGGGCATAAAGAGCTTTGTAGATCCATCAAAATCAATATATGTCATGACTGTTGTAGGAAAGTAGGATCTTTCTGACATGGTAACTCTCACTTTTTGCTTGGTGTCAGTGTGTTTTGACTTTAGTTTGCTGGGATCCTGCTAATCAGGTCCCCAGCTACTGTGTGTTCTCCCCTAAATTGGCTTTGGTAAGTACTTTGGTACATTCCTAATTGGCTACTGGTTTACCCTTATGGGTTCCTAGTATATGGTACTAAAGTACCCAGTGACCAGCCTGTCTCCGGACGTAGCGGTTGCTCCCCCTTGTCTCCTGCATCTCTGGGTATCGTAGCGCTGCTCTCCCCACTGCTGCCAAAACGTATCTGTGCATTTAATCGATCTGTGCCTGCTTAGTTGTTTACTTGCTGTAGCGCCTCGCATTGCTGGAAATTAATTGTGCCTGTGTGTGCTCCTGGCGCTCCACCGCTCGCATTGCCTGCATTGACCCCTGAGGTTGAGTATTGCCTGACTGTGCCCACGGCAATATTTTGCATTATTTTAGCCCCAATAGCCCCATTATCGTCGTGTTTGCCTTTATTTTGGTTGCTGCCATTTGGTTGTGCCTCAAGCCCGTCCCTCCCCCCACGCTACCGCCTCCCAGCTGCCCCGCCCACCCACTGGCTATCAGGATCGTCCCGTCCGGCGTTTCATTGTGACCAGCCCGTCTCCGGACGTAGCGGTTGCTCCCTCTTGTCTCCTGCATCTCTGGGTATCGTAGCGCTGCTCTCCCCACTGCTGCCAAAACGTATCTGTGCATTTAATCGATCTGTGCCTGCTTAGTTGTTTACTTGCTGTAGCGCCTCGCATTGCTGGAAATTAATTGTGCCTGTGTGTGCTCCTGGCGCTCCACCGCTCGCATTGCCTGCATTGACCCCTGAGGTCGAGTATTGCCTGACTGTGCCCATGGCATTATTTGGCTTTATTTTGCATTATTTTAGCCCCAATAGCCCCATTATCGTCGTGTTTGCCTTTATTTTGGTTGTGCCTCAAGCCCGGCCCTCCCCCCACGCTACCGCCTCCCAGCTGCCCCGCCCACCCACTGGCTATCAGGATCGTCCCGTCCGGCGTTTCATTGTGACCAGCCTGTCTCCGGACGTAGCGGTTGCTCCCCCTTGTCTCCTGCATCTCTGGGTATCGTAGCGCTGCTCTCCCCACTGCTGCCAAAACGTATCTGTGCATTTAATCGATCTATGCCTGCTTAGTTGTTTACTTGCTGTAGTCAATTTTCTTCGGAGAAACCTTTCCGCGCCACAACGGGGAGCCTGCAGCAAAAACTGGGAGAGTATGGGAACAGTGTGCGAAAAATATGAAAAAACAGCACCATAAGGTACAGTGCCAAGCACAGTATACTGAAAAATAATGAAGGAAAGAGCAAAGCAACCCCGCGAAGGCTAAACCCTCCCCTGAGGCAGAAAAGATGTGAAAAACATCAGGACAGATGACAGGAAGTCTGCAACCATAACATATAACTGTGAAGGACAACAAGTCCGGAACACAGGAGCATTGACAATCCACCACAAGTTAGTACCAGAAAGGGACATCGTACCCCCTGTAAGAGAGTTATAGTCTGAGGCAGAGCCAGTCTACTTTAAACCAATGGACTGCAGGGGAGGGAAGAGACCCCCAATGCCAATGGAGAAAGGGGAATAGAGGGGGTGAACATGAACAGACCTCACACTGGGCGACCCAGGGCTTAAGGATGGAAAAGAACACATGAGCATACCGCCCAATCACGAGACTGGGTGGAGCAGAGCAAGCAAAACAGAATAAAGCATCCTGTCTAGGCCTGTAGTGAAAATGTCACCTCGCAGGAAAACAAAGCCATCCGAAGGAAGGCGAATGCCGGAAACCCATCTTGAAAAGCTCCTCGCAGAACGGGTAGGATGGGGGGCGTTAAAGAATCTGCGGCTAGACTGTGTCTCTACCAGATACATCGTTACCGAAGGTAAGTAACTCGTCCATCTGATAGAGACATCTAGCCGCAGATTTCTTGGCTTAGAATAGATACCAAAGCCATACCCATAGAGAAGGCGGGTCCGAGACTAAACCCCATCAAGTTCCAGAAGAACTTAGCCGCCAACAAAGTGAGGAAACACAGTGGGGACAGCAATGCCAGCGCAGCCAACACCAGACCATGAAAGCTCTGAAAGAGCAGAAAACAATGGGCGGCAAAGGCACCACAAGCCGTCAAAAAACAGAACAAAAACCCCTGTATGTATACCGGGGTGAGAGAAAGCAGCACAGAGCCAGAAAAGTTGGTGCGGAAGTGAGAGTGCATGGCTTCGTAAAGAAGAAAAACTGAACCTAGGTCCAAAGGATCTGCAGGAGCAGATGTGTCGACCGTAAGCAAGACCCAGAGAGGGAACAAAACGGTTTGACACTGTCAGCGCATACCGGTCGAGTGTGCACAACAGTGGAAAAAAGCAGTACTGAACCTGCACCAGCTAAGATACGTGGTGCAGTAGTGGCAGGATGCCGACCCATGGCCAGAAAGTGCCGGTATTACCAGATCACAAGACACTCCAGTACACAGTCACTCTTTCACAAAGACATGTGAGAAGGCGGACGGCAACATGTGGAAGACAGGAATACACATAAGCATACAGTGTGGATGCCAGAACCACACCAAGTATAAGGAAATACCCCTGTACGGTAGCGTGAGCAACCCAGATGTGAAGGACGCATCACCAGGTAGGCAACCGGCAAAAAGGGGCCTCCGGCAAGCCGGACACACACACAAGAGCTCGCACCATGAGCAGACGTGGGCGAAGACCACAGACACCGCAGCAAGGAATGTTGCCTGCACGACCACGCTGTGGGAAGAGCACAGAGTAGATATATAGTTAAGAAAGACACAGATCTAAAAAGGATGTGTTGCATAAAACAAGACAAGGGTACACCATAAGTACCAACAGTCATGCTGAAGCAGAGTTGGACAGGACAATGTCCAGCTCCGTAAGGGACATCAGCCACCCGTCCGGGAGGAGCCACGGTCCCCCGCTAGACAGATAAAGAGATGGAGCAGGACACAAAAGTGGAAAAAGTCAGGACCAAAGTAATGGCCGGATGTACAGACAAGGCCACCCTAGAAAGCGAACATCCTGAAGAGAACACGTTCCCTGAGAGTGTTACAGCAGGAACCCAAAGCAGAAGTGTGGAAAACACCTGCACGGAAGGTAGCAGGGAAATAGGAAAAAACTCCTGTATGGGAAGTGCCCGGAAAATGAGAGCACAAGGCATTTTACAGCATAGACATACATGGCGAAGACGCCACCGCCTAAAGACAAGGCCAGACAGGGCTGAAGTACGAGAAAGCATTACCCATCTCGGAGAGTGGAGGGTAGAACCAGTTACCGCAGAAGTGGAAGAAAGTACGCAGGCGCCCCATGATAGCGAACATACCAGGGTGCCCCCACACGAAGCGCAAACACTGAAGAAGTGTGCTGCACAGCGGCCCTGCCCTAACGCTATATGATGGCAGGGCATCAGCCGTGGATGAACTGTGCAGGAACGGAACAGATCAAGGGGTCCCAAGGGACAGTGGATGGCGAAAAGAAAAGTAGCCAACATTGACAAAGAGGAGCACAGCGTAGCTGAAAAACACCCCTGGAAAGGGCAGACGAGGCAGAAGCCTCATGGTAGTGAACCTCTACTGATACCGGGAAGTACTATGGACAACCGTAGACCCCAACCCTAACTGAAAGTGCAATAGAGCGACGCCAACCTGTGGGTCGCATATCATCAGAAAAGAGTGGACAAACTGATCCACAGAACAACCTCTGTGAGGACGACTCCACAGGAGCGTACCAAGCCTTCCTTATAGGAAGGCAGCTATATAATAGCCAGCAAATACCCCACATAGGGTAAGTCTTAACCCCTGCGAGGGAGGTCCTCTTGGGTTAAAGTCACAGTCAGAGAACTGAAAAGAAGGCAGAACCAGCCGACCAGCGGTACTGAACAAAGTCAAAGAGGGCGGAACAACCGCCTACACCATCTGGGTACTACGTTAAGAACCCAGGACTCAAAACAACAAGGCAACATCGCCTATGCACAAGAAAAAGATACCACAAGGCAGAAAACCAGCCAGCAAGGCCAGAAAGACATGATAGACCAGACATGAGGCGGGAGACCGCTGAATCAGTGTGGCAGTCAAACAGGTCCACGCCATTGAATGGCAGAACCCGAACAGCATCTCAAACATTGTCTGGGAAACGAATGTCGCACAGCCATGCATGGCGGCGCAAAGCAACCGAGTGGGCCAGTGCCCTACCCACAGAGTCAGTTGCATCAAGGGATGATCGAAGGGAAAATTGCGCCATTCCCCAGCCATCGAGAAGACGGTGTAATTCAACCTCGGGTCCTTCTGGGAGAGAAGGAAGAAGGAGTTCAACTAAGTCCCAAAGGGCAAAGGAAGCACGTGCGAACACGCAAGACGTGTTTAATGCACGGATGCCCTCACCGGTAGAGGCAAAAATGTGGCGACCACATGTTTCCAGCCATCGAGATTCCTTAGTGCGAGGTAACAACGGTAAAGTGGAGTAAGGCTGCAAGTCAAAATCCAGCTGGACAACCAGACCCTGAGCTCTAGGGTGAAGGGACAGGCAGAGAGGATCATCCGAGGCCGCACGATGCCGGAGAGCAATGACCCGATCAATAGGGTCACCAGAGGAGGGCCGTGCCCAGGTACCAAGCACGATTATCATTATTATTAAATTTATAAGGCGCACAGCTAACCAAGGGTTTCCCGACACTGCCTGAAGGACCAAAAAAGAGGGGTACTTTATCGATTGAAAAGCCAAGTCTTCAATGCCCTACGAAAATGAATAAAGGTAGTCTCTTGTTTAAGTGAAATGGGAAGGGAATTCCACAAAGTAGGGCCCAGGCAGGAGAAGGATCTACCGACCATACGAGACAATCTATGCATGGGCACCATAAATCGCGATTGAGTGGATGAACGAAGAGAGCGAGCTGGGACATATTGATGAACAATAGTATTTAAATATTCAGGGGCCTTGCCGGTTTTGATTTTAAACATATAGATTAATATTTCATAGAAAGTCGATCGTCCAACACAAAACCTAAATTGCGTGCTTGTTGGACGGGCTGAGGAAGGGGGCCCAGTTCAGATGGCCGGTGTTGGGGGCTCCATAGTCCTTTATTTTTCCCCAGTATTATCCCCGTTAAGTTTTAGTGAATTGGCTTGCATCCACCCTGCAATTTTACAGAGCCCTGCCTGAAGGGATGAGGGTTTAGACACTCCTTTAGCAGAAACAGAAAAGATTATTTGAGTGTCATCAGCATACGAAAAAATTGCCAACTCTGATTTGGTGGCAATGTCAGCCAGTGGTTTCACATATATATTAAATATTAAGGGGCTAAGAATAGAGCCCTGTGGAACCCCTTAAGGGGACATATGGGTTTTAGACATTGCAGCAGAGGAAAAAACCTGATATGTGCGGTTCTCCTAGAATACCTCCAGCCATCTAAGGGCGGGCCCAGCCACAACAATAGATTGGAATTTTTGCAATAGTACAGTGTGAGAGACAGTGTGAAAGGCGACACTCAAATCCAATAGTATGAGTGTTACAGTGTCACCTGCATCTAACTGACTACGCAGCAACTCAGTCACTCCTAGGAGCATGGTTTTAGTCGAAAAACTGTTCTGAAAACCTGACAGAGAGATGTAAAAGCTCATGGGACTCAACAAACTGATTCCATTGTTGGTTCGCGTGTTTTTCCAACATTTTTGAAAAAAATAGGAAGCAGAGAGATGGGGCGAAAGTTCGATTGCTGTGTTGGATCAGCACTAGATTTCTTCAATAATGGAAGAATCATAGCGTGTTACCACTCAGGTGGAATCACTGCTTCTTGCAGGGAAGCATTAAGTAGCCCCATGATCAATTTTCTGCAACACAGTGACAGGGAGCAGGTCTAAAGGAGAACCAGATTTCAGGCTGCCGAGAATCTGACTAAAAGATGAAATCAAGCGGGAGCCAATGCTCTAATTTATTTTAACCATTTTCCTGTATAACCTTTGGCCAAGAATTGGACTTAGAAGGTAGGGGGCAGTAGATGTTGGCTGTGTATTGTTCAAATGTGAAGGATTTAATGCTGAGTAAATTATTTCAACTTTGTTTAAAAAAAACAATGCAAGATCCTCACACTGGAATTCCGTGAGAATAGGAGGGGGAGCTTGGGTACCAGCTCCAGAGAGTTCCTTCACCAATTTAAAAAAGATTTTTGGGCAGTTTTGGGCATTGGTAATAGTAGAGCTCATGTAATCTGCCCGGGCAGTATTACAGAGGGAGTGATAGTTCCTAATTGCTTGTTTATAAGCAATTTTAGACTCCGAAGCATAATCCTTCCTCCAATGCCTTTCCAGCACTTTGCATTTACTTTTTTCTGTTTTAAGGCATTGTGAAAACCAAGGGTCAGGAGGGCGATGATTTTTTACCTTCTGAGTAGAAAAGGGAGGCAGGTATCCACAGATTTAGAGATCCAATTATTAATCGACCCCAGGTCTGTCATAGAGACCTGGTTGATGATAGGGATGTTATTAACTAAAAGAGTGTTAAAAGACTCCATGTCTAATTTCCCCCAGTTCATAGAGTTGAACTTATTACCTACAGCAGAAATAAAAAGGTTATTTAGGTCTATCGTAACCTTGAAATAAACTAAAAAGTGGTCTGACCAAAGGACAGGGAGAGCAGGGGAGCAGCATACGTTATGACGGGTTGAAAAAATGGGATCTAATAAATGGCCTGCCACATGAGTGGGACCATTAATATAAAGCGAGAAATTCATGGCAGCTAGATCAGTAATTAAAGTAGTGCTAACAGAGCATGTAGGGTAATCAAAATTAAGGTTAAGGTCCCCCACGATCGTAAAATTAGCTGCTCTTAACAAATAAGGGGCGATTAGATCTGGCAGAGAGGCGGCCCAAAAGGCAGCTGGCCCAGGTGGGTGATAAATTAACACTCCTGAGAGGGTAAACTGGGGGGTTAAGGCTAATTGGAAAGACATAGCCTCACATCCCTTAAAGATTAATTTAACAGATTTACATGTATACCGGTTGTTAAAAATAATAGCAAGCCCACCACCCATTCTGTCTTCGCGATCACACCGTAGAATTGAATAATCAGCTGGTAGCGCGGCCGCTACATCAGGGCCAGAACTCCCCTGAAGCCAGGTTTCGGTTAAAAAAACATAGCATCTGGTCGTGTGCTAGTCAATAGGTCAAATATGTCTGCTCTGTGATTTGGAAGCGAACGACAATTCATATTAAAAAACCTAAAAACAGAGCTAACAGAATTCGGAGTTCTCGAGTCCCGAGTTTTAGTATTATGTGGTGGATCACTGAGGATTTGTTGAATTTTTTTTGGGGCTCAATATCCAAACTCAAGCTACATTTATCGCAACTATTCGGCATAAAATCAGCCGTATCAAAATGCACGTGCACGCAGTCATCGTGCTGACGGTTGCGGAGCTCGAAGAGTTGGTTAAAAGAGGGTAAGCTGGGCGGTCTGAAAATGAGCAGGGGTTGTGGCCCCTGGTCCCGATTGGGCTCGGATGCGCGCAGACGGGCTTGCCTTAGGCGCGCCATTGGCGCGCCCCCCTGCTCACGTCCGCTGCGTGTGCGATCAATGGCCATTAAGTAGGGGTTATGACGGGACGGCGTGCAGCGACTACTGCGCTGACCGCAATCAGCGCGTGGCCGAGCAAAGAAGGTCGCCCGGGCTCAAATCAAATGAGTCCCGTTAAAACTAAGTAGTATAACACACTCCAATTGCACAAAAAGTTAATCAGCAAAAACACAATTTTAAGGTTAAAAGCCCCCTGAAAATACTCTTAATTCCCATAGTAAACAGTCTTAAAATAAGCCCTGAGTGGTCCTAGACCAGTTTCCCACGAACAATGATATAAAAAAAGAGTTTTAAAAGTTTAAAAAGTCGGAACCTCGTAAGCACTGCATGTCCGATCATCGCCCGTTAAGTAGGGGTTATAACAGGATGGGGTGCAGCGACTGGAGCGCTGACCGCAATCAGCGCGTGGCCGAGCAAAGATGGCTGCCCGGGCTCAAATGAGTCCTGTTAGAACTAAGGAGTATAACACACAGACAAAAAAGACCCACCAAGGGGCAGCAAAGGCTCCACCTCAACAGGCTCCATGTGGAGGAGATTCAGTAAAGGATCGGAGGGCAGGGAAATCACAGGGGGCTGAAAGCAAAGAATATCTGCAGCCCTGCGAATAGCCTTTGCGAAAGCTGCACTAGCCTCAGTCGCCATTCTCGGGGGCGATAACAAACCATCGGTAGGAGACGGTTGGAGACTAACCCGTGTAGGAGAGTGGGGTCTGCAATCCCATGGCCACCCCAGATTTTTGCTTTTTGCTTCACTGGTTTACGACTTTCCCTGGCTGTGGGCCTGCTAATCAGACCCACAGCCTAGCTGTTCTCTCTCTAAATTGACAAGCATGTACCCTAGGTGCATTTACCAATTGGTACTGGGCCACCTTATCAGTCCCTGTACAATATACCTTAGGTATCCAGGGCATAGGTGTACCCAGGGCCTACCAGGGGCTGCAGCATGTATTATGCCACCCCTGGCTGGCCACCCAAATCTGACACAACTGGCTGCACGACAGCTGGGGCAAGGTGGTGTAATCACCCTTTGCTTTAGATATAGTATTCCTATATCTAACCCTAAAATGGACACATATATTCCCATCAGTCACTCCTATGGCAGGCCTTATCAATCCTGAAGGCAGAGTGCTTGGAATTATGTGAGATGGTGCTCTGGCATGAGCTGAGCCCGTTTGCAGCTTGCGGAACCAAGTCCTTATAGCTGTTCCATGATAACGCTATGCCATATACTCTTAAGTGCATTATGAACCTCGCGGTCAAATGCTAACTTTGGCATAGCATTATCAAAACATGTCGAGTAAGGTGTCATACGAATTGGAATACTAACCCCTCGCCAATTCTGGCGACGGGGTTAGCATTCCACCCTTCTAGAGGGACGCGACATGTATGTAACTGTGAACCCCGGTTAAAGTTAACTCAAGCCTCAGCATCACAAAATGGATGCTGCCACCACAGACACAAGTCTGACCTCCTGCTGCTGGGAGTCCTTCCAGCGAGGGAGGCCTGGACAAAGGGTTTCCTGTCAGGGGCAGTGCAAGCACGATCCCAGACAGGATTTGTGTATCCCAGGTAGGCAGGGCTGAGAGGAAGGTGACTGCAAGTGGCACCCCGGTGCTCACTGTGCATATGCCGGCTCAAACCAGTTCCAGGGGCACACCAGCCCCTGAGCTGGGGAGAAACCGGACAAAGGAGAGGGTTGTAACCACCCCCCTCCGGGTCCCACCCATGGGCAGGACCTAGTCGCGTGCCAGCCCCTTTTCTTAGAATAAAGGTAGGAGCGGGCACCCTTCCCAAATTAGATCATCTTGAAACTTGAACTACTTTCCACGAAAGGAACTCTTGTCATTCTCTGAAGACTCTCCCTTGTGGCTAAGGAGTAGCCACCCTCCACCAGCAGGCACCATCTAAGCGCTTGCGGTTTGCTGCACGTCCATCCTCCGGATCAAGACTGCCCAGCTCGACGAGACCCGGATTCCCTGCCATCTCTGACCTCTACCTGCATCATCAGCCCAGCTGAGATTCTTGGGTGCGACGAGACCCGTGGGACCGGCTATCTTCAAGACCTGCACGACGCTTAACCAGCACGACCGCCGAGGGACCCTCGAGTGGGTGCACTGGGGTTTGAGAAGCCCCAACCCTGAGCAGCTCCAGCACCGAAGTTCAGCCCCCGAGCATCCATGAGATCTGCGTGGGGCCCTTCTGCTTCTTTGCTGCTTGCCACGTTGTCCGGTTGCTTGCCACGTTGTCCGGTTACTTGCCTGTCGGCTAGTGACCCTCCTGACGACGTACCACGACGTTTTCACCGCTGGTCTAGGTCCTCTAGACAGGCCCTTGCTCCTTGTCCAACAAGAAGTGCCCTGGACCCTCCTGGTCCACTCCAGACGCCATTTTGACTCCACCACGTGGGCTTGCCTTTGCCAAGGTTTGTTGCTCCAATCTTGGATCCAGCATCGCCGACAGCAGAAACCATCGTGGGACAGCTCACACCTCCAGCCTGGACGCCGACAACGCCTCCTGGTCCGTGTGACTGCAGAGTCCAGCGTCGCCCACTCACCTGATCGCGGTGACTTCACCAGGTGCCATCCTAGTGCCCACACAATCACTGGCTAGTGATTGAGAACTAAGTCCCCTCTGCTTTGAGGTCGTCTCCTTCACTGATCCAGCCTTGGATCACACCGAACATCTTCACTGGTCGCCTGACAGCAACATCTTCTTTCAGGCTCCATAGACTACAACGAGGATTCCCGACGTCATTTGAACCCTATGCAGCCGCAGCCCCTGGGCTAGGTAACTCGAGCATTTCGGTGCTCCAGCACAGGTTCACTATCCTAGTGTCCAGATCCTTTTTCGTTTTTAGTCTACCTAGTCGGATTCGTCCGGAAACAGTAACTTTAGAAACTGCTAGCATCCATAGACTTTGTCCCGCATCCCGCGTAAGAGTTCCCACTCTGCACCCGGGTTCCCTAGGCCTCCTGCTCCTAACCTGAGGGTTCAGTAAGGTAGTCCTAGCGGTCCTGAAGCCTCTGGATCGTGTTACTTACCTGCTAGTATTTCGCATTCCACTTTTAGAGTATATGGTTTTTCGTGCCCCTCGGGCATTTGTGTAAATTGTGTAACTTACAGTATTTTCGTAAGAGTTTTGTATTGTGCAAGCTCCCTGACTCATAAAGAGTTCAGGGTAGTCTTGTTATAAATAAATATCCTTTATTTTTATAACAACTTGTGTGGTGTCCTTTCACTTGGTGTTCAAGGGGCATATGTGATGGTAAAACAGCTGGCTTAACACGCCCTCTAGAGTTTAGCCTAAAGACTGCTCTTGTCCACGCTACTAGGATAGCTGGTCTAATAAGGTTGACTTACAACCAATCATCAATAAGGGTTGTTTGGAATGATACAGAGTGATCACTAGAATAGTGAGCACAATATATCAAGCCAACTTCTCACATTGGTGAGCAGCGGTTGGGATTTGAGCTTGCTGTTGTTTTACCACACACGTATCCTAAGAATATCATTTGAAAGATCACATAAGTACCAAGGTACATATAACTTAACTTAGAATACTCTGAGTTCTACTGAACCTGCTGTTGTAGTGTAACAGGGCTTAGCACACCCTGACTACAACTCTAGCAAGGGATCAGTAGGTAAACCCATAGTGTAGGTAGGTGCATCACTTACACCACACTAGAAGCATGTCTACCCATGGAGAGTCTGCAGAGACTCCCCTAATGGCTAGTGACCCTCCACAGGTCCTTTCCAGATATGCAGCTCTCAGTTTCCAGGAGATGAGACAATTGTGTACCTCCAGGAAATTGAAACAGGGTTCTAACCCTACCACTCCTTTTCTGTTGGGTCTCTTAGAGACATATGATGCTAGAAAAGCTACTCATACAGATGGGAGCATGCCAGCCTTAGAAGGTACCCTTGGTGATCGTGACCTCCCTGAAACTGAGGAAGTAGAGGAGGAGGAGGATGAAGAGGTTCTTTTTGAGGATGAGGCAGACAATGGTCCTGAGCTAGTCAGCAGACTTACTAGGGCCAACGTAGAACTACATAGGGAAGGATCTGGGGGACCCCCAGTACTGACCCTAAGCAGGCCTAACTTTGGAGTTAGAAGAGATAGGTCTCATTCTAGGGACTCCAATAGATCTGTGCACTCTCATGCCTCTTCTCAGAGGAGAATGACTTCTCCCCAGAGGAGAATGACTTCCCCTCAGAGGAGAGAACATGAAGCAAGGATGAAACAAGCTAATCTAAGGATCCAGAGGGAAGAACTTGTCCTTGCCAAGGAGAAGCTTGCCTTTGCTAGAGAGCAACAGTTGAGTGGGGTAGTCCCCACTGGTGGCAGCAATATCCCCAAGGATAAAGACAGGAGTTTTGATACTAGACACCTGAGTAAAACAGTGCCCCCCTTTAAACAAGGGGATGGATGACTGCTTTGGAGAGGGCCTGCACTGTCCAGTGCATCCCCCAGAGTCAGTGGGCAGCTATATTGTGGCTCTCCTTTGAAGGTAAAGGTAGAGATACGCTCCTCACTACTAGAGCTGAGGATGCTAACAATTACCAAGTCCTGAAGAATACACTAATTGATGGGTTTGGCTTAACAACTGAACAGTTCAGGTTGCTGTTCAGAGACACCCAGAAAATTCAGTCTCAGGATTGGGCTGACTTTGTTGATTGTGCCACTAAGGCTTTTGAAGGATGGTTACTGGGAAGTAAAGTTACTGATTACACAGGATTGTATAATCTAATTATGAGAGAACAAATCTTAAATAATTGTCAAAATCAGTTGTTGCATCAGCACCTTATTGACTCAGATCTGACCTCTCCCCAAGAATTGGGAAAGAAGGCAGACAGATGGGTCAGGACAAGGGTCAAGCAGCAGAACCAGAACCAGGGTGGTGGCCAAAAGAAAGCAGACCCCAAGGGTAATGAGAATAAGCAAAATGACCAGAAGTCTTCAACAGGGCCCCAACAATCTAAAGAGGGTGGGTCCCAGAATTCCCAAAAGAAGAAGAATAATGGTCAGAAGAAACCATGGTGCCAGTACTGCAAAAGTAATACTCGCTGGTTTAGTGAGTGCACCAAGAAAGGCCCAACTCCTACCACTACTGCCCCTAAGGCATCTGCACCCCCTAGTACAGTTAGTAGTGGTAGTAATCCTCCTAAGGCTATAGTGGGGTTAACCCTGGGAACTGAGGCGGGTTCTGACTTAGTCAGGATACCTACTCAGGCTGTTCTTGTTTGTACTGGGGACATGGATATGACCCCTACAATAAGTCCCAGTACTCTGGGCAAGTACAGGCAGACGCCTTTGATCAATGGAAAAATGGCTCAGGCCTACAGGGACACTTGTGCCAGTGTCACTATGGTGACACCAAACTTTGTGGACCCTGACCAGGTAATACTAGGTTCAGACTACCTGGTGACCAATGCTAGCAATACCACTACCTCCCATAGTATGGCACTTGTTAATTTCTCCTGGGGAGGGGTAAATGGCCTCAAAAGGGTTGTTGTTAGTTCAGACCTCCCAGTGGACTGTCTTTTGGGCAATGATTTGGAATCCTCCTTATGGTCAGATGTGGAGTATAGGACTCATGTGGAAATGTTAGGTTTATCAGCACATGTCCTTGCTGTGACTAGGTCACAGGCCAATAAATGCCCAGCTGAACTAGTGCTGGATCCTGGAAGAATGGACCAGACACTACCCAAGAGAAAGAGCAGTAGGGGTAAGGTTGACCCTTCCCCCCTGCCTCAGGTGGAGGATCAGCTCTCTCAGGAGACTGACCCCAAGACCCCAGAAGGAACTGTCCTAGAAGAGCTTGAGCCTGAACAGGTTGAGTTTCTTGGGACAGGGGGACCTTCCAGGGCAGACTTGAGGCAGGCACAGTTAGACTGTTCCTCTCTTGAATCCCTCAGACAGCAGGCTGCTGCTGAGGCTGCAGGGAATGCTACAGGTGCCCATAAGGTATATTGGGACGATGGACTCCTATACTCTGAGGCAAGAGACCCCAAGCCTGGTGCTACCAGGAGGCTGGTCATCCCCTTGTCTCTGAGAGGTTTCCATCTCACCTTAGCCCACGAAATTCCCCTTGCAGGTCACTTAGGCCGGAACAAGACTTGGGACAGGATTGCCCCACACTTTCACTGGCCTCACATGTCTGAGGACACTAAAGAGTTTTGTCGCTTATGTGTCACCTGCCAAGCCAGTGGCAAATCAGGTGGCACCACAAAGGCCCCCCCTTATACCACTACCTGTGGTGGGGGTTCCCTTTGAAAGAGTGGGGATTGACATTGTTGGACCAATGGACCCCCCTAATAGCATCTGGGCACAGATTTATACTGGTGGTAGTGGATCATGCCACCAGGTATCCAGAAGCTATTCCCCTTAGGACCACTACAGCTCCTGTGGTGGCTAGGGCCCTGGTTGGAGTTTTCTCCAGAGTGGGGTTCCCTAAGGAGGTTGTCTCTGACAGAGGTGCAAACTTCATGTCAGGATACCTGACTGCTATGTGGAAGGAGTGTGGTGTAAATTACAAATTCTCCACACCCTATCACCCACAATGCAATGGGCTTGTTGAAAGATTCAACAAGACCCTCAAAGGGATGATAAAAGGGTTACCTGAAAAGCTTAGGCGAAGATGGGACATCCTTTTACCCTGCCTTCTGTTTGCTTACAGAGAGGTCCCACAGAAGGGGGTTGGTTACATCCCTTTTGAGCTTTTGTTTGGACATCCTGTAAGAGGACCCCTATGTCTTGTGAAGGAAGGATGGGAGTTACCTTTCAAAAAGCCTAAACTTGACATAGTGGACTATGTACTTGGTCTCCGCTCCAGGATGGCAGAGTACATGGAGAAGGCATCTAAAAACCTGGAGGCCAGCCAAGAACTTCAAAAAGCTTGGCATGACCAAAAGGCTGTCCTAACTGTTTACCATGCAGGACAGAAGGTGTGGGTGTTGGAGCCAGTGGCCCCAACAGCTCTCCAAGACAAATGGTCTGGACCCCACCTCATCATTGAGCAAAAGGGAGAAGTCACCTACTTGGTGGACATGGGAACTCCCAGGAGCCCTCACAGAGTACTTCATGTGAATAGGCTCAAAGCATTTGTTGACAGGGAGGACATGGGCTTGCTCATGGCCACAGATGAAGGACAGGAGGAAGAGAGTGACCCTCTCCCAGACCTGCTCACTCAGAACCCTGATGATGGGTCAGTAGATGGTGTAGTCTTTTCTGACAGCCTCTCTGAGCATCAGCAACAGGATTGTAGGCAAGTCCTTCAATCCTACCGACAAATGTTTTCTCTGACCCCCAGTCAGACAAACTGGTGCACACATGAGGTGGACACTGGAGACAGTCTGCCTATAAAGAGTAAAATCTACAGGCAACCTGACCACGTCAGGGACTGCATAAAAACTGAAGTACAAAAGATGTTGGAATTGGGAGTCATTGAACCCTCAGAGAGCCCTTGGGCTAGTCCTGTAGTTCTAGTGCCTAAACCTCACACCCAGGATGGTAAGAGAGAGATGAGGTTTTGTGTAGACTACAGGGGTCTCAATGCTGTCACTAAGACAGATGCCCATCCAATACCCAGGGCAGATGAACTGATAGATAAGTTGGCTTCTGCAACTTTCTTAAGTACATTTGACCTAACAGCTGGTTATTGGCAAATCAGGTTAGCTGAGGATGCCAAGGCCAAGACAGCATTTTCTACCCCAGGAGGTCATTACCAATTTGTGGTGATGCCCTTTGGTTTGAAAAATGCCCCTGCCACTTTTCAAAGGTTGGTGAACCAAGTTCTCGCTGGGTTGGATGACTTTTGTGCAGCATATCTAGATGATATTGCTGTCTTTAGCTCCACCTGGGAGGATCACCTGATCCACCTGAGGAAAGTTTTAGAGGCCCTGCAAAAGGCAGGCCTCACTATCAAGGCTACTAAGTGCCAGATAGGGCAGAGTCAAGTTGTATACTTGGGCCACCTTGTAGGTGGAGGCCAAGTTCAACCTCTGGAGAGCAAGATACAGACCATAAAGGACTGGGCTCCTCCAACCACCCAGACACAGGTCAGAGCTTTCTTGGGCCTGTCTGGTTATTACAGGAAATTTGTCAGAAATTATGGAACCATTGTGACTCCACTTAATGACCTGACAAGTAAGAAAATGCCAAAGAAAGTTCAGTGGACAGTTAGCTGTCAGAAGGCATTCGATGAACTAAAGCAGGCCATGTGCACTGCACCTATTCTCAAGAGGCCAGACTACTCCAAGCCTTTCATTGTCCAAACAGATGCTTCTGAGTTGGGTGTGGGAGCTGTTCTATCTCAGCTGAATATTGATGGTCATGACCAGCCCATTGCTTTTATAAGTAGAAGGCTGACCCCTAGAGAGAAACGTTGGTCAGCTATTGAGAGGGAGGCCTTTGCTGTGGTTTGGTCCCTGAAGAAGTTGAGGCCATACTTGTTTGGTACTCACTTCAAGATTCAGACCGACCATAAGCCCCTCCTATGGCTAAATCAAATGAAGGGTGAAAACCCCAAACTTCTTAGGTGGTCCATTTCCCTACAGGGGATGGACTTTACAGTGGAGCACCGCCCAGGGACTGACCATGGTAATGCAGATGGTCTCTCCAGGTACTTCCACTTAGAACAAGAAGACTCACCTGGTCAAGGTTAGTTTAATGTCCCTAAGGTGGGGGGGGGGGGGTTATGTAGGAGAGTGGGGTCTGCAATCCCATGGCCACCCCAGATTTTTGCTTTTTGCTTCACTGGTTTACCACTTTCCCTGGCCGTGGGCCTGCTAATCAGACCCACAGCCTAGCTGTTCTCTCTCTAAATTAACAAGCATGTACCCTAGGTGCATTTACCAATTGGTACTGGGCCACCTTATCAGTACCTGTACAATATACCTTAGGTATCCAGGGCATAGGTGTACCCAGGGCCTACCAGGGGCTGCAGCATGTATTATGCCACCCCTGGCTGGCCACCCAAATCTGACACAACTGGCTGCACGACAGCTGGGGCAAGGTGGTGTAATCACCCTTTGCTTTAGATATAGTATTCCTATATCTAACCCTAAAATGGACACATATATTCCCATCAGTCACTCCTATGGCAGGCCTTATCAATCCTGAAGGCAGAGTGCCTGGAATTATGTGAGATGGTGCTCTGGCATGAGCTGAGCCCGTTTGCAGCTTGCGGAACGAATTCCTTACAGCTGTTCCATGATAACGCTATACCATATACTCTTAAGTGCATTATGAACCTTGCGGTCAAATGCTAACTTTGGCATAGCATTATCAAAACATGTCGAGTAAGGTGTCATACGAATTGGAATACTAACCCCTCGCCAATTCTGGCGACGGGGTTAGCATTCCACCCTTCTAGAGGGACACGACATATATGTAACTGTGAACCCCGGTTAAAGTTAACTCAAGCCTCAGCATCACAAAATGGATGCTGCCACCACAGACACAAGTCTGACCTCCTGCTGCTGGGAGTCCTTCCAGCGAGGGAGGCCTGGACAAAGGGTTTCCTGTCAGGGGCGGTGCCAGCACCATCCCAGACAGGATTTTGTGTATTCCCAGGTAGGCAGGGCTGAGAGGAAGGTGACTGCAAGTGGCACCCCGGTGCTCACTGTGCATATGCCGGCTCAAACCAGTTCCAGGGGCACACCAGCCCCTGAGCTGGGGAGAAACCGGACAAAGGAGAGGGGTGTAACCACCCCCCTCCTGGTCCCACCCATGGGCAAGACCTAGTCGCGTGCCAGCCCCTTTTCTTAGAATAAAGGTAGGAGCGGGCACCCTTCCCAAATTAGATCATCTTGAAACTTGAACTACTTTCCACGAAAGGAACTCTTGTCATTCTCTGAAGACTCTCCCTTGTGGCTAAGGAGTAGCCACCCTGCACCAGCAGGCACCATCTAAGCGCTTGCGGTTTGCTGCACGTCCATCCTCCGGATCAAGACTGCCCAGCTCGACGAGACCCGGATTCCCTGCCATCTCTGACCTCTACCTGCATCATCAGCCCAGCTGAGATTCGTGGGTGCGACGAGACCCGTGGGATCGGCTATCTTCAAGACCTGCACGACGCTTAACCAGCACGACCGCCGAGCGACCCTCGAGTGGGTGCACTGGGGTTTGAGAAGCCCCAACCCTGAGCAGCTCCAGCACCGAAGTTCAGCCCCCCAGCATCCACGAGATCTGCGTGGGGCCCTTCTGCTTCTTTGCTGCTTGCCACGTTGTCCGGTCACTTGCCCGTCGGCTAGTGACCCTCCTGACGACGTACCACGACGTTTTCACCGCTGGTCTAGGTCCTCTAGACTGGCTCTTGCTCCTTGTCCAACAAGAAGTGCCCTGGACCCTCCTGGTCCACTCCAGACGCCATTTTGACTCCACCGCGTGGGCTTGCCTTTGCCAAGGTTTGTTGCTCCAATCTTGGATCCAGCATCGCCGACAGCAGACACCATTGTGGGACAGCTCGCACCTCCAGCCTGGACGCCGACAACGCCTCCTGGTCCGTGTGACTGCAGAGTCCAGCGTCGCCCACTCACCTGATCGCGGTGACTTCACCCGGTGCCATCCTGGTGCCCACACAATCACTGGCTAGTGATTGAGAACTAAGTCCCCTCTGCTTTCAGGTCGTCTCCTTCACTGACCAAGCCTTGGATCACACCGAACATCTTCACTGGTCGCCTGCCAGCAACATCTTCTTTCAGGCTCCATAGACTACAACGAGGATTCCAGACGTCATTTGAACCCTATGCAGCCGCAGCCCCTGGGCTAGGTAACTCGAGCATTTCGGTGCTCCAGCACAGGTTCAATATCCTAGTGTCCAGATCCTTTTTCGTTTTTAGTCTACCTAGTCGGATTCGTCCGGAAACAGTAACTTTAGAAACTGCTAGCATCCATAGACTTTGTCCCGCATCCCGCGTAAGAGTTCCCACTCTGCACCCGGGTTCCCTAGGCCTCCTGCTCCTAACCTGAGGGTTCAGTAAGGTAGTCCTAGCGGTCCTGAAGCCTCTGGATCGTGTTACTTACCTGCTAGTATTTCGCATTCCACTTTTAGAGTATATGGTTTTTCGTGCCCCTCGGGCATTTGTGTAAATTGTGTAACTTACAGTATTTTCGTAAGAGTTTTGGATTGTGCTTAGCTCCCTGACTCATAAAGAGTTCAGGGTAGTCTTGTTATAAATAAATATCCTTTATTTTTATAACAACTTGTGTGGTGTCCTTTCACTTGGTGTTCAAGGGGTATATGTGATGGTAAAACAGCTGGCTTAACACGCCCTCTAGAGTTTAGCCTAAAGACTGCTCTTGTCCACGCTACTAGGATAGCTGGTCTAATAAGGTTGACTTACAACCAATCATCAATAAGGGTTGTTTGGAATGATACAGAGTGATCACTAGAATAGTGAGCACTATATATCAAGCCAACTTCTCACAACCCGTCCACTAGAAAGTAAAAGTAGAGGAACCGGAGGTTAATCCAAAGGTCACGGAATGCTAGGTACATGCACCAAGGGGCACCCAAACGACCTCGGGAATGGGGAGTCCAGAGGGACGTCAACCTCCTGTAACAGAGGAGGCTAAGGTGTCGTATCGATGTCGAGAATCTCCAGAGGGGACTCGGCCTGTGCGCAGTCCGACGGCGACCCAACCCCTATGTGTGGGGAGGAAAGAGGCCGACAGGGCGTCGAACTCGGTGAAGCATCTGACGTCAGCACAGGAAGCAGCAAAGGGCTATGTGGTGACTGGACGGGGGGGCTGGACGGACGACTGGGTGGGCACTCTTGGCCATGTCCCATCGACCTCATATCAACACCAGAACCGGAGTTGATGCACGCAGCCGGCGCCGAGGATGAATCCGCCGGTGGGACCCGAAGGTGCACCACGGAGAGGGGGTGACCCAATGAAAGAGTGGACGGCCCTTGAGTAAGCCTCCATTTGGCCCCGTGTCGCTCCAACCCCCGGCAAGGGAGGGTATGGGGTGGACGACCGCTGGGTGCCGGTTCCTGGCAAAGACCGAGAGCAATGGGCCCCAGCATCACGTTTACGGGAGAACGACCGCCGCAACTTATATTTGTGCTTACCGGTCTCCGAACGACGTCAGCGGGAACGACCTCGTGAGCGGGCCTGATCCTGAGAGGGAGAACGGCGGCGTGAAGGTGCAGGACCGGACAGCCATGGGGCCAGCAACTTCATGTAACGCTCCCTTAAGGACTTAGGTTTCATCTGTTGACAGGCGTCGCACTCTTCGGAGTCGTAGTGCACTCCTAGGCACCACATACAAATGGTGTGCGGGTCCGTGACAGACATTTGGCGTACACAGGTCTCACACGCTTTAAAGCCCAAAGGCATCGCACACTGTTCTGTGACGCCGAAGGCGTGGAAAAGGCCCGAAAAACATGCCAAGGAATTGCTGGTTTTCCAGGATCCGCGTTGGGACGCGGAAAAGAAGAAAATTGACGTCAGCATGCCGGGAGGGGCTTATATGGTTCCACTGACGCTACGTCCGTGGATGACGTCAGGGCGGAACCGTGCGGCGCTGCCCCCGGGGCGCAGAGGTGCTGCTGCAGAAAGTTTTCAGAATCCAGTCTGACGCCTGGGGATATTCTAAGTTAAGGAATCTGCGGCAAGATCTCTCTATCAGATTTGTGTCTACAAGCCTGCCAGTGCAGCCTGTGTGAGATGGTGCTTGCACCCCTCATGACAGATATACATTTTCTTAGATCTGCGGTCCCTGAACTTAAAATCTATAAGTCACCCCTATGGTAGGCCTTTCAGTCCTGAGGGCAGGATGCTTGGTTATAAGTGTGAGGGTATATCCCTGCATGAGCAGGATACCCCTAAAAAGCCTGGAGAATCAACTCTGAGATTTGTAAGTGCAGTCAGCCATTTTAAGGTATACAGTGGACATCAGTCATTACGAGATGTCTAACTATATAATGGCTGCACCGAACCTGGTCATGTTTGGTATCAAACATGTTGGAATCATATCTCCAACACAGATTACGATATTGGAAGCATGATCCCATGTACAGGGCACACCCTCTACTCCCAGTAACAGAATTTCAGGGCCTTCAAGCAAGCCAGTTCTGCTGCCAACCACAGACACGATTCTGCCTTCCTGCCGGTGAGCCAGGCTCGAGCAGGGGAAGGTAGAACAATAGGTTTCCTGACACAAGGAGGTGAAACCTCCCAGGCAGGACTTAAGTGTATTGAGCTTGGTTATCAGCACTTTCCAGCCCCACCAGACTGCATTGAAGAGCCCAAATGGTGCCCTTTTTGAATACACCGGTTTGATCCAGTTCAGGAACCCTTGGTTCCCGCTCCGGCACGAAACTAGACAAAGGATAGGGGAGTATCATCCCCTCTGTCCAGCCCCTCCTCTGAGACGGACCCTCAAGTCATTCCAACTGTTTCGTTAGGGTATTTAAGAAATCTCCTGTGGGTGGGTCCTCAGACACATCGTGGAACAAGACTCAAGCCTGAAACCATATCACTTCAACTGTCTGAGCATTTTGGGCTTCGTTGTACTTCGACTGGAACCAAGACTGCATCAAGGTAGACTCCTGCTGCTCTTGGTCTCGCTGTTCCTAAAGTCTTCTGCATTGCCTGTGCCTCTACCAGGATCTCCAAAAGATGCATGGGCATCAAGGACATCAAAATGAATCTCCCTTGAAGTGAAGGAGTCACTCCCCTGCATCTGCAGGCACCACATAAGGTGACTGGTCTGCTGCTCCTGTCGTCCTATGGACTTCCTGAGGTCCAGCAACACAGGTGGTGGTTCTGCAGCTCTCTAGAGGCCTGACATGTTCTCTCTGCAATTGAGAGGATTGTATCCCTCGTAGGAGCTGCTGAGACTTAGGAGCTTAGGAGCTCCTGTGCACCATGTTGACTTAGTGTTGCCAAGACCTGTTGGATCTGTACCAGAGATCTTCGGGCTACAACAAGTTCCAGCATCCAGCACTTCATCCTCCAAAGATCAGCGTCCTCCTGCAGTCCTTGCATCGTGGACCATCATCTTGGGTGAGCTGCCAGAGGTCCTCTTGCGACACCTGTGCCTCCATCCTGTGGGTCCTCTTGAGGGTCTTCCTGTCCTTCAGTGGTCGGGCCTGCTCGAACTCTCCTGCTGTTGGAGAGTCTCCTGGACCTTGCTAGTCCTGACGTTTGCCTTTCTTTGTTCTCCACGCCATTTGCGGCTACCAAGGCTTGTTGGTGCTCCTGCCAGACACCGACCACCTGGACCCGACATCTGACATAGGACAGCTCGTGCAGAGCTCCTGGTCTTCCTCAGCGTTGCCTGGTGCTCACAGCTGCAACGACAAGGTCATCGTCAACACTCCTGAACCTCCCCACATCAGTGGGCATTGTGTTTCCATGCCTCCATTTCACCTTCGAGTGGCACAGACTCTGTCCCTCTGCTTGCAGGTTCTTCACTTCCCAAATCCACCCTTGGATTCCACCAGACTTTGTCTGGAACTTCTCCAGAAGCATTTCTTCCTGGGTCTCCTATTGTGGTCAATGGCAGGTTCTGACATCTCTTCACCCCTATGCACAGGGCTTACTGGTACAGTCAACCTGGTTCCTGGGGCATCCACAGGTGAGGTGGCTCTTTAACCTTATGCCCTCCAAGGCGATTCTTTTGGGTCTTTTGGGAAGGGTCCTTCTTTACAATTGCAAATCACTGGGTAGGAGATATACCAATGTTATAGCGATTGTGTGCTGTAATAAATAGAACAATTTTTATACACATTTTGATTCTTTTTTGTTTAACTTCCACTGTCAATTAAAGTTGGTAAAACAAGCTGCTTAACACACCTTCAAGATAAGCCAGAGGCTGCTCTCCACAGCTACCACTTTGAGAGCTTAAGGTTATCAAAGACCACTAAAATCATCATGAGGGTTGCCTGGATTAGTACAAGGTGCACCACTTGAATAAGCCAGCCTCCTGAAACTGTGAAAGCATACACATTCCCAGGCAATGTAACTCTGTGTGATTATGCTAGTGCTTAGGTTGAAAAGGCTTTGCTTCCTCCAATCCCTCCATCTACCATTCTCTTTTTCCTCTTGGTCCTCCAACCTCATAACTTTTCTGCCCACAGTAACCCATCAACCGAAGCTAAAATCCATCTCAATGCTAGTAGTCCATAATATGATTCTTTTTACCGTAACTTTGTCCATCCACATACATTTCTCCTCTCTAGTCCCCACTAATGTGCGTGTCTTACTGCTGGAGCCTATGAGGCAGAGAATGCTGTCCTCCTCCTCTGCGGGGTCCTCACTTTCTCCATCACTACCCTCAATGATCCTTTTCAAATGCTTGATCACCAAAGAGCACCTCTTTATCTGGGCTGATGTTATTCTTTTTTTGAACCTTTTGCCACATGGTTCTGCTTTCTATTGGCCCATCAGGTTTTATCCAGGAGCAGGAGTCCTCAACCAGCTCTATGCCCAATATACCACAGGCCTCTGCTAAGTACCTGGTGACCCATTGTTTGGCCCTCCATTTAAAACAAGTGAAAGTGGGTGGCTCTATCTATATTTAACTCCTTGACCTCTTCGGAAGTTTGTCACCATCCTGAAGCTTCTCCTCTTCTGCAGGATAATCGGTGAGAGACCGGAATATTAATCATTCCGTATTATGTACAACCAGGTACTTTTTATCTTTGAAAGGATGAACTGGACTGCTATATCTGGAATGGATGTGCTTTTCCCGTTCGGGGAACCACTCTGTGAACACGATCTATTTAATTGACTTGTTTGCAGGCTCATTTCAGCATAGCATTCAAAATGCCCATAATGCATTTTTTAACAACTCTCCATTTAGCTCTCTTGGGACTAGCTGGACCTTGTTGTTTCTTGCAGATTCATTTTCTAGGAGTTCTAGCTTCTACTGGTGGATTATATGCTCTTCTTCAAGACAGATCGGCTGAACTATTCTTCCTATAGGGATTGCTTGTCTTCCATCCCGTCTATGTAATACTAATGATGTTCCATGTCAGTCACATACTTTTGTCCATCTTGGAGTTCCCTTTTTCAATTCCTCCTAAACTGTACCAAGTTCTTCTTTGATGTCATTGAAGAACTTTTGCCTTCTTCATGAAGCTTTTAGTAATCATGCTGCTGTCTTTAATAGGGGCGGGGTCTTGATAGTCACTAATTTCTTAGTCTGATCCCATCACAAACCGCTTCAGAGAATCATTCCTTTTGGGTAGCTGCAAAACTTTACTACCCACCTGTTTCTTACCTCTCTTGTTTGCTATCTGCGATATTGCACTTGCATCTTGCGTTGGGGAGGAGAGGTAAGGTGCTGGGTAGTGCTTGTAAATTTTGTCTGCACTACATTTTTGTATTTCACAGCGTTGCTCTCAGCAGATGCCTTCTGCTAGTGCTTAACCATGCCTCTGTTTCTGATCTCTTTGTTAGCTTAGGACTGATCTGCCCTTCTGCATATCTCTATTACCAAGTACTTTTCTGGCCTATTACATGTGGAGTCTGTACACGAGCCACTGCCACAGGGCTTGCTCCCTGTTTTCGCTGATGCCACCCATACTGAGAGGACTCTTTCTCTGTGACTTTTCCACCATTCGGGTCAGAGAATTTCTCATATCCCTGTTACACACCCGCCGTGTGTGGATTAACCGGACCCCAACCATGGGAGGTTTACCATCAGCATGGCTCCCCAGTGTCTATCTTAAACCAGGCTGGAGGATTCTACGGCCTTTAGTTTTGTTGTAAACTAGGGGGTATAGGAGGGAGGACTGCAAAACATAGTTTCCAGATTCCTGTATATCATTCCCATCTCAGATAGTGCTGTAGAGCTTTATTATTAAAAAACAAATAAAATATTGAAAAAACAAGCTGATCATAATTTTCCTCTCTCTCTCACTGGGGAGGGGTGTAGGTCACATGTAACTCTGAAAGATTTCTACACTGCCAAACTGTGATTATATATTGGATCTTGCATAGATTCTCCTGCTTGAATTTGAGATATACTCTACAAGATTACCAGTACAATTCTTGCTTTCCCTTAAACTGGGCATCCTTGTGGTAGTGGTTAGTAAAGATATGTGGCATCTTGTTCATTGCTTCTGTACAGATGTCTTACTAAAGATCTCCCTACATCAAGGGCTGCGGTTACTGTCATTCATCTTGTAGAACGAGCCGTTCTCTTCTGAGCACCAGCCTGTAGACTTTTTCACGGCATGTAACAATGCATGCTATGTTATATTGGAATATTCCTATTTTGGACAGATTCTGCACAATCTAAAATCCTTTGTTCATTTCACACAGTAGAAAAGTACCCCATGTTCTCAAGGTGTAGAGTGACCTTTCCACCACTGAAGCATGGTTCAGGAATAAAGGTGGAGGTGATGTTGTTTCGAATAAAGCAAAACTTGGATGGAACATTCATTACAAAATAAGAAATGCTTCTTAGAATAACTTCCGTTTATGGATTCAATCAGTTTTATTGAATTTACAAAGTAAAGGTTGTACAATGAATGCGTCTGTGATCAATAGCATCGCCTGGTGGTAGGTGGGGGGAGGGAAAGGGGGGTCAGGGGGCGGAGGTTGGTCTGCAGCACAATAAGAAGCATTTGAGAAATAACAGCAAAATATGGAACAATAACTCAACAATTCCTGCCCTTCCCAGTCCCTCCCTCATACTCACTCTTTTAATGTGCTCCTGGCCTTCCCCACACCTGATAGACCCCAGCCCCAGCTTGAGCGCCCATATCTGAAACACGAGTATCCTTTGACAAAGCCACAAGACACAGCAAACTAAGGTGTTTAGAGCATGCCTGTTCACTAAACTCAATGGAGAGCAGCGCTATATATTAGACCCACAGTTCCTGGAACACCTCAGGTTGTGGGTAGTGGAGTTATCTTTTCCGTACCCAGAATGCGCCATAGTCTATGTAGCCAGTCTGAGAGTATCACCTGCAATGCAGTGTCGAGTGCCAGGCTAATGTTTTACCCTAGTCTGAATTTCAGAGCAAAGGTCATTGGGTTGGGGATCCCCAAAACTATTTATGCCAGAAGCGCTGGACTTCTGTGTCAAGATGCATGTCTCGGTCCATCAGGACTGTGTACCAATATGGAGTCAGCTTCAGACAAGCCCAAAGTAGGTGAACTAGTGTCCCCGGTCCACCGCAGCCTCTCCAATAGTCCTTACTGTGAGTGGGGTTGCTTCGGTGCAACCTGGCGGGTGTGAAGTACCAGTAAGTGACTATCTTAGTAGCAGTTTCCACACTCGCTGTGTTATGTTCAGTGTGGCATGCACTGTAGTATATGTACCCCATTCTTTGCATGTAAGTGGTTGCCCCAACTCCTGTTCCCACCGTCTCTAGCCCTGTCTCTTCTCTTCAGTTGGGGTTGGATCAAGAGTGCATACAAGTCGGTGGTGATAAGCTGGTCTCCCTCCCTGAGGAGAAGCCATTTTTAAAAAGAAGTAAGTACCATCTGTGACTCCTGCCATAACTTGCAGTGGGTACCCAGAGCCAAATCTGCAGGTAATGGAAGCATTCCTTTTCAGGAATTGTGTAGCCCGTTTTCAGTTGCTCTAAAGGGATCAGTCCGTCTGTGTAAAAGAAGTGTCCGATGGATCTGCAGCCAGCCCTGCAACTCTGAGAAGGCTGTGGGATGAAGGCCCAACACAAAGTATGGGTTTTCCACTATAGGCAGGAGCGATGAGAGGAAAGCGGTCTGTCCACTCTGGGTGGCATCTGCGTCTCATGTAGGAGAGAGGCGGCGAGGAGGACGGCAGCCCGGGGACACCGCAGTACAGGTAAGTGTGTTTATTATTTCATGTTAAATACGTTTTATAATGTTTTTTATTAGGGGGGTGGCAGCGGGTGGCGGAGCGGATTTCCACAGAGTTTTTCCAGAACTCTGTAGACCTCTGCATAGTCTCACTACGCCAGCTCCGCCTGGGGTTACCTATGACAGGCCAGGGAACAAGGCATGAATTTGCCCGGGGTGAGGTATGCCCTGTACAGGTAGCAGAACAGGACAAGCTTAAAGCAGGCATTCCTAGATACCCTGACTTTCAGAATCTATAGGTAACAGCCAAATGACCTTCAACAAACTAAGCCACATGAAGCCTGTAAAGTAGCATTTGGCAGGGAAAGTACTGATAAAGGGTGCAATAACTTGCTTTTGCACCATATAGAGAATACATTTCTCATTTTTAATAAATAGGGCCTTATTCAGAGTTTTGGGGATGGGAATACCATCACAAAAGTGACCGATCTGCTGTCTGCTGTATTACAAGTGCCATAGGATATATTGCACATGTAATAAGACGGACAGCATATCCTTCACGTTTGTGAGAATAAGCTGTCTGCCAAAAGCTAAATCAGGCTTTCAATCTTCATGTTAATGTAGCCTTTGTTCTGTGTAGAATTTCGACTGTTAAGAAATGCCCAGGTATCTGAATTCTAAGCAGTAGCAGCTGGTGTGTGGGCAGAGTGGCTGGGCGGGGAGAACTGGACAACGAAGATAGCATTTTAAAAAATAGTGCAAAAAAGACCTTACCTACCACCCGCCACTATTCTGCTATGTGTCCTCCCTGCAGAACAGGCTCCCAGTCTCCCCTGCGGCCAATCCTAACACTGCTCTCATGCTTGAAAGCAGTGTCAGGATTGGCCTGAGCTTCAAGAATTTGCACTCCCTGAGAGACTGGGAGTCTGTGCTTGCTGCCTCCAACCTGGCAACACAGCTCGGTTGTAGACAGCTCAGTGCGCATGTCGGGTTTGGCCGGCCGTCTCAGGACGGCCAAACCGACATGCGCACTCATGGCATTGCCCACCACTCCCTCTCATCACTGCCCTAGAGATTGCCCCGCCCTAAAGACTCACCTGGTGAGGCTGGCGGGGGTGGGGGGTGCGACGCTCCTCCGTCATAGCGGAGTCGCCGCCACTGATTCTAAGTATTAAGGACCCACCTTGTCAAGTTCGGAGGAGCACTTAACATGAGTATCTGTTCTCTCATCAATTAACTATAAAAGTGCAGCAACTGATGTGGCACCGAAATTTCAGCAAATGTATAATTTATGATTATGAAATTGTTACCTTTGTGCTAATCCACTGTTCTGCAAGAATTCCTGAATTCTATTCAACTCTTCAACTGGTAACTGAGCAATGCTGTTCTGTAAGAAATAGAAATGTTGTTGTCAGATGATAAAATGGAAGATTATGCAACAAACTATGACATTCAAACAGAGGCAGGAGCTGTAGTATTGTTCCTAGTGTATGTTCTGTTGAGCCGAGGCCTTGAAGATTTTGTCACAATCTAAACCATGCCGATGTCAGCAGAATGTAGTGGGTTGTCTGCCTCGGACAGCCTAACTGGATTTTCAGTATCACTTTTCTTTATTTAGATTGAAAAGCATGTACAACTACTTAACAAGCATACGCTGCCCAGTAACATAGCAGCACATACATCAATAAAGCTGTGAGGCATGCGGCATAGAAAAGCAAAAGGACAACAGAAGGGACAGCAAAAACAGCAGAGAATCTTGCAAGAAACATGGCATTCCTTGTGCAGAGATAACAGCACAGCGCCTACAACATAGGATGGTGGGAAGTCAATGCAAGGCATGGAGAGTCGAAAATGAGAATCGTTTAATGCAAACCTAGGGAGTGCTCCACGGGGCATGCAAGCAAATTAAACAGGAAACTTGCCTCTATTTGGCACTCAAGTGGTGCATCTATAGTGTCAGGCGTATAGGGATCAGGGGTGGGTAAAGGAAATAGGGAAGATGCTCAGGAACTTCCCGAGTACACTTTCAGATGTGTCGCAGCTGCTCTACAGATAGAACGCGGTCCATATGTCCATGACATAAATGCGGAAGTCTATCACTCAGCCTGGGAATGAGATGATCTAATAAAGCGCCCTCCTGAGCATCCTTTGCCCAGGATTCATGGAACGGAACCGAGGCAGTGCGCCAAAGGAGTACGGTGCAAATCTTCGCCACCTCCAATGCAGATAAAACCACAGTGAGAGTGGTTGTGAGAAGGCAGGGAGCACAGACACGTGACATGTCGTGTCCGAGCGCAATGAGCGTGTCAGCCGCTGCAGACAGCATGCCCTCCATATGCTTGTGCAGACCTTTTTAGATCTCGCAGACCTGCTCACGCTGCGAGGCTTATTGTGATCAAGGAGATTTCAGAAGGTGACTTGAAGCCCCGCCCATCATTATGATTGGCTTTTGTCACCGTTTAGGGTAAAAGCTGGTTCCCATTGCAAATGAGGCTTTTTTGTTACCGCCCTGTCTCCTTTTGGTACGGCCCATCCGGACTCGATCGTTTGCTTGCGACGTTTTTTTTTAAATGGATACTAATGGGGACAATGGCGACTGCAGCTCCATGCGCTGTAAATTGAATGTTATTTATTACTTTAATAAGCGCAACGCCTGCTCGGGACATCGCACTCACCTTAATTATTTAACATTTAAGTTTAGCGCGGGGGACACTGCGCTCTGTTTACTGCGCTCACTTTCACTTTTTTTTTTTCATTAAAGTAAATCTGCATTCAAGTCGCTGGACGTCCACTTCACGTATGGCATCGCTCACGAATCCAGTCACACAGCGCTCCGCTGAGGACCCGCTCTGTGATGTAAAGCCAAAGGATTGTGTTGCTAAGTGGCTGTCAAGACATGGGAGTCAGATGGGTGTGAACGCGAGTTGGGGGTCATCAGTTTACAGTGTACTTTTGAGGAAGGTTAACGTAGACATATATCAGTTAGACCCCATCCTCTCAAAGGTTAGTCCCTCCCGGCGGCAGGGGACTTCGGGAAGTCACTGCCAGTGTGTCGGGAGGGAGCCAGCAGTCGCCATCTTCCTCACGCGCCAATGGGCTTGGCTCTGTTTTGATCTCATATAAACACTGCCACGCGTACAGCGTCCCTCTCCCCGCCCTGCCTCCTTGCAGCCCTCCTTACTCCCGCCAGCACTCCCTCTTGCTTGCCTCTCCCTGCAGCGGCCTTTGTGCTCTTATTGGACCTAGCCTCGGTTTTGCCTCCTGAGCCCACGGTTATTTTCTGTTACAAAGTTGTCGCAGTTTGGGACTTGTCCGGTTTGTCCCTTATGAAATCAGAAATACAAGTCCCAGCATGCAAATAAAAAATCTTGACTGGATAAACAGAGATCACAATCTGCAGAAAGCGGAGTGAAAGCTGGGTCAAGTTGAAACATTTATCGCTGAATGAGTTCGCAAACAAGATTTGCTGCCGAGTGGGTGACCACATTGAAGTACAAGCATACCAGCGTGATAAAAACCCTTGAAGAAAGAAGAAGTCGCTCAAGTAGAAAGAATATCAGAATACGCGACATCAGTCCCGGAGATCCCCAGTGTAAACGTGGAGAACGATGTCGAGGCACTTCTCAGACACATATTGTCAGAAAATGACAATTTCGATATTTAACTTGATAGGACATAGAGATTTTTAAGCATTTCCGATATCACAACAAATGTACCCATTAGTTCATTTTTTCAAACTCAAGTAGTCTATTACCGCAGCAAGGACAAAATAAATCAATTTTAAGGAGTTAAAGGCCACTTCTTTGAGCTGTCAACTGTGACACTAGCAGGGTCAGATTGGGACCAAAAATAAGCCCCGGCACCCAAAACAACAAGCATTTGCAATGCAACAGGTCTCGCATTTCGTGAGTTTGAGCTATTGGCATTGTAAATCACAATTCCTTTTAGTTATGTTTTGTTTTTTAAAACATAAAACAGCCGAAGGGGGCAATTATGCAGAGACTCGAAAGGAACGCAAATTAGGATGTGAGAACAAAATTAAGGTCCCACTAACACGTAATGAAAGGAGCAGGAGGGAACATATGTACAAGGCCTTTCAGGAATCTATGTGCAATAGGTGATTTAAATAGAGAGAGTGGTCTGGCAGGCTCAGGAAGGCAGACAAAGATGAAAGATACCCTTTCAATGTGTCCGAAGCAGAGTCCTACTGGGAAAGGGGCAAAATAAAAAGCAAAATAACAGAAAGGGTAGCAGAAAGAGGGTCAATAGACTGTCCTGTACAATATTTTACACATTTGTTCCACTGGCAGGCGTATAAAGTCTTAGCGGAGGGACGCCTGGCTGCCAAAATAACAATGCAGACTTCGGTAAGATCGAAAGCTATCAACTGCTGCTGCTCAATCTCCACACACAAAGGCACAGAGTTCGGGTGGAGAACTCTCCCCTGCTAATGTGACATAAGATCCTCTCAAAGGGGTAGCCTGATTGGAGGATTATTGTTCATGCTGAGAAGCTCGGGATACCAGACTATCCACGCCCAGCCCGATACAACAAGGATGACTTGGGCCCGGTCGTTCCAGATCTTCCTGAGAACTCTGGGCAGGATATGGGTGGAAAGGCATACAGGAGGCCTAAGCTCCGCTCAAAACTAAGAGCGTCTCCGAGTGAGAGCCGCCTTGGAAACTCCAGTGTGCAAAACTGCTGACATTGCACGCTCTCTGCAGAGGCGAACAGTTTTAACCAAGGCTCTGCCTATTGTTGAAAGAGACTTTGTGCCACCTCCGGATTGACACGGCATTTGTGATCCACTAGGCATCAATGGCCGAGTTCGTCCACCCTGGCATTCAGGGAACCTACCAGGTGTTGAGCCACCAGGGACATGCCCTGCTATTCCAGCCATGTCCAGAGACACTGAGCCTCTTGAAAAAGGGTCCACGACTCGACCCCACCCCGCTTGTCCGTGAACACTTGCATCACCTTCCTCTTGACATAGGAAAGAAATGCTTACAGTGCTAGTCGGATCGCCCGGAGCTCCAACAAGTTGATGAGGAGCCCTGATTCTGTCGAAGGCCAGAGTCCTCTGATCTCCACCTCTCCCAAATGGCCGCTGCATCCCATGAGTGACGTATCTGTCACTATTGCGAGATCTAGTTGGGGAAGGGTGAGGAGTCGGTCTCTGACCCAACTGAAGTCCATCAGCCACCACTGCAGGTCCTTTGCAGTTTCCTCCGAGATCTGGTTCACATCGGAGAAATTCCCCTGATGCTGCACCACCTGGAACTTCAGGTCACACTGCAGAGCCCGCATATGCCATCTGGCAATGTTTACCAACAAGATGCAGGAGGCCAGGAGGCCCAGCGGCCTCAGAGTCATTCTCACCGAAATCCAGGCTAAATGCTGAAACATCGGTATCGGAACCTGAACATCCTGGACTCGCTGCTCGGAAGGATAAGCCGGAAACTGCAATGTCCAGAACAGCTCAGATGAAAAGGGTGCATCTGAGAAGGAGTCAGGGGTGACTTCTGCATGCTGATAGTGAACCCCAGCGAATGCAGGAGGTCCGCCATAGTCTGGAGGTGAAAAACTACAGTCTGGGGCAAGGACGCCTTTAACAGCCAGTCGTTGAGGTAGGGAAAGACTGAAACCCCTAATCTGCGCCTGAGGGGCGCTGGTAAGGCCAAAGGATAGCACAACGAACTGACTGCCCTACCTTGAACCACAGGTAATGGCTATGGACACGCAGGAAGGGGATGTGAAAATAGACATCCTACAAGTAAAACGCTACAAGCCAGTCTCCTTGGTCTAGGCAAGACCCGAGCCAACATGAGCAGCTTGAATTTCTCCTTTTTGAGGAAGAGATTGACGGCTCAGAGGTCTAGAATAGAATGAAGACCTTTTGTTCTTTTTGAATATCAAAAAGTAACAGGAATAACAACCACTGCCTACTTCTGATATCGGAACTCTTTCTATAGACTCCTTGGCCAGGAAAGCTGTAACTTCCTCTTGGAGCAAGACAAAATAATCCTCCGCCAGTCATTCCTGATATGGAGGGTAAAGGGGGAGGGGAAGACTGGAAAGGGAGGACGTAACCACTACGCATGATCTGCAAGACCCATTTGTCCAATGGCATGGACTGCCAGGGGAGGAAATGATTTTGCATTCTCCATTCAACAGGACACCAATGGCCTTGCAGAACCTCACTAGAGCCTGCAGCTTCTGGGGGTTGGTGGAGGTCGACTTCTTGCTCCTATTCCCACAAGTTTAGAATGCACCGCATCCACGTCATCGCACACCTTCGAAGCCTGTGCAGGATGGTGGCTGGGGTATGGCTGACGTGGTTGAAAGCCACTTCCATTGCCATGAAAGGCAGCCTGGTGCTGAGGTGTCACTGAGAGGCCCAAGGACTTGGCCATAGTCCGTGAGTCCTTGAAGTGCTCCAGCTCCGAGTTTGCCTTCTCTCCGAAGAGACGAGTCCCATCGAAAGGCATGTCCATGAGTTTGGCCTGGCCATCCTCCGAAAAGCCAGATGTTCTCAGCCAGGCATGGCGCTGCAAGGCCACATTTGATGAAACCGCTACGCCCAGGGAGGCAGTCGTATCCAGACCACACCTATTGGTGAACTTTGCTGCATCCCTCCCATCTCTCCCTGCTTGGGAGAGCACAGCCTGGGCTTCCTCTGGGACCTGAGGCAGCATTTGCAGAACGGTTTCCCATGCGAGAAACAGCCCAAAAGGCATGCAGTGTTCACCAACCGCAATGCTAAGCTGGCACAAGAAAACATCTTCTTCCCAAGTGCCTCCAGCCTCTTGGATTCCTTGTCCCAGGGAGCGGAAGGGAACACGCCATGGGATGTTGAGGGTTGGACTACCAAGCTCTCAGGGCTAGGATGAGGAAAATTGGCAATGAGATGGTGGCGTGCTATTGTCCTGTTAACAGGAGCCCCTGTGCTAGATAACGACCAAGTGCCTAGAAGGACATATGTCAGTGCTTCTTTAAAGGGCAAAACAGGTTCTGATGAGGAAGCCCCAGGCTGAAGCACTTCTATCAAGAGATTAGCCTTGACCTGCACTGAGGGCAGCTCCAGGCTAAGGGCCTCTGCTGCCCTCTTCACCACCACAGCACAAGAGGCTCCCTCCGCCATAGCCACAGTAGGTGGAGGGAGCACACCAGTATCAGGAGAGGTGACCAGTTCACTGGCTTCCACAAGCTCCTCATACCAGTTCAATTCCTCACCAGGAGTGTCAAACTGGTGTTCCATAGGGTCCAGGGACCCCTCCTACTCTTCTCTCATGCATGTCAACGCCTCAAAACATTCAGACAATGACCTAGAACACCTTGGCTCATTCAGCGCCTGAATCAGTGTCGATCGGGGGCTGCAGCACCAGGGACAGAGCATTGACTTTCAGACCGGTGCCGGGAAAGGTAGCATTGACAAGACCGGCGCCGATCCGGAATCTGATCCATGAGACCCCACCGGAGCCATCGGCATGGAACCTGATGGAGCCTTTTTCAACCCTGCTGAGACCAGAGGCGAACTGGAGGAGTCGGCCCGCTCAAATACTTGGTGCATGGCCTCGTAAAACTCTCATCTGAGCGGGGGTCAGTCCGGTTCCCGGCAACAAGGACAGGCGAGGAGTCAGACCTAGAAACAGCTCTGCAGAACCGTGCCAGGAAAGACAATGTCCCTCACTCATCTCATCAATCCTCAACGGATGAGGTGAAGTCAAAGTTTGTCTAGACTTCTTCTTCTTGTGCTTCTTCCCAAAGTGCCCCCAGGACCTTGAGTGCAATGAAGAATACTTGGGGCTCCTTGAGTGGTCCCGCGACCTTCTCTTTCTTAATCAGGACAGAGACTAGCTAGGATTTGCGCTAGATGGAGTTGACTGCTGGGCTGCAAGCAGCTTCAGGGACAGCTCCCTCGAAGTCTTGAGCGTCATGGCCCGGCAGTCTGAGTTTAACTGACTCGTGGTCGCACTCGAGACACCATAAGCACACAAGGTGAGGGTCGGTAACCCACATGGTGTGGTGACAGGTGCAACACGGCTTAAACCCTACCTTTCTAGAGGTAATCGTTTGACACACAAGGAAAAAATCTTTAACAAAATGTTGAAAAAGTCTCTCAAAAGAAGACAGAGGGGTAGCACTTCTCCATATCAGCGCTAAATGGGGTGGGAAGAAAAGAACTGACATCTGAACGCCTGGGTGGCACCTCAAGGTGACCGCGACGTCATATCCAACACCAATGATGCCACAGGAGCTGAATGGAGCAACCCGACGGCACGCAGAGGTACTGCTCACGCAAACGTTTCTGGATCCAGTCTGACACCTGGGAAATTCAAATGTAAGGAATCTGCAGCTAGATGTCTTTATCAGATAATATGCGAGGGCACCAGATTAAAGGTAGCTGCCATTATTGAATTAGCTAGCTAAAACTGTGGCCAACTGAACTGGATTTTTGTATGTGAAGAATAAAAGTCTTTTGAAGATTCAAGATTATAGCTCTCATGTATCTGTGGAATGAATGAAGAACTTTCCATCTTGAGAGACTAATTGAAAATGAATTCAATGATCATACAATTGATTCACTCAAGTGCTCTTTGATATTTAGTAGCATTCCCTGCATTGTTGAGAATTGCTTTACAGTAAAAAGAGGCCCACCATACTATAAAACAAGTCCAAAATAGCCGAAAGACTGGCCCAAACACGGACCTGTCAGATCAGCCGATCGGGCACTTCAGACTTCCAAATGGGCCAGTCCATCCTTAGTTCCTCTTGTAAATTAAGGTAGTTCGCAAGATCACCCTTTGCTTGTGGTCCATACATTATTATGTTCGAACCTCTAAGCAGAATGTGCAAGCGAATTGGTAATGTAATTAGTAGATATGCACCAGCTGCATGTATGTTTTTAACACTGATTGTGCATCATACATAGATAGACATATTAATTTAAGGGCCATTGGTTTGCACATTATTCACAATCTGAGAGGGACTGTTGCTGTGTGTCTGTTTAACAATAAATAATAGAGTAAGAATGAGCTGGAAGGCATCAGATGCTTTATTAGTGTGCCCAGTGTAGGTAGGTGTAACTTTCTGGCTTAGATACCCCCACTTTTTGGCGGGTGTCAGTATGTTTTGACTGTCGTTTACTGGGGTCCTCATAACCAGGACTCAAGTGGAAGGGCTCTTGCCTCTAAATTCTCTGGTGTAGCAATGTAGGATCCTTTTAGCATGGTTAACCTCACGTTGTGCCTGGTGTCAGTGTGGTTTTGACCTAGTCTGACTGGGATCTTGCAAATCAGGAACCCAGTCACTGTGCTTCCTCTCTAAATTGACCATGGTAAGTACATCTGCACATCCACAATTGGCTATTGGTGTACCCTTGCAAGTCCCTAGTCTGTGGTACTAAGGTACCCAGGACATAGGTACACCAGGGGTCTCCCATGGGCTGCAGCCTGTATTGTACCACCCATAGGAGTCCACTTAAACTGTGACTACAGGCCTGCCATGGCAGCCTGTTTGAGTTAGTGGGTGTACCTCTCACTACAGATATAAGTTTCCTTACATCCGAGGTCACTGCACTTTACACCTAAAAGTCACCCCTATGGCAGGCTCTTCAGTCCTGAGGGAAGGGTGTTTGGTTATAAGTGTGCCCTGCATGAGCAGGACATCCCTACAAACCCCGGAGTCGATTCTCCAGGCTTTGTAAGTGCAGTCAGACATTTTGATACATATAGTGGACAGACATCAAGTCATTACGAGATGTCTAACTATATAGCGCCTGCGCCGGGCACGTTTGATAATGAAAATGTTGGAATCTTACCCCAATACCGATTCCGGTGTTGGAAGTGTCATCCCATGTACTGGGGGGCTCCCTTGGGGTACCCCTGTACTCCCCGTAACTGCCCTTCAGGGTCTGACAGCCAGATTGTGCTGCTGCCGGCCACAGACATGATTCTGCCCTCCTGCTGCTGAGCCAAGCTTGAGCAGGGGAAGGCAGGACAATAGGTTTCTTGTCACGGGGAGTTGTGCCCACCTCCCAGACAGGACTTAGTGTATTGGGCTGCGGTTGGGGAGCTTTCCAGCGCCACCAGACAGCTTTGAAGGGCACATTTGGTGTCCTCCTTGCATACTTCAGTTTGAACCAGTTCAGGGAGCCCTTGGCTCCCACTCTGGCGTGAAAGAGGACAAAAGACATGGGGGTATCCACTCCCTTTCCCTAGGGTATTTAATGGCTTACCTATGGGTGTGTCCTCAGATATGTTGTGGACAACTCAAGATTGAAACTATGTCACGATTTAACAGTCTGGGCAATTGGACTTCGCTGGACTTCCCCTGGAACCGAGACTGCATTTAGAAAGACTCCTGCTGCTCCTGGTCTCGCTGTTCTGCAAGTCATCTTTGTCATCTGTGCCTGTCTTTCCTCCAGGATCTTCACCAGACCTGTAGGTATCAAAGACACCTGAAGTAATTTCCATTGGAGTGAAGGAGTCACTTCCCTGCATCTGCAGGCACCGCAACCAAGCTGAAAGGTCTGCTGATCCAGACGTCCCAGGGACTGCACAAGGCCCAGCAACACAGGTAGTAGCTCTGCAACTCCCTTGAGGGCTAAGCTGTCCTCTCATAAATTTTTAAGCCAGTGTCCCTCGTCGGAACCACTGGGATCACCCCTGTGCAGCGCGTCAACTTGCCACTGCCAAGGCTTGTTGGCGCTATACTCCAGAGATCTTCGGGCTATGAGAAGCACCAGCCTCCGCCATTCTTCCTGCCAAGTACAGCGTCCTCACTGCAACCTCTCACTGGGGGCATTCCTTCTTGGTAATCTGCTCGAGGTTCTCTTGTGACTCCTGTGCCATTGGCCTGTGAGTCCTCTCAAGGGTCTTCTTCTGCTTCAGTGGGCTCACCTGCATGCTCAGGGCCTGCTCTGACTCTTCAGCTGTTGGCGAGTCGCTTGGACCTTGCTGGCCTCAACGTCGTTCATTTTTAATTTTCAACGCCAATTACGGCTACCAAGGCTTGTTGGTTCTCCCTCCAGACACCGACCCCTGGCCACTGATAACAGACGTGGGACAGCTCATGAACGGCTCCTGGGCTTCATCTGGTCTTTAAAGCTGCAGCGACAAGGTCACTTTCGACTCTCCAGAACCTCCTGACATTTGTGGGCATTGTATCTTCGTGCCTCTTGGTCATGTTCGAGTGGTATAGACTCTGTCCCCTCTGCTTACAGGTTCTCCTCTTCCTGAATCCACCCTTGGAATCCATCGGACTTCTTCACCTTCTTCTACAGAGGCACTTTTCTCCAAGTCTTCCAGTGTCTTCTACGGAGGTTTCTTCAGCCCTATGCACCTGGCTTCCCTGGGGTAGGTAACCTGGTCTTCAGGGAACCCATGGGTGGGGTGGCTCTCCAACCTTCTGTTCTCCAAGGGAAATATTCAAGGACCTCTGGGAAGGGTGCTTTTTCTTGAAAACTGCAACTTCCCCATTTGAATAACATTGGACATGCAGCTGTGTTTCCACTCTGCACACAGCCAAAGTGGTGTTCCTATGTACTAACTATGTCTCCAGCTCCTCTGAGCCGCCTGGTCCAAGTCCTGATCCCAGTTGCAGGTTGCATCCCCTTTTTTAGTATATGGTTTGGTCTTCCCCTGGAGACCACTGTATTACAAAGCCCAGAAAAATGAGCCAGAGCTTTGTAGGGGTACCTCTGCTCGAGCAGGGGTACCCACACATTTAGAACTATTCACCTTGCCCTTGAACTGAAGGGACTACTTTAAGGGTGACTTATAGGTGTTAAATGCAGTGACCGGGATACAGGGGAAACCTTATATCTGAAGTGAATGGTGCATGCACCTTGCCACGCAGACTGCAATGGCAGCTTCACAGACACAGTTTGCATGGGCTCCTATGGGTGGCTTAATACATGCTGCAGCTCATGGAAAACCACTGGTGTACCAATGACCTGGGTACCTCAGTACCATATACTAGGGCCTTACAGTGGTACCCTGGTAGGCCAAGTGTGGTGTGTACAAAGTACTTACCAGCTGTAGGAGGCTGGTGTAGTATATGATGCACACTTATTTAAGTGATGCATCTTGCACTAATCCAGGCAACCCTTAAGGTGATTTTAGTGGCCTTAGATAACCGTAGAACACTCTCTAAGTTGTTGCTGTGGTGCGCAGCCTTCTGGCTTATCCAGGAGGAGTGTTAAGCAGCTTGTTTTACCTGTCTGATCATATGGTGCAGGTTAAACGAAAAAGAACCACATAGTGTATATATAAAAATAGTTATATTTATCACACAACACTTACTAACACATTGGTATATCTCCTACCCGGAGATATAAACACAATACTTCAAATGTAATAAGGTAAGCACGGAAAGTGATAGCCATTTTAAGGAATGCAGTGGACACTGGCATGCAAAATGTCCAGCCACATCATAGCAACCCGAACCTGGTCATGTTTGGTATCAAACATGTCTGAATCATGCAACTACATTGATTCCAGTGTTAGTTGCATGATACCATGTACAGGGAGGCAACTTAGAGCAACCCCACCCCCAATACCTACCTGTGTAGCCTTAAAGGGTCTGCCTACCAGCCCGTGTTGATGCCGGCCTCAGACAGGGTTCTGCAACACTGCTGATTAGCCTAACTCTGGCAAGAGAAGCTGAACAAAGGATGTCCTGCAAAGGTGAGGTGTGACCACCTCTCCTTTAGAATTAAGTAGGGAGGGGGGGCTTACGAGTGCCAATAGACCACAATGAAGGGCACATTTGGATCCCACTCTGGCGTGAAACCACACATAGGACAAGGGAGTGACCACCCCCTTGCCGAGCTCCTCCACAGGGAGGTGCCCCAGAGCTCCTCCAGGTGGCAACTTAATTCTGCCATGTTGAATCTTGGCCCCAGGGAGCATAAGACTGGATAGGACAACTGAGTATCATCCCTAAGCCCGCTAATTGGTGGGTCACCATAGAAGAGGTCCTTCCCCTTTTTAGGGTTAGTTAAGGGCTCCCCTGAGGGTGGTCCTTTTATTCGTCCTGATAACTTCTGGAAGTCGTCTGAAGATTGTTCAAAGACTCTTCTGCTGATGGACACTGGAACTCTGCTGTCCTTCAAGCCAGGACTCCCGCAGGGCTGCTTCAGGTAGAAAGAATCCTGCTGCCCCTTCGTCCCTGTGCTTCTCCAAAGATCTGCAGCTCTGTGGCCGTGCATCCTCCGAGTCACCAAGGTCCCATCCTGCATCCTAGCCTGAAGGAATCTCCCTTGAAGTGAATGTGTCACTTCCCTGCATCCGCAGGCACCTCTACGTCAACAACTGGTTTGCTGATCCTGTTGTCCCATGGACATCGCCCGGCTCTGCAACACAGGCGGAGGTTTGTTGATTCTCCAGAGACCTGACTAGTCTTCCCTGCAAGTAGAGAGCCTGTAATCCCTCTCCAGCCAAAGTAGACCGCCTCCCTGTGCAAGGTGTCTGTTTGTCGTAGCCAAGGATGGTTGGCTCACTTCACAGGAGATCTTCAATCTTCAAGCATCCCCTGCCTCCAGCACTGCACAGCTCCAAGAAGGTTGTCCTGCCTGCATCCTCTGCAATGCGGGCCCTCATCTCCTGTGTGCTGCTGGGGCTTCCTTGCGCCCTCCTGTGCCTGCAGCCAGAGGATTCTCAAGTGGACTCCAATGATTCCTGCTGGCTCTCCTGTGTGCTGAGGGCCAGCTCTGAGTTATCCTGTCTGGGTTAGTCTCACAGACCGCGCTGGTCTGCATCCAAGCAACTTCTCCCACAGACCATTGTTTAAATTTGCCAAGGCTTGTTGGAGGTCCTGGCAGCCACTGACCTTCCTGCACTCGTCAACCATCGTGAGACAGCTCGTGAAAGGCTCCTGGGCTCCTCCAACATCGGCAGTCTCCACAGCTACTGTTTCTTTTCATGGTGCTACACCAAGAACCTTCAACTAAGGCGGGTATTGTGCTCCTGTGCCTCCTGGTCTCCTCCGGGGGTTTGGACTCTGTCCCTTCTGCTTTCAGGTTATTGTCATCTGGATTCTTCATCCTGGTTCCACCGGCCTGGTCCACGAGACGCTGTAGCTGCTGAACTTCCATGACCCTCCATTAGCGTCTACAGAGGTTTCTTACCCCACTTCGCCCCTATGAATCCGGGCTCCCTGGTACAAGTATCTGATTCTTCTGGGTGTCTACGGGTGGGGTGAATCTCCAACCGTCCTTGATCCAAGTGGTCCTTTTGGGGTCCTCTGGGAAGGGTCCTAGAACTCTAAAAGTCTAACCACGACTTATCCTAAGCTTTCCTATGGACGCTAGACCCGGTGTAACCACTCTACACCCATGCGCCTTGTGGTCCCTGGCTACTCACCTTGGGTTGCTCCTAGAATCCCCATGGGTCCAAAAAACCTTGGGTACTAGTCCTGTTTTGGTACCCATGTCACATACTACTATCTTAGTACATGATTTTGCCCCCCGGTGTGGCCCTAGGCATTTCTATAGGCTGCTTACCTCTTTATAAAGCACTTTTTATGTATAAATTAATATCTCTGGGTAGGAGATATGCCAAGTTAGTGTCTAGTGTGTAGTAATAAATAGAAAGTATTTTTCTACTCACCTGGTGTGATTCTTTCTTGTGTTGAGCGCTTACTAACTGACTATTGCAGTACCTACATTCTGCGGCTAGATGTCTCTATCAGATCACTATCACTAATGGTTGCCTGGACTCAGTGCAAGGTGCCTGACCATAAGTGTACACTATATACTGAGCCAGCTTACTACACCCAGCCTGTACCCCATGTACTTGAGAAACAAACACAGTGCTTCACATCAGTGTGTATGGAAAATGTTAGTTTTTCATCTCAACAAGACGTTAATTTATAGACTTTTTCAAGCTAAAAGTACAGTATCAAGCTTCACAATGTAATGTAGTGTTAGAACCATACCTCCCGCAACTTTTACCTCAACCATTGTTGTTTCATTGACACTAAATTTATTTGGTTAATTTATAAATTAAGTAATATCACTTCGTATGATGTAATTAGATTAGGGTGGAAGGGTGCTTAATGTTATTTCTGCTACTCCTGGCATTTTGGCATGGTTCTGTATTAAACAGTGTGAGTTAACAGTCCGTGAGTTTCTGGAAACAACAATAGCATGAGAACACATCACCCACCCATGGTAATCAGCGTAAAGTGTTAGACTATATATATGCTGAAAAGAAAACCACAACTTCAGGAATCTTTGGAACTTAATTGGGATCTGTTGGAAGGTTTTTATTTTCACCAATCGTTATTGCAACCATGTTACACCAAAGGCAGAACTTGAGGCCAAGTAGTGTTTCATCGGGGACATGGCCTAGCTGCAGACCAAGATGGCTGCACAGCAGTGAAGCTCCAGCGACTTGGCCCGGGAGGTTGCTGGAATGGGCTCATGTCTGCATCCATCATGATACTGCCTAGTATTAAACCATCGGTCAAACACTCCTAGTACACCGGGTTCTGGATGTGCAGAAATGGAGGCGTACACTACGCAAATACAGTGAGATGGAGAACCCGCTGTGACAGGGAGAGGGGGCAGGCCTGACATGCTGGGGCCACTGGATCCCGCTGGGTCACCTGTCTCTCTCCTTTACTAACTGGAGTCCGATCTGATGTCTATGACCCCTCAGTCCTTCGCATGTGCCTCCAAGGCTCACAGGAACTGAGCTGCATTCCACCCCAGGGTTGCTGCGCCTACCCTGTGGGACTCCCAGCCTGTGGGCCGCCCACGAACCCCTTTGGACTTGTGTGGTCCGGCTCATCCTGCTGTCCCTGATTGCTGACCTACGCCTGCCCGCTGCCTCCCGATGGCCGCCCCCTGAGAGATCATCACCCTGTGGATCAGGCTGATGCAGATCGAGCGGTCTTCCCTTTGCAGCCTTGCACGAGCAGTGCGGCCGTATACGTGTGTCATGCCTAGGCCTCCAGGGTGGACGGGCTGCGCAGCTGGGGCGCTGGAATAGATCTTCTACTGCTATGTGAGGCATTGTGAGGGCCCGGTGGCCTGAAGAGCTATTCCTCCCTCTCTTTTACGGTATTGGGGGGCATACTGAAGCGGGAGTAACAGGAACAACAATGATCATCTGACCAAAAGCACCACAGACAAAGTGAGGGTCTGTAAAGGACATCTGTCTGTCACACCAGACAGGGCTTACAGCTCAAATGTTTGGGGGGGGATATCCCTAGCTCAGCACCACGATTTGTTAAGAAACGTGTTCTCTGAAGAAACTCTTGATGGAGAGCAAACTCAAGAGCTGCATCTAACAGGCAGAAAAAAGGGAACTGACATCAGGATGCCACGGAAGGCCCTGTATGGCTCAATGGAGTTTTTTTCTGCACCTATGTGGAGGTGGCGCCATCCATCAGCCTAGGACAGATATTGAAGGTTTGCGAATCCAGTGTGATACCTGGGATATTCAGAAGGTGAGGAATCTGCAGGTAGAAGTGTCCATAAGAAATGGCCATATTGTGTGGTCAGCAGTTTAATTAACAGCAGGGAGAACAAAAGTCAGGCATCTAATCAGGAGGTGAATCAAAGAAATATGATAAATCTTCAAGTGTCATAAGGAGTGCAAATATGACACCCGAGATTCATGTTTAGTCAAAAACTGGCGTGTTATCCAAATCTCTAGGCCTAACTGTGGTGAAATTGTACTCTGGTGCAGATTTTGACAACAATGAATAATACAGTGAAGCACCCACCGTTTTCAGTGAAGGAGAACAGGCTTACACTATGAATGTTCACTCACATTATAAGCATCAATCCCTGAAGGGTCGCTTCTCTCACAGGCTGTGTGCAGATACTGAGCTGACCTGGGCATTGGTCCTCCTGGCTCAGCCAGTGTATTTATTCATGGGCAACAAATCAAGAGACTCTTACATCACCTTGTTAATAAGTCGGACACTGTAGGCTAGCGCTCTCAATCCCTTTTAAAAGAGTTTACAGCAAGTGAGACTTAGTTATTGGGTCTCAATCACAGTGAACCCCAAACAATGGTACTTTAAAAAGGGGGTTAAATCACCATTTTCTTACAAACGTCAATAAACCAATGCAATATAATGTGTAGAACATCAGCAGTGTTAATCGATTGCTCATTTCATCTGCAGAGCTGGGACTTTATTTAAATTTGAAATGTGAACATTCTTCAGTGTTGCGGCTGCCAGACTCTGGAATAAGTTGCCCCCAGAGCTGCAACAGCTGAATGGTCTTTTACCATTCCGTAAACAAATAAAAACTTGGCTCTTTCCTACAAGCTAATCTTTAGCTGTTCAGTTCCCAGTGGCTCTTCACTACCACCCTCTTTTAGCGCCAGGATGCCTGTTGGGTTACAGTGCACTGTACAAGTTCGGCTTACAATTACAAGTTCTGCTTACAATTACAATTTAACAAATAAGCATTGACATGTTTGAATATTTTGCAAACCCCCCTTCCAGTGTGCTTTATGAGGGGTAATTGTTTTTTTGAATGTGTTGTGCTACAGATGGATGATGACAAAGGAAAATGCAACAGAACAGTATTAGTTATAGAATAAACATAGAATAGAGGAAATAGGAGATTTTGTCAAACAGAGAAAAGCAGTGAAAAAAGGAGACACACATTTTGGCAAATTCTAAAAGTGCAAGTGCCCGTACTGTTTTGCAAAATAGGTAACCCTGGTCTTTCTGTGCAAACTATAACATATGAATGTGTGGATTGTGTTACCCATATTTGTTGCTGGAATTACATTAACAGCCCTACATGTTACTGGCGATTTTAAACATGTTGATGTTACTGTAGCTTTCAACAAAATAGTAACAATAATCTCAAAAGCTAGGTTTGTTTTATTGACCACGGTAGAATGATGAACAGTACTGACCCTCCTGTTTCTAACAATGTGACCTATACCTCTTGGAGTTAAGGTTTTATCTGAAGACTAAAGCAGGTTTTTTGATGAGTGATAGTCTGCCATTTTCAGGTCTCACATACAGCCAGTGTGGGAACTGTATTACGTAAAGCTTTTTAGGTCGTGCCTGGGCAGTGCTTGCGCTGTGCTGTGAGGCATGCTGTATTCAGGTATGGACTTGAAGCTCTGCCCACTCCCCGCCCATATTTTTCATTGGCTTGTGTCATTGTCCACTGTAAACTGTGCTTTTTCATTGGTCAATTGGCTTAGCAGTCCCTCCTTAGTACCGCCTTGTCTTATTTTGTAACCTCCCATGAGTACACCCCCGTTACGTGTGCTGTTACTCAGTAGGCTTTAATTACAGCCCGAAACCAGGCCTACAATGCTTGTTTTCAGTCCAGGGAGGACCTGGCCTGGTAGTTCGGGCTGGACTGCTCCCATTGGGCATAGACTGATTTGCATATGGGTGGGTTCAAACTAGAATGGCATGGGGAGCCAAAAAAAAAGATGGATATATGCCCAGATCTCTGTACTGGGTAGAAAGTATGACAATGTTCTGCATTCTGTCCATCAATTGTTCTTTTTGCAGTTGTCACCCTGAGTGGGACGGGTGTGACATGACATGGGTCCCGTGCTCGCCATGCCACTGGAGTCAAGCTATCCTGGCTGATGAGGGCTGAAAGCCCGAAACCGGTCCAAGGATGCTTGTTTCCAGTCCGGGGAGGACCTGGCCTGGCAGTTCGGACTGGACTAGTAGTAGTAAAAAGCTTTATTCGATTTTAGAACTGGATAAAATCATAAAAGCAATCAACATGTTTTACAGTTTCATCATACTTAACATAAAAACAAGCTAAAATTCATATTAAACAATTGAGTTACGATTACCGAATAGAGTCTATTATAACTACAGATAGTGATATAAAAAGTTTGGGTACCGCCGGTTAATGGTATATTTTCAACACCAGAAGCAATTAGACAGTTCAAGACTCCACGAAAAAATATTATAATACAACATTGAGACTATGGTTGGTCATAAGTACATCGTATTTTAAAACAATTTTTGAGAAACATAGCAATACTTTTAGCATTTGATGCAGTTTCTAGATGTTGTAGCACCAGAAACGCAGGTCGGCATCTCCTTAGTCCTTGAGTCAGCAACATTGGCAGTAACCAGCGTTTGCGTGGTAAATCATAGAACTTACAGAACAGTACTACATGGATGTTAGATTGTTCCGAGATACCATCGCATGGACACCTAGTAATTGAGGAAGACCAATCTTGTCTCCTCGGAAAGGTAAGCAGGCGAAAAAATGTATTAAGTCTAAACCGTGTCAACATATATTTTTCATAGTTGGTCAAACTATACGTTAGATACGGTTGAATACCCTGGTTACATTGAATGCTTAACAAGTGTCGATTTGAAGCTTTATTAGATTCATGGGCTAAGCGTAGCTCTCTTAGATGTGACAGACATGTTATTTTCAGGGTCTTTCTTGTAATTTCAGATAAAAGTAACGGTTCATTAAAATATATAGGAAGATTCAAATCCCTGAAGGTATCATGTACAAAAGACAGCCACGGAATGTTTGACCAGTTGTGTAGGCCCAAACAGTCTAAAATTAAAGCACGAGTTAAGCAACACTGTTCTGTTGTCCAAATGCGGTGCCACAATAGTATTGGCTGAAGTTTTATACAATCAGCTATATAGTCCATTCCCAGTTCAATATGACAAGCGTATGTTGGGGAACGCTGTGAAACGGCCAACAAATAACAGATCAGGGTATTCTCCACCCTCTGCAAAATATCGACCGGTACATAGCCCCATACCCCAGCGCCATAGACAGCTACGCTATTGCACTTTGCATAGTATATTTGTAAAAGTTCTTTTGGGGGGGGATTCCCTAATTTGCGTGCAAACATAATTAGGGCGGATATAGCTCTTAAAAATAGGAGATGCCTGCTAACGATTGCAGGTTTCCAAGATAAAACACTATCAAATAAAATACCCAAGTAAGGGTATGTTTTAGTACACTCCAACCTAGATTCTTCAATAAATATTGATTTATTTTTAGTTGTCTTTTTCCCAAAGTGCATAACTAAAGTTTTTTTAATATTAACCTTGAGGTCCAATGAGGCCATGAAATTACAGTAGCAGTTTAACTGTTTTTGGAGTTGCACTGGAGTTCGCGCCATAATCACCGCGTCATCCGCATAGAGTAACGCGGGAATAGGGCGGCGAACAATGGCAGGTAGGTCCTGGCTCCCTCCTAACATGGCCTTCTCAAGCCCGTTTGTATAGAGGTTAAATAAGAAGGGAGCCAGTACACATCCGTGTCTAACCCCCTTTGTAACAGGGAAGTGGTGACTAAGCTCCCCATTCACTCCAAATCCGACCCTGGCCGTTGCTCCCTGGTACAGCTCGCATAAAAAGCATATTATCGGGAGGTCAACACCCAGTTCTACTAGGATTGACCACAGCTTTGAATGTGAAACACAGTCAAAAGCTGCGGTCAAATCCACATAGACCAGGTGAAGATTGCCTTTCTTGGCCTTAACATACTTCCCCATTAGGAGAGAGAGATTCAAGGCCTGCTCCACTGTGCCCAGTCCCTGCCGGAAACCATATTGCAGGTCGGTCAGAATGTGATTATCTCCTGACCAGATCCGAAGTCTGTCTAGAATCAACCGACCTGCAACTTTACCAAAGGAGTCCAGGAGGGAAATGGGCCTATAGCAAGCCGGGTTGTTACGATCGCCCTTCTTAAAAATGGGGAGCAAGATAGAAGTTGACCAAGATTTTACGAGACCCCCTTTTAGGGCTGCTTCAAGTACTCTGGTTAATACCGGAGCCCAGAGTTCCTGGGTATGGGTGTAAATATCTAGCAGTACGCCATCCGGCCCCGGGGCTTTACCAGATTTCGAAGATGTCAAGGCCTCAATTACTTCCTCAAGGCTAAAAGTTAAATCAATTGGATATGGAGAGGTTTTGTACTTGGAGTTGATTCACCAACGACTGCTGAGAATATTTTTGAGAAATGTGATATCCATCCGTCTGCGTTGATTGCTACCTCTAGACTTGGTCCAGTATTCCCATCCTTCAAGAAGGGTGAGTTAACCACTCTCCCGAACATTTTACCATCCTTTCTGTTACAGCTCTCATGGAGCTTTTCCCATAAATCTTTTTTCCTTTCTACATTCTTTTTTCGCCAGGTTATAAATCCGTCTCAGCTTCCTGATTTCTTGCTGATCCCTCTCGTTTTGTGCAGTGCCCCCTTTAATTTAGAAAGGGCTCTGCGACATTCTGAGTTGAACCACCCATTATCTTGAGAACCAGTCTGCTTTTGTTTGCGGAGCAGCTCCTTACTAATTACTTTAGTAATATTAATAAAATTAGTTAGAATGTCATCAGCGGTGGAGTGCAGATTTAGACATGTTTCCAGCATGGGAAGTGATATGAGAACGACATTTGATGTAATGACATCTGGGTCTACTCTAGCCCACTTTACGGAGTAACCATTGATTTTATCTAAGGACAGGGCTTTTTGGGTTAGCAATCCTGGGTTACCTGTATGATCGCGCCCTGTGGGAACTGAGATGGTAACGTCAGAATGTCGTTACCCGTATTAAATGTAATCACTTCCTCCTTCATGTGTAGGGATATCAAAATAAAATCAATTGTAGTATTACAACCCCTACCATGAAAGGTGGGGAAAAAATCAATTGGGGGTTCAACAAGTTCGTTCGCAAACCCCAGTCCTAGGGCAAAAAGTTTTTCACTTAAAATACTCCCAACACTGGAGTGTGCGAAATGCGTTATGGGAGCCCCCTCCTCATCTGCAACTCCACAGTTTGAGTTGGAAGAATCATTACACAAAGCAATATTGAAATCGCCGCCCCAAATTAATTTAAAAGACTGGGCGGGACATTTCATCCGTTGCTCATTTAAGACCAAAAATATCCTATTTAGGACTTTCTCAAAGTCAGGAGGTGAAAGATTGTTATAAAAGTTTAACAAGAAATATGTATCCCCTCGAATAACTGAGAATTTATTTAGCTGGTAATTCTCATCGGAGGAAATTTCTACCATTTTTTCAAATGTAAGGGTATTGGATACATAAATTGATAAACCTCCCTTGGGTCTACCAGCAGGTGAAGGACGTGCGCTTGACTGAAACAATCTATAGCCCTGAAGGTGAATTGCAGTAACTAACCAGGTTTCCTGGCAGCATACTATATTATGTTGACTGATTGTTTCTAGCCAGTTCGGTTGGTCAACTTCAGTGCGGAGACCCGCAACATTCCAAAAAAGGATAGAAAGCGTCAAGGTAGTTGTTAAGGTTGATGTTACCATATTGTGTCCCTGAAATAATAGGGGGTCATCCTGTATTGGAGTCCTTGAACATTCTACGTGAGCAATAATATCTTTAAAGTTCATTGGACTAACGCCAGTAAAAGAAAAACTACCACAGCGGTCGGCCAATTGGCATACCTTTTGGGGTGTTCCTAAGTTAACTGGCGAGGGCAAATCAGAATTTTCCTCAAGATTTGGAGTGAGTAGTGGTCATTCGATGTTATCTAAACCTGACAGAATGTTAAAGCGATTTTGTGTGGGAATAAAAAAAGGTCTAGGTATCGAGCGGTAATTATAACTGGCCACCTGAGGTGAGGAATTTCTCCACGGTAAGGAATAATAATTATTATCTGGAGCGTCGATATAATTATTCTGATAATTGGGTACATTTCTATAATGTTCTACTTGCTGCATTGGTTGAAGCCTGGTGGGAGCATCCTGACATTGCAATAGAGGCCTGGAATAGTTTACTCGTGACTCAAGATTAGGCCCAAGGTAGTTATGCTCACGGTATAATAAGGGTCTAATGATATCATCGTGATAATAATCCTGAGGCCTGGAATTTGGATAAGTTAACTTATTTCTGGGATAAAAATAAGTCAGGTTGCGAGGGATAATCAGGTTACTGTCAGTGAGGGAAGTCCAATCTAAGATGTAACTAACTGCCTTCGTGTCTCTAAAGTTTACTACAATGACGTCCCCCGTAATATTCATTTTGCTAGGCCCTAACCAAGGAAGGCGTCTAACGTGGAGAATCTCACCATTCACATTAGGGGGAAGAGGACAATTTTTCTTGAGCCAAAATATAACTTTATTTTTTAATTGAGTTTGATTTTCATTTATACTGGCATTTCCTTCCTTCAGTTCCGGCACTCCGGTGAGCACCACCACTAGTGGGACTGCTTCTGGAGGTAATTCCACGCTAGGCCTGTTAAAGGCAATAGACTTCGCAGGGGTATCCTTACTAGAGGATTGGCATGGATTGCCCAAGATGTTTGTCTTCAGGACCTCCTGTGCCAACTTATCACTATTTTTTTCCTTTGGACTCACTGCTTTGGAAAGTGGTGATTTTACATTTCGGGGATTGTCTGATTGGTAGTTTTGTTCGCCTTTTGATCGGGAATATTTGGGGGCAATGTGATAGTTTTAGTTAGTGATGGAGAAACTAGAACAGTCCTAGTTCCTTCTTTAAGTTCTTTAATTACTTGTTCTAGTTTTCCCAGTTGTTGCCCTAATAGTCGTTATCTCTCTACCAAAGGTAATGTGAGAGACCTTACTAATTTCTCGATACTATTCAGCAAGGCGGTATCAGTTGAATCCGTTAAAACTAAGGGGGATTTTATAGGTGATATAGAAGTATTTGGAATAACTAACACAGGGGTCGAAGTATTACCACGATCTACTTGGCTAATTTTATTCTTCTGGGCAAAATTAACCCCTCTTTTCCTTCTTTTCGGGGGAAGACCATACGAACGTGCCTTTTTTTTCGGGGGTTTGTTGGGATTATCAATAGGCTCAAGCACTGGTGATAAGATCACCAATGCATCCACCTCTGGTGACTTAATACCTCAGACTACCGAAAGATTTGTAAGCAAGTCATTAGTAGTATCAGAATGAGGAGAAGTAATATCTTGTAGCAATAGAGGAATACTATCTTCAGGAAAGTCTACTGCGTCATTACTATCGCTGTTAGTACTAGGGAGGGGATACAAGGCAAGCTGGGATGGGCCCAGCGAGGAGCGTTTGTTCTTGATTAGCTCTATCGAGCGACGTCGCTCAGCCCGTCGTTCTGCCAGGGCACTATCCCTGTCTGTTCTTCCTATGGCCCTAATAAAATAATTGTCTAAAGTCCCTTGCTTTACCCGCCCGCCTGCTGGGGATGTTGTAATTGGCACTGGTGAGGACATTATGTTGACTTAAGGCTATATGTTAAAGTTACTCAATGGCAAGTATATGAATAAAATCCTAACAAAAGATACACAATCCACCACGATCAGATGATAAACAATATCTTAACTAGATCTTAAACAAACGTCGGACAGATTACAGATGACAACACAGACCGCAGGCCTTTCCTCCTTCCACTGAGAATAAACAGCTCAGAGGGGGGGGCCCGGTCCGGGCTCTTCCGGCCTAAGAGGGCCCGCCCTTTGCCCGGCTTAGCCCGGCGCGGTCCCGCGCGTGTTCCGCTTACGCGGAGCTAGGCGTTACTTTTAATAGGGTAGGCTAGGGGCGGGAAGAGTCACAGGTGCGCCTGTTAGACTTGGCGCACTGTCCGTTGGGGCTCGCAGTCCCGCACCCTCGAGGAAACCACGTTAATCCGTCCTCAATGTAAAAATCAGTTTTGGCAGGCAGAGCAGTTCACCACACAGCGTCCAAGCTCCAGGGGACGATTCACCTGCAACCGGCTACGAGCGGCTCCCACGGAGCGGGGGCCGCGAGCCGTTGATAAGCTGCAGGATAGGCTGGGGGTGGGAAGAGTCACAGGTGCGCCTGTTAGACTTGGCGCACTGTCCGTTGGGACTCGCAGTCCCGCACCCTCGAGGAAACAACGTTAATCCGTCCTCAATGTAAAAATCAGTTTTGGCAGGCAGAGCAGTTCACCACACAGCGACCAAGCTCCAGGGGACGATTCACCTGCAACCGGCTACGAGCGGCACTGGACTAATCCCATTGGCCACAGGGTCAAGACTGATTTGCGTATGGCTGGCTTCAAACTGGAATGGCATGGGAAGCATAAAAAACGATGGATTTAGGCCCAGATCTCTGTACTGAGGTGAATGTATGACATTGTTCTACATTCTGTCCATCAATTGTTCTTTTTGGATGCGCACGCACACAGCAGCAGTCTATAAATTATGTATTTATATTAAATGACTTTCATCTGACTGAACTTAGAAGTCCCAGGTCAGACTCTTTCTTTGGAACTTTGGTAAAAAGAAGGGGAGTCTATGCTGAGTCACTTTTCCCTTTTCTTTAGTTTGGTTTTGTTGACCTAAAAAGGTCTGTTTTGACAGCTGCAGCTGTCAAACCTCGACCAAAAAGTCAGACTAATGAATTCCAAGGCAGCAATATATAATTTCCACCGTAGCAAGAACGTTTTGTGGATCAGTCTCCCGGCTCCCTCAAGGACTTTACTGGTGGGGTTCTAGCATTGTGGGTTATAATCTTTTTGTTCATTGTGCTTACACCCATGGAACGGGGTGTGTGCAATGTAATAAACTTGCCATAGTGCGGCTATACAATACCATCTAATTTACAACTGCTAATAAAAATTAACATTTTTTCGCTGTAGTCCAAAAAGGAATTCAATGAGGTATATACAATACAAAAAAAGTAATTTACTTGTCTTTAAAAATAATTATCAAACCAGATTTTGGTGCCCACACTTATCACATTTGTACCTGTAAAGTTCCAGCCAACAGCATTTCTACTCGCCGGCAGGCGAGTGTGTCAACCATGCGAGCCAGCACACGGAAAGGAGTACACAAAAATTTGTCCACATATAACATTAAAACAGCACCAGACTGGCTGAGATGAATTCCCTCCAAGCACTGAAGAGTTTTCTTTAAAGATGTGGGCTAAAACATAACCAATAACAAAAAAATTATTTTTCACATGAAATAACTGTAAATAAAATATCAAATTACAAATACATTACACATTCTATTTCTATTTTAATGCTTGTAAAAGTATAAATGATGCCAAACTGACCGTGGCGAGATTTTCACAGCGAGACTGAATTGCCTGGATGAAAAGGCCGCTGGCCGCAGAGTTTCTGTGGATGGCGCTGATGAAATCTTGCACCGGAGGTTCGTGGGACAGGGTTATCAGATCTTGAACATGGTTTACTATGAGCCACGTCAGGTGCTCGGAATCATGAAGGTTCTGACACTAAAGAAACAAATACAAACGTTAGAGAAACACTTTTAAATGTTTCATTCTTTCTTGTGCCCAGGTTCATGCAACCCCCCCTCCACTTATACGCTAATGGTGGAAAAAGAACCGGTTATATGTTTAAATGTACCCACTAAAATCTCCCCAGGGGCAGTGTTAATCTGTGACTGAGGATTCTTCCTATATCAACAAGACTAACTCCCAAATAAGAAACACACAGTGTAACAGCAAGGTCCCCTGTGACAAATAAACTGATTAATTCAAGGCAACAAAGCTGCAGGCCATTGTAGTTCAAACACGCTGAACTATTCAACAGTGTATGAAAACTGTTTCATAAATCAATTTAATGAATGCTTAAAGCCTAAATTATTTAAATCAAAGAAAAACATTATCTGCCAACTATCCGGTGGGATTTTGGACCAGGGGCACCCGAGTCCAGTCCCAAATTAAGGAACAAGTCATTTTATTGGGAGTTAGGCGGGCTGCAATGTTGTTCTGTGAGCATCATAAGACCGTGTCAACTAGAGAAGCTGTATTTCATTTAAAAGGCTGTATTTACGGATTTTAAAGCTTCACTCATGGTTAGGATCAATTAGCTATCATAGGAGGACAAATGTGGGGAGGAGTCCGGGTTGCGGAGGAATCTGTGGTTAGAATATCTATCAGAAAGAGCGTCACTGGAGGTAGTTTCATTTTCTTCTAAAGGATTCTTCTTGCTACAGATTCCTTACCTTGTGAACAGATACCAAAGCAATAGCCCATGCCCATTGGTGATGGGTCTGTAAAAGGGCTCACATTAAAGGAAATTCTTTAAGACAGAACAGGCAAAATGCCCCTCCTTCCGGATCTGGCTATCTAGGCAGTAGTGCTTTGTGACCACATGGACTGACACCTTCATTAGGCCCAGGCAGAAAGTTTTATTCCACCTATTGAATTGGTAGAATTTGGGTGACTCAAATTCAGCCAACTTGTTCCCCCACGAGGATACAGAAATGCAAGCTGGTGAGCGCGAGTGATTTTTGGCACCCCGGAGCGATTTATGGTGAGATTTTCTAACATGGGCAGTCACAAGCCGGCACAGTCGCAATAAGAGGGCTTCTTCTCGAGTAGACCTACTCGAATGACCGCATTCTCTTGCGCACCACATGGTGCTGTTTGTGCCGATTGTTCAGGGTGGAATGAGCTGTTCATCCTAAATCGCAGCGAGAGCAGCACGATGTGCATATTTCCACCAATTGGCGGAACTCCACAGAATCACGCAGAGTTTGTATGTAACCCTGTGGAATTTCGCAGGGTCAAATTCCATGAGTTCCGCCCACCCCTAACCCACATAGCAGCCTGTCATACTGCGTGGAATAAGGAATTTTGTTTTCGGTATCAATAATTGGAGGATAAATATTGCGGAAAGAACACCATACAACAAATTTCTGCCAGCAGCCTGCATGAGCAGTTTTAGTATAGGGACGCCTTGCTACAAGTATAACTCTCACTACTTTGGGAAAAAGATCGAAAGCAATCAACTGTCATCAATCAATCTTCACACATGGAGGTGTAGGTTGTGCATGGAATTATGCAGGACCCTGTCCTGCTGCTGCGACAGAAGGTACTCCCAAAGGGGCAGCCAGATGCTCATGGCCAGAAGTTCCAGGTGCCACATCCATATTGCTCCTTCAGAACTTGAGCAGAAAAGTCAGAGGTGAAAAGGCATACAGGACTCCTTTACTCCACTTTAGCCATATACACCTCCCAGAGAGAGCCTTCTTGGGAACTTCCAATGCGCAAATGTTTTGAGACGGCATATTCTTGGCAGTGACAAAAAGATTCTGCCCAGATTCTTCAGAACTCTGGGCAGAAGAGATAGAGACGGGAAGGTAGACAGGAAATCCCAAGCCTAGATGCAGGTGAAAGACATCTCTGTGGGAGAACTACCTTGGGAATGCCAATGTACAAAGGTTTGGACACAGCACACACTCTACAGTGGAGAAAAGATCAAGCCAGGGTTGCCTGGATTGCTGGAAGATCCTCTGTACTACATCCAAGTGCAATTGCCATTTGTGATCTGAAAGACAGTATCAGCAAAGTTTGTCTGGCCAGGCATTTAATGATCCTGCCAGGTGTTGCACGACCAAGAAGATACCCTGAACATTCTGCCACTTCCAAAGGCGCAAGACCCATGATCCCACTATGCCCTGTTTATTTCAGTACTGCATGGTGCAGGTGTTGTTTGTGACAACTTTCACCTATTCATCCTTGATAGTCAGAAGGAACGCTTTCAGTGCTAAGCGAATCGCCAGTGACTCCAATAAGATGCTGTGAAGGTGGATTTCTGCCAGAAACCAAAGTCCTCTAATCTCCACTCTCCCAGATGACCATCCCCAACCCAGCAACGATGCATTGGGCACGATCATTAGCTGTATATGGTGTAATGACAGGGGTCTGCCACAGGTCCAATTACGGTCAAGCAGCCAACACAACAGGTCTTCGTAGTCTCCTCTAATACCTGAATGAAATCTGAAAGGTTCCCTTGGTGCTGAGCCGACAGACTACAAATCCCACTATCGAGCCCACGTGCCAACAGGCGTGGTCAAAAAGCAGGATGCAGGGGGCCAAGAAGCCTATAAGGTGTTCTCACTGAGAACCAGGTTAAGGTGTGAAAACATCAGGATAAAATTCCAAATGACATGGACTCGGAAGTGGAGGAAAGGCTCGGAAGAGCACTGTGTCCAGATTGGTTCGAATGAAGGGGAGCCAGTGTGAAAGAGTCAGGTGTTACTTAAGTAGATTGGTGGAAAAGACTTACGATGTCAACAGGTTGGCTATTATCTGGAAGTGGTTTCCAACCCTTTGAGCGAGCCTGCCTTCAGTAGCCAGTCATTAAGTTATGGAGAGACTAGTATTATCAACTTCCATAGATTGGCAGAGACCACCACCATCACCATTGTGAACACTTTAGATGCACTGGTATAGTGGAAAGGGAGTACAGGGAACTGCAAATGTGCGTGGTCTACCTGAAACCAAAGGTAGCGTTTGTGGGACAGCAGGATGGGAACGCAGATTCAGTGTCACCATCCAGTCTCCTGCATACAGGGCAGACAAATCTTGGGCCATGGTGAGTATATTTAACTTTTCCTTCTGTTTGAAGAAGTTCAGAGGGCAAGCATGTAGGCTAGGGCGAAGTCCTCCATCCTTTTTTGGCAACAAAAAATAAAGGGAAAGTAACTTTTACAAAACTCTGAACCCGGCACCCTTTCTATGGCTCCACTGGCCAAGAGAGCTTGAACTTAACATCTCATCAGAGTATGAACAAGTAGTCCTGCGGAAGGTGTCGTGGTTTCAGAGGCATGTCAGGAGGTTGCATCAAAAAAGAAGGGACCGGGGGAGGGGGGGGAAGCTAGCAGTCAACGAGAATGGCCGCTGCCTGAGAGGGCTCCTAAATCCCCATTACAAATCCTTCAATATCCGCTGCCATCCACATCCTGAAATTGAAGGAAAGAACAGTATCTCACTCCTTATCTCCCAAGAGCGACTCGGTGGGTGGGTCAACGTCCCTCGGCCAGTATCGTCTCTTGCGCTCTGTGGGAGTCTGGCTCACCAAGCCACCCCAGGTCAGACATGGCCATATGCAAATCAGTCTTGACCCTGTGCCTCATGGCTTGGCAGTTCGGGCTGGACTGTTCCCTGAGGCACAGGGTCAAGACTGATTTGCATATGGCCATGTCTGAACTGGGGTGGCTTGGTGAGCAAAATAACGATGGATTAAACCCAAATCTGTGACTGGGGGTGAATGTTTTGCCGTTGTGCAACATTCCGTCTATCATCTTGTGTGTTTTTCTGTTCACCCTATGTGGGAAGGGTATGCCCAGACTTGGGTCCCGTGCTCATTAAGCCACTGGAGTCAAGCTATCCTGGCTGAAGACGGCTGATAGCCAGAAACCGGTCCTAGGATGCTTGATTTCGGTCCAGGGAAGACATGGCTTTGGCAGTTCGGGCTGGACTGTTCCCATGAGGCACAGGGTCAGACTGATTTGCATATGGCCATGTCTGAACTGGGGTGGCAGAGTCGGCTAAAGAACGGTGATGGATTAAACCCAGATCTTTTGACTGGATGTGAGTGTTTGATTGGTTCAGATGCTCTGTCCATCACCACCTCCTTTTGTACCGCTTTGGCCGCCATAAGTGTGGCAGGGTATGCTCAGACGTGAGTCCCTTGCCCACTTTGCCACTGGATTCAAGCAAGCCGGGCTGAAGATGGCTGTAATGCCAGAAACCGGTCCTCGGAAGCTTGTTTCCGGTCCAGGGAAGGCATGGCTTGCCAGTTCGGGCTGGACTGTTCCCATAAGGCACAGGGTCAGACTGATTTGCATATGGCCATGTCTGAACTGGGGTGGCAGAGTGGGCTAAAGAACGGTGATGGATTAAACCCAGATCTTTTGACTGGGTGTGAGTGTTTGATTGGTTCAGATGCTCCGTCCATCACCACCCCCTTTTGTACCGGTGAATCCAAGTAAGCACAGTTTGGCAATTTATAGCGCTCAAGGCTCAGTGGGCCAGCTGCAGAACTGGGGGGGAGGCACCAGCGCTAGATCCCCAGGCCTACGTACGCAGTTGAGGCCATAGCTGGTGGGTCTTCTGACCAGGGAATCTGCCTGGAGTGGGCCCTACAGTAGCTACCCAACGCATGGCTTGGGCCGACAGCTCTACACAGGAGTGACTCTGGGTGTGCATCAGCAATAAGAGCTTGTCCAGTGGTGGCGGATGAGGGCAGCGAGGGGCACCTGTAGCTGGGAGTTATTGGCCCTCATGACTCCCTACAATTAGACTGCTCTGGCGCATTGGACGGCTACTGCCTCTTGCGAGGCCATTTTGCGGATAACCAGCTTAAGACATTATTGATTTTGGAGGGGGGGTGGGAATTCCTGAAAATGCCCCACCTGATCAAGGACTGGTTGGTGCTGTGGAAGCCAAAATTGTGGCTCGAGGGGCATCCTGAACCTGGAATGCACCTCAGGGGGGGGTGGTGCGGACATCTCCAGCCCCGCAGGGGGAATTGAGATAGAGTGCCGTAAACAGAAGGCGGAGAAGATTCCTGAGGAAAGCCGGCGAAGGTAATCACGCCGCATTGACGACAGCAGCGAAGTATGTAGAAGCCCAGCCAATATAATAAGTGTTCTGGGGCCGCGAAACCCAAACGGCAAATCTGGAAGCGATTCTCACGTACTTCATCACCCTTAGCAACGATTTGCAGTTAACTCTTTGGAGCTGGTCTGTGCTTTCACCTTGTGGGGCATCCATTAACGCGCATCCATGGCGACAGGAGGGAAGGGGCCTAAGGCAAATGCCCAAAAGCAGCTGGCCAAATTCGCATGGACCAAAGTGGGAGACAAGAGTGACTTGCCGCAGTCGGAGAAGGATGGATGGGTGGCTGCCCCTAAACAAGTACCGGAGCCAACTCTGCATGATGTCATGGCGGCTGTTAATGGAGTGCGCGCTTCGGTAGACTCGGCTACGGTGGAGGTCTCTCTGATCAGAGCGGACTTCCAGAAGATGGACGAGAAAGTCAAGGAGCTTAAGGTGGTCATCAGTGCCCTACAGACTGACACTTCAGAACTTCAGACGCAGATGCTCAAAATGCAGAAGAAGCAGGAGAGGATGGCACAAAAGCACGATGATTATGAAGGCCGCGCCTGCCGCAATAACATCCGCATTTTAGGGGTTCCGGAAAGAACGGAGGGGCCGGCGGCAGGCTTGTATGTAGAAGACCTCATCACGAAGCACCTACAGCCCAAGACTCTGTCCAGCTACTACTCTATTGAAAGAGCCCACAGAGTAACAGGAGGTAGACCAAAACCGGGGACACCCCCGAAGCCCCTTATTGCTCGGTGTTCAATTACCGAGATAGGGACATTATCCTGCAGACAGCGAGGTCCAGTCCCCCGCTGAAAATAGATAACTATGAGGTGGCCTTCTTTCCTGATTTCACGGACAAGGTCCAAGCCCAGCGTCGCAGCTTTCAGGCGGTGAAGTGGATAGTGCGAGACCAAGAGGTGAAATACTCAATGCTCTTTCCTGCGAGACTGAGGGTGGAGTCGGATGGTAGATCGTGGTTTTTTGATTCACCTGATGCGGTCTGGGACTGGATGGAAGGGTGGAGCACGGTGGGAAGTCAGAGACGAGAACGCGTTGAAAGGACTAGCCAACGCAGGGTTTTCCATATAGACGCTGCAAAGAATGGTCCTGCAGAAGAAGAAGGTCCGCCGAAGGAATGATGACCCTTGGCTTTATCGAAAGAGAGCTGGCGCCCAACTGAAAGCGCAAGTAGGGGGGGTTCGGGTGAGGGGTCGATATACCCATCAGGTACGAGACTTACCAAGAGGGGACCTGGTGCAAGTTTTGAGACCGATGGGTTTAAATGATGTAATTTGAATGGGACTGGGCAATCCGATCAGTGGATTGCTAAAAACACAAGTTAATTGTGATGTGAGCAGAGGGGATGGGAGTTGATCACCCCGTGCATTTCTAGCATTTCAGGGGGGGAGAGAGGCACTCTGCCATGTTCGGGAGTGGGTAGTTTTAAATCCACGGGCGGGGGGCAGGGAGGGGGAGGCTGTTGAGGGATTGGGGGTCGAGGAGGGTTTGAAGGTGCATCGTGTTATGGACCGGGGGCGGGGTGGGGGAAGTACCAGGGCGCCGGGAAGTTGGGGATGTTTCTTTCTTCACTGTATTATTGGTAAGCAATGTGCTATTGTGATTCGAAAGCGTACAGTAGCCACATTTAATATTGGACGGCATTTGTTGAGTGGGCAGGTTCAAGTTTTTTCTCACATAGCAATGATCCGAGTACTGGAAATTTGAGTGATACATGGCAATGGGGGGATAGAGACCGAACCCTTTCTATAATGTCCTGTAACGTCAATGGTGTTGCGGATAAGATTAAACGGGGAATAGTGCAACAATACCTAAAGAGACATTCACCTGATGTGGTCCTGCTGCAAGAAATGCATCTTGTAGGTCAGAAATCCTAGGCCCTCACTAGGTGGGGATACAAACTACTAGTGCATGCAGACTACACCATGGGCTCGAGCAGGACCGCCATATTAGTAAGGAAAACTATGCCCCTTATTGTTCATAAGACATGGGCGGATACGGGGGCCGTTTCGTTGGGGCGGAGGCCCAGTGGGATGGAAAGGACATCAACATACTCTCTGTGTTTTTGCCGCCCGCTCTAGGCAAGGCGGCATTGGAGGACCTAGGAAGTAGGCTGACAAGGCTCCGAGAGGGCACACTTATCATGGGGGAAGACTACAACATGACCTTAGATGACACTGTAGATAGCCACCCACCGAAATCTAGGGAGAAATATAATGACCTACTGGCAGATTTCACGAAGGCGCTGGGTTTGACAGATGTAGGTCGTGCGCTTCATCTTACTGATAAATTATTCACATATTTCTCTAGTGTCCACTGTAGTTTATCAAGTATTGATTACTTCTTCACGTCCTCGATAGGTAATTTCGCCCAGTATAAAGTTCTGCAGAGGAATTTTGGACCATTACCCGGTCTGGATGGAATATACGCACTGGGAATGACAAGCACGCACCACTATTGTCCTTAACCCCTGGCTCTTACACATAACGGATATTAGAGAAGAACTCCGCACACAAACGGAGAACTATTTTACTGAAAACGTGGGCTCAGTCGGCTCCACACAAATAATCTGGGAAGCATACAAAACGGTCCTTAAAGGGCAAGCTCTGTCATTAAAGACGGGTTATATCGCCAAAAAGTGCGAATTCTTGGTCCAGGTAGAATCAGACCTCCTCACCTAGAGCGGGAGCATTCACAAAATCCCTCACCGGACACGAGTCATAGACTCCTACTGAAGTAAGATGAATACAGGATAAAAACCAAGGAACATATGATGGCTAAACACTGTGCCACCCAACACAGACTCTAGGAGCTTGGGGATAGGGCTGGCAGGACACTGGCGTGGCTAGAAAGGCGAGAGCAGGGGTCCAGATGGGTACACAAACTAACGACACTGGGAGGTGAAGTAGTGATTCATCCACAGTAAATAGCGGAGAAGTTCGCTGATCATTTTGAAACTGTGTACTCCCCCTCAACACACTACAAGGCTGAGGACTCCGGTCAGCTCCTCCTGGACAGCGATGTGCCAGGCCTCTCGGATGTGGAACAGGAGACCCTGGAGGCAGACTTCTCGAACGAAGAAATAAGCAAGGCCCTGGGGCAGATTAAGTCCGGAAAGGCGATGGGGCCTAACGGTATTCCGGTAGAGTTTTTGAAAGCCACTGCTTCTTTGACTGTGCCACACTTGAGAGCCATGTATGAAGAGATCCTAGAAGTGGGTGGGCTACCAGTAGATCAGCAGCTAGCCACCATCGTAGTCATTCATAAGCAGGGTAAGCCAGCTGATAACTGCGGCTCCTATAGGCCAATTTCACTGATTAACGTAGAGACTAAGTTGTTGGCATTAGTCCTCGCGAAAAGACTGGTGACAGTTATTACATCATTGGTTCACCCAGACCAATCTGGCTTGATGCCAGGTAGAAATACTGCCCTCAATATAAAGAATCTACATAATGTGATGGCTCGTAGGAAGTATATTGAAGAGGAAGCGGCAGTGCTATCTCTCGACGCCTCAATGGCATTCAATTCTATTGAATCGCCATATCTGTTTGAGGTTCTAGGGAAGGTGGGACTGGGCCCTAGATTCATAGCCTGGGTAAAACTTCTGTATACCAGGGTTCTGGGACAGGTGAGGGTAAACGGTTTTACAACTTGGACGTTCGAGCAAAGGAGAGGTACTAGGCAGGGATGGCCGCTCTCCCCGCTAATATTTTCTCTTATGCTGGAGCCTCTTGCGTCCTGGATGCGTAGAGATGTAATGGTGCGTTGGACGCGCTGGGCGGATGAAGTGGAAGATCGAATATCCCTGCATGCAAACGACATACTGCTATACCTAGCATCCCCGTACAAATCCATCAGCGTAGTGCTAGACATATTCACAAATTTTGGTAAATATTCGGGATACGCGATTAATTGGCACAAGCCTGTATTGTTTATGTTGAGGGGCGAAGTTCCCCGCCTTCTGGCAGACTGCAACATAGCGGTCGCGACGGAGGGGTTTCTATAATTGGGAATCTTTGTCACTTCAGATCCAGCTTGTTTTTACAGCTCCAATCTCGCCCCCCCCTTTGGCCCGGTTACGAGCGGATGTGAAGCATTGGAGGTCTCTGCCTTTAACCCTAGTGGGGAGGGCGGCACTCTTTAAAATGCTAGCCCCTCCTCGTTTTCTCTATATACTACATAACTGTCCTCACAGGGCCCCGGACTCGTATTTCAGAGCAGTTGAAGGTGAGATTTGCACATTGCTGTGGGATGGAGGGGCCCCTAGAATCGCACTGCAGAAATTGAGAAAAAGGCTGGTACGACGGGGGCATAGCACTCCGTGACCTACAGCGTTACTACTGGGCGGCACAATTGGTGACCGTCAATCACTGGATGTATCATCCCCTGGATGTATCATCCCCCGGATGACCCAGCATATGCCCTTGATCGATACCAAACTGATCGCTCCGGATATGTGGGGGCCCTGTACACTACGGATAGGAAAAATAGGGGGAGGTTCTTCGGACCTACCCGGCATACATTGGAAATTTGGCGTATAGTTACTTCCCGGCTGGGGTGGATGGGCGTCCTCTCGCAAGCTACACAGTTGTGGTTCATCCAGAAGTTGGGCATGCTGTGCTATCAGCCCGGATTTTATAAATGGGACCTCATCGGGGTCTCTGCGGTAAAGGACACGGTTAAGAAAGGAGAAATACTTACCTTTGGTGATCTCCAGAACCAATACCATCTGGCACAAGGAGAAATGTACAGGTATTTACAGATCAGACATGCGATCCAGGTGGCGTTCCCGTCTCTCAAAGATATACCAGAATCGTCGCCTCTGGAAGACCGCTTGCTAGATGGGCCCCTACGTTCGAAGGCAATATCTCGAACTTACAAGAAGTTGAGCAATAACCTGCCAGACACCTTTTCGAGGCTTAGGGAGCGGTGGCATGAAGACATTGGTCCTATAGATGACAAGGACTGGCAGACGGCACTTATGTCCCCTCGAGAAGCGGCTATCACACAGAGATTTAGGCTGATTGAACTTAGGATACTCCACCGATCATACATCACAGGAACAGTCTTGGCGAGAATAGGAGCTAGATCTGACGACCATTGTATGAAGGGGTGTGGTCAGCACCTTTTTCCACCACAAAATCAAGAGCATCTACGACAACTTCGACGAAGACAACCAACACACTGAACCCTCACCAACCACCCCCGACACCCGGAAACCAGCGATTGATGACTGGACAATCCTCACCACCTAAGACACACTGAAGACAATGAAGTCAATCCACTCAGGGGCCCCCACGGACCCCTGCCCCCACCACATCTTCAACAGAGCCGCCGACACCATCGCACCAATGCTCCGCCACACCATCAACCGCTCCCTGGCGACTGCCTCGTTCCCCGACGACTGGAAACACGCCGAGGTGAACCCCCTCCTAAAGAAACCCTCAGCGGACCCCACCGACCTCAAAAACTACAGACCCATCTCCCTGCTCCCGTTCCCAGCGAAAGTCATCGAGAAAGCCATCATCAGCCAACTCGCCACATTCATTGAAGAACACAACATCCTCGACTCCTCCCAATCCGGCTTCAGAAAAAACCATAGTACGGAAACCGCCCTCCTCGCCGCAACAGACGACATCCGCACCCTACTGGACAAAGGAGAAACAGTAGTCCTCATCCTCCTCGACCTATCAGCGGCGTTCGACACAGTCTCCCACCGCACCCTAATACGCAGACTCTATGATGCAGGAATCCAGGACAAGGCCCTCGACTGGATCTGCTCCTTCCTCTCTGGCAGGACGCAGCGGGTCAGACTCCCCCGTTTCCTCTCGGACCCCACACCTACCACCTGCGGAGTCCCCCAGGGCTCCTCCCTCAGCCCGACACTCTTCAACGTCTACATGGCTCCACTTGCCCCCATCGTCAGAACCTACGGACTCAACATCGTGTCATACGCAGACGACACCCAGCTCATCCTCTCCCTATCCAACTAGCCCAACACCGCCAGACTCAACTTTCGAGGAGGCATGGAAGCCGTCGCCAAATGGATGAAAAACAGCTGCCTACAACTAAACACCAACAAAACAGAAGTACTCATCATGGGCCCAAACCCCGACGCCTGGAGCGACACCTGGTGGCCCACCGCCCTCGGAAACCCGCCAACCCCCACAGACCACGCACGCAACCTGGGAATCATCCTGGACTCCGAGCTCAAAATGGACCGCCAGATCAACTCTGTCTCATCTTCCTGCTTCCACACCCTCCGCCTCCTTCGTAAGACCTTCAAATGGATCCCCCTCGAACACCGAAAGACAGTCACTCACGCCCTGGTCACCAGCAGACTCGACTACGGCAACGCACGAATAAACAAAAACCTCATCCGCAAGCTACAGAACATTCAGAACGCCGCCGCAAGACTGGTCCTCAACCTGCCAAAACACTGCCACATCTCCCAGCACCTACGCACACTCCACTGGCTCCCCGTCGAGGCGAGAATCACCTTTAGGATGCTCACCCACGCACACAAGGCCCTCCACGGCACCGGACCAGCATACCTGAACAGCCGACTCAAATTCCACGCACCCCAAAGGACCCTACGATCAGCCCAGCTCTCCTACGCCGTGGTCCCCCGCACCAGAAAGACCAGATCGGGAGGCCGCTCCTTCTCCTTCCTCGCTGCCAAAGCATGGAACGCCCTTCCGCTCCACCTCAGACAGACAACATCGCTCCCCATCTTCGCAAGAAACCGCAAAACCTGGCTCTTCGACAGACCCCCTCCTTGATGGAATGGAACCTGCACCCCCACCCTTAGCGCCTTGAGACCCTTACGGGTGAGTAGTCGCGCTTTAACAAACTCCTGATTGATTGATTGGTCAGCAGGCCTCATTTTACCATACCCTGTGGACTTGGCATAGGATATGTGCCCTTTGGGAGGGAGTCTCAGACCACATGCGCACAGTTTTGGGGAAGGACATAGTATTAACACTACAACTGGGACTGTTGAACATATGGGAGGCGACTGATCTCATGGAAGTTGAACAGCAATTTACAACACTGGGATACACACTGGTGAAACGAGAGCTAGCTAGAGGTTGGGGGGAGCGAGTTCACCACTCGTCACCCTATGGAAATGGATAGATGCATGTTGGCTGAGACTGAGGTTTTGAAGGCTCGGGGGTGTCCCAAGAAATGGGATAGGTAGTGGTCACACTGTAATAAATATCGGGGGGATCCCTGTGTGTCGCCTACTGTTGAAATGGAGATGCATAGACAAGCGAGTCCTGTCGGAAATGTTTTATATGTACTTTGAATCAGTGTCTGTTCCATTATCTTATTGACAATCTTGAACATGTCGTCCAATCATGTATGCATGGCTGTGATTGAAACCAATAAACACAGTTTAAAAAAAAAAAAAAAAAAAGAAGGGGACAATTGTTCTGTATGATCTGGAGAGTCCACTGGGTGGAAGTGATGCTCTTCCTCCCAGAAAGGCAAAAAGTGATGCTGCCTCCCATTGGGTGAGCGCTTGCTGCAGTGTGTGAGCTAAAGAGGTTATGCTGCGGGGAGAGGGGTGAAAGTTTGGGTAGATTGTTGCGCCTGGGCGCCTGGATGCTGGGGGGTAGATCCCAGCGTCTGACTTGAAAGGCTTGTGAGGTCTGTTGCTGTTGAGGCATAGCCTGATGTTGAGCATGCCGGTATCCCCATCCAAAGCCTCGAAAGGGGCAAAACTGCGGGGGAAACTGAAGCACACGGGTCGGAAGCCCAAGAGTCCTTAAAGTCTCTGGGGATGGATCTGCTTTGTCTCTAAAGAGATGAGTGTCACTGAATGGCATGTCCATGAGTAAGTGTTGGACATAATTAGAAAATCCAATCGAGCAAATCTAAGTGTGGCACCAAAGCACCACATTAGTCCCGAATGCTCTACCCAGGCCAGTCGGTAGCGTTTAGTCTTGATCTTATGGAGTACTATGCTAAGACATGGGGCCATCGTGTATGAGGCGCTAAAGAACAAGTTACTTACCTTTGGTAACGATGTATCTGTGAGAGACATAGGTTAGTTATATATTCCTTACCTTAGAATTACCCCCTGGCATCAGACTGAATCCGGAGAATTTTTTCTTAGCAGTACCCGTGCAAGTCAGTAGGTGGCGTCAGTCAACTACGCGTCTGTCATCGGTGTAGTGTTCGCCGGGATGACGTCGCAATGTCTATTTAGATGCAGCCCAAGCACGCTAACGTCAGTTCTGACACGACTTTCCATGCCAGAAACGCCGAGTCATGCAAGACACTGACCACTGGTGCGCTAAAACTAGGGCCCTGTAAGGGAATCCCTGTTCCTTGAAGTCAATTTGCAGAGTGGGGAGGATGGGTGGGGTGGTAAGGAATCCATCACTAACCTATGTCTCTTACATATACATCATTACAGAGGGTATGTAACTTATTCATCTGAAAGATACAGTTACAGATTCCTTACCTAAAAATAGATACCCAGCAATACAAACCCCGGAGGAGGGTCTGCGAATCAAGTTCACACCAGAAAGTCCTTGAGGACCTAATGGGCAAAATAGCCGTACATCCAGACTTGGCTGTACAGGCAGTATTGTCTGGTGAACGTGCGTAAGGATGCCCGAGTGGCTGCCTGACAGATGTTAAGGAGTGGAACTCCACGTGCAAGAGCAGTGGTTGTAGCAGTAGCTCTGGTGGAATGAGCTCGTAGCCCCACTGGAGGTTCCTTTTTCAGCAAAGCATAACAGATTTTAATGAACGAGTTACTTACCTTTGGTAACGATATATCTGTATGAGACATGCATTAGTTATAGATTCTTTACCTTAGAATTACCCCCAGGTGTCAGACTGGAACCGGAGAATCTTTCCTCAGCAGTACCCACTGTACGTCGGTAGGTGGTGTCAGTTGACTCCGCATTAGTCTTTGGCATCGTAATCACCAGGATGACATAGTGGTATCTACTTAGACGCTTCCCCTGCGCGCTCCCCTCAGTTCTTTTTCACTAAATTCCACGCAAGAAGCGCAGAGCCATGCAAGACACACAAAATTAGGGCCCTGAATGGGAGTTCCTTACTCAAGAAGTCAGTTTGCAGAATTGGGAGGGTGGGTGGGGCGGTAAGGAATCTATAACTAATATATGTCTCTTACAGATATATCGTTACTGAAGATAAGTAACTTATTCATCTAAAAGAGACTACTACTTATAGATTCCTTACCTTAGGATAGATACTTGTCTGAAAAACGAGCTAAACCTTCACTAGCTATCCCCTTTATTCTATGCCGTGGGTTTGCTCACATTAAAAGACACTCTGTTGCCTTCTATCTCCATATATATTTTTGGGCAATTTCTTCAGGGCAAGGGTCAGTTTTCACCACACTGCAGTCATTTAATGCGTGAATAATTACCACTTTACTGCCCCATTTGGGCATACCGGTGACCCCCTTTTATTCTTTTGCAATTTAGGTTGCTTATATGGTCACACTCCAACGGTATGATTCCCGTACTACTTTCCGTCAGCCGGATCTGTGGGAGTGCTGCATCTTATCTCGTCAGCTCAGAGCGACCCACGGCATAGAATAAAGGGAGATAGCTAGTGAAGGTTTAGCTCGTTTTTAAATTTAATAAATAAAGTGGTTCCGCAGCACTAGGTTCCACTTTAATAATTCAGGGGTTAGATATAGCAAGCACTAGGAAGATTCACCCTAGCGCTCACGTCACCAGTATTTTCACCACTGGCTTTACTGTTCTTTCACAACTTTTGCACATTTTTTGTTATGGTATGGTTGTGCTGATGATGAGAACCTAAGCCCACTGGTGAGAATCTACCAGAAGACTCCCACGGTGTTACTTCCGTAAGGCGCTCCATACCTGTTCACTCCTTTATTGAAATTGTATTTTCATTCTTTGAATGTATGTTACAATACACACTGGGTTGCACATATAGGGAACAAAACAAAAAATAGAACAGGGATTCACAGCGAGAGACAGTATATGAATAACTGCTAATATCTGCACTAGGCTGGTGCGGAAAAAGAAAGTACTGACGTCAGCGCGCAAGGGCGGCATCTATATAGGCACAGCGACATCATCCCGGCACACACGACGCCAACGACGGGCGCAGGGCCAACCAACACCACCGCCCGACGTGCAGAGGTACAGCTAAGAAAAAATTCTCCGAATCCAGTCGGACGCCTGGGGGTCATTCATAAGGAATCTGTAACTAACTGTCTCTTTCAGATGGTTAGGTCACATATCATCTGGGACTGCTGGCAAGATGTCTACCACTCTATCCCACAACATATGTGAGTATCTTCCCAGAAGACAACTGGTATTGACTGATTTAAAGAAAAACATTCTCTTTGCAAATGTTCCCATGTGTTGCGACTCTGTCTGGGCATGTGGTCAGGAACACATTGGGGTTCAAACAACTAGTAGAGTCCTGTATCCCTAGGCTTTCTGATGAAGGGTACTCAAGGAGAAGGGCAGGCCTGTGCCGCTTTGCAATCTGAGGTTCCCAGGGCACTGGTTCACCAGAAATCTCCCCATGGGCTGCATCATGCATTATGCAAATCATGGGAGCCCATGCAAACTGGTTCTGCAGAGCTACCATTGCAGCATGTGTGAAATGTTGCGTGCACCTTTCACTTTGGCTAGAAGGTTTTCCTTATATCCCGGTCACTATACTTTTAACATATAAGTCACCCCTAAAGTAGACCCTTGAGTCGAAGTTGCATGGTTACAAGTGTGTGGGTACCCCAGACTCCATTCTCTTGGCTTTGTAAGCACAGGACACCCATTATAAGGTATATAGTGGACACTGGCAAGTCGAGATGTCCAACTACATAATGGCTACCGCAAACCTGGTCATGTTTGGTATCAAACATGCTCGAACCATGCAACAACACCGCTTCTAATGTTAATTGCATGATACCATGTACTGAGGGGCTCCTTACAGGACCCCCCAATACCTACCTGTGCAGCCTTACAGAATTAGAATGCCAATCCATGCTGCTGTCGACCCTAGACAGTGTTCTGTCGCCCTGCTGATGAGCTTAACTAGGGGGAAGCTGTACAAAGGATTTACTGCGAAGGAAAGGTGTGACCACCTCTCTTTTAGAAGTAGGTAGGGTGGGGGTGCTTCTGAGTGCCACCAAACTACATTAAGGGGCACATTAGCTGCACTAGACACATACACCAGTTTTGCCCACTTCTGGAGCTCTTGGCTCCCGCTTTGGTATGAAACTACACAAAGGACAGGGGAGTGTCCACCCCCCTGTCCAGCCCCTCCCCAGGGAGGTGCCCAGAGCTCCTCCAGGTGGCCACTTTATTCTGACATGTTGAATCTTGGCCCTTGGGAGCATCTGACTGGCTAGGCCTGCTGCGTAGCATCCCTGATGTGGCATAGCGTTGATTGGTGCCACCGACATCGTCGGAGTCAGCTGATCGAACCTTGACATCACAGGTGGGAAACCCAGAGGGCTGTGCGCCGGAGCTGACACAGATCAGACTACGGATCAAGAGGATCTATCAGAAGCTGGCGTGGATTCAGTCAAGGCTCCTCCGACTTACTTGGGGCACAAAAGCGCACCAGAAGGAGATGGAGACCCAAAGATGGCATTATAAGTATAGGGACGTGTAGTACTGCCACCTCTGGTCCAGAGTCATCCAGGTTCCGGGGAAGGCAGAGAGGAGTGGGGCGGACTCTTGCACTGACTCCTCAGACAGAGGTGGGAAGGGGCATCAGAAACGCAGAGCATACGCAGCAAATTCGGGCAATGCCGCAACTTTGACAGCTTGCATATCAACTTACCTTTGGACGTCAAGGGCGCCTGCAGGAATGGATTCTAGAGCAGGTTTGAAAGTGTTTCCTGGACCGAGAACAAGGACCAAGAACGACAAGACGCCTGTGACTGCTGCGCCGTTAAGAGCTTCATGTGGTGTTCCCGCAATGCCAAGCTGGCATCAGGAGTCACGCTTCTCAGAATCTTTGTGCTCTCCAAGGCACCAAATACAAAGAGTTTGAGGGTCTGTGGCCAACAGCTTCCGTTCACAGGACCCACAAGGTTTAAAACCCGAGGACATGTGAGAAAGGAAGGCATACTGTTCCGTCGACGAAAATGTCGAGACAGGACCAAAAAATCTGGCGTCTGGGGAGAATTCAAAGGTATGAAATCCACGGCTAGATGTCTCTATCAGATAAGCTGCCAACATGCTAACGTCAGGGCAAATTTCCTAGCCAATTAGGTTACTCGAAAGTGCGAAAATAGTCTTGTCAATCTGGCAGAGGAGTATTCACATATGAAACAGATGATCTGAATAGATTGGAAATCATTTAAGTTGGGGAAGTAGCATAGGTAAGCAGCCTGATCCAAAGGTAAAAAGGAGCATCCTGAGCTGAACTGAATCAATTAATTATTTTACCTCACACTTCGATACTAGGTTATCAACTGAGAGGCATTCAGACAAAAGCAACTCGAAAGCGACCTTTCGCAAATAAAAAATAGCTTTACGTGGCGCAGGGCTTCCTTTTCCTTTACTACCTTTAATCTTGTATAGTTTGTGTCCAGCCCCGAGCAAGACCCTTAATGTACGAGTTACTTACCTTCGGTAACGATGTATCTGGTAGAGACGATTCTAGCCGCAGATTCCTTAACGCACAAGTTACTTACCTTCGGTAACGATATATCTGTAAGAAACAGTAGTTAGTGTTAGATTCCTTACCTTAGATTATCCCCAGGCGTCAGACTGGATCCGGAAAGTTTTGCGTAGCAGTACCCCTGCGCGTCGGTAGGCGGCGTCGTGATCGCCGGGATGATGTCGTCAGGGTACTTAGACACCGCCCTCGCGCGTGTACGTCAGTTCTTGTACATAGCTTTCAACGCCAGGAACGCAGTGCCATGCCAAAGACCGACACTAGTGCCATGAAACTAGGGCCCTGAAAGGGATGTCCTTAACCCTAGATATCGGTTTGCAGAACGGGGAGGATGGGTGGGGCGGTAAGGAATCTAACACTAACTACTGTTTCTTACAGATATATCGTTACCGAAGGTAAGTAACTTGTGCATCTGAAAGAAACAGGTTAGTGTTACATTCCTTACCTTAGAATAGATACCCCAGCAATACCAACCCCGGTGGTGGGTCTGCGAACCAAGATCACGCCAGAAAGTCCTGGTGAACGGAACGGTGGAAAAAGCCATCTCTCCGGACTTGGCTGTCCAGCCAGTAGTGTTTAGAAAACGTGTGCAGCGAGGCCCACGTAGCTGCCTGACAGATGTCCTGCAAGGGGACTCTCCGACCCAGGGCAGTAGTAGCCACCGTGGCCCGAGTGGAATGGGCGCGCAGCTCAACAGGAGTCTCCCTTTTTGCCAAACCTTGATGCACAACATGACCCACCGAGAGATGGTCCGTTTGTGCACCGCCCGCCCCTTCTTAGCGCCCATGTAACCAACAAAGAGCTGGTCGTCCACCCGGAACTGGCACGTGCGGTCTAGATTTTGTGTCCAGGCGGTGGAGCCTCTCTTCCTCTTTGGAAGGATGCGGAGGCGGAAAGAAGGTGGGCAAGATGATGGACTGCCCGATATGAAAGGCTGTAACCACCTTGGGCAGGCAAGAAGGGCGAGTTCGCAAGACAACTTTGTACGGATGGACAGAGAGGAAAGGAGGTTCAGAAGATAGAGCCTGGAGCTCACTCACTCTCCTGGCAGAGGTGATGGCAACCAGGAATGCAGTCTTAAAAGTCAGAAGACGAAGAGGGCAATTGTGAAGTGGCTCGAAAGGAGCGCACATCAAATAGGTTAGAACAAGGTTCAAGTCCCACTGAGGCATCACGAAAGGAACATGTGCGCGATGCCTTTAAGAAATCTATTTACAACCGGGAACTTGAAAAGAGAAGGCTGATCAGGAAACCTCAAGAAGGCGGAAATGGCAGAGAGGTAGCCTTTGCCCAGAGCAGAGCCCTGCTGGGCAAGAGAAAGAAGGAAGAGGAGAACCTCTGAAAGGGGGGCAGACAGTGGAGCCACAGCCTTTGCTGTGCACCATGCCACAAATGTGTTCCACCTTCAGGCAAATACCGATTTTGTGGAGGGACTCCTGGCTGCCAGAATCACATCACAGACTTCAGGAGGCAAGTCAAATGGCCTCAACTGTCGCCGCTCAATCTTCACGCATGTAGGTGGAGACTGGACAGGTTCGGGTGGAGGACCGTCCTCTGCTGCTGCGACAGAAGGTCGTCCTGAAGAGGCAGACGAATCGGGGGACCGGCTGACATGCTGAGTAGCTCGGGATACCAGTATCTTCATGCCCCGTCTGGAGCTACAAGGATGGCTTGGGCCCGGTCCCGCTTGATCTTCTTTAGCACTCTCGGCAGAAGTGGTATGGGCGGAAAGGCATACAACAGACCGTAGCTCCACTCGCGACGAAAAGCGTCTCCGAGCGAGTGCCGCCTTGTAAATTCCAACGCGCAGAACTGATGACATTGTGCATTCTCTTCGGTGGCGAATAGATCTAACCAAGGCTCTCCCCACTGCTGAAAGAGACCTTGCGCCACGTCCGAGTGCAGACACCATTCGTGATCCATCATGCACCGGCGGCTGAGTTCATCCGCTCTGGCATTCAGGGTACCTGCCAGGTGTTGAACCACCAGGGTGACGCCCTGGTGTTCCAGTCATTGCCAGAGGCGCAGAGCCTCCTGACAAAGGATCCACGACCCTGCCCTGTTTGTTGCAGTACCACATGGCGGTGGTGTTGTCCGTGAACACCTGCACAACACTTCCTCGGACTCAGGGAAGGAATGCTTTCAGTGCAAGCCGGATCACCCGCAGCTCCAGAAGGTTGATGTGGAGCCGGGACTCCACCGGAGACCAGAGGTCTCTGATCTCCACCTCTCCCATATGGCCCCCCAGCCCAAGAGGGACGCATCTGTCACTACTATGTGCTCCGGTTGGGGTAGGGAGAGGGATCTGCCCGCTGACCCAATCGCGGTCCGTAATCCACCACTGCAGGCTTGCAGTGCCCTCCGAGATCCGGACGTGGTCGGACAGTTTGCCCTGATGCTGAGCCCACTGAAACTTCAGGTCCCACTGCAGAGCCCGCATCCGCCACCTGGCGTGATGCACCAGAAGGATGCAGGAGGCCATCAGCCCCAGAAGCCGCAGCGTCAACCTGACCGAGACTCGGAATAAAGGCTGAAAGATCGGAATCAGAGCCTGAATATCCCGAACCAGCTGTTCGGGAGGATAAACCCGAAACTGCGCCAATTCCAGAACCGCTCCGATGAAGAGGAGCATCTGAGAGGGGCACAGGTGTGACTTCGGCACATTGATGGAGAACCGCAGCAGGTGCAGGGGGTCGGCCGTAGTCTGGAGGTGGCCGACTACTGTCTTGGGCGAGCCCGCCTTCAACAACCAGTCGTCGAGTTAGGGGAAAACAGAGACCCCCGATCTGCGCAGATGAGCTGCGACCACCACCATCACTTTCTTGAACACCCGAGGTGCACTGGTGAGGCCGGAGGGGAGCACGGTAAACTGAAAATGCTCGTGGCCTACCGTGAACCGCAGGTAACGCCGGCAGGACGGGAATATGGAAATATATGCGTCCTGCAAGTCCAATGCTAACATCCAGTCTCCAGGATCCAGGGCAACAAGGACCTGAGCTAACAGTTTCTTGCCAAACTGATCGTACCTTTTGGATTCCCGATCTGGGGGAGCGGTCGGGAATGCGGTCTGGGATGTAAAGGCCTGGATCACCAGGCTCTCGGGGATGAGGTGAACGGACAGAAAGCTGGGGTCGCCCGGAGCCAGGTGGTGGTGTCGAGCCACGTTCCGATCTACAGGAAGGCCTGTAGAGGGCTTGGACCAGGTGCCCACCAGAACGTCGCTGAGGGCGTCGTTAAACGGCAGGAGAGGCTCCAAGGAGATTGCCTGCGGTTTGAGCACCTCAGTGAGGAGGTTAGTCCTCACAGCCGTGACAGGGAGCTCAAGAGCCAAGGCCTTGGCTGCCCTAGTCAACACCACGCTGTAAGCAGCCCCCTCCTCCGTAGCCACGGTAGGAGGGGAGACAAATCCAGTGTCCAGACCACTGGCCTTTCCCAGCTCGTCTGCCCAGTCCTGGCTCAACTGGCACTGTAGTGCCAGAGGGTCCTCAGACCCCTCCCAGTCCCCCTCATTATCCATCTCCTGATAATAAGGGAAAGGGTCATAGGTGAATTGCTCACCTATCAGCGTCGAAGACGGCGCCGGTCCGATGCAGGACCCGGACCGGGGTGAGGACCGGGGACGGCATTTTTTAAAGTTTTGTATAGCGCTAGCTAGACCCGTAGGTATCAGAGCGCTTCACATACATATTGTGTAAAGCCGAAGGGCCTTACATTACCTAGAAGGCTGACAGTAAGTAAGCAAACCACGGATAAAGAATACAGTATGAACAATAAGTAACTGTGCAGCGGAGGGGGAGGAGGAGAAAAAAAGAAAAACAAGGAGATTAGCATAGACCGTTCACCAACAATCCTTGAATGGGAGTCAACTCGGGGTATTGAGTGTAGGAGAGTGGGGTCTGCAATCCCATGGCCACCCCAGATTTTTCCTTTTTGCTTCACTGATTTACGACTTTCCCTGGCTGTGGGCCTGCTAATCAGACCCACAGCCTAGCTGTTCTCTCTCTAAATTACAACCATGTACCTTAGGTGCATTTTACCAATTGGTACTGGGCCACCTTATCAGTCCCTGTACAGCATACCTTAGGGATCCAGGGCATAGGTGTACCCAGGGCCTACCAGGGGCTGAAGCATGTATTATGCCACCCCTGGCTGGCCACCCAAACGGACACAACTGGCTGCACGACAGCTGGGGCAAGGTGGTGTAAACACCCTTTGCTTTAGATATAGTATTCCTATATCTAACCCTAAAATGGACACATATATTCCTATTAGTCACTCCTATGGCAGGCCTTATCAATCCTGAAGGCAGAGTGCTTGGAATTATGTGAGATGGTGCTCTGGCATGAGCTGAGCCCATTTGCGGAACCAAGTACAAATAGCTGTTCCATGATAACGCTATACCATATACTCTTAAGTGCATTATAATCCTCGCGGTTAAATGCTAACTTTGGTATAGCTTTATCAAAACATGTCGAGTAAGGTGTCATACGAATTGGAATACTAACCCCTCGCCAATTCTGGCGACGGGGTTAGCATTCCACCCTTCTAGAGGGACACGACATGTATGTAACTATGAACCCGGGTTAAAGTCAGACATAGCCTCAGCTCCACAAAATGGATGCTGCCACCGAGACACAAGTCTGCCCTCCTGCTGCTGGGAGTCCTTCCAGCAACGGAGGCCTGGACAAAGGGTTTCCTGTCAGGGGCGGTGCTAGCACCATCCCAGAAAGGATTTTGTGTATCCCAGGTAGGCAGGGCTGAAAGGAAGGTGACTGCAAGTGGCACCCCGGTGCTCACTGTGCATATGCCGGCTCAAACCAGTTCGTGGGGCACACCAGCCCCTGAGCTGGGGAGAGACCGGACAAAGGAGAGGGGTGTAACCACCCCCCTCCTAGTCCCACCCATAGGGCAGGACTTAGTCGCGTGCCAGCCCCTTTCCTAAGTATAAAGGTAGGAGCAGGCCCCCTTCCCAAATTAGATAATCTTGAATCTACTTTCCACGAAAGGAACTCTTGACTCTTCTGAAGACTCTCCCTTGTGGCTAAGGAGTAGCCACCCTGCACCAGCAGGCACCATCGAAGCTCCTGCGGTTTGCTGTAAGTCCATCCTCCGGATCAAGACTGCCCAGCTCGACGAGACCCGGATTCCCCGCCATCTCTGACCTCTACCTACATCATCCAGCCCAGCTGAGATTATTGGGTGCGACGAGACCCGTGGGACCGGCCATCTTCAAGACCTGCACAACGCTTCTCCAGCACGACCTCCGAGAGACCCTCGAGTAAGTGCACTGGTGTTTGAGAAGCCCTAACCCTAAGCAGCTCCAGCACCGAAGTCCAGCCTCCCAGCATCCACGAGATCTGCGTGGGGCCCTTCTGCTTCTTTGCTGCTTGCCACGTTGTCCGGTCACTTGCCCGTTGGCTAGTGACCCTCTTGACGACGTACCACGACGATTTCACCGCTGGTCTGGTTGCTCCAGACTGGCCCTTGCTCCCTTCCAAGAGAGGAGCACCCTGGACCCTCCTGGTCCACTCCAGACGCCATCTTGACTCCACCGCGTGGGCTTGCCTTTGCCAAGGTTTGTTGCTCAAATCCTGAGTCCAGCATCGCCGACAGCCAACAGCCTCGTGGGACAGCTCGCACCTCCAGCCTGGACGCCGACAACGCCTCCTAGCCCGTGTGACTGCAGAGTCCAGCGTCGCCCACTCACCTGGTCGAGGTGACTTCATCCGGTGCCATCCTGGTGCCCACATAATCACTGGCTAGTGATTAAGAACTGAGTCCCCTCTGCTTTCAGGTCGTCTCCTTCACTGATCCAGCCTTGGATCACACCGAACATCTTCACTGGTCGCCTGCCAGCAACTTCTTCTTTCAGGCTCCATAGACTTCAACGAGGATTCCCGACGTCTTTTGAACCCTATGCAGCCGCGGCCCCTGGGCTAGGTAACTTGAGTATTTCGGTACTCCAGCACAGGTTCACTATCCAGGTGTCCAGATCCTTTGTCGTTTTCAGTCTATCTAGTCGGATTCGTCCGGAAACAGTAACTTTAGAAACGCTAGAATCCATAGACTTCTTCCCGCATCCCGCGTGAGAGTGCACACTCTGCACACGATCTCCCTAGGCCTCCTGCTCCTAACCTTAGGGTTCAGTAGTGTAGTTCTAGCGATCCTGAAGCCTCTGGATCTTGTTACTTACCTGTTAGCATTTCGCATTCCACTTTTTGTGTATATGGTTTTTCGTGCCCCTCGGGCATTTGTGTAAATTGTGCAACTTAAAGTATTTTCTTAAGAGTTTTGTATTGTGCTTAGCTCCCTGAATCATAAAGAGTTCAGGGTAGACTTGTTATAAATAAATATCCTTTATTTTCATAACAACTTGTGTGGTGTCCTTTCACTTGGTGTTCAAGGGGTATATGTGATGGTAAAACAGCTGGCTTAACACGCCCTCTAGAGTTTAGCCTGAAGACTGCTCGTGTCCATGCTACTAGGATAGCTGGTCTAAAAGGTTGACTTACAACCAATCATCAATAAGGGTTGTTTGGTATGATACACAGTGATCACTAGAATAGTGAGCACTATATATCAGGCCAACTTCTCACATTGGTGTGCAGCGGTTGGGATTTGAGCTTGCTGTTGTTTTACCTCGCACGTATCCTAAGAATATCAATTGAAAGATCACATAAGTACCCAGGTACATATAACTTAACTTAGAATACCCTGAGTTCTACTGAACCAGCTGTTGTAGTGTAACAGGGCTTAGCACACCCTGACTACAACTCTTAGCAAGGGATCAGTAGGTAAACCCATAGTGTAGGTAGGTGCATCACTTACACCACACTAGAAGCATGTCTACCCATGGAGAGTCTTCAGAGACTCCCCTTGTGGCTGTTGACCCTCCACAGGTCACTTCCAGATATGCAGGCCTTAGCTTCCAGGAGATGAGACAACTGTGTACCTCCAGGAAACTAAAACAGGGTTCTAACCCTACCACTCCTTTTCTGTTAGGTCTCTTAGAGACTTATGATGCTAGAAAAGCTACTCATACAGATGGGAGCATGCCCCCCTTAGAAGGTACCCCTGGAGATCCTGACCTCACTGAAACTGAGGAAGTGGAGGAGGAGGAGGATGAAGAGGTTATTTCTGGGGATGAGGCAGACAATGGTCCTGAGCTAGTCAGGCTTACTAGGGCCAACTTAGACCTACATAGGGAAGGATCTGGGGGACCCCCAGTACTGACCCTAAGCAGGCCTAACTTTGGAGTTAGAAGAGATAGGTCTCATTCTAGGGACTCCAATAGATCTGTGCACTCTCATGCCTCTGCTCAGAGGAGAATGATCTCTCCCCAGAGGAGACTGACTTCCCCTCAGAGAAGAGAACATGAAGCAAGGATGAAACAGGCTAATCTGAGGATTCAGAGGGAAGAACTTGCCCTTGCCAAGGAAAAGCTTGCCTTTGCTAGAGAGCAACAGTTAGGTGGGGTAGTCCCCACTGGTGGCAGCAATATCCCTAAGGATAAAGACAGGAGTTTTGATACTAGACACCTGAGTAAAATAGTGCCCCCCTTTAAACAAGGGGATGACATCCACAAATGGATGACTGCTTTGGAGAGGGCCTGCACTGTCCAGTGCATCCCCCAGAGTCAGTGGGCAGCTATTCTGTGGCTCTCCTTTGAAGGTAAACGTAGAGATAAGCTCCTCACTACTAGAGCTGAGGAGGCTAACAATTACCAAGTCTTGAAAAATACACTGATTGATGGGTTTGGCTTAACCACTGAACAGTACAGGTTGCTGTTCAGAGACACCCAGAAAATTCAGTCTCAAGATTGGGCTGACTTTGTAGATTGTGCCACTAAGGCTTTTGAAGGCTGGTTACTGGGAAGTAAAGTTACTGATTACACAGGATTGTATAATCTAATTATGAGAGAACAAATCTTAAGTAATTGTCAGAATCAGTTGTTGCATCAGCACCTTATTGACTCAGATCGGACCTCTCCCCAAGAATTGGGAAAGAAGGCAGACAGATGGGTCAGAACAAGGGTCAAGCAGCAGAACCAGAACCAGGGTGGTGGCCAGAAGAAAGCAGATCCCAAGGGTAATGAGAACAAGCAAAATGACCAGAAGTCTTCAACAGGGCCCCAAGAATCTAAAGAGGGTGGGTCCCAGAATTCCCAAAAGAAGAAGAATGGTCAGAAGAAACCATGGTGCCAGTACTGCAAAAGTAATACTCACTGGTTTAGTGAGTGCACCAGGAAAGGCCCAACTCCTACCACTACTGCCCCTAAGGCACCTGCACCCCCTAATACAGTTAGTAGTGGTAGTAATCCTCCTAAGGCTATAGTGGGATTAACCCTGGGAACTGAGGCGGGCTCTGACTTAGTCAGAACACCTACTCAGGCTGTTCTTGTTTGTACTGGGGACATGGATATGACCCCTACAATAAGTCCCAGTACTCTGGGCAAGTACAGGCAGACGCCTTTGATTAATGGAAAAATGGCTCAGGCCTACAGGGACACTTGTGCCAGTGTCACCATGGTGACACCTAACTTTGTGGACTCTGACCAGGTAATACTGGGAGCAGACTACCTGGTGACCAATGCTAGCAATGCCACTACCTCCCATAGTATGGCACTTGTTAACTTCTCCTGGGGAGGGGTAAAGGGCCTCAAAAGGGTTGTTGTTAGTTCAGACCTCCCTGTGGACTGTCTTTTGGGCAATGATTTGGAATCCTCCTTATGGTCAGATGTGGAGTATAGGACTCATGTGGAAATGTTAGGTTTGTCAGCACATGTCCTTGCTGTGACTAGGTCACAGGCCAAGAAATGCCCAGCTGAACAAGTGCTGGATCCTGGAACAATGGACCAGACACTAACCAAGAGAAAGAGCAGTAGGGGTAAGGTTGACCCTTCCCCCTTGCCTCAGGAACAGGATCAGTTCTCTCAGGAGACTGACCCCAAGACCCCAGAAGGAACTGTCCTAGAAGAGCTTGAGCCTGAACAGGTTGAGTTTCTTGGGACAGGGGGCCCTTCCAGGGCAGACTTGAGGCAGGCACAGTTAGACTGTTCCTCTCTTGAACCCCTCAGACAGCAGGCTGCTGCTGAGGCTGCAGGGAATGCCACAGGTGCCCATAAAGTGTACTGGGACGATGGACTCCTTTACTCTGAGGCAAGAGACCCCAAGCCTGGTGCTACCAGGAGGCTGGTCATCCCCTTGTCTCTGAGAGGTTTCCTTCTCACCTTGGCCCATGAAATTCCCCTTGCAGGTCACTTAGGCCAGAATAAGACTTGGGACAGGCTTGCCCCACACTTTCACTGGCCTCACATGTCTGAGGACACTAAGAACATTTGTCGTTCATGTGTCACCTGCCAAGCCAGTGGCAAATCTGGTGGCACAACAAAGGCCCCCCTTACACCACTACCTGTGGTGGGGGTTCCCTTTGAAAGAGTGGGGATTGACATTGTTGGACCAATGGACCCCCCAACAGCATCTGGGCACAGATTTATACTGGTGGTAGTGGATCATGCCACCAGGTATCCAGAAGCTATTCCCCTTAGAACCACTACAGCTCCTGTTGTGGCAAGGGCCCTGGTTGGAGTTTTCTCCAGAGTGGGGTTCCCTAAGGAGGTGATCTCTGACAGAGGTGCAAACTTTATGTCAGGATACTTGACTGCTATGTGGAAGGAATGTGGTGTCAATTACAAATTCACCACACCCTATCACCCACAATGCAATGGGCTTGTTGAAAGATTCAACAAGACCCTCAAAGGGATGATAAAAGGGTTACCAGAAAAGCTTAGGCGAAGATGGGACATCCTTTTACCCTGCCTTCTGTTTGCTTACAGACAGGTCCCACAGAAGGGGGTTGGTTACAGCCCTTTTGAGCTTTTGTTTGGACATCCTGTAAGAGGACCCCCTATGTCTTGTGAAGGAAGGATGGGAGTTACCTCTCAGAAAGCCTAAACTTGACATAGTGGACTATGTACTTGGTCTCCGCTCCAGGATGGTAGAGTACATGGAGAAGGCATCTAAAAACCTTGAGGCCAGCCAGGAACTTCAAAAAGCTTGGCATGACCAAAAGGCTGTCCTAACTGTTTACCATACAGGACAGAAGGTGTGGGTGTTGGAGCCAGTGGCCCCAGCAGCTCTCCAAGACAAATGGTCTGGACCCCACATCATCATTGAACAAAAGGGAGAAGTCACCTACTTAGTTGACATGGGAACTCCCAGGAGCCCTCACAGAGTACTTCATGTGAATAGGCTCAAAGCATTTGTTGACAGGGAGGACATGGGCTTGCTCATGGCCACAGATGAAGGACAGGAGGAAGAGAGTGACCCTCTCCCAGACCTGCTCACTCAGAACCCTGATGATGGGTCAGTAGATGGTGTAGTCTTTTCTGACAGCCTCTCTGAGCATCAGCAACAGGATTGTAGGCAAGTCCTTCAATCCTACCGACAAATGTTTTCTCTGACCCCCAGTCAGACAAACTGGTGCACACATGAGGTAGACACTGGAGACAGTCTGCCTATAAAGAGTAAAATCTACAGGCAACCTGACCACGTCAGGGAATGCATAAAAACTGAAGTACAAAAGATGTTGGAATTGGGAGTCATTGAACCCTCAGAGAGCCCTTGGGCTAGTCCTGTAGTTCTAGTGCCTAAACCTCACACCCAGGATGGTAAGAGAGAGATGAGGTTTTGCGAGGACTACAGGGGTCTCAATGCTGTCACTAAGACAGATGCCCATCCAATACCCAGGGCAGATGAACTGATAGATAAGTTGGCTTCTGCAAATTTCTTAAGTACATTTGACCTAACAGCTGGTTATTGGCAAATCAGGTTAGCTGAGGATGCCAAGGCCAAGACAGCATTTTCTACCCCAGGAGGTCATTACCAATTTGTGGTGATGCCCTTTGGTTTGAAAAATGCACCTGCCACTTTTCAAAGGTTGGTGAACCAAGTTCTCACTGGGTTGGATGACTTCTGTGCAGCATAGCTAGATGATATTGCTGTCTTTAGCTCCACCTGGGAGGATCACCTGATCCACCTGAGGAAAGTTTTAGAGGCCCTGCAAAAGGCAGGCCTCACTATCAAGGCTACTAAGTGCCAGATAGGGCAGAGTCAAGTTGTATACTTGGGCCACCTTGTAGGTGGAGGCCAAGTTCAACCTCTGGAGAGCAAGATACAGGCCATAAAGGACTGGGCTCCTCCAACCACCCAGACACAGGTCAGAGCTTTCTTGGGCCTGTCTGGTTATTACAGGAAATTTGTCAGAAATTATGGAACCATTGTGACTCCACTTAATGACCTGACAAGCAAGAAAATGCCAAAGAAAGTTCAGTGGACAGTTAGCTGTCAGAAGGCATTCGATGACCTAAAGCAGGCCATGTGCACTGCACCTATTCTCAAGAGTCCAGACTACTCCAAGCCATTCATTGTCCAAACAGATGCTTCTGAGTTGGGTGTGGGAGCTGTTCTATCTCAGCTGAATATTGATGGTCATGACCAGCCCATTGCTTTATAAGCAGAAGGCTGACCCCTAGAGAGAAACGTTGGTCAGCTATTGAGAGGGAGGCCTTTGCTGTGGTGACGGCCCTGAAGAAGTTGAGACCATACTTGTTTGGTACTCACTTCAAAGTTCAGACCGACCATAAGCCCCTCTTATGGCTAAATCAAATGAAGGGTGAAAACCCCAAACTTCTTAGGTGGTCCATTTCCCTACAGGGGATGGACTTTACAGTGGAGCACCGCCCAGGAACTGACCATGGTAATGCAGATGGTCTCTCCAGGTACTTCCACTTAGGCAAGAAGACTCACCTGGTCAAGGTTAGTTTAATGTCCCTAAGTTTGGGGGGGGGGTTATGTAGGAGAGTGGGGTCTGTAATCCCATGGCCACCCCAGATTTTTGCTTTTTGCTTCACTGATTTACGACTTTCCCTGGCTGTGGGCCTGCTAATCAGACCCACAGCCTAGCTGTTCTCTCTCTAAATTACAACCATGTACCTTAGGTGCATTTTACCAATTGGTACTGGGCCACCTTATCAGTCCCTGTACAGCATACCTTAGGTATCCAGGGCATAGGTGTACCCAGGGCCTACCAGGGGCTGAAGCATGTATTATGCCACCCCTGGCTGGCCACCCAAACAGACACAACTGGCTGCACGACAGCTGGGGCAAGGTGGTGTAAACACCCTTTGCTTTAGATATAGTATTCCTATATCTAACCCTAAAATGGACACATATATTCCTATCAGTGACTCCTATGGCAGGCCTTATCAATCCTGAAGGCAGAGTGCTTGGAATTATGTGAGATGGTGCTCTGGCATGAGCTGAGCCCGTTTGCAGCTTGCGGAACCAAGTCCAAATAGCTGTTCCATGATAACGCTATACCATATACTCTTAAGTGCATTATGAACCTCGCGGTCAAATGCTAACTTTGGCATAGCATTATCAAAACATGTCGAGTAAGGTGTCATACGAATTGGAATACTAACCCCTCGACAATTCTGGCGACGAGGTTAGCATTCCACCCTTCTAGAGGGACACGACATGTATGTAACTGTGAATCCCGGTTAAAGTCAGACATAGCCTCAGCTCCACAAAATGGATGCTGCCACCGAGACACAAGTCTGCCCTCCTGCTGCTGGGAGTCCTTCCAGCAACGGAGGCCTGGACAAAGGGTTTCCTGTCAGGGGCGGTGCTAGCACCATCCCAGACAGGATTTTGTGTATTCCAGGTAGGCAGGGCTGAGAGGAAGGTGACTGCAGAGTGGCACCCCGGTGCTCACTGTGCATATGCCGGCTCAAACCAGTTCCTGGGGCACACCAGCCCCTGAGCTGGGGAGAGACCGGACAAAGGAGAGGGGGTGTAACCACCCCCCTCCTAGTCCCACCCATAGGGCAGGACTTAGTCGCGTGCCAGCCCCTTTTCTTAGTATAAAGGTAGGAGCAGGCCCCCTTCCCAAATTAGATAATCTTGAATCTTGAAACTACTTTCCACGAAAGGAACTCTTGACTCTTCTGAAGACTCTCCCTTGTGGCTAAGGAGTAGCCACCCTGCACCAGCAGGCACCATCGAAGCTCCTGCGGTTTGCTGTAAGTCCATCCTCCGGATCAAGACTGCCCAGCTCGACGAGACCCGGATTCCCCGCCATCTCTGACCTCTACCTACATCATCCAGCCCAGCTGAGATTCGTGGGTGCGACGAGACCCGTGGGACCGGCCATCTTCAAGACCTGCACGACGCTTCTCCAGCACGACCTCAGAGAGACCCTCGAGTAAGTGCACTGGGGTTTGAGAATCCCTAACCCTAAGCAGCTCCAGCACCGAAGTCCAGCCTCCCAGCATCCACGAGATCTGCGTGGGGCCCTTCTGCTTCTTTGCTGCTTGCCACGTTGTCCGGCCACTTGCCCGTTGGCTAGTGACCCTCTTGAAGACGTACCACGACGATTTCACCGCTGGTCTAGTTGCTCCAGACTGGCCCTTGCTCCCTTCCAAGAGAGGAGCACCCTGGACCCTCCTGGTCCACTCCAGACGCCATCTTGACTCCACCGCGTGGGCTTGCCTTTGCCAAGGTTTGTTGCTCAAATCCTGAGTCCAGCATCGCCCACAGCCGACAGCCTCGTGGGACAGCTCGCACCTCCAGCCTGGACGCCGACAACGCCTCCTAGCCCGTGTGACTGCAGAGTCCAGCGTCGCCCACTCACCTGGTCGAGGTGACTTCATCCGGTGCCATCCTGGTGCCCACATAATCACTGGCTAGTGATTAAGAACTGAGTCCCCTCTGCTTTCAGGTCGTCTCCTTCACTGATCCAGCCTTGGATCACACCGAACATCTTCACTGGTCGCCTGCCAGCAACTTCTTCTTTCAGGCTCCATAGACTTCAACGAGGATTCCCGACGTCTTTTGAACCCTATGCAGCCGCGGCCCCTGGGCTAGGTAACTTGAGTATTTCGGTACTCCAGCACAGGTTCACTATCCAGGTGTCCAGATCCTTTGTCGTTTTCAGTCTATCTAGTCGGATTCGTCCGGAAACAGTAACTTTAGAAACGCTAGAATCCATAGACTTCTTCCAGCATCCCGCGTGAGAGTGCACACTCTGCACACGATCTCCCTAGGCCTCCTGCTCCTAACCTTAGGGTTCAGTAGTGTAGTCCTAGCGATCCTGAAGCCTCTGGATCTTGTTACTTACCTGTTAGCATTTCGCATTCCACTTTTTGTGTATATGGTTTTTCGTGCCCCTCGGGCATTTGTGTAAATTGTGCAACTTAAAGTATTTTCTTAAGAGTTTTGTATTGTGCTTAGCTCCCTGACTCATAAAGAGTTCAGGGTAGACTGGTTATAAATAAATATCCTTTATTTTCATAACAACTTGTGTGGTGTCCTTTCACTTGGTGTTCAAGGGGTATATGTGATGGTAAAACAGCTGGCTTAACACGCCCTCTAGAGTTTAGCCTGAAGACTGCTCGTGTCCATGCTACTAGGATAGCTGGTCTAAAAGGTTGACTTACAACCAATCATCAATAAGGGTTGTTTGGTATGATACACAGTGATCACTAGAATAGTGAGCACTATATATCAGGCCAACTTCTCACATTGAGGTCTAGGTTAGTTGACGTTGTTCAGGAAAGTATTTGCTAAGGAGATGGAGTTTGAGGTCTCTTTTGAAACAAGAGAAGGAGGGGTTGCATCTGAGGACTCCCGGGAGAGATTTCCATATCCTGGGAGCGTTGCCCGAAAATGATCGGTATTGGGTGGTTTTCTTTTACATTTTTGGAGGAATGAGAAGGAGTGAGTTGGAGCTTCTCAGTGTTCTGGTTTGACCTGCTCCAACCAGTTTGTTGTTCAGGTAGTTGGGAGCCGGAGAGTGGAGGGTTTTGTGTGTGATGCAGGAGAGCTTGTAAATACATCTCCCTTCCATGGGAAGCCATTTGAGGGAGTTGAGAGCTGGAGTGATGTGATCAAATCTTTTTACTCCAGATACAAGTCGAGCGGCCGTGTTCAGCACTGCCCTTAGAGGGGCTAGGTGAGCATTGGAGGCAGGAGGCAGGCGAGTGCAGAAGACCAAGAAAGGTCCTCGCAGAATGGGGAGGAAGGGCGGGTCGTGAAGGAATCTGCGGCTAGAATCGTCTCTACCAGATACATCATTACCAAAGGTAAGTAACTCGTACATCTGATAGAGACTACTAGCAGCAGATTCCTTAACGTAGGATGGATACCCTAGCCATACCCATGGGAAAGGAGGGTTTTCAAGAGGACTCTCCAGCTCAGGCGAACACAAGACCCCAACAGGGGACAATCACAGGGACAGGGTAAATAACCCAGTCCTCCCCAACAGGGGATGAGTCACAGGGACACGGGAAAGAACCCTGTCCCCCCCAAGCAGAAGAGAATCGCAGCATCGTAGAAGAACACCGTCCCCACAGGGGATGTGTTACGATGACAAAAGAGGCAGCCCAGCCCTCACCAAGCAGGCGAAATCAAGGGCAATCGAAAGGAGGCCAGCTTTCAATGCACCAGGGACCTTCACTGGAAGCACCAGAGGTACAGGCAACGCAGAGGAGTACTGAGGAAGAAGAGCAACCCAGAGACTCCAAGGAGAAGGGGTAGAAACGGGGACAAGAGCCCTCCACCGGTAACGCACCCAGTGAAGAGGGCAGCCAAATCCATCACAGCTGGAAGTCAACAGACCAGACAGAACAGCACCTCAGAAATAAGGCAGGTGGAAGAAGAAAAACATAGTCCCTCAAAGCTCCCGCAAAACAAGAAGCAGGGGCGCCAGGCCCCCCTCCAAGGCCCCTGGCCGTAGACCAGAGAGCAGGAGGGCGCAGTTGAACGCTGACAAGCGCCACAAAACTAATCGTCCAGGCTACAATGTCCAGGCGGCGCAGCAAGATGCCCACAAGCGACCAGCCGGAAGATAAGAGGAGTAACAAGTAGGACGGGCCCAGCCGTCAACACAGGAAGCATCCCCAACAGACAAGGACCAGGCCGAAATGGCGGACAGGAGGGTGGAAACACCGCAGCACAACACCGAAGACGGCATACCAAGCCAGTCAATCGACGCATCAAATACCTAGAAGACTGAACTGAAGGAGCGTCAGCTATGCCCAGGTAATGTCCAAGAAACCGCACTAGCAGAATATAACGACACCAGGAAAGGCAAGAACCAGCAAGGAAAGTCCACACCCTCCCAGCGAAAGACAGAGCTATACAATAGTTACAAGTACCCCACATGGGGTATGACACGTCCCAAGAAATTTATGGGAACCACTCTTAGGGAAGAAATCCCGCATCAGAGAACAAAACTATAAACCTGCGGCGGAACCACAGAAGGCTTAGTAAGCAGCCAAAAAATTTACTCTAGCCAAAAAAGGGGGGCTGAACCAACTGAAGAAGCGGGTCAACTAAGGGACCCCAAGGACACAGCAAACCACACACAAAGTGTAAAGTACACTCCAACCCCAGATTCCAGAAGCAAGTGGGATATAATCCCCCACCAAGACCCGGAGGGTCGACAAACCAACCTACCGAGGAGGAGGAGGACAGAGGCCCACAAGAAGACGCTGAATCAGTATTAAACAGAAGGACCCCGTCAAAGGGCAGGTCAATCAAGACGCTCTCTAATATTCTCAGGAAAGACCGCATCACGCACCCAAGCATGGCGATGGAGAGCCACGGAGGTGGCCATAGCACTGCCGAGAGCATCAGCTACATCCAAGCCCACACGAAGAATAAACGCGGCCAACTCCCTACCATCCAACACATGGCCCCGCAGATCAGCACGGGCACCCTCCTGGGAGACATGAGAATGAAGAGACTTTAACAGAGTCCCACAGACTGGAAGTAGCCCTGGTCAACACACACAAAGTGTTAGGTGCCCGCAAGGCAGCGCTGGAAGAAGCGAAGACATTACACCCCCATGAATTCAATCACCAGGCTCACCCATTAGCAGAATACCAGCGGCTATGGAAATAGCCCGAACAAAGGCAACACTGGCCTCAGTAGGGCATCGCGAAGGAGAAAGTCATTCCTCCATCGGCGATGGCTGCAGGCTGAGCCATCCATCCCCAAGTCCAGGGGGGAGCGGCCAGCCCCGGAATAGAGAAGGATCCACAGATGAATGGGGAACCTGACGGGCCTCAGGGGAAGGCGGAGAGGCCAGTGGAAAAGCTAGCCTCGAGCCACAGAGAGAAAGGTTTGAGGATTTAGGCCGTGGGGACAGCGAGGAGCCCTCCCTGGAAGACGCCGGTGAAAAGGCAACAGTACGGCACCTAGTCTCCGGGGAGGGAAACATCAACAGATGACAGACCTCTGGAGAAGAAGGGACCTCAGGAGACGAATCAAGAACCCGACACCGTCGCGGCTCCGTGAAGTCCGCCATCGGCACCTGCTCGACGTCGACCAGCGACGGGAGTGGGCATTCGTGGCGCCGCGTTTACTGCTGCCACCACGTGCACTCCGGGAGAATGAGGCGGGGTCGACGCTGTAACGGCGAAGGAGCGGCGCCGAAAAGGCACGCGCAAAAGAGAAAAAACTGACGTAGGCGCGATCGGGTCGGACTTATGTATCCTCGCTGACGTCACAGACGCGGACGACGTCAGGGCGGAGTCACGTGGTGCCGTCCCCCCGGCGCGCAGGGATGCTGTGGCAAAAAGGTTTTCTGGATCCAGTCTCACGCCTGGGGACAGTTCTACATTAAGGAATCTGCGGCTAGTAGACTCTATCAGATATGCCTGTAGTGCTGAGTCACTCTTATGAATGAGTTTGCACTTCATAAAATTATTCATATACAATAACTTACTGGACCAATCATTATCTAACAATTCTCAATGTTCGACAATATTCAGATCCGCAAAATCCATAATTTCCACTAAGAGGTAATCAACTTCAAGGGACTGCTCAACAAACCTAGTTTAAGCGCTTTCTGAACCAAAAACCTCCTTCCATACCTGAAAGAGTGACTATGAAATTTTAACAAAGACCAGGAATGTCCATATATCTCTGCTTTGCAACAGTACTGTTGGCATGCTTAAAAAGGTACCAATTACCACTTCCTTTACAAAGGTAGTACAAGCCACATCTTATTACAGCTGTCTGATCAGACATAGTCATCCTTTAATTTCCCAATCACATTTAGCATTAGTTAACGATGCAAGAATAGACTACTTAAATTATCTTTAAATATGATTGTCTAAAAAACTCCTATCCAACCTCAAAGTAAAGGAATGAGACATTTACATTTTCTATAAGGCCATTACATATGGTGCCGAAATACACCCCGGCATGGAAAGTTAAATGCCACTAGTGGACTGCAGCACCTATTGTGCCATCCACTACGAAGGTAGTAAACCAATGGCTTCAGGCCTACCCTGTGAAGCTTGACAGCTACAGCTTGGACCCTGCTGCACAGACCTGTCAAAATCACTCTTTTGACAGATAGGAAACCTGATTTTAAATATTAAATAAGTCACCCCTAAACACACCTTGCTGCCCACAAGGTAAGGTGGATGCTATTTACGAGTGGGGCATCTGTGACATTAGAAATGTAATGTTTCTCCAGTAACTAGGTCCAACATTACATTGTCACTGGTCAGGATGTAGCTGGAACATGAGAAAATTCATAGTATAAATTATACACTATAATCTAAAACTTTTGATCTGTACATGTGACAAACTCAATTCAGAGACTTATATTTTATAAAAGTACAATATAATGGTAAAGGCCGATTTTATTAAATAAATGGGATATGTAAATTTGAGGGCACAGTGAGACGGACGGTCGTATGCTGAGACCGGCTGATTCGCGGTAAGGTGGCAGCGCGGCAGGGTGCAATCAGCACACGCAAGGGGGGTAGGGGTCGACTGGGAGGCAAGTTTTCGCACTACCGCCGTTCCCCTTAAGACACTCTGGTGAGTGGGCGGCTTCCTCTTCTGTCCCCCCCCCCCCAAAATGCGTTGACTGCTTGGCCCTGCAGCCCTACGCGTTTAGAGCTCTTCCAGTTCTTTCCCGAGTCCTCTCTGTTGGCTAAGCTCCTGTAGCCCTCACGGCTCTCTGGTCTCCCGCTGGGGGCTCTCGGCGGGCGCCTGAACCTCCCAGCGCCCGCGGCCTTTGGTCACCCCCTCACCCGCTGCCCGTCGCCTGGCTTGCTTACGGAAACCCACCAGCTCTGGGGCTGCTCACCTTGCTCTCCATCTTGAGCCAGCCCGGGCCCCGACTGCCTCACCCAGACCCTGCTGGCTTCACCCCACCCCCAGACCTTGAGGTGCTTGCTCTCGTTTCTAGAGTCTGCATAGCACGCAGTCCCAGTTGTCCTCGGACTTCGGTCTGATCTGGAGAGGCGAGGTGATGTCAGCTGGTGAGGTCAGGGCTGGGGGGCCCCGAGCGGGCGGGATTGAGTGAGCAGGGGGGTGCCATTTGCTATATATTAATATAGCCACACAGCGCACAGCCATTGTACACAGCGCCTAAAGCCTGAACCCCAATAACTTCGCAGCTGTAATAAAGTACCAGTGGCGTTGGACTTAGTTGTGACCAATCAGAAGAGCCTAAGGCCGTCCTGGAACAATGAGATCAGGAAAAGAAAGGAAATTCACAGCACCCAAACGAAGGAAACCCAAACAACCTGATGCTGTAGAGGTCTCGGTCCACCCCAACAACAGATTAAAACCTCAAAAACCGCTAAGCCTACAGGACTTTTTTAGAAAAACGCCATTAAAGACTGCGGAATCGCTACAACCACACGTGCAATCTCCGGAGGCAATTATCACCACAACCCCGGCTCAATCAGGGTCGACTCACCTGGCCCCAGTGCAACACTGGGCTCCTGAAACTATGACAGCAATTGAGCCATCAGAAGTCTACATTTTTGGGTCTACTTATACTAACCACAACACCAAAAATCCTCTATCTGCCCACCTTCAATCGGACAAGTCTTTTGTGTCTCCAGCAGATGATAATGGGTTCCCTCAAATACGGCAAACCCAGCTGGAGGACACTACGTGCACAACAGAGGCCCGCTCAGCGCCGATACAACCCACCGTCACTCGACTGGTGACCCCGACCAAGCCTCCTGTGGCCTCTTCTCAGCAAACAACAATGGTGCAAATTCATGGGCAAGTCAATTCTGTGTACTCCAACAACAGTCAACCACTCTCAACCCCACAAACAATAATCACTTCAACAGCACCACCAGCTCTGAGTCCCCCGTACATGTTATTTTCGCCACCCGGACAAACAGAGGACCCATTGCAAAACCAGCCAGTGCCGCCTGTCTTGAACGATCAATCTATGTCAGACTTCTCTCTTTTTTTCAAGACCACCCAAAGTTCCCCCAGGCCCACTTCTATCCTAAATGAAAAACGAAACATTGAAGAAAATACTGCGACCAGTGCCTGGCCACAACTCTTACAGACCCTTCAACAAACCGTTAATGCACTAAACTATCATTCGGTAAAATTGGAGGTGCAGGTCGACTTACTAAACACCTTGGCATTATTCACGTCCGGGATCGACAGCAAACTAGATAAATTAAACTCTTTAATTTAAAGGACGCAAGCTTCTACGAAGCTTGCCCAATCAACCTGCTGCTGTTCCCCAATAATAGATTCTCTTTCTCTGCTCCCAGATTGCCTAACCACTATTATAAGGGAAGTCAAGTTGCTGAGGGGAGGAAACGTCCTCACTAAACCGCCATCCCCCATACAGCAAGAACACCAAAAACCCATTGAGGATCCTGTTAAGCAGAACACAAACATAAATGAAGGGGAGGCGCCAAAGACAGGAATAATCACCGGCTCAACGAAGCTGAATGGACATCCCCAGAGCGTCCATTTACAACCAAATCTGACGGCCGATAACGATCTTTCTTTGACATCAACTGGGCTTGCAACCAGGCCTGATCAACCCGAGCCTGGGCGAATAAATAGCCCTGTTTCTCAGACCGCTCCAACAGCAGTGGCTCCCCCAGGGCTGTTTCCACCATGCAGCAAGAGAGAGCGAAAACGCCAGCGTAAAGCCAGAAACAAACTTAGGGCAAATTCCAACCTGGCCCATCAGGAACTTTTTCCTATCTTTATAGAAGCTGAAAATAAAAAAAACCCTATCAAAATCAGCGTAGCAGAGCCAATGACAAGCCCTAACGGAGTTACCCCAGAAACACCCATTCAAGAACCAGTGAGAAGTCCACAGGACCAAAGTAAACAAACTACGGTCCCAGATACAGTTGAGGGCAGTGCCCTTACCGAAACCTCAAGGGTGAGTTCAGATAAGGCAAGCAAAAACTGGCCCAAGACGGTACCTGGAAAATCCAGGCCATTGATGGCTCTAACTCCTCCTGGAAAGGAAAATGCAACGTTAAGACTAAACTACTCCAAAACTATCTGTAACGATCCGACAACCCTGATCAGTCGCAGCCCACTTTCGAAGAGGGTTTCGCAATGACTGCCACAACAGTTATACGAAACCAAACCAAACGTGGTAGTCGAAAAATCCGACATCAAGTCCATAAGTGCATCGGAGTCAAGCAACAAGGACCTATCGTGTCATCAGATTTTACTGGCCCCCGAATACAAATCTAAGGGGCGGCATGACATTCTTAACAGATCCAATCTGTTAAAACTAGTGGAAGGCATCCCGGGGTTAGCAGGATTGGCCACGAATAACATTGAATCCATCGAATTCCACCCACCCCCGAGGTAACCAATCTTCTGAGGTCACCGTGGCGTCTTTTTCATCGGCCAGCTGGGTAGGAGCTTTTCTTGATCAGAAGTCCACTCTGCGGAACTGGGGAATTAGAGTGTACCCTTATTCCAAGCCAGGGTATCCAATTTCCCTGCTATCCGGACCGACTTCAACCAGTCAATTGGCCACAATCAAAACAACAGAACTTGCGAGACCCAACTCGGTCCTAAAAAATGCCTCAGGGCCAGACGTAGAATCTAAACGCCCCGAAAAAGTTGGAGACAACGTAGAATTAAACCATGGTTGGGGGTGGTTGCCAGCAATCCTGTCCTCAAAACACGTAAATTGACCGTCAGTGGCTGAAACACTCGTAGAAAAATACAATTCCTCTGAAAAACTCCTCTCAGTGGTTGACTCACACTATAAAACAGATAATAAGCAAGGGCGGTTGCCCTTCTTATTGTGTTCATGGAACATCAGCGGACTCCATCAAAAAACTTCAAACGATGATACTATGGCCTTCTTGTACAAACATGCAGCAATCGCCCTACAGGAAACCTGGGCGTTAGAGGGCCGCCCCATAGAAGGATATATTGAATTTTGGAAATCAGCACTCAGGGACAGCCGCTTCGGCCACCCTAAAGGCGGCTTGTCCATATATATCTCTAACAACTTAAAAGGTGCACTTAATCAACTCCATTTTAAAGAAGACTGGTTACTAGGGGTTAAAATTAACCCGTGGAGGAGGCAGCGCTTGCTCCTCCTCATAAACGTGTATATTAACCCCAGCTCCCGCACAAAAAAATACCATCTGGCCCGACTTTGTGAAATCATGAATGACATTGCCACTGAATACCCTAACTTGGACCGCATCGTCACGGGGGATTTCAATACAAACTTATTTCAGGGGAATGCAGCAGACATGGGAGGGCCCGACTCGACTAACATCATTGAGGCTATGACTCAATCTAAACCTCCGATGCAAGCCCTAAACACACTAGGTGAGCTCCCCGTGATGAGATTCTACAACGCAGGCTACCTGGTAGTGAATGGAAGGTCAACCAGCGATTCACCTCCAAACTGGACCTGGTCGAATGGAAGCAAAAGTCTTACTTAGATTTTACTATTTGCAATTCAGAACTATTGTTTAATCTGGACAGTTTTTGCATCCACCCACGACCTGAAAGTGATCACAGGCCGCAGGTCATCTCTCTCATCACAAACCCAGATCTCCATAAAACGGCCACTATAACCTATAGGGGAATACACTCTGAAAACTTAAAGCGACTTAAATGGAGTGAGTTCAACAGCCAGAGTGTTCTAAAAGCAAGCAAGGATTTTATAACAGGTAGTCTTGATCAAGACGCCCCCCCAACAGCGAAATGGTCGCAGCTGTGCCTTCACCTGATCAGCTCTTACCCAGCGACTGCGCAGGGTTTAAACCGTTTTCCATCAGCAGGGGCTGCAGCCTCCACCGTCATAAAATCACTAAAGAGAACGAGAAATAACGCATTGAGGTCGCTTGCAAAATTCCCGGGGAACAGTGCTTTTCTTGTTACATATCACCACGCCCAAAAAGCATTCAGGAGGGCAGTTACTCAAGAGAAACAGGCTCAGGAAACCCAATATTGGGTGAAACTGGTGAGGGAAAGCAAGCAAAAAAACTCAAGGAAATTCTGGTCTCTTTCAACCGCACTAACCTGAACCGAACACATTTCGGTTCAGCGAACATTCAGGAAGCAGAATGGGCATTATATCTAACGGATCACTTTCAGGCACAAGATCACCATGAATGAACCAGATCAGTCAGGGCATAGGGCACTGGCGTGTCATCGAATACTCCTTCTGACACAACACAGGGGTTCACCTCAGTATATGTACTAACCGAAGAACGAGTTGTCAAAGCAGTGACAAAAGGGAGACAAGATGGAGCACCAGGCCCGAATGGCCTGCCACAGAGGTTCAATCAATCATGCCATTTGTATAGCGCACTACTCACCCGGGAGGGTCTCAAGGCGCTTGGGGGGAGGGGTATGCTACTGCTCGAATAGCCAGGTCTTGAGTTGTTTCCTGAAGGCGAGATGGTCCTGGGTCAGCCGAAGGTGGATGGGGAGGGAGTTCCAAGTCTTGGCAGCCAGGTAAGAGAAGGATCTTCCTCCGGCGGTGGCTCTTCGGATGCGTGGTACGGCTGCGAGGGCGAGGCTGGTGGACCATAGCTGGCGGGTGGGCGTGTAGAAGGTCAGGGGGTCGTTGAGGTACTTGGGGCCCAGGTCGTGGAGAGACTTGTGTGCGTGGGTGAGGAGCCGGAACGTGATCCTCTTGTCGACGGGGAGCCAGTGCAGGTTCCTCAGGTGGCTGGAGATGTGGCTGCGTCGGGGGACATCCAGGATGAGTCGGGCGGAGGCGTTCTGGATGCGCTGGAGTCTTTTCTGTAGCTTGGCTGTGGTTCCGGCGTAGAGGGCGTTTCCGTAGTCCAGTCAGCTGGTGACGAGTGCCTGGGTGACAGTCTTCCTGGTCTCGGTCGGGATCCAGCGGAAGATCTTGCGAAGCATACGCAGGGTGTTGAAGCACGATGAGGAGACAGCGTTGACTTGTCTGGTCATCGAGAGGGAGGGGTCCAGGATGAAGCCCAGGTTGCGTGCATGGTCGGTTGGCTTGGGTGCGGTGCCCAGGGCTGGGGGCCACCAGGAGTCGTCCCAGGCGGAGGGCGAAGATCCCAGGATGAGGACTTCCGTCTTGTCCGAGTTCAGTTTCAGGCGGCTGTCCTTCATCCACTCGGCGACGTCTTTCATCCCTTCGTGTAGGCAGGTTCTGGCGGTGTCGGGGTCTCTGGTGAGGGAGAGGATCAGCTGGGTGTCGGCGTAAGAGATGATGTTGAGGTTGTGCTGGCGTGCGATGGCTGCAAGAGGTTTCATGTAGATGTTGAAGAGGGTGGGGCTGAGTGAAGATCCTTGCGGGACGCCGCAGATTACTTCGGTGGCCTCGGAGCGAAACGGGGAGAGGCGGACTCTTTGTGTTCTTCCGGCGAGGAACGAGATGATCCACTCCAGTGCCTTCTCTTGGATACGGATGTTGCTGAGGCGCTGGACTAGGGTGCGGTGGCAGACCGTGTCGAACGCAGCGGAGAGGTCCAGGAGGATGAGGGCCACTGTTTCCCCCTTGTCGAGCAGGGTCCGGATGTCGTCGGTGGCTGCGATGAGGGCGGTCTCGGTGCTGTGGTTGGCTCTGAAGCCGGACTGCGAGGGGTCGAGGGATCCGTTCGTCTCGAGGAAGGCGGTCAGCTGTCTGTTGACGATCTTCTCGAGGACTTTAGCAGGAAAAGGGAGGAGCGAGATGGGGCGGAAGTTTTTGAGATCGGTGGGGTCCGCTGTAGGTTTCTTCAGGAGGGCGCTGATCTCGGCGTGCTTCCAGCTCTCCGGGAAGGTGGCGGTGTTAAAGGAGGCGTTGATGACGTTCCGGAGTTGGGGTGCGATGGTGGAGTCGGCCCTGCTGAAGACGTGGTGTGGGCAGGGGTCGGTCGGTGATCCGGAGTGGATGGTGTTCATCGTGCGGGCTGTGTCTTCGGTGGTCACCGTGGTCCAGGTGCGAAGGGTGGCGGTGGGGGGCATTGGTTCGACGGTTAGGTGCGTGGGTGGGGCGCCGAAGCTGTTGTGGATGTCGGCGATCTTGCGGTGGAAGAACGAGGCGAGGGAGTCGCAGAGGTCTTGTGACGGAGTGATGTCGTTGGTGCCGGTGCTGGGGTTGGAGAACTCCTTGACGATAGTGAAGAGCTGTTTGCTGTCGTGGGCGTTGTTGTCCAGTCGTTCCTTCAGGGATTTCTTCTTGGTGGTGCGGATGAGCTGGTGGTGCTTGCGGGTAGCGTGTTTGAGGGCGGTCATGTTGTCGGTGGTCCGGTCGAGGAGCCAGGCTTTCTCGAGGGTGCGGCAGGTCTTCTTGGAGTCCTTGAGGTCGTCGGTGAACCAGGATGCCTTCTTGCTTCTGGGTCTGCTGGGAGGGTTCTTTAGTGGCGCGAGGTCATCGGCGCAGGCGGTCAGCCACTGTGTGAAGTTGCGGGCTGCTTCGTTGGGGTCCGTTGTGTTGGCGTGTGGGCTCTGGCTGAGGGAGGTGGTGAGCTGGTCTGCGGTGATTTTGCTCCAATTCCTGTGAGGTACCTGTTGCGGGTGGTGGTGAGTCGTGGATCTTTTGAAGCTGAAGTGGACGCAGCTGTGGTCGGTCCAGTGGAGTCCGGTGGCGTGGCTGAAGGTGATGTACTTGCTGGAAGAGAAGACGGGATCTAGCGTGTGGCCGGCGTAGTGGGTGGGGGTGTTGACCAGTTGCTTGAGTCCGAGGTTGGCGAGGTTTTTCAGCAGGGCGGTGGTGTTGCGGTCCTTGTTGTTCTCCAGGTGGAAGTTGAGGTCCCCGAGGAGGATGTAGTCAGTGGAGGGGAGGGCGTGCGGGCTGATGAAGTCTGTGATGTCTTCGCTGAATTGTGTGCATGGTCCCGGGGGTCTGTAGACGAGGGTGCCTCTGAGGGTCGTCTTAGGGTCGGTGTGAATCTGGAAGTGGAGATGTTCGGCTGCGGCGAAGGAGTCGTTGGCGTCGGTCGTGATGCGGATGGTGTTCCTGTGGACGATGGCGATGCCACCTCCGGTCTGGTTGATGCGGTCCCTCCTGATGATCTTGTACCCGTCCGGGATGGCGATGGCGATGTCGGGTGCAGAGGAGGGGTTCATCCAGGTTTCCGTGAGGAAGGCGACGTCCGGTGATGTAGCGTCGAGGAGGTTCCAGAGTTCCACGGCGTGTCTGTGGACGGAGCGGGTGTTGATCAGGATGCACTTGAGGTAGTTGCTGCTGGTGTTTGTCTTGGCGGGTGCGGGGCAGGTTCGGAGGCAGGTGAACTTGCAGGTGCAGCAGGTGAAGGGTCCGTGGGTGCGTCTCGGGGTGGCTCGGCAGCAGGCGTGGGTCCGGCCGGCATTGAGTGCGTTGAGAGTGGCGGCGTCGTAGGTCAGTCGGGTCGTCTTGCCTCGGTGGGGAGGGCCAGGGGTCCTGGCGCTGGGCGCGGGCGCAGACGGGCTTACCTTTGGCTCAATCGGCGCTCCCACTGCGCACGTCCGCTGCGCGGTCGCTCTGGGGGCGTCATAAGTAAGGAGCCGGGAGGGAGGAGCAGCTGGGTGGCGGGAGCGGGGCGGCAAATGGAATCACAGGGGGGCGGGGCCGCAGGGAGGCAGCGGCGGGAAATTCCAAGAAGCAGCGGGAAATTCCCAGGAGCAGCGGGCAGCGAGCGAAGGAATCTGCAGGCAGGAGGCGGCAAAGGCAGGCAGAAGCGGCAGCAGTGAGTGGGGCGACCAAGCCCTGTGGAGGGCTGAGCGGAGGTTATTTAAATCGGATATACCTTTCTGGTCCACGGTGTTATTAAACCTGTTCAACTACACCTTGAGGACATTGTCAATCCCGGACTCATGGCGGGGTGCAATTATTCATCCCATTCACAAAGCTGGATCACGAGCCGTCCCGAATAACTACAGACTAATTGCCCTTTTGGACATAGAGGCGAAATATTATGCAGGGCTCATCTTGGAGGACCTTAGGCAATGGGCAAAGGACAATAATCTGATTCCTCTGAATCAAACAGGGTTTGTTGCCAATTCAGGAACTATGACAAACCTACTAGCAGTCTCCACCATCATTGACAAAGCCTTTTCAACATCTAGGATGGCCTTTTGCTGCTTTGTCGACTTCAAAGCAGCTTTTGATAGAGTGCCCAGGTCGGCACTCTGGAAAAAACTGAGCCAGTGGGGAATTCCAGATAAAATCCTGAACCCTATCATTCAACTGTATTCCAACACATGGGTCCGAGTGAAGTTGGGCCCGGCACTCATCTCTCGCGAAAAATTACGACCTCACGTGGTGTTAAGCAGGGATGCGTGCTGGCCCCCCTTCTCTTTAACCTATTTATAGCTGATCTGTCAAGCACCTTAGACAAGGTAAACAGTCATCCGCCTAAAGTAGGAGGCACGGCATTATGTAATCTTTTATATGCCGATGACCTGGCCCTGTTCAGCCTCACCAGAGTAGGGTTACAAAGGGTCCTTGACGCATTAACGCAATACACAATCAGCAATCAATTGGAAATTAATATGAAAAAAACCCTGATAGTTCCATTTGGCAAGAAACGTTACAGTGGTGGTGGCTGGTCAATTAATAAAATAAGTCTTTCAATTGGCCAATCATACAAATATTTAGGTATCCATTTGGACTCTAGGGGCCACTTTATAAAGCAGAGTTACGTGATTGCAGCTAAAGCCACGGCCCTAGTGGTATCCTTGGCCAAGCTATCGAAGAAACTTTCAGGCCCAACTTTTCTCCCTCTACTGGAAGTTCTTAGAGCAAAGATCGGGCCCACACTTTCATATGGCATAGAGATCTTTAAAGGCAAAATGAATACTGTCTTAAATAAATACACAACTAAAATTTACAAAAAGGTACTTCACCTGCCGAGCACCACATCCCCGGCACAGATCAGATTAGAGCTGGGACTAACCAACTATGAAGCCTCTAATGCTGGGACATATCTCAAGCTTAGCCATAAACTAAGACAGGCTGAACCAGGTATCCTAGAATCTCTAGTCTGGAAAGAAATCAATGAGATCAATCCTGGGGGATCATATGGCTGCCTTTTGCACGACTACATCTACCAAATGTCAGCTGCCGACCTTTGGGCTCTTAACCCCAGTCAGACTGTCTTCAAAAACACAATTAAAAAATGTGCAAGACTGAAATCCCTGGCCTCACATAAAGCTCTTTTCACGAAACGCAGTCATTCTTGGGCAGTAGTTAACTCCTACAAACGATTATCCCCTGCCACCTACCTTTCCACGACATTTTCACTCTATTTAAAGCGTTGCCTGATTGCCCTAAGAACGGGAGATTGCCGCAAGATGGAGGACACAACATGCAGAGGATGCGGGTTAGCAACAGAAACAATCTTGCACGTGCTCTGTAGCTGTCCTTCCTTCAATTCCCAACGCAGGGTTCTGCTTAGGCCAGAATGGAACAGGCTGGGAGTTCGGACTTGCAGGCACGCCATTATTGTTGCTTTGTCTCCGGACAATATTGTTTTAAACATAAAATTGGCCAAATTTATTCAGCAAGCATACTGCAACCTAGATAAAATGGAAACTGCTAAGGCCCCGACGCTTACTGCTTAGATTGAACATGCACTTTAACAGATCTTGTAACAACTGGGAGGGCCAAATCACAATCTGAAATGTTGTAGCAAGCATGCTTACGGTCAAATTTTACTCTTTTTTCTCTTTTAATTACTTCTTATCCACTAAACTGTACATAACGTGAGTTGGGAAATCTTTTAAAGATATGTTTTATATCTAAATAAAGAATTATTATTATTACTATAGTGTGTGCTTTTTTATACCTCCATAAATTCAAGTGCACCAACATTGCAGCAATTAACTTTCGCCACTTCACGCAGTGGATCGAAAAAAGCAGCACATCACAGCAGTGTATGCAATAACAGATGTCCACACAGGGGCAGAACATCAATCTGTGCACAACAGAAGCATCCTCCACACCCCAGTCATGAGGTACCTGTCAACCCCATCTCAAGACCACTCAGGGTTTAGTTTCCATGCTAGTAGATACATCACATCATTAAACGTCTCCACATTTCAGGAACCTGTCTCCCAGGGCCCTCCATATATGCAGATCTTCCTCTACTTTCTCATCTCCCTTACTTAGTTTCATGTGAACCTCTTCCGCTATTGTTCATTCCGCTACATCCCTTTGCCAGCTTTCAATCTCCGGATCACAATAACCCATCCATGTTATGGCCACTCTGTGGCGGGCAAGGACCAGAACAAGCTGGGGTATTTATATGCCATCTTGCACTGTTTAGGTCTGCTTATGTTACCCAAAAGACAAGACGGAAGGGTGAGGGAGCACTGCAAGGAGGTGGGTGTTTCTCAGCTATCTCCACCTAAAAGTCCTGCACCGGCCGACACCCACAGGCCAAGTGCAAAAGGTAAGCCCATGGTCTCCCGCATCGCGGACAGGCATCTAACCCAATGTAGGATATTTTATGAGACTTCAGGGAAGCAGTGTAAGTAAGATGCAGAAAAGTTTAGTGGATCAACTGGAATCAAGCATTGCTGGATGCTGTTTTGGAGTGTGTGCATATGGGCAACCAGTCCATGTCCGGTAGTGGCAACTCCAGGTCACCCGAGCCCACAATGGGTATCCCGCAGCATCACCCACCATTGCATTGTATGATGAAGACATCAGTGGCGATCAGACACGCAGGTCAATAGGATTCCCAGCGGGCAGGAAGACACCGGCTAATCCGGAAAGGTGGTCCAGGTCTCCCTGGCTAGTTCCGCCCAGCCGGCATAGTGCAGTATGTGCCATGGGCCCAACTCAAATTTCACCCATGAATCATGGAATGTAATAAGAGGTTCATTGGGGTACAGGCCCTTTTTCAAGGCCTGAAAGGTCATGTTGTCCGCAGACCTACTCTACAGTATTAATCTTCTCCAAAAGAACAAAAGCACATTTTAAAGCACATGTTTTTATTTTTCTTACAATGTGCTTTGCATGTAAAATGTGACCTATTATTACACAATGTTGCAAAATTAAAAAAAAAACATATTTTATATATTAACATATGATCCCCAAAAAAACACACATCTCTCAAAATATTTCCAGACATATGCAGTCTCAGGAAAACAATGAAAACTAAAAGGATAATGTTTAAATATTTCTAAAAAGTACTAAAATCAATTAATCAGTTATGTAATATGAAAAATACATAACAAGTAACATGTGTAATATGGTTCTATATAGGGGCGAAGGTGATAATTATAAACAAATCCTTCGACCTTGTGGATTCCAAATGTCACCAGAACCACTCAAAGGCAATACAGGCCCATATTAGAAAATTATCCTTTTTTATTCTCTCTCTGTACTCACTAACATGCAGTAAGAGCCGCAACCAAGAAGGTAAGGAGTTACCAACATGAGCGCCCTGCATCATACGGGCAAGGACCATGCTGTGGATTTATTTTAGAAGGGTAAGAGGAACATTTAGAACAAGAAATTTAAGAGAAAAAAATTACCTGTTAATTTGATCGTGGTAGGTGACACATAGGTGTTTAAGAATTCGTAAACAACTTGTTTTTTAATAGCTATAAATACAGTTAACTATAACAGAAAGTCCCAGGTTAAGATGAAAAATGTATGAAATTGGAATGAATGAAAAAGCTAATCTTAGAAAGAAGAGTACACCATCAATAACAGAAAATGGATGAAAACACCTCCAATACTGAACAGCAAATGAAACAGAATAAATTTAACAGAGACCTGCTACAATCTGATGAAAAAATGCATAAGTATTATTTATTACACCGTTCCCCGTTTGAAAATATTAGTACCCTCTGCTCAGTTTTTTTAAAGATGTTTTACAAAGGACACCTGCATAGCCTTGGCAGTGCAGAGGAGACAGGTATGAGTTTGCATCATTCATATATTTTGCTTAATTATTTATGGTTTATATGTAAAGTGCACAATCGTTCATAGGTAAAGCCTCTTGATGCTAGTGATACCTGGTACTGGCAGACATTAAAGATCATGTTACACTTTATAGGAAGCACAGACCAGTTTTAAGCAGCTTCTGGGACTTATAATGACCATATTCAGATTGAATGGATGGATAACGGTAATGTGTTAAACAAAGAGTGCCCCACGACATGGAAGAGTCTTTCAACCCAATTACCTATTATAAATTTCAGAACAGAAAAAAGTTAAACTGATGGACAGCTGAAGCTGCTGGAGGGGATGATTTAAAAAAAAAAAAAAAGAATCCGATAAAAATGCTGGTGTGGTGCCATGAAAAGCTTTATGCATGAAGCAGGTGCTTTAAAGTGAGTGACCTTATTTATAAATTATCAATTAAGTTGATGTCGGTGCTTACATAAAAGGTCACATTTTCTAAAGTGGAAAACAAGCCTAACATCAGCATTATGTAGTTTTTCTAGGCACACTGGAGAAGGCTGAGATAAACAGATATCACTCCATGTTGAAACACAAGGAAGGGGCGAATTACTTGCAACGGTCACAACTAAAACATACATTGTTTATTTACTGGGTAAACCTGGGGTTCAAACGTGAGCTTTAAATACAGTACAACAGCCAGATTTTGAGCACAAGATACCGAGTCTGGGCAAGTCAAGAAGAAGGCCACGAAGATGAATCCTATATATTAGTCTTGTTAAAAATAGGAAGGATTTCAATTTTAATGGGATGTGATGTCAAACATTTCGGTTTCCTCCATCCATGAGAGCTTTCTAATACTGATGCTGGCTCACTCGGATTGGAAAGCTGAAGAAAACGGAGCGTTGCCGGCATACAAGTATGACTTGACTGTTGTTAAACACTCAGAAAGGGGATGAACTGCAGGGACAGCAAGGATGAAATTATAGCCACCTGCAGAAAACCTAATGGAAGATTTGACTGGACGTAAATAGGGCAAGGTGGATTGATTGTGACCTGCTTGAGAGAAAATAAGCAATTCAGGCCAATGGAGTGCCTTTAATGGCAAACGTAGTAAGGGCCTGAAGAAGTATTGCAGTGTTGACGGTGTTGAAGGCGGCGGAGCTGCTCAATAATATTAGTATTCCCCAGTCGCCTCCATCCACCAACATATGCAGATCGGAAAACAGCCTTAATAACGCAGCGTTTACAACGAATCAACTGAACAATACAGGTTCTCTTCAATATTTTGTGAAACTATAAAGAGATTGTTTTCTATCTGAGCTTAAAAAGAGAAAGGGCGCTTTATAGGGACCTCTTGCCCGTGTTTTCAATGTTATCGATCTAAATAAGGTCTCGATACTTCCCACAACAAGTTAATATTGCCATATGTACTGTGTCACGTGGCCGGCCCAACAAGGGATGTAGGCGACATGCAGTATTCCAACTAGCCTACTAATGCCTTTTCGTATTTGTGAAAAAACTTTGATGAAACGCGACCGGCCCTGAGTGGGTTGTGGGCTTAACGCTGTGTACATCGGGACCTATGTTCCCCTCCCTATCTAGAAAATAAAACAGATCTTAAACAAAAGAGATAGGACGATACATTTTGGGATCTGACAGGTACAAAGAAGTTGTTTGTAAAAATAAATAATGGTTGATCTATAGCATGTTTGAAATTATCTAAAAAGATACCTGTCAAAATAATTTGTTATCTTTGTGTGTTTTTGTGCCTAGAGGCCACCTCAAATAACTCATTTGCAACTTGTTCTAAATAAATCTTGGAAAGAGGATTGTCTAGAGAAGGTTATGAATATGAACTCATTCACATGTTGAAGAAATCATGTACTCATATAAAATTGTTAGTACGTTTATACTTACAACATAATCACAAAAAAGAATGAGTGCTCCTCTTCGAACTATTTCCCGATTGCACATTCCAAGTTTGGATTCTACCTTGGATTCTTCAAGGTCTCCGGTGATCTGAGGGCTCAGCAGTTTGGTAGCGGATAGACTATGCCTTCTGCAAAACAGATGCTACAAATTAAAGGACATTTCTCGGCACACATAACATGTACCTTTCAGGAGAAAGAGTTGTAAAGAACAAGTTACTTACCTTCGGTAACGATATATCTGTAAGAAACAGTAGTTAGTATTAGATTCCTTACCTTAGAATATCCCCAGGCGTCAGTCTGGATCCGGAAACTTTTGCGTAGCAGTACCCCTGCGCGTCGGTAGGCGTCGTCTGCAGGCGTCCCCTGCGGCTCCGCGTCGTCGGCGTCGTGCGCCGTGATGACGTCGCTGGAGTATATAGACGCCGCCTCCGCGCGCTGACGTCAGTTCTTTGCACACAGCTTTTCCGCGCCAGAACACGCAGAGCCATGTGAGAACTAACACTGGTGCCATTTGAAACTAGGGCCCTGAAAGGGATGTCCTTAACCCTAGGTATCAGTTCGCAGAACGGGGAGGATGGGTGGGGCGGTAAGGAATCTAATACTAACTACTGTTTCTTACAGATATATCGTTACCGAAGGTAAGTAACTTGTTCATCTGAAAGAAACAGGTCAGTATTAGATTCCTTACCTTAGAATAGATACCCCAGCAATACCAACCCCGGTGGTGGGTCTGCGAACCAATACAACCTACACCAGAAAGTCCTGGAGGACCGAACGGCCAAAGAAGCCATCCCTCCGGACTTGACTGTCCAGGCAGTAGTGCCTCGCAAAGGTGTGCAGCGAGGCCCACGTGGCCGCCTGGCAAATGTCCTGCAAAGGGACTCCCCGGCCCAGGGCAGTAGCAGCCGCCGTGGCCCGAGTGGAATGGGCCCTCAGCCCAACAGGAGGCTCCTTCCGAGCCAAAGAGTAGCATGCTTTGATGCACAGGACGACCCACCGAGAGATGGTCCGCTTCTGTACCGCCCTTCCCTTCTTCTCACCCACGTAGCCAACAAACAGTTGGTCATCCACCCGGAACTGGCGTGTGCGATCCATGTAAAAAGAAAGCGCACGTTTTGGGTCCAGACGATGGAGCCGCTCTTCATCCTTCGAAGGATGCGGAGGCGGGAAGAAGGAGGGCAAGGTGATGGACTGCCCAATGTGAAAAGCAGAGACTACCTTGGGCAGGAAAGAAGGTCTAGTCCGAAGAACCACCTTATCAGGATGAACAGACAAGAAAGGAGGTTTAACAGAAAGAGCCTGGAGCTCACTCACTCTCCTGGCAGAGGTGATAGCCACCAGGAAGGCCGTCTTTAAAGTGAGAAGACGGAGAGGACAGGAATGAAGAGGCTCAAAGGGAGCGCACATCAGGAAAGTCAGAACCAGGTTCAAGTCCCACTGAGGCATCACGAACGGAGTTGGGGGATACATGTGCGTGATGCCCTTCAAGAATCGTAACACAATAGGGGACTTGAATAAAGATGGCTGATCAGGTAGCCTCAAGAAGGCGGAAAGGGCAGAAAGATAGCCCTTGATAGTGCCCAGAGCAGAGCCCTGCTGGGCAAGGGAAAGGAGGAAGAGGAGAACCTCAGACAGAGGGGCAGAAAGGGGATCCACAGCCTTTGCTGTGCAACATGCCACAAATCTGTTCCACCGGCAGGCGTATACCGACTTTGTGGAGGGACGCCTGGCTGCCAGAATCACATCACAGACTTCAGGAGGCAAGTCAAATGGCCTCAACTGCCGCCGCTCAATCTCCAAGCATGGAGGTGGAGACTGGACAGGTTCGGGTGGAGGACCGTCCCCTGCTGCTGCGACAGAAGGTCCTCCTGAAGGGGCAGGCGGATCGAGGGACCGACTGTCATGCTGAGTAGCTCGGGATACCAGTATCTTCGAGCCCAGTCCGGGGCCACAAGGATAACTTGGGCCCGGTCGCGCCTGATCTTCTTCAGCACTCTGGGCAGAAGTGGTATAGGCGGAAAGGCGTACAACAGACCGCAACTCCACTCGCGCCGAAAGGCGTCGCCGAGCGAATGCCGTCTTGGAAACTCCAACGCGCAGAACTGATGACATTGCGCGTTCTCTTCTGTGGCGAATAGATCTAACCAAGGCTCTCCCCATTGCTGAAAGAGGCCTCTCGCCACGTCCGAGTTCAGACGCCATTCGTGATCCACCGAGCACCGACGGCTGAGTTCGTCCGCCCTGGCGTTCAGAGAACCTGCCAGGTGTTGAACCGTCAGAGTCACGCCCTGACGTTCCAGCCATTGCCAGAGACGCAGAGCCTCCTGGCAAAGGGTCCACGACCCCACACCGCCCTGTTTGTTGCAGTACCACATGGCGGTGGTGTTGTCCGTGAACACCTGCACTACACTCCCGTTGACAAAGGGGAGGAATGCCTTCAGTGCTAGGCGAATCCCCCGCAGCTCCAACAGGTTGATATGGAGCCGGGACTCCGCCGGAGACCAGATGCCTCTGATCTCCGCCTCTCCCAAGTGGCCACCCCAGCCCTGGAGGGACGCGTCCGTCACAACCACGTGCTCCAGTTGGGGAAGGGAGAGGGATCTGCCTCTGACCCAATCGCGGTCCGTAAGCCACCACTGCAACTGTCTCGCAGTGCCCTCCGAGATCAGGACATGGTCGGATAGGTTGCCCTGATGCTGGGCCCACTGAAACTTCAGGTCCCACTGCAGAGCCCGCATCCGCCACCTGGCGTGATGCACCAGTAGGATGCAGGAGGCCATCAGCCCCAGAAGCCGCAGCGTCAACCTGACCGAAACCCGGAATAACGGCTGAAAGATGGGAATCAGAGCCTGAATATCCCGGACCCGCCGTTCCGGGGGATAAACCCGAAACTGCGCCGAGTCGAGAACCGCTCCGATGAAAAGGAGCTTTTGAGAGGGACACAGGTGTGATTTCGGCACATTGATGGAAAACCCCAGCTCGTGCAGGAGGTCTGCCGTCATCTGAAGGTGGTGGACGACTGTCTGGGGCGAGCCCGCCTTCAACAACCAGTCGTCGAGGTAGGGGAAGACTGAAACCCCTAACCGGCGCAGATGAGCTGCGACCACCGCCATCACTTTCGTGAACACCCGTGGGGCGCTGGTAAGGCCGAATGGGAGCACGATAAACTGAAAGTGCTCCTGGCCTACCGTGAACCGCAGGTAACGCCGGTGGGCCGGCAGGACGGGGATGTGAAAATACGCATCCTGCAAGTCCAACGCTACCATCCAGTCTTGAGGGTCTAGAGCAGCCAAGACCTGAGCCAAAGACAACATCTTGAACTTCTCCTTCCGGAGGAAGCCGTTGACGTTCCGTAGGTCCAAGATAGGACGGAGGCCTTCTTTGTCCTTCTTGGGCACCAGAAAGTAGTGGGAGTAGCAACCACACCCTACTTCTGGCCCAGGAACGCGCTCGATGGCCCCCTTGGCCAAGAGGGCCGTAACTTCCTCCTGCAGAAGTGTCAAGTGGTCCCCCGACACACGGTGGTTCTGCGGTGGCATGGCTGGAGGAGTGGACTCGAAGGGGAGGGCGTAGCCCCTTCGAACGAGCTGCAGCACCCACCTGTCCGATGTTATCGCGCGCCAGCGGGAGTGGTGATGGCGAACCCTGCCACCCACTGGCGTCACGTGAGCCCGAAAGCTCGGACTAGGAAGGCTTGGATGCAGCAGCGGGGGGAGGCGTGGACTGACCTCGCCGCTGGCCTCTACCGCCACCACGGCGAAAACCACGGCCGCCACCGCGCTGGGGAGCGTTCTGCGGCGCGTGGCTGGCAGCACGTGTGGGACCGCCCCTCCCTTGGCCACGAAAGGGGCGAAACGAACCCGTCAGCTGGCGCTGGGTCGAAAGACCCAAGGACTTGGCCGTGACCCTGGAGTCCTTGAAGCGCTCCAGCGCGTGGTCCGCTTTGTCACCAAACAGGCGACTGCCATCAAATGGCATGTCCATGAGTGTATTTTGGACGTCTGGCGAGAAGTTGGCAGATCTCAGCCAAGCATGGCGACGAATCGCCACCGTCGTGGACATAGCCCGTCCCAGCGAGTCGGTCGTGTCCAGACCACAACGGATCGAGTACCGCGCCGCATCCCGGCCTTCAACCAAGGCCCGGGTGAGCTTGTCCCGCACTTCCTGGGGGCATTGCGGCAAACACTCCTCGACCGTATCCCACAGGGAGTGGGTGTAGCGGCCCAAGAGGCACGCGGTATTACAAGACCGCAGTCCAGCGCTCAAAGAGGAAAAGACCTTTTTACCAAATTGGTCATACCGCTTTGATTCCCGATCGGGCGGAGCCGACGGGAACGCGGACTGTGAAATGGAGGCCTGGATCACCAGACTCTCCGGGGAGGGATGGGTGGATAGGAAGGCAGGGTCGTCCGAGCACGGACGTTGACGCCTGGCAACGTTCCGGTCAACCTGTGCACCGGAAGCGGGCCTGGACCAGGTGCCCAAAAGGACATCCGTCAGGGCCTCATTAAACGGCAGCAGAGGCTCCTGGGGGCATGACTGCGGTTTAAACACTTCGGTCAGAATGTTCGGCTTGACCTTCGCGACAGGGAGCTCAAGGCTCAAGGCCTTGGCAGCCCTCATCAGGACCACCGAATAGGCAGCACCTGCCTCAGACGCCACAGGGGTCGGGGAGACCAACCCAGGGTTGGGCGACTCGTCCAGACCACTGGCATCACCCAGATCACCTACCCAGTCCACATCATACTGGCAGGCACGGGATAAAGGGTCCTCAGACCCCTCCCAACCCTCTCCATACTCGTCCTCATCGCCGTATTCTGGATCGACGATATAGACCTCGGGGTCAATGGGCCCCATCGGCGCCGGATCCGGCGTCGGACGACGCCGGTCCGACTCCGCGTCAGGAGTCAGAGGGGGAATGGGGGTGGCGCCGCGTGGCGTCGGCGCCGGGGACCCGACGCCGGCCGGAACCGACGGCGGAGTCGCTGCACCGCGCGGAGGCGGTACCACGGGTTGGCCCAAAGGAACCGACGCCGGAGAGGCCGGTAGACCAGCCGGCGACGAACCTGAGGGGCCCAGCGGCGCCGGGGCCGGAGCCACCGGCGGCGTCGAGGCAGGAGCACCCGAACCGCTCGGGCCCCCAGACGGGACCGACGGGCCCGCAGGCGCCGTAGGCCCCGCCGGAGGAGACCTCGCCCTCATAGCTATGAGGAAGGCCTCGATCTCCTCACGCGACGCGCCTTCCCCAGGGACCGACGGGTATGGGGCAGACGGCGTCGGCGACCCACGCGGGCCCGCGTGGGTGGGGCCACCCGAGCCCCCGGCCGCATCACGCGGGCGTCGGGGGGAGTCGGGGGTACGATGACGACGCCCCGACTTCTTACGCTTACCTGACGAACCGGAGGAATGGTGGCGACTCCCGGAGCGCTCATGGCGGCTCCGCGATCGTTCCTTCGACCGCTCCCTCGACCTCCGACCGGACTGGGACCGCTCTCGACGCGGGGCCGACACACGGAGCTCGAGAAGCTTGCGGGACCGCTCCCGCCTAGCTTTACCAGTCAAGGCCCGACAGTCGACGCAGGACTCCACGTCGTGGTCCGCGCCCAGACACCGGAGGCAGAGTCGATGGTGGTCGGTGACCGACATCAGGCGGTCGCACTCGTCGCAACCCTTGAAACCGGGCATCCTACCGGCACCGTAGAAGATTAAGTAGTTAACAAGAAACTTGGTCAAAAGACCGGAGTACTGCTCTTCGGATCTGCGCTAACTGGCGCGGAAAAAAGAAGAACTGACGTCAGCGTGCGGAGGCGGCGTCTATATACTCCAGCGACGTCATCACGGCGCACGACGCCGACGACGCGGAGCCGCAGGGGACGCCTGCAGACGACGCCTACCGACGCGCAGGGGTACTGCTACGCAAAAGTTTCCGGATCCAGACTGACGCCTGGGGATATTCTAAGGTAAGGAATCTAATACTAACCTGTTTCTTTCAGATTACATAGATAGTGCTTATTAGAAATGTCATCAAGCAATCGTCTGTTATAAAATGTACACGTTTCTGAACTCATACTTCCAGTATTCCAAATCCAACAACATACATAACTAATGGCATTCAATTATCATTCATGCCCTCACTTTTTTATAAATTTATTTTATGTGGATACTGAGGTAACATTTTCCAAAGACTAAGGAAAGTCTTCAAAGCTTTGTAGAGGAGCCCCTTAATAAAGACATGCGATCCTTCTTGAACGTAGGTGGAGATAAACTTATTGTATGGCAACTGAGATAATCAGAAGAGTGTCAAGCCTTTTTTGTTGGTAGCACGTGTAGTGACTAAAGCTAGTTGAGGCAATGTCATCCAGAATAAAACTGGCAGCATTTCCACTTTTTGTCCTGGCTGGTTGTAAAAAGTATAACCACAGGCGTGTCAATGTAGATTCCAATAGAATCCACAACACAAGAAGGTAGCAGGCTTAAAAATCGTATGAGAAATAATGAATACCAGATACATTTCTATCAACAAAAATGTAAACTTGTAGATTAAGAAATACTTTTCCACGCTAACCAGTGCTAAAATACTTGTGCTCTCTTCTTTAAACATGGTAACATTGGTGTATACACAATTGGCCTATTTACTTTCTAACTCCCTATGAAAAAGTGGTATCACCTGTACCATGGGAGTGTAAATTAAATGCTACTACTGGGCCTGCAGCACTTATTGTGCCATCCAATAAAGCAGCCAATTAAATATGTCTCAGGCCTGCCACTGTATCCTGTGTTTGCAGTTTTAAACTGCCATTTCAACTTGGCAAGATAAACCGCTTGACAGGCCCAAACATCCCATTTTAATATTTATAAGTCACCCCTAGGGTAGGCCGTACAGGGTCCAGAGGGAATGGTGCCCTGTATTAAAAAAAAAAGAAAAAAAGATTGACTTGTACTTTTAAGTTGTAATTGTCCTCATAGACAAAACTCCTACATTTGTTTTTCACTACTGTGAGGCCAACCTCTCCAACAGGATCTCATTCGGTTCCGTTATTACATTTAAACTTTCAACTAGTAGCAGATAGGAATGTTGAGTTTTGTGTCTACAGAATTGCAATTTAAAACGTCTTTAATGAAGTCAGATTTTAAATAAGAATTCTAAAAATACCAATTTTAGAAGGTTGACTTTTTTTGTCCTAACCATTTGGTGCCAGCAGCCTGTATCCTGGGTCACATGATAAGGGGTAGCTGGCATTTGGCCTTTGTGTATTGCTCCCAGACAGTGAGACAAAGGGGCAATAGGTATTGGCAGAATGGGCCATCTGACTTGAAAGGGTGGAATATCTGTCACCTACCACACATGACAAAGGGTCTGCCTGAGCACAAAGGCTTTAACACTAGGCTTTTTTGATTTCGGATAAGCTGGGGCCAGGGCAGAGAGGCAGGAAATTCCAAGCACCTCTGGGGGTGGAAGTTTATAGAAATATCTCCTACTTCAAAGTGGGCACCAGGCATAACCAATGAGCCTTTAGACCCAATCCTTCAGTACACCTCTAAACTTGTGGAAAACATAGAAGGACTGCTGTGCTGCTCTGCAAGAAGGACTGCTACTCTGTTGTCCTGCTGCCCGAGTGAAAAGGACTGCCAGAGTGACTCCAAGGCCTATTTGGCTGGCCTCCTGATAAGAGCCTCAGAGACAAAAAATGCTCCAGCCACCTTGAACCCAGCACCTGTACTCTGTCTGCTGTGAGTCCTATCCCCCGAGTGGTGCCAGTCAGTTTTGGACCTTTGGAAGTGGGCCTGAAGGTGCTTTGCCAGCCAAGCTGTGGTTCTGTGAGCGGAACAGATGGAGCACAATGCATGTCCTCGTAGCCGCATCACAACTGCCACTGCGCAACACTTCCCAGACGCAGAGCTCCACATCTCAGTCCGCAGCCTCTTCGAAACTGCTGCTGTGTGACACATCCTCGATGCAGGTCTTCTCATTTGCAAGCACCTAGCTGACGGCATCATCGATGTCGACGCAGGACTTTATACTGCAGCCCGCAGCTTCCTCTAAACCTCTGCTGTACAACAAATCCTCGAATCGGAATCTTTCAGCGCTCCGTAAACACTTTGTTGAGTGGGCCAAACTTTGACCCTATATTCAGCATGCACTTCATTGCAGTCAGTCTGAACTAGTGACTTTCTAACGATCCGGCGCCACTCGATAACGGTAGTTAGCACTTTGTGCTTTTAGCTGCTATTTTCACTGAAATCTTAAAAATTGAATATCTCTGGTTCTACTGATTCGATTTGTGTTGTTTGGTCTCAAATAATTTATTAAATGTTACTCTATTTTTCTAAATTGGTGCGGGGTTTTTCTTCTGTTGTGTTTTCACTTGTGTTTACTGTTTGAACTGCTGCATACTGCTTTATACAATGCATTTAAGTTAAGCTTGACTGCTCTGTGCCAAGCTAACAGAGGGTTAAGCACAGGTTAATTTGGGGTCTGTTTGTGTTTCACCCTGATAGGAATTGTGGCTGGTGCTTAAGAATGGTTTTACCCCCTCAACCAGTGACCCAGTTTCCTATAGGATCTAACTAAACGACAGAGTTCAATGCACAGAATGGAGAGGATAGGTGAAGAATCTGCAGTTAGATTGAGTATCTACCAGAAAGAGTGTAACCGAAGGTAAGTTACTTGCTCTTCTGACAGAGACATCTAACTGCAGATTACTCACCTTTTGAATAGATACCAAAGCAGTACCTACTTGGGGGTGGGTCTCTGAATAGACTCAAACCAAAAAGTCCTCTAAGATCGAGCAGGCAAAAAGCCCATCTTTCCAACTTTGTTGTCTAGACAGTAGTGTTTCATGAATGTAAGCACTGATGCCCACATAGCTGCATGGTGAATGTCCAGGACAGAAAAGTTGCGTGCCAAAGCTGTGGTAGCAGCTTTGGTCCTTGTAGCATGAACACACAGTCTTTCCAGAGGTTGCTTTTGGTCAGTACATAGTAGATTTTAATGCAGCACACGATTCAGTGGGAGATGGCCACTTTCTGCACAGCCTAGCCATTTCGCTCCAGTGAAAGAGCTGATCCTCCACCCGGTGTTCCCTGGTAGGTTCAATGTAAAAGCTCAGTTAGGGGAAGGATAACACGTCAGGCAGCATTTAAACACAAAGCAGCTAAGTGCAGACAGAGAACTGGAACTTACAATTGAAGGAATCCAGAGAAACCTTGACAGACAGTGTAATATTCAAAATCAGACCATGTTAAACATTAAAATTAAAGATGCAAGAGGGGAACTAGCAGACTATCTAGAAAGAATCCTGCTAAGAAAATGGGAGGCTAGTAAGCTAGCTCACTGCAAATATGGGGAGGGATGTGGAAAACAATTAGGCTGGAAAAGAAAGTGAAAAATGCTAAACACATCAAAAGAGTTGAAGACCAAGGATCCAGAAAATGGTGCATAGAAGACTCAGATTTAGAGCAGGCTTTTACATGGTTTTACCAGGAACTATATACAGATGATTTAGAAGCCTCAGAAGATCAGATAAGGAGTTGGCTTAGGGAGGGGACACTGCCTACAATTGAATCTGAACTGAAGCAGAGCTTAAACCAGAATATAAGTTTGGAAGAGGTGAGGGAGGCAATCAAGGTGTTAACAAAAGGAAAGCATCAGGTCCAGCACGAGCTACTGAATGAGTTGTATGTAGTATTAAAGAAGGAAATAACTTCGATAATAATCAGCTTACTAGAAGGCATTTTCTCTGACGGTCACACCCTGCCATGATCTTGGAATGAAGCAACAATTCATTTAATTTTAAAACCAAATAAGGATCCTAAACTTTGTGAATCATACAAGCCGATCTCGTTACTCAATACATATTACAAGACCTACACACATTTATTAGCAAAAAGACAGGAGGGGCTGATCAGGGGCCTAGTGCACAAAGATCAAAAGGGCTTCAGAAAGGGGAGACAACTACGTGAGTGGACACATGATATGGTTAGTGCAATAGATATGGCTACTGAAAAGAGAATTCAATTAATGATACTGACATTTGATGCCTGAGGCCCTTGATAGGGTGAGCAGGCCATTCCTAGATGATGTAATCAAGTAATACAACTTGGGAGAAGAATTTTCAAAGGCAATTTGATCAATTTAAAAAGAGCTAACGGCAAGAATTGAAGTAAATGGGAAACTAACAGAAAAGATTTAAATAAGAAGAGGGATGTGGCAAAGGTGTCCGATGTCAGCCTTGCTCTTCAACCTGTATATTGAACCTATAGCAAATAGAATTAGGAAAAGCCAAGACATTAAGCCTTTCAAACATAATGGATGGGTGAAAAAAGACAGACTATATGCAGATGACCTGATGATGTATACCCAGGATCTCACCTGCTCTTTCTTTGCTCTGAAGGAGTTTGGAAGGGTCTACGGATATTTAGTGAACCAACAAAAACCAGAACTAATATCTTCAATTAACCTTTTTTAGCAGTCCGCTTGAAAAAAAAGAAATAGGATATCTGAGGATTCAGTTATTACAGGACCTGGACAAGATGACCGAAGTGAGTTTTGACGAACTTATGTCCGAGACTAAGAAATGATTGAGATGTCTACCCCTCACAATACTATAAAGGCCATCATAAAAATGGCAATACTCCTGGAATTCACTTTTATCTTTAATGCGATCCCGCTGACTTACAGAACACAATGGCTTAGGAAACTACAGGGCGAGATAAGCAGCTTTATTTGGTCATGTAAGGGAGTGAGAATTGCCTGCAAGAAACTTTGAAGGATTAAGTCAAAATGAGGCAAAGCAAGCCCAGATTTTCAGTTTTATTGTTAGGATTTTCAGCTAAAGAATATGAGGCTACTGTTAACTAGAGGTTTTCAGCATATCTCAAGGGGATGATCATCTTCTATTTAAATACAGCCATCCTAAATTCATGAAGAAGATTAGATTAAAGACTGACTGCTACTTGTAAGCTATGGGCCCAGATTAGTCGGAGCTAGAATTACCCTAGTATAGTGACTTTGCTCAAATAGGGAATTCACCTGGAACGCCAGAATAGTTGCTGGATAATTTATCACGACCTCTGAAGTAAGCTAAAATAAATAGATGGGGTCAGATTATAAAGGGAAATTGCTTGGTGTCGTGGGAAACCCAAACTCGGATCACAAACAATAGGCAGTCAAAGTGTGAGTTCTTTCAACTGGCAGCTGGGCAAGCAGACTGGGTAAGGACGGGGAAGGATATACGGAATGGAAAGAAAAATAGCAAGGCTGTACCCATCCCACCCCCACAAAAGAAAGGTATTAAAATGGTACTGGAATCTGATGCAAGGAATTAACAGACTGGAGCGTTCACATTGCCAGATGAGATTTGGAGGAGGGACCTGCCGATGCTGAAGTTAACACACTTATGACCAGTATCTATGTCTTGGGCCTCAGCAAAATCTGCACCACTCAAAAAGAATAATTTGTTCACAGGGCGTATTAGACCCTGAAGAAGTTATCAAGTGTACGAGGTAGAGGGACGAAGTCCTCCCTCAAGTGTGCTTTGGAGAAAGCAGATGATGTCCATATATTCTGGCAGTGTCCCGCTTTCCAACTCTTCTGGCCAGACATTGGTATGGCTATGTCAGGCATAATGGGAAGAGAAATCTAGGTAAGCCGTTTGTAGGTGACGGGTCTTTAAAATAAATTACTGAAAAAACAGTCCGCTCCAATATTTTTACCAATTTTGCTAGCACAAACTGAGTCTCTAAATGAGTCAGCAGGCTGAATGGCTGCTGTCACTTTGGTAAAAGGGCGGAGATGTGGGAGACCCTCAGGAGAACTGGTGTAAGAGTTTGTCTAGATAAATATAAATATGGATATTGGTTGCGACTCAGCTGTCACAACTTTCAGCAAGAATGATGCTTCCGTCGGCAGAACCAGTTTGTCTAGGAACAAGGTGATGTGCCGGGCATTGACACAGAGACTGTGAAGCTCAATCCCTCACCGCACCAATGTTATGGCAAATAGGAACACTGTCTGGAGAATGGGACGCCGCTAAGGACAGCTTCGAAGCATCGCAAAGGGTGTGCAGCTCAAATAAGTGAGGACCAAGTTAAGGTCCCACTGTGGCATACAAAAGCCCAGGGAGGAAACAGATGTCATAGCCTTTCAAAAAATGCATCACGACAGGGGATTTCTTTTTTTATAATTCATTTTATTAGTTTAGTTCAACCTTACAAACTGTAACTTGACATTCCTGTGCAAGACATTCCGGACAAGTATTTCCATCTCTTGAACAACTGCATGATATGCGATTGCATCCACCATCTTGTTGTAGGCTCGCTACTAGCAGAAGTGTAATGAGTGTGGAGTCCATGGCGCCAAAAAGGTCTCATATTTCTTGGGCACTCCTCGAGCTTTGTACACTAACTTTTCCATCACTGCAAAATGGTCTCTTCTCTGGATCCATTCTAGGATGGGGTAGCCTGCCACTCCCTCCAGTGCCAAGCAAAAGTCTGTCTTTGCCACCTGGGGCCGTATTACAGAACTGCCCTGGTGGCACAATGGGCGTTTTTGCCCTAGTTGTGCACCCTCTAAGCACTTTGGTATTACAGAAGGGGACGCAAAAGCTTTTGCGACCCCTTTTTAATACAGATAATGCTGGTGCACATGTAGCACTAGCGCTATCATTAGAGGGTGGTTTCTCTTTTGTAGGGGGCGTGGCCCCATGAAAATGAGGAAGTCTCTTTGCTGCGCCGTATTACCGACGTGGGTGCAGAGGCAAAAACGCCTTTAGAAGGCACACTGACAGGTGGAACACTTTCAGTGCACCTCCTAAAGGCAGCCCTCTGGAGGGTTGAAAGTGCGTCCCATGGACCCCCCAGATATCCCATTGCAGGCGGATGCAATCACTCACTGCACTTGCCTTCAAGGGGATCTCTAATTCCTCTTGAAAGTGCAGGTAAGTTGCCTCCTGCACAGAGAAACACGGAGCAGCGTGTCAAACAGCTGCTTGAATGTGCTGCCATTGGGACAGCACAATTTTGAGGCTGCCCTGAGGGCAGCAAATTCAACATAATAGGGCACATTTTCCCCGTTTGCACATGTGCACCTGCTTAAAGGTGCACAGTGGTGCAAACAGGAAAAGTGCACCCGATTTATAACAGGGCATCTTGTAAGCCATAGCTATGAACAAGAGTGATGCTCAGGACCCTCCAGAATGCTTCCATGATGCCCAGCAGTGCAACCTTTGAATCAAGAGTGATAGGCCTCCCGATCACCTGCCCCACAATTGTATTGACTCTGGTCTAATAGAGTTGCACAACAGGACATTCCTAAATCACATGAAAGAATCAGCCTGGTGACTCATGATAGAACAGGTGATTTAACTTATGAGGGCTTGTCCAGCAAACATAGGAAGCCAAAAGAGCTGAAAGGTACCCTTCAACTGTGCAAAGAGCAAAGCTCCGATAGGCAAGGGACGAAACCAATCACAAAATCTCATGTAACTTTGCCAGGAGGGAGGTCAATAAGGACATGTGCCACATCAAAACACAAAATTTGTCTTGGCAGGCATGTACCATCCTTGTTTAGGGACACCGGGCTGCCAAGATATCAACACCTTAGAGAAAGTTCAAAGGTGTTCAGCTGTCGCTTCTCAATCTATAAGTATGAAGTGAAGATTGTGAAAGCTTGAGTGTAAAACCCTGCCCCGTTGCTGCGACAGCAGATCCTTCTGGAGAGGCAGCCTGAACAGAGGACAGATTCTCGAGTCAATGAGCTCTGGATACCATACTCTCCGTGCCCAATCCGAGGACATTAGGATGACATGGGCCCAGTCTTCTTCAGAACCCGGGGCAGAAAAGGTATCAATGGGAAGGAATACAGGAATACAGGGTTGCACCCTAAGCAGAATGCACCTCCTACAGACAGACACCTTGGAAACTCCAATGTGCAGAACTGCTGACATTGTGCATTCTTGGATGTGGCCAACAGATTGAGTCAAGGTTCTCTCGATTCATGTTAAGAAGCGTATATAGCACGACAGCTACCCAACATTGGGGTTCGCAGCGCTTCGACAGCTGGTAAGGTCATACTGTTCCACCTAGTTCAGAACAACCGTGGTAGAGACCCTGCACCGCCTCTGGATGCAACTGCCACTCGTGATCCACTAGGAGTCAGTGGCCGAGCTTGTTCACCCTGAGATTCAAAGATCATGGCAGGTGATTAACTACTAGGACAATTCTTTGATGGTTCAGCCTTTTCCACAGGAACAGTGTCTCCTGGAAGATGGTCTATGACCTCACCCCACCTTGTTTATTGCAATACCACATGGCGGTGGGGTTGCCCTCAAGCCTCCATGCTTGCTTCCTTTTGGTGGAAGGAAGGAAGTCTTTCAATGCCAAATTAGTGGCCTACAACTACAGAAGGATGATATAGAGCCCGGACTCCGTGGGAGACCAAAGGCCCCTGATCTCCACCTCTCCCAGGTGACCTTCCCTATCCAGCAGTAAAGCATTAGCCATCACTTTCCACTCTGGGTAAGGTAGATGTCTACGGATGACCCTATGTTAGGCCAGTAACCAACCACTGCACATCTCTGCAGTCTCCTCTCAAATCTGGAAATGGTCAGAGAGGTCTTCTTGATGTTGGGCCCACTGAGACTTCAGAACCAATTAAAAAACCTGCATGCGCTACCTGGTGTGCTGTACCAGCAGGATGTAAATGGTCATCAGTCACAGCAGCCTGAGAGTCAACCTCTCTGAAATCCAGGACAAAGGCTGAAAGATCAGGATTATAGCCTAAATGTCCTGGAGAAAAACATGGCAGAAAGGCACAAAAGCACAAGTTACTACTTGTGTAACGATATATCTGTAAGTGACATTAGTTAGCGATAGATTCCTTACCTTAGAATATCCCCAGGTGTCAGACTAAATCCGGAAAATTTTGCGTAGCAATACCCCTGCGCGCCGGCAGGCGTCGTCCGCGGCTCCGCGTCCGTCGTCGGCAGCGCCGGAATGACATCGTCGGAGTACTTAAACGCCGCCCTCGCGTGCTGACGTCAGTTCTGATACACAGCTTTTCCGCGCCAGATATGCAGAGCCATGATAGAACCAACACTGGTGCCATGAAACTAGGGCCCTGAAAGGGGATGACCTTAACCCTAGATATCGGTTCGCAAAAGGGGGAGGATGGGTGGGTCGGTAAGGAATCTATCACTAACTAATGTCTCTTACAGATATCTTGTTACACAAGTAGTAACTTGTGCATCTGAAAGAGACACGTTAGTGATAGATTCCTTACCTTAGAATAGATACCCCAGCAATACCAACCCCGGTGGTGGGTCCGCGAACCAATAATCACACCAGGAAGTCCTGGAGGACGGAACGGCCAAAGAAGCCATCCCTCCGGACTTGGCTGTCCAGGCAGTAGTGTCTTGCAAACGTGTGCAGCGAGGCCCACGTAGCTGCCTGGCAAATGTCCTGCAAGGGCACTCCTCGGCCCAGGGCAGTGGTAGTCGCCATGGCCCGAGTGGAATGAGCCCTCAGTCCAACAGGGGGCTCCTTTGCCAAGGAGTAACACGCCTGGATACACGAGATGATCCACAGAGAGATGGTCCTATTGTGCCTTTCCCTTCTTAGCGCCCACGTAACCAACAAAGAGTTGGTCATCCACCCGGAACTGGCGTGTGCGATCCAGATAGTAAGAGAGTGCACGTTTTGGGTCCAGACGATGGAGCCTCTCTTCCTCTTTCGAGGGATGCGGAGGCGGAAAGAAGGTGGGCAAAGTAATGGACTGCCCGATGTGGAAGGCTATGACAACCATGGGCAGGAAAGAGGGTCTCCTTCCGCAACACAACCTTGTCCGGATGGACAGAGAGGAAAGGAGGTTTGGAAGAAAGAGCCTGGAGCTCACTCACTCTCCTGGCAGAGGTGATGGGAACCAGGAAGGCAGTCTTCAAAGTAAGAAGACGGAGAGGACAATTATGGAGCGGCTCAAAGGGAGCACACATTAGGTAAGTAAGTACAAGGTTCAAGTCCCACTGGGGCATCACGAAAGGAACAGGAAGAAACATGTGTGTGATGCCCTTCAAAAACCTATTTACAATGGGGGACTTGAACAAGGAAGGCTGATCAGGTAGCCTGAGGAAGGCGGAAAGGGTAGAAAGGTACCCCTTGACAATGCCCAGAGCAGAGCCCTGCTGGGCAAGAGAAAGAAGGAAGAGGAGAACCTCCGAAAGGGGTGCAGAGAGTGGATCCACAGCCTTTGCTGTGCACCATGCCACAAATCTGTTCCACCTGCAGGCGTATACCGACTTTGTGGAGGGACGCCTGGCTGCCAGAATGACATTACAGACTTCAGGAGGCGAGTCAAATGGCCTCAACTGTCGCCGCTCAATCTCCAAGCTTGTAGGTGGAGACTGGACAGGTTCGGGTGGAAGACCATCCCCTGCTGCTGCAACAGAAGGTCCTCCCGAAGAGGCAGACTAATCGGGGTATCGACTGACATGCTGAGTAGCTCGGTATACCAGTATCTTCGTGCCCAGTCCGGCGCCACAAGGATAACCTGGGCCCGGTCGCGCCTGATCTTCTTCAGCACTCTGGGCAGAAGTGGTATAGGCGGAAAGGCGTACAACAGACCGCAACTCCACTCGCGACGAAAAGCGTCTCCGAGCGAGTGCCGCCTTGGAAATTCCAAAGCGCAGAACTGATGACATTGCGCGTTCTCTTCTGTGGCGAATAGATCTAACCAAGGCTCTCCCCACTGCTGAAAGAGGCCTTGCGCCACGTCCGAGTTCAGACGCCATTCGTGATCCATCATGCACCGACGGCTGAGTTCGTCCGCCCTGGCGTTCAGAGAACCTGCCAGGTGTTGAACCACCAGGGTCACGCCCTGATGTTCCAGCCACTGCCAGAGGCGCAGAGCCTCCTGGCATAGGGTCCATGACCCCACCCCACCCTGTTTGTTGCAGTACCACATGGCGGTGGTGTTGTCCGTGAAAACCTGCACTACACTCCCCCGGACAGAGGGGAGGAATGCCTTCAGTGCAAGCCGGATCGCCCGCAGCTCCAGAAGGTTGATGTGGAGCTGGGACTCCGCCGGAGACCAGAGGCCTCTGATCTCCGCCTCTCCCATATGGCCCCCCCCAGCCCTGGAGGGACGCGTCCGTTACAAGTACGAGCTCCGGCTGGGGTAGGGAGAGGGATCTGCCGCAGACCCAGTCGTGGTCCGTGAGCCACCACTGCAACTGTCTTGCAGTGCCCTCCGAGATAAAGACATGGTCAGACCAGTTACCCTGATGCTGGGCCCACTGAAACTTCAGGTCCCACTGCAGAGCCCGCATCCGCCACCGGACGTGATGCACCAGAAGGATGCAGGAGGCTATCAGCCCCAGAAGCCGCAGCGTCAACCTGACCGAGACTCGGGATAACGGCTGAAAGATCGGAATCAGAGCCTGAATATCCCGAACCCGCTGTTCGGGAGGATAAACCCGAAACTGCGCCGAGTCCAGAACTGCTCCGATGAAGAGGAGCTTCTGAGAGGGACACAGGTGTGACTTCGGCACGTTGATGGAGAACCCCAGCAAGTGCAGGAGGTCGGCCGTAGTCTGGAGGTGGCTGACGACTGTCTGGGGCGAGCCCGCCTTCAACAACCAGTCGTCGAGGTAGGGGAAGACTGACACCCCTAACCTGCGCAGATGAACTGCGACCACCGCCATCACTTTCGTGAACACCCGTGGGGTGCTGGTAAGGTTGAATGGGAGCACGGTAAACTGAAAGTGCTCGTGGCCTACCGTGAACCGCAGGTAACGCCGGTGGGCCGGCAGGACGGGGATGTGAAAATAAGCATCCTGCAAGTCCAAAGCTACCATCCAGTCTCCGGGGTCCAGGGCAGCTAAGACCTGAGCCAAAGTCAGCATCTTGAACTTCTCCTTCCGAGGAAGCCGTTGATGTTCCGTAGGTCCAAGATAGGGCGTAGGCCCCCTTTGCCCTTCTTGGGTACCAGAAAGTAGTGGGAGTAACAACCACACCCTAGTTCCGGCCGAGGAACGCGCTCTATGGCCCCCTTGGCCAAGAGGGCCGTGACTTCCTCTTGCAGAAGTTGCAAGTGATCCCCCGACATGCGGTGGAATTGCGGTGGCATGGCTGGAGGGGTTGCCTCGAAGGGGAGGGAGTAGCCCCTTCGGACTATTTGCAAGACCCACCTGTCCGACGTGACAGTGCGCCAGTGGAAGAGGTGATGGCCCCCCACTGGCGTCACATGGGCCTGAAAGCACGGACTAGGAGGGTTTTGAGGCAGGTGCTGCGGGGGAAGGAGTGGACTGGCCTCGCCGTTGTCCCCAACCGCCGCCACGGCGGTTTCCATGGTCGCCACCGCGCTGTTGCACATTCTGTGGCGTGTGGCTGGCAGCACGTTTGGGGGCGCCACTTCCGTGGCCACGAAAGGAGCGAAAGGCACCCGATTGCTGGCGTGGGGCCGAGAGGCCCAAGGACTTGGCCATAGCCCTGGATTCCTTAAAACGCTCAAGCGCATGGTCTGCCTTGTCGCCAAAGAGGCGACGGCCATCGAACGGCATGTCCAGAAGAGTGGCCTGGACATCAGCCGAAAAGTTGGCGGTTCTCAACCAGGCGTGGCGTCGAACCGACACCGTCGTTGCCATCGCCCTGCCCAATCAGTCCATGGTATCCAGTCCACACCGGATGGAATATCGCGCCGCATCTCGACCCTCTGCAAGAGTTTGGGCGAGTTTTGCCCGGACCTCCTCCGGACATTGTGGCAGCACGTTCGCGACCGCGTCCCACAGGGTGTGGGTGTAGCGGCCCAAGAGACATGCGTTACTGACTGAACGCAGTCCCAAACTCAGGCACGAGAACACCTTCTTCCCGAATTGTTCATGCCTCTTGGATTCCCGATCGGGCGGAGCTGCCGGGAATGTGGTCTGGGAGGTAGAGGCCTGGATGACCAGGCTCTTGGGGGTGGGATGGGTGGACAAAAAGCAAGGGTCGCCCGGGGCCGGGCGGTAGCTTCTAGCCACGTTCCTATCCACAGGCTGACCCGTGGCGCGCTTGGACTAAGTGCCCACAAGAACATCACACACGGCCTCATTAAACGGCAGCAGAGGCTCATTGGAGCTTGCCTGCGGTTTAAGGAACTCAGTGAGGAGGTTAGTCCTCACGGCCGCGACGGGCAGCTCAAGGTGTATGGCCTTGGCCGCCCGCGTCAACACTACACTGTAAGCAGCCCCCTCCTCCGTAGCCACGGTGGGAGAGGAGACAAATCCAGTGTCTGGCGAAGTGTCAAGTCCACTGGCTTCCCCAAGCTCATATGTTCAGTCCTGTTGAGACTGGCACTCCTGTGCCAGAGGGTCCATAGACCCCTCCCAATCACCCTCGTTACCCAGTTCAGGGTCAACAGATGGGGCCTGTTCGTGGAAATAGAAATCTCCAAACGACGTCAAGAGCGACGCCCAGCGGCGCCGCTGGAACCGGACCGAGTGTAGGATCGGGGACGGTGTCAAAGCAGGCGCCGGGGGCGACACCCGCAGGGCCAGCGTCCGGTGAGGTCGACCGGCGACGACCCGGATCCGGAAGCGGTGAGGGCCTGCGGCGCCGGGTCCGAAGTCACCGGCGGCGCCGGGGCCGAAGCACCCGACGGCGTCGGAGCCAAAGCACCCGACACGGTAGGCCCTCAAGCCGGGGCCGTTGGGGCCCGAAGGTGCCACGGAACCCGGCTGAGGAGGGAGGAACCTCACGGCCATGAGGTACCGCTCGACTTCCTCTGGCGTCGCATCGTGCCCTGGGACCCGAAGGTGTGGGGCAGGTGGCGATGTCCGCGACTCCGTCGGAGCCGCGTGGGTGGTGTCACCCGGCCGCATCGCGCGAGCGTCGGGGTGGGTCGGAGGAGCGATGATGTCTCTCCGACCTCTCATGCCTCTTACCTGAGGACTTGGATCCAGACGACCGTTGTCCACTCCCGGAGCTGCGAGGGCTCCGACCCCACGACCGGTCCCTCGACCTCCTGTGGGACCGGGACCTGGAGTGGCGCGGGGCCGACTGCCAGAGCTCAAGTCGCTTGCGGGACCACTCCCGCCTAGCTTTAGACGTCAGGGCCCGGCAGTCGGAGCAGGTGCGGCGGTCGTGGTCGAGGCCTAAACACTTGAGGCACCGGCGATGGGGGTCGGTAACCGACATTAGTCGGTCGCACTTGGAATAGGGTTTAAACCAGGGCATCCCTACCGGCACCGTCGGAGTCGAAGACTCGAGTAGAGAAATGATCAAAAAGATCAAAAAGTTTAGTCAAAAAATGACTAAGGGGTAGAGCTTCTCCGGATCTGTGCTAGCTGGCACGGAAAAAAGAAGAACTGACGTCAGCGCGCGAGGGCGGCGTCTAAGTACTCCAACGATGTCATTCCGCCGCTAACGACACCGACGACGGACACGGAGCCGCGGACGACGCCTGCCGGCGCGCAGGGGTATTGCTACGCAAAATTTTCCGGATCCAGTCTGACGCCTGGGGATATTCTAAGGTAAGAATCTATCACTAACGTGTCTCTTTCAGATCCGAACGGTGTCTCGAATGGCTCCAATGTAAGGGAGTGTTTGAGAAGGAATCACATATGACTTTGGCATTTTGGTAGGAAAGCCCAAAGATGACAAGACTGGGGAGCCAAAGCAACGTTTGGCCCAGACCCCTAAGTGGGTATGGGTGGGTGCCTCATTGAAGTGCAGTACCGGCTCAGTATTGGTTTGCCTGGCTGGAGGACTTCGGTCAGGATATTAGTTTTGACCCATCAGGTGGGCAGCTGAAGGTCGAGAACTTCGGTCGCCCTCCAAATGACTATTGCAAAGAAGGTACTTTCTTCAGTGGCAGGACTTAGGGATGAGACAAGGCCGATATCAGAAGAGGTGCCAAGACCACTGGCATTCTAGAGGTCATCATACCAGCATCAGTGCAGAGGTACATGGCACCACCTACTGGTGCACAGACATAGTACTCAAATGTTTACGGATGCTATCTAAAACCTGGGGAATATTCAAAAGGCGAGGAATCTGTGGTCAGAAGTCATCTTTATCAGAAAAGTATTGATAGGGGAGCATGGACCAGACATAACTTGTTCCCAGTGTACTCCAGCATCTTAGTATTATTCCTATGTAATTTATTGTCGTATCTCCATCACTGGGAAACAGATACAGCTGATCATACTGAGGGATACTGCACAAAAAGGATGAAGTCTCAAAACATGGTGGCAATCTGGCAGTAGGCCCTCTTCTGTATAGAGGGAAAGTACCCCACTTTGGAAAATATGGTCATCAGAACAGTGCAGAACAGAAATGAACCTCAGAGAACTTGGTACAGAAGATTGAAAGATCAAGTAAATGGTGCAGCTAAGGCACAGTTCTTCTTGGGTTGGTGTTATGGAGTAGGCATTGATGCAACAGGTGCCTCAAGTTCCTGCAGTAGGAAGAGAGTGTGTGAGTCATAACTGGAGGTACTGCTTCTGTTTTGCACATGGACCATTTGTATGTATTTATGTATATGGCATTTATATAGCGCAAACCAAGCCACAGTGCTGCACATGGTCAAATACAAGCATAAATTCAACAATAAGAGAGGAAACTGAGTTGTGGACAGTTAATGCATTGTGATGTAGTGTTCGTTAAAGAGGCGAGTCAAACTCTTTCGTTTTGGATCAGCATTGTGCCAGTCATCTAGATAGGTTGTTTTTCCAGATCCTGGGTGTATCGATGAAAAAGGCCTGCAGTCTTGTTTTGTTTTTTTACATTTCTTAGTCTGCAGTCTATTGGAATTCTAGCTGCGGTTGTGCAGAGATCCACCATAGGTGGTGAGCTTGTCTGCAAGGCTAGCGAGTGTTTGTTGTGATAGCTTTGTAAATGAAACAGCTGGGTTTTAAGACAATACCGGCCAGCAAGAGGAGCAAATGGGATTTCATCATGATGGGGGTGATGTGGTCATATTTCTTGAGATTCTGGATGAGACATGCTGCGGAGTATAGGATGTCCATATGGGGTGCCAGTGTGGAGTCTTGGACGCCATGGAGAACAGCATTGGTTCCATCCAGATACAAGAGTACGAGGGCTTGAACAGCAGTTTTTAAAAATTAAGTTTATTATAACAATAGCAGTACAGAACAGACTGCTAATAATCAAGCCATAAGAATGAGAGTACATTTAGTCAAAAATGTACATCAGCACACCATATATTATATCAAGGCCTTAGGGAAATAATCATGTAACACTGCAACATCAATACATTGGACATCCAGTCCCTCACCCAGCTAGTGAAGCACAACAGCGCATTAAACAAGTTCTGGAGCGTGGGACCATATCTCATCAAGAGAGGCCAATGAAGGTTAGAAGGCTAAGATACATACGTCAGGGAACAATTGCAGACAGACATCTCTATGTATCATCGTACAATGCAGCAGGTCTAAGACAGATGCAAGAAATCTACCTCAAGAATCCTGGAGCATTCACAGTCGGAATCAGATCTCAGGCCGTACCTCCAAATCCACTTAACATTGGTGGAATATGTAGCAATTGGAGTTTCATTTTGAGATGCACTATAAAGACCAGATATTAACACATCTGGCTACAGGGGAACCCGGGGAGCTCCGGTCTAGAAGCTCCTTGTCATTGATAATACATAAACTCATCCAGAGGAGTACCGGGAAAGCCCCCCTCAAAACTGCGAGAGTAACAAATCTGTGTTTTATTACTACTGCCCCAAGTTTAGGATGCCAAGGGTATGCCTCTGTGTAATTGCATTATTCTTATGTGTTACTGGTAGTTTTGGAAGATAAGACAAGGAAGTGTAGAGGAGTACAAGATCTCATGTCCAATTTTCCCTCTACATTTGTGCCAGGCCACAGTCATGCAGGCAATAGTGTCAATGGTTAGTCCATATCAAGGGGTCCTCATCCAAAATAGCAACTGCAATTGTACAAGAGGCAACATTATCACTTACAACTGCATCTTTTGACAAATAGGGTGCAGGCTTAAACCAGTGGTAGGCAATCTTTTCTTCAGCACACAAATAGTGTAATTTGCAGTCCGGTGCATCAACCCCACCACGGAAGGGCAGTATCAACATTTCTAAACTGACTTTTGGCTGTTTGCTGGCCCTTCGTAGTCTAAGTAATTTGGTACTGACAGTTAGAAAAAAACTTTTCTAGGGAGTGGTATGTGGATATTCACGCACAAATAGAGCAGCAGGAGAATGACTATTTTTTATTAGTGATGGCATCCTGCTAGTGACAGCTGAAGAGATATCCAGCGGATAATCTGCTCTGGCAATTTGTCCATTGCTATCCCTTAGTTCTCACTGAACATAAGATCAATATTCCGAATGACCCATACTCCCAGATACTCGAGCGACTCATAGTACTATTTCAGCAGGTTGTCTGGTGTAAACCATTCAGTACCATTGATGAGGGGGAAGATCAGTGATTTGCAGCAGTTAATGGTAGCTCTTGAAAGTTGTCACAGTTGATTAGCAACAGGAGCCTATAAGCTTTACATCTAGTAGCAGGTGTATAAGGTTTTTAACAAGGATATGATGAGGGCCTCATCAAGTGACAGTGGGAGGATTCCCCCCTCTCTCTCTGGCCTCCTTGCATATGGCTAATAAATGGGGAGAATGGACATCACTGAATCGTTATGAAATTCAGCTAGACGCCCATCATTCCTGTCAGCAGGCCCCTGATCACTTCTTGTATTTCATCTAGCGTAAATGATTGCTCCAAACACAGCCACGTGCATCATTCAACCAGGGCAGCGATGTGCCTTCTTGGTAGAATGTGAGATGCCTGTGTTGTGGTGTTCCCGTCAAATCATCTACAGCTGTAGTAGCATTTGCTGCTCGTGGGTGTTTGATCATGTAAGTTAGTGCTTTACCAGGGCACTCCTTCTCCTCAAATGTGTGGGTGCTGATGTTTTTATCATTATGTAAGCATTATTTGTCAGCTTCTCTCTTGCTTGGTCAAGGATATGAGAGGATAAATTCTGAGCGAGTATCTGTTTATATGTGCTATGATTTCACGTTCTAGGCATGCAATATGTGTCCTTAGCAATTTCAGTACTGCATTGTGTATGGCTATGCATTTGTTCCTAATCATCACTTTGAATTCTTCCCGGACAAGGTCAATACAATCTATGTTGAGTCGGAAATATCAAATTATTTTGGCTTTCAGTTGGACGCCAAAAAAAAAAAAACTATCTGAATGGGTTTTTTCACTCAGCCACCACTGACCCATCAATGGGGGAATGCCAGTAACCAACGTCTCAAGTAGAATTGAAGAGTGGTAGGAGAGAGTACAAGCTGGGTGATGTATCTCATTAAGCCATATGCAGACATCTAGTGTGGTCTCCCAGACGTCTAACCATGACCATGTGTTCTGAAGTGCGGAAAAGGAGGTGTCTTCCCTGGAGTCTGTGTAATAGTGAAGCCAAATCTCACCAGGTTATACTCAGAAATGATCGCCCTCGAACTTTTTGTGGCTGCAGATCCACCCTCAGTCGATCCAGAAGAGCGGTTAATGTGCTCATGGGGAACACAATTAAAACCCCTACCCCACAATAGGGTATGCAGGGAAGTGAGAAGATTCCAAAGCCAAAGTGTGTTTAAACATCCTGTGCTATCGACGTTAGGACGAGAACAGCTGACATGTAGTCTTCAAGTCTTCCAGTGTTTGCAGAATTCTATGTGCCTAAGATGCAATTATTATTACGTCAGGCCCCCACTTCGAAGTTTTCTTTCTTTGTGGTGATCACTTGTAAGACTTTTTCCATGTTCAGCAGTGTATAGTTTTTTAGACAAGTGTATCCTCCACATCCGAGGCACAATGCTCAATTATGTTCAGCAGAGCGTCATGTTTAGCTAGCTTATTTGAGACGAAGTCTATTCTAATATGGCGTCTTTGTGCATTCATTCCAGCCTGACGAACGTAGTGGAGACAAGAGCCCTAAGGCGATGGAGGAGGCGGGAGGGAGGGAAAACAACAGTAGAAGACCCCACACTGGAAGGACCAGAGTGGAGAAATGCAGAGAAAGGGAAGAGGAATCTACTGGTGAAGGCAAAGCAAAAAGCACCGCTCTGCAGGAAAAGAAGCCACCTGGAGGGAGGGGGCTGCATATGGCAAGTCTTAAAAGGGTCGCACCAATTTGAGCACCCTGGATGAGTGCCAACTGAAAGGAGGCAAAGTGGAGAAGCCCACCCGGCAAGGTCCTCGCAGAACAGGGAGGATGGGTTGGCGTTAAGGAATCTGCAGCTAGACAGTGTCTCTACCAGATACATCGTTACCGAAGGTAAGTAACTCGTACTTCTGATAGAGACATCTACCCGCGGATTCCTTCACTTAGAATAGATACCACAGACATACCCCAAGGGGGAGGTGGGTCTGCGACAGAACAACAGAAAATGCCCGAAAGCACTGAGCTAGCCACAGACAATGGGGAAAGCTGTGGCGGTGCAGCCAGTCAGCAACCCAAGCAGCTCGGAAGAGCAAAAGACAACGGGAGGCAAGTTATCACAAGCCAGTCAGAATGGCGCGAGACCATATCCGTGTGAGTATGAGATGTAGATAAAGCACTTAGCTACATCCCAGAACGGAAAAGAGTTCATAATGAAGAACTACTCCCAGAGCTCAATGGTGCACTAAGTTGACACCACACCCAAAGCTAGCGGACAACTTGGAGGGACATAACCAGAGCCTACCAGGCAAGCCCACACCAGGGAGGCTGGACAAGCAGCATCCAGGAAGCGAAGGGCAAGAGGCAGGAACTGAGCAACGTCTCAAAAGTACAGGCGGAAACATAAGACCCGCCAAGTGCACACTTAGACACACGAAGGCCACAGGAGCAGACAGCACCACGCTGTCGCACACCGAGGTGGACCACAACGAGAACATGCACATAGCAGACAGCTACGGAGACAACAAGGTGGTGTAGCTAAGCTGAGATAATGGAATGGGGTCCGCTGCACTCCGAAGTAATCATTATGTTTGTATTGAGTGGTCAATGACGTTCAAATGTCTGAGGGTGCTCAGGGTGAACACCTTCTGTCCGGGAGGGGTAGTGAAACAATATGAAGAAAAGGAGGAGTTCCTGAGCACTCCTTTTAGCTAGGTGTATTCTCGACAATAAACAAGGGTATTCAAATGTTCAAAGTTTTTAATCACTTTGTCATTTCAATTGGTTGGTTCATACTTCTGAATCAAAGGTTTTCCTTTTAAATGGTGATTCATGTACAATCATTAGTAGATGATTCCATAATCAAAAAAGGTTCAATACATCATGATTATATTTGTGGAAACATGTATCAGTATCCCCGATGCATTTCGAGCTGGAGAGCTCTTCTTCAGGGGATCCACATAATCAAGAGTAAAACGTGGTCAGACGGGTGATAGAAGTACTCGAGACTCCAGTGCGACAGGACGCCAATAGTGGAATAGTAGCTAAGATGAGCACAGGACTGCCCAACAAGACAGTTTGAAGGCCAAGAGGAGAACGCATCCCCGGGAGAGAAAGACGCAGGGCCCAGCACCTGGGACGACCTTCATCAGAGGAGCTGTCCCGCAGGCACCCCAGACACAGATTAGGGTGACACCGAAAGGAAAAAGACACATCCGAAGGGTGTGGCATCCGAAGCACAGAAGGTGCCTACAGGAACCGTGAAGAACACGCATAGCTGTTGAGAACAACATCAGATCTCCAGGCCACCACCTCCGGCCCGGAGAGGAAATACACCCCCACAGAAAAGAGGGACTGTGCAGGACATGAACGAGACAAACAAACCCCCCCCAAGAAAAGAGCATCCAGAAGCAGAGGTCCACCCCAGGGAGCGGAACCCTAGGAACACTCATTGCCGAAGATGCAGGAAAAGGCACCGAAGTGCACTATGAGCGTGCTAAGAAAAAACACCGCCGTGCAGAACGATGGCAAGCTGAAGTACAGGGCACCAAACGGCTCCCGTAAAAAAGGGGATATAGAACCAGACCTCGCAGAAGCGAAGAGAGGTGGAGCTGTGTAAAAAGGGATACCAGGCGGTCAATCCGTGTGGGGGGAGTGTGTGAGTGTGTGTATACACACACACACACACACACATATATATCAAAACAAATAGAGTTACCCATTTGGAAGAGCCGTCACGCAGGTAAGTGTTGCCATAGGAATTTTAATGAGGGCTGCTTGATTGCAAGTTGAACTTAACAAATGGCTTCATTTCAGCAAGCCTGACAGTGGGCGTGACCGCTTCACACGGCGTCCTGGACTCCGAAGTCCCACACAATGTTGCTTCAGTGAGCCTGTTTGCAGAAATCACTTTCTCTTCAAAATATCATTCACAGTGGATTGCTGGGTCAGGTCCACTCGCAAACGCTGCAGATAAAAACTTTTAAGTCCGGCTCCTGCGCCCGTATTGCGCTCACCATTTGGCGTCGCTCGGTCAATTTTACAAGGAAGGGCTTCTTCCACGACGGGGTCGGCCGTCATAAATACCAAAACAAACAGAGTTACCCATTTGGAAGAGCCGTCACGCAGGTAATTGTTGCCTTAGGAATTTTAATGAGGGCTGCTCGATTGCAAGTTGAACTTAACACACAGCTTCATTTCAGCAAACCTGACGCGTTTCGTGCGTCCTGCACTTTATCAAAGGCTGTCATGAAGTTCAAATCCGCTACAGCAGTGTATTTCAATCATTAATGGAAATCCAACCCCGGTGGGCATGGCCGCTTTGCACGGCATCCTGGACTCCGAAGTCCCACACAATGTTGCTTCAGTGAGCCTGTTTGCGGAAATCATTTCCTCATCAAAATATCATTCACAGTGGATTGCTGGGTCAGGTCCACTCTCAAAAGCTGCAGATCAAAGCCTTCAAGTCCGGCTCCTGCGCCCGTGTCACGCTCCCCATTTGGCGTCGCTGGGTCCATTTTACAAGGAAGGGCTTCTTCCAGGACCGGGTCGGCCGTCATAAATACCAAAACAAACGGAGTTACCCATTTGGAAGAGCCATCAGGTACCCCACCTGGAGTATATCACGCCCCAAGAAAAACAGGGGAACACCTCTTAGGGTAAACCACAGTGAAAGGACAGAACACAAACAACCTGTGGAACACCGCCACATTAAGCTTACTAAAAGCCCAAAAACGCATAGTCCAACTAAATGAAAGGGTAACCACCCCAGGATATGACAACCTGAGACCTGCTAAGTACATACCTATGGGGGAGGGCGAAAGCCCGCAAGGAGGTGCTTAACTGCTGAATCGGCGTGGGTATTAAACAAAAGGACTTCATCAAAGGGCAGGTCAACAAGGCGTTCCCGGATATTTTCCAAGGATGGCGTCCTCGTACAACCGAACCAGCCATAGCTCGGCATAAGGAATCAGAGGTATCCAGGGCCGAGTGGACAGTAAATTCCGCCAGATCACGCTGTCACAGATAAGATGGAGGAGGTCAACACGAGGTGGAAGATAGTAGAAACTCGGCGGAGTCCCAAAGGGCAGAAGTAGCCCGTGCCAAAACACACACGGTATTGAGTGAGCAAAGAGCTGCACTAATGGAGGCGAAAATATTACGACCCCACGACTCCAGGGACGGAGGAAGCAGCAGCTGAGGCAAGGAAGAAAAAGCAGCTTGCAGAACAAACCCCTGAACGTCTGGCTGAACAAATAAGCAAACTGGATTGTTTGGAGCAAGGCGGTGGCGGTGCATGATAAAACAAGCCACCCATCATCGGACGCCGGCCAAGCCCAGGTGCCCAGAAGGGCATCATAAAGAGAAGCTTCAAATGGCAGAAGTGGCTCTACATTCCCCAAACCGTGGTGGAGGACATCAAGCAGAGGGTCAACAGGCAGGGGGACCGAAAGGGGCTGCATACTCAGAACGCGGGCGGCCAAGGAAACAACTCTTATAAATGCAGCACCAGCCTCGGTAGCCCTCCGAGGAGGGGACAGCAACTCATCCGTGGGTGAGGGCTGTAAACTGAACCTTCCACCTCAAGAGGGCTGTCCGATGAACGGAGGATGAGACCAAAGTCCAAATGAAGGTAGCCCCATTAACGAATGAGGGTCCTGATGGGGTTCCTGAGGAGGCAGAGAGTCCGCCGGAGCCACAAATTTCAAGGGGGAAGAGGCAAAGACGGATCCAGCTGGGCCAGACATCGGGGTGATGCTGAACTCCCCCCGGAAGCCTCCGGAGAGGAGTCCATGATCCGGCGTGGAGACGTGCCAGGGCGTCTCGGTCAGCACCGACTCTGCCTCGTCCGGCGCTGACTCGACCTCAACCACGACAGGCTCCGGTTCTGAAGAAAGGAATGGTGCCGGAGCCGGGAAGGCAAGTCTACGCCTCATCCACAACAGGCTCCGACTCTGTAGTAAGGAATGGAGCCGGGGAAGCAAGCCTACGGCACCGAACTGGCACTGGCTAGGTCCCCGAAAAGGCAGACGCCTGTCCGGAAGGCCGAGGTGGGCTTGGAGCCAAGCTGCAACCACCCTCAACACCACAGGGAGCCGACTGGACTATGCGGCGCAGAAAGCGACCCAGCCGGGCCGCGCCCCGATGTCGCCATATCTCCATCATTCCCTAGAAGCAAGGAGCTCAGTAGGCGCCGGGGGCGAGCCCACCGGCGAGTCCACCGAAGACCCCGCACATAGCGGAGGGTCTGAGGACACCCCAGGGAGGGACCCAAGGGAGACCTGCAGAGCAGCGGCATAGGCCGCCATCTGAGTCAGAGTCGCCCCTGCACCGGGAAAAGGCAGATAGGGGATGGACAACTCCCTGGGGCGCTCGTCCGGAGAAATCCGGGAACTAGTGCCCCCAACAACAGAAGGAAGGGAGTTCGAGGACCTCGGCGACATGCGCCAGGACTAACCAGGAAGGGGCAAGCAACGCACACGAGAACCAGACGCCGCAAACGGAACCCACTGTCACCGCACCGGGACCTGCCGCCGAAGAGGAGGCCAGAGGCCGGGACGACTCCGACCGTGACAGGCGAGCCAAAAGTAACTTCATCAGACGCTCCCGCCGGGACTTCGTCTTAAGTTGTTGGAAGGTGTCGCAATCCATCTGACGTCAGCGAGCCCGGAGGGACTTAGATGACCTCGCTGACGTCACGTCCGTGGATGACGTCAGGGCATGGTCGTCTGGCGCCGTCCCCCGGCGCGCAGAGGTGCTGCTGCAAACATTTTCCGGGCCCAGTCTGACGCCTGGGGATAATTCTAAGTTAAGGAAACTGCGGCTAGATGTCTCTATCAGATACAAAGATTCTACATACATGAACATCACAACATATCCCTTATTATAAAAAAGAAATAAAAAAGAATGAATACAACTCCCACAAACAATGAGTTATATAACAAACTATAACATGACACATAAGATTTTTTTTATTTTCTTTTAAAACACATATCCAAGAAAGTATAAAAATACAAATAAAACATAATATAACCACTAGGTTCAAAAACCTCTAAACACTCAACCAAATTTGCATCCTAGTATTCTGAGAATCATTTTGCAAGCAAACTTCACCCTCAGTTTCTGCCCCAACACCACAAACACCACAGTTAGAAGAAACCACTTCTTCAGATAGAACAATTCCATCACTGCACTACTTTTCATTTAAAGACAAAGGCACATCAAGGCAATCAGAATCCATTCATCACATCCTTATTTGTCATAATACGAACTGCTACTCTTTAAGCTTCACACTAGAGCTACTATTCCACCACTCTATGTCCTGCCACAAAACTGCGGTTTTAGATACCTTAAAAACTTTAACAGTCTAGGTAGACTTTGACCCTTCCTCAACCACTTTGGATGTTTTTTTAATTATTACCTAATCACCAACCTTTATATCAATGTCTTTGACAGTTCTAGCGTGATCAAAATATTCTTTACAATCTTTTGTTTCTCTTCCACTTTTCTGCGAACATTGTTCAAATCTAGACATTCATTCAAACAACCAGTATGTTGATCCAACCAAGAGGGATTAGAACTAGGTTTTCTTCCCATTAAAGCATAAACGGTACAACACCTGTGGCACTGTGCGACATGGTATTTTAGTTCCATACCTTGTCTTTCAAATACTCTACACCATTCAAATTAGTAGAAATTGCAGTCTCAATTATATCCTTCAAAAGATGACTAGCCCTCTCCACTAAACCATTCGATGAAGGACTATATAATGGCACCTTAATGTGCTGGATAGCATGTTTGTTGAAAAACTGAAACAACTCAGACAAAATAAAATGAGTTCCATTTTCTGTTACAATTAATTCAGGTGCACCTTCAATACAAATTATCTTTGCTTAAAAAATTTTGATATTGTGTATCCACTTTTCTTAAAAACGCACATTAAAGTCACTTTGAAACATTATCAACTGCCGCAATCAGATACTTCAGTTCACCCTCTAGGACAACCTCGTTGATGGTTCATAACAATCCTGTCTTAAAACCATGTCATTTAGTGGGGGCGGAGCTGGGACGGCAAAAATGGTGGTTGCTCTTTTATGAGCTCCTTGTTAGCTATCAACCCACAATGGGCTACACGCCACCGTCCCTAAACGCGCCCACCACGTGGACAGCGTAGCTGCGGAGTACTGCGGTGAGTGCGGGCAGCTCACAGGTGCAGTGCCCAATTGGACTCACAACCTTGGCTGCACACCACGGGGGTGCCAAAATAAGCGAAGGCCCCCTCATAACACACTGGTGGAATCCCTTGGCTGATCAGTCCAGCTGCCTTAAAGCAAATCACGTGGGCCCAACAGGCATCAGCAGCCGTGAGGGGAATAGCAGTGAGGACTCATAGTTTTGAACATGTGGCGGCCTCCTCTCCCATACGGACCCGCCTGAGATGCCATCTCTGGAACATGCCCCAGCCGTAGGACCCAATCCTGGCCCTAGTGGAATTTGGAACTGCAGCGTGGGGCCCCTACCGTAGCAGGCGGGCGGGGGGGGGGAGGGAAGAGTGCCCTTAGAAGTTTCACAGTGCTGGCGGAGGCTACCCAGACCTCTGGAAGGTGGACGTGACTGGTGGTGGTAGCAAGGACAGGGGGCAATCGGTCCCAGTCAGTGCTACTAGGCTCGAGCCCTACCAGCCATGGTTACTCAAGCAGTAAGTTCCTTGATAGGAACAGTGATTAGCACTACCACAGAGGATTACTGGGGATGGCTGAAAGGAATACATGCTCAATTATATGCATCTCAAGAATGTTTTTACTTCATTTTATCAGTCAAATTCAATCACATTTAAGTTGCTACACAATCATGTGAATACAAATATAGTGCACAGTGTCCCAAGTGTACATATGAAACCAAAATCACATAAAACATAAGTTACAAACAGGCACAAAAGGTTTCTTATTGGATACAAAAGTAAAGGAAAATGACCAAACAGAGCGTCAATAATAATTATAGTGAATCTACACAGTCGTAGGCACTATTTTAATGGTTCAATTCCTTTTTGCGTCGACGGCGTTTCGACCCTCAGGGATGCGGGTCTCTTCAGGACAGGGCAATAGGGGACATCTACAATTAAAAGGACGAAGTGGGGGTGAGTATAGTGTATGGCAACTATTAGTTGTTATATGTATAGACAAGGGACAAATAATACCTGGATACTGTCTTGTATTCACCCAAGCATGGTGAAGAATAAAAATGACTTACCTGTGACCCAGCCGGGTACTATTATGGAAAAAGGGAAGAAAGTAACATGATCAATTTCAATTGAGAGGGACTACTTCCTAGCCCATCGTCCTATTTGTTATATGTGACTATACACCATATTGCGTGCCAGTATTGTACTTACAACAGGTAGTGGTCAAAAAACTGGGATGTAGTACGTGCACACAATAGTGCTCGCAATGTTTTTTAGGAAATACCTGTTAGAAACAATATTGGCAAAACACGGTATTAATGACTGCCAACAGTTCGACCTTATGTATCAACAGAGTGAAATATTAATACTGAGTTTCAAATTTTACCTGAGCCCGTGGAGAAAGCCAAATCGCTTAGATTGCATCCACGTCTGTACTCGAAATTAATTCGGTATATTGGACAGGACAATGCCTGTTTTTAGAATACCAAAAGAAAGGAAGAAACGCATCGTTAGAAATGTCCTTGCGCATTTCTCATCGTGGCCCAAGTCAATAGAAAGTATTTCAAATATCTATGTTCCTGTAGTTTACCTGTTTCAAGTGGCGCCCGATAGCGTGTCACAATGGTCTCAATCGAAGGGTTGGAAACGGCTCTCCGCCCTTCCGGTTACTAGTTCCTGTCAGACCAGGCGGTAAGAGTCTGGAGGACTCGATCACCGTCAGGCCATCAAATCGATTGCAGATGCAGAGAGTGCCTAATGATCGTCTGTGCCCAGGCTTGATCATTTAATTGCCTCATGACTTCAGTGATGTATTTTTCTTTTTCCCAGATGACTATTGAAAAATACACCACTGAAGTCATGAGGCAATTAAATGATCAAGCCTGTTACAAAAAAGTCTCAAGAGACCCCACGACAGAACTAAACCATCAATTACGGGGAATTTTGGAAAAAGGACACACTGATGGACTTCTAGGAAAAAAGGAATTTGAATTCCTTCAATGTAAATTTCCAAGGATTCCTCAATTCTATATCCTTCGGAAAATCCATAAGGATCAAGTAGCACCACCGGGGAGACCGATAGTCTCGGCATGTGATTCTCTATTGGAACCCATCTCAAAATTTGTGGACCATTTCCTCAAACCGTTTTTACCTCAAGTTAAATCGTATCTACGTGATACCTCAGACTTCATAAACAAACTGGAATCCATTGAATTTAATGAAGGCTCGGATTTTTTGGTCACACTAGATGTGACATCTTTATATACACAGATACCTCAAATTGAAGGCCTGGAAGTCATAGCTTCATTTTTGGAGACCAGAGAAAAACCAGTTAGAATCCCTACTGAATTCATTCTAGAATTGGCTTCATTCGCCTTAAAGAAAAATTATTTTAACTTTAATGGGGAATTTTATTTCCAAACAGGGGGAGTAGCGATGGGCTGCCCCTTTGCTCCTGAACTGGCTATCCTTTTTATGTCCAAATTTGAAGAAAAATTCATCTACAAAGACAATCCTTTTTTTGAACATATTTTACATTGGAGTCGTTTTATAGACGACGTATTTGCCGTCTGGACAGGTGGCGAAGATGAACTCAAAAAATGTCATGAATGGTTGAACAACCGGACCCATGAAATAAAGTTCAGTCTAAATTATTCCCAAACAAAACTGGCTTTTTTGGATGTAGAAGTCTATCCATCAGAGAAGAAATTGGTGACTACATTATATAAAAAGCCGACTGATCGAAATAAAGCGTTACACTTCGAGAGCAACCATCCAAGAAACCTAAAAGAAAATCTACCCTTCGGCCAGTACTTACGTATCAAAAGAAATTGCCATTTTAAAGATGAATATGAGCTCCATGCCAACCATCTGACACAAAATCTACTGGAACGAGGTTACCCCAAAAAACTTCTGAGGCGGTCTATGAAGAGAGCTTGGTGGACACCAAGAGAAGAACTTCTAAGAAAAAAAGAAAAGAAGCCGATGGAAAGGCTTGTATGTGTATCTACTTTTTGTCCAAACTCAAACAACCTCAAAAAAGTGATAAATCAAAATTGGCACTTAGTTGAAAACCTAGAAGAGTCACTCAAAGAAAAACCTTTGTTTACCTTCAAAAAAGATCAGAACATTGCCAATTACCTGATTCGTGCAACTCTACCTCAAAAGAAACAACCATGCATAAGAGCAATGTTGAGTTTACCTCCAGTACAAGGCCATCACAAATGCGGTACCTGTGTTTGCTGTCCCACCACCGAAGAAGGAACGCTTTTTAAACACAAGCAAACATTCTGGAAACATGACACATTTACTAATTGTAAATCACGTTATGTCATTTATGGAATACGCTGTCCTTGTGACATGCTCTATATCGGAAAAACCAACCAGGAGATCAGGAGTAGAATTACCCAACATAAATCCAGAATCAGAAACAATGTGCAGACAGCGCCTTTGGTAAATCATTGGAAGGTACACAATCATTGTGAATCTGACATCAAATGGACAGTTCTATCAAAAATTGAGACTGATCCAAGGGGAGGTGACGTAGATGAAAAACTTTCCAGAAGAGAAGCCATGCTTATTATACAATTTAATACAGCGATTGATGGCCTCAATGAAATCTCAGAAATTTATAAACTGTCATAATCACTTTTGACATGCCCATCATAGAGTCCGTCATATCTATATATTTCATACTGACCATTGACTATACAGAACCAACAAGATCGCAGAGAATTACTCACACATTAAATAAGGGCTCCAGCGAGGAAAATAATATGTAGGTACAGAAGTTTGGACAATCATTTCATCTTGAAATAATTAAATAAATCTATTTCACCGAAGCTTACACGATAGGGGATACAAACTACATTAACCAGCGAAAACATCGGCCACGACTACACATCACGGCCACCCTTTCAACCTGGACCGCTTCTGGTAGCATGAAACAAATCATCCATTCCAGGTGTTCCAAGCGTCCTAATAGCGTGATACACACCTTCTCTAAAAACGCGCAGCAACAAGAGAATACAACTCCCACAAGTCCGTGGAGCATCAAGCACGATATAACGCCCACAGCGCGTCAATCACTGCAAGTCACGTGACAACAGCTGAGAAGTAACCAGAAGTAAACCGCGGAGAAAGTCGACTGTGAGACGGTGCCTGTTAAATGGTAAGAACTCGCAGTTTGAGTACGCTCAGGCACCTAGTTTGGCTAATCAGGCATCTTAATTCTAAACAATACACGCCTCCCCGCTTTTCATTTTAGAGTGCACGAAAATCCGTCCGCTAGACGCCAACACGCCGGAGTCCAGCACACAAGTAAGTTCTTAAACGTACACCCCTCCGGCTGCAGTCACAGCCAGAGATCCGATAGCAACTAATGCACGTCCCTGCATCCTTTCCCCACAGAACTCAAAACCAGTTAAATTCGATTTCCATCAAGGCAGCACATACAAGCTGTGAATGTGAGTATAAATGTGAAGTAGAGTAAAAGTGACGATCTTGTTTTTTGGCGACCACCGGTCTAGTACATGATACTGAACAACCCCATTTGATTATTTGCAGAATTAAAACTCTCTTTTCTCTCATCCTGCGCCACTACAAGGCAAAGGTAAGACTTGAGTTGAGGCTATCCATGCTTATTCAGGATGGTGCCACTATTAGTGATTCTAAAAAACACCTCCTTATATCTTTCAGATATGTGGTCCTGACGAGAGCACCCCCCATTAAGGGTGTTCGAAACGCGTAGACCTATTAGTGCGACCTTAGGCTGTTCTAAAAACATCAAAAAATATAGAATGAAGTGAAATTTGTTCCAAGGTCGTTTTTTGGATTTGGACTTATTAACACTGTAATATCAGTTGTGAAATGTATATTGTGTAAATAGTAGTGTGTTTCTCTTAGTGGGTGAATGTGAGTTTGGATGGTATGATTGGGATTGATGAGAGTTGAGAATTAAAGTGGTGTCTCATACATGTGATGTAAAAATTAAATTGTAATTTGTGTCCTATGTGCTAAAGTGCTAACAAAAAATGTAAAATGTGTTTGGTTTCATAAAATGTTTATATAAAAAAAGATTTATTTCAGACAGAACAAGTAGTCTTGTTTATATGGTGTTTTGAGTCACTATATTTGGTGCAATTTATAGGATTAGTGTTGCAGTACTGGTATTGTTATTTCGTTATTCATTCAAGTGAGGCTTGACCTTACTGCATAGAGCCCGGACCCTTTTCTTGGTTTCTCTCCAAACACCTAAAGCACTCTCACAGTGGCCGCTGTGACGGCCAGGAAGTCTCAGCCGCATCAATCAGACTTAGACCATGGTGGAACGCCGGACCCACCTGTGTCGGAAGTGGGCATCGGAGGGGCCTCGTCCCAGGTGCTGGGCGTTGATACTAGACTCAATAATGCAGACAACACTGGAACTTTCATTATCTCCTTCTTTATCCACATGCTTTAAGACACGCCAGCATCATCATGTCCTTTAATGGACACAGAGACTGGGAGCCTCAGGTCGAAAACTTTAGGTTCTGATTCCTCCACCACTCACCTTGAGGTGGGAACAGTTCTTGGACGACAGATGCTTCTGCTAAGGGGAAGTATAGGGAGAGAGAGAGTTGGGGTGAAGGGGTTTTGGTTAATGAGGTTTGTTATTTGGGTTACAGTTATCTTTAGAGCACACTACAGACCGGGAACACACCTCACAACTTGGTACATCCTGGGGACTCACTAATACCCACACCCATGCAGTGAAGCCCCCTGGCAGTCTGTGTGACTCCAAACATCCGACATATTTATACACTGGGCTCTGCTCAGGACACCATTTAAACCGCCATGAAGTTCTTCATAGTCCTGACGTGGAACGTTAATGGCCTGTTGAACCACATATAAAGGGGTGCGGTCTTACGGTTTCTCCACAGGCCCGGACCCAAGTAGTGATGCTGGAAGAAACATCTCTTGGGTACGAACTGCACCCTCCAGGCTAGACATGGATACTCCAGAGTCTACCATGTGGGCTACAGCCGCAGCTCTAGGGATGTAGCGCTCCTTTTTCGTAACTCCTTGCTGACTGAAGTGTCCCGCATTACAAGTGACGTCACAGGTCGCTTATGCTATTTGTTTAGTGTTATTGTTTTTAAAGTTGGATCTCATTGTTTTACTCGCAAAATCACACTCCATTTGCCGGATTGTTTCTCTGCTTATTCCTGCACTAAGGCATCTTGCTTAATTTGATGGCACATAAAGAACTTTATTTGTTCTTCCACACAAAGACACTTTGATTAGGCTCTCGGATGATCCAAGTTTAAGTGTGTTAAATAAGGGTTACATTCAATAATAATTATCTGCAGCAGCAGCTTGGTTTTTCCCTGGTCCACCACAGTATGTGTTGCTTGTGCAGAGGAAAGTAAACCATCAAAGCAGAGGTTTACACAGATGCTAGTGGGCACCATCTTAGTACGGTTGGTGGTCCAGTTCTTCAAATTCTGCCATCTTGGGAGCTGAAGGCTATTTAAGTAATGGCGCGAGCGCTAAGTAATGGCGCGAGCGCAAAGCGGAATCGCCGCAGGTGCGTTGAAGGAGCTCTACCAGCCACCATGGACCCTGCCTCTTGCACTTCAAAGGATAAGAAAATGCCTCCTACATCTTATTCTAGTGTGGATCTCTGAAACATAAGAGAAAAAGCCACTTGCACACGTCTCTAGCCTATTATGCACTATGGTATTACCTTTAGAACATGAAGGTCCCCATACTTATAAAACGCTGTAACTTTGTGTGCCTTCCCTCTACCCCTTAGGAAAGATGTAACCCTTTAAACATTGTACGAGTAACTTACCTTCGGTAACAATATATCTGGTAGAGACAATTCTAGCCGCAGATTCCTTCACGTAGGCGTGAGACTGGATCCGGAAACTTCTTGCCACAGCATCCCTGCGTGCCGGGGGCGGAGTGGCATCACGCGACTCCGCCTAGGCGTCGTCCACATACGTGACATCAGGGAGGTCACATAAGTGCCACACCGGTGCGCCTACGTCAGTTTTCTTCTGAGAACCTTTCCGCGCCGCAACTCGGAGCCACCAGACAAAACTGTGGGAGTATGGGAACAGTGTGCGAAAGAGTAGAAAAAGGAATGGAGAAAAGCGACACCATAAGGAGCAGTGCAACACTGGAGTATCCAAAGGCTGGGGCAGAAGAAATAATAGAGCAGAGCACTGAGCAGCCACTCTGCCAGCATGTACAAAGTCTTCCCCCCCTTCCCCCGGAGGCAAGGAACATACGTAAAATGTCATGGCAAATGTAGCAGGCCTACAACCCCCATTCAGAAACAAGGAGGGGGAGCCAGTTCCAAGACAGACAGAAATAACAAACTTCCAAGCAACCCCAGCACAGAGGCAACCACCCGCCAAGGAACAAGGGCAAGGCATGGCCATATGACCCCAACTCAGAGGTTAGCAGAGGGGACAGGACCCTTAGCAGCAAGAAGAAGGAAGGGGAGGGCAGAGATTGAAGGTAACCCCCATCCCCCCAAACCTGGAGAAGCCAGAGCAGAGGGGCACAGGAGTACCATAAACTCATCCTCCAATGAACCAAAGAGGAGGAAGGAACAGCAACAAGACGGAGCAGCCCGTCTAGAGCGAAAGAATGCACTCACAGGAGACACAGCCCCCCACCGGGATGCGAGTGCCGAAGACCAACCCAAGGGTCCTCGCAGAACGGGGATGAAGGACGGGCAGTGAAGGAATCTGCGGCTAGAATCGTCTCTACAAGATACATCGTTACCGAAGGTAAGTAACTCGTACATCTGATTAGTAGCCGCAGATTCCTTCACGTAGAATAGATATCCTAGCAATACCCACGGGAAAGGAGGATCTGCGAAAGGACCCCACCAGCCTGGACAGGACAGAAGGTCCCACAGGGGCCAGACCAGCGGATCAGGTAAGAGGAACCCCCACAAGCAGAACACCACCAACCCCAAGAGGGATGTAGGAAGAAGAAAGAAGTCTGAAGAGGCCCATACACTCACAACAGGGAAACCAAGGGCAAGGCCAGAGAGGCCGAAGCACCCTACTCCACTACAAGGCAACAGAGCTTCCATTCAATGCCAGGACAGGAAAAGGAAGAAGAAGAAAGCCTAGAGGGCCCAAGGAAACATGGGAAAGAAGGCAGGCCCACCCCAGATGAAAGGCAACAAGCCAGCCAGAGCGGCGCCGACAGTAATAAGCCACCAGAAGCAGGAAGAACAGCCCCAGGAAGACCGGGAAGGTGACGCCTGACAAGGGAGAAATACTGAATCAACCCAGCCCTCAGGACAGGAGCAGGAAGGTGAGGAAATGCCCGGACACACAAGATACCAGGGGTCCGCGCACACGACCTCAAGAAGCAATAGCAACATACATAAATGCCATGGAGGACAGGCACCCGAACGTGAACAGAACTCCCTAGCAGAGGGCAAGCTATATAACAGCTACCACTACCCCACATAGGGTACGTTAAGTCCCAAGACGCGGGAACCCTGTTTGGAAGAACTTCCGCAGCAGAAGAAAAACGAGAGATCCACAGGGAAAAAAAAACCCGCTGAAGGTTTGTCAAACAGCCCAAGAGAAAAACAGAAGGCCTAAACTCAGGACCAAGTCTGTGCAGACAACTCCAGCAAAAACACACAGTCAACAAAGGGGCCGTCCAGCAGCCAACAACGCCATAGTCCCAGCAAGGAGGACTCTAATGGCCATAAAACACACTCTACAGCAAGGGCGTCCGACCCAAAAGAAGGTTCAGAACCAGCTCAACTCAGCAGTCATTGAGGAGGGGAAGGAGGAGGATAAGGCGGAGGAGGAGGACGGAGCCCTGCCAGGAACCTTTGGAAGGCGGAGTCAGCCGGGGCATGGAATAATAGGTTGCCATCAAATGGAAGATCAATCAGCCACTCCCGCACATTTACAGGGAACACGCCATCCCAAACCCAAGCATGGCGACGGAGGGCGATTGAGGAAGCCATGGCCCGGCCCAGCACCTCCGAGATGTCCAGAGCGGAGAATAAACGCCGCTAGCTCCCGGCCATCCAACACATGATGCTGTAGGTCCACCTGAACAGTCTCTTGGGAAGCTGCGGGTCCCAAGGACTCAGCGAAGCCCCACAAACAAGAGGAGGCCCTAGCCAACACACATAAGGTGTTAAGGACCCGCAGGGGAGCGCTGGTCGAGGCGAACATGTTGCGCCCCCAAGAGTCCAGCCAGTGAGCCTCCCGGGATGGCGGAGTCAACAGTGGCGGCAGGGAAGGAAAAGCAGTCCGCAAAAGTGGACTTGAGGCAGAGTGGTGGAGGGAAAGATACACCGGGACACGCGACGCCGGAAGGTGCCGGTGCAAAAGGTGTTGAGACACCGGCTCCCACGAGGCGGGGCGCCTCCAAGCCCCAGTCAGGGAAGAAAGGAGCGAACCCTCAAAGGAAAGCAAGAGCTCCCTCCCATCGGAGCACTGGTGGAGAACCTCCAAGAGATGGTCTGCTGGGAAATGAGCAACCGGGTCACCCACACGCAGAATGCCCACAGCCGTGGACACCGCGTGAGTGAAGGCCACACCCGCCTCCGTAGGTCCCCGCGGTGGAGAAAGCAGATACTCCGTAGGCGACGGCTGTAAACTAAGGTGGCCGTCCCCGAAGCCAAGCGGGGCGGGCAAAGGCCAAACCTGGAATTCAGAAGGGGGGACCTGTCGCTCCTCCGGCGAACACCTTGGCCTCAAAAATGGCGGGGAGCTGCCCTTCGATGACGCCGGTGAAAAAGACACCACTCCGGGGAGGATGACACCAGTAGGCACCTAATCTCCAAAGAATAGGGAGCATCCTTAGACGAATCCACGGCTTGACTCCTGTGTGGAGCCGTAGAGTCCGCCGCCTGAGCTGGACGTCAACACCATCCGGCGCCGAAGGAGACGCAGGATAGGGCTCCTCCATGCCACACCGCGCCGGGGACTGGAGTGGAGCCGAAGTGACCAAGTGGCGGCGCCGGAACGATGCCGACTCGACCTCCGCCGAGGTAGCCGCCAGCGAGGAGGAACGAGAGGGACCGGGGGAGTGACACGAAGCCCTCCGCCAGCCTCGGCCCAGGATGTGACGGAGGTGGCTTGGTGACACATGCGGCGCGCCAGGGCCGATTCAACCTCCGACTCACCCGCCCAGCCTCGACCCAGAGAGGGACAAGCGTGAACAAGGCCTTCGCCTGTCCAGAGGGCCGAGCAGGGCTCGGGGATGCGACCAGAGCCCTGGCGACCTCCCGCGACACCACAGGGACTCCCGCTTGAGTTTGCGGCGAGGCAGAGGTGCTGTGGTCCAAAGGAGTGACCCCCGAGGGGCCGCACCCCAACAGCACAACATCCTCCAAGCCTGGAGCCGAACCAGTCGGCGCTGGAGCCGGAGTCATCTGCGCCGCCGAGGAGGGCCCTGCGCAAGGCAAGGGATCCGCTGACACACCAGGAAGGGAAGGCGGATGAGACGCCAGCGATGCCTGCAAAGCCTCTGCATACGTCTCCATCTGGACTCTCGACGTCCCTTCGCCGGGAGACGGTGGATAGGAGGACAACACGCGGGCCGCATTACCTGCGGAGAGCCCATGCCCCCGGCAGGCCGAACACCAGCCCCCGGGGGACAAACTGCGACACTAACCCAGCAGGGAGCTACGCTCTCGCGACATCGAGAGGGACGAGGACGGCGACAACAGCCGATTCTGAAACTGTCTGCTGAGGCTGATCGAGGGGATGAAGCCGACCTTGAGGGATGTGCCGAGAGTAGTTTCATCTGGGTTTCCCGCCGCGACTTTGGCTTCAACTGTTGGCACGCCTCACAATCAGTGGTGCCGTGATCCTCCCCTAAACACAACATTCAAATGAGGTGAGGGTCCGTTGCCGACATAAGACGCCCACACGATGTGCAAGTCTTGAAGCCCGAAGGCATTCGCACACTGTGCCACCAAAAAAATAGCACAATGAGGAAGAAAAAAGGGGACCCAAACAGGCCTGAGCAAAGACCGGATCCGCGTTGCACGCGGAAAAGGAAAAAACTGACGTAGGCGCGCCGGGGTGGGGATAATTCTACATGAAGGAATATGCGGCAAGTAGTCTTTATCAGATAACATGTTCAGTAAGAGAGCTTCTGATAGAGACTGTGTAGCACAGCCACACATAAAAAAAAATCCTTTATCTTACTGATCCCGCAACTGACTCAGTTACTTGGTTTCTACTTTAAGGCACAATATCACGCAACACGCCCTGGAACTATGGGACCTTGTGGATGCTGAAAAAAGAGATGTATGTTTTACTACTGAAACATGGTTTCATCCAGATGCGCTTCCTTGCATCTCCATACATTTCCCCAGGGCTACAGTCTAACTAGACTTTGATAGACAAACTAAAACCGGTTAGGCGTGGCCATTGCTTCGCGCAAGACAGTTAATATTATGTTATTAGAGTCAGTTCTTACTGACTGGGTCAAGATGATTATTTTTAAACTAGAGACACTGCCAAAAACAAGTTGGAAAGGCACAATAGTCTATTGTCCTCCTGGTTCAAAAAATTAGTCTAGAACGAATATGATGGAGTGTCTGGTACTACATCTTTTGGCTGGCGATACTTTTATGCTAGTAGGCGATTTTAATCATCGTGTGGAAGTGATCTCTGACCCCCGACAACATGCTTGCTTTCTGATCTGAAATCTTTATGTCTCTATCTAAAGGTGACAGGTCCCACACATATTGCAGGACATACGCTGGACCTAGTATTCACCAACTTAAGGGTAGATCGTCCAATCCCACCCCACAGGTCTGGACAGATCACCCCACTATTAATTTTTATGTTAATGGGGAGAAACCCTTGTATTTTATGGTAACAGCTCCAAGGCTGGTCAAGCCTTGGATGAAGGTAGCACTCTCCATTTACGTCAGCCTCCTCTCCGCCTCCTTTGAGGGGCCATGACAATATAAATATCGTTTTGAATGACTATGAGGGAGCCTTTACTCATGTATTTGATTTTATTGCCCTCCTTAAACTTAGTAAATCTCAATCGAAGAAACTAACCTCTCTTTGGTTCTCAGACTCTTTAAAAAAGAAAACAGCTTGTAGAAAGCTGGAACATAAATGGAGGACCTCAAAATTCCCTGAGAATACCCTATAAAACTGCATTAGGAATCGATCATGAAAATATTAAAGAAGTAAGGAAGACACGTTATAGAACAGATAAACAGCTCAGGAAACAGGACTAAACAATAATAAAAGATTCTGAAGGAAATCACTTATCCTTCAACTTGTGTCTCACCAATCCCTACTTTCCAGGCTCTCTTTGATGAGCTCGCAAATCCTTTTGAAGGAAAGATACTTACAATTTATAATACATTTCCAAATGTTTGGGAACCTGAAGGGCTGATCTTACCCAGCTCCTCTGTTATCACTCATCCGATACATTTGGAATCTTTTGATCATGTTGCTTAGGATGTGGGCTAAAGAATGGTGATGGATTAAACCCAGATCTCTTGACTGGGTGTGAGTGTTTGATTGGTTCAGATGCTCCGTCCATCCCCACCCCCTTTTGTACCGCTTTGTTCGCCATAAGTTGGAAGGGTATGCTCAGACGTGAGTCTCTTGCTCACTTTGCCACTGGATTCAAGCAAGCCTGGCTGAAGACGGCTGAAATGCCAGAAACCGGCCCTAGGAAGCTTGTTTCCGGTCCAGGGAAGGCATGGCTTGGCAGTTCGGGCTGGACTGTTCCCATGAGGCACAGGGTCAGACTGATTTGCATATGGCAATGTCTGAACAGGGGTGGCTGAGTGGGCTAAATAACGATGAGGGATTAAACCCAGATCTCTTGACTGGGTGTGAGTGTTTGATTGGTCCAGATGCTCCGTCCATCCCCACCCCCTTTTGTACCGCTTTGTAGGATAATGTGCTGGCTCTAAATAACAGGATCAAGTCAGGCTTACCTGAGGATCCTGCCCCTCCATATATTATGTCCACCCTGGCCCCAGCCCTTCTTCCTACTATAACAGACCTGCTAAACCTTTCTCTGAGCATTGAAACTACTCAGTAAACTGTAAAGCAGTATGTGTCAGACCTGTCAAAACACAACAGATCCCCTAGAGTTGGCAAATTATAGACCAATATTGTTTCTCCCTTTTCTCAGAAAAGTCATGCAGATCTTAGTCAATCAATAGCTTGTACCTTTTTTGGAAATGTATTCTGTGTTAGACCCCTCCCAGAAAGGTTTCTGAGGTTCCTATAGCACAGAAACAACACTAGTGGAGGTTCGGGATTCAATCAGACTTGCTCTGGATGAGGGGAACTCAGCTATGCTGGTTTTACTAGACTTGTCCGCACCTTCTCACATGCAACCCTAATCCGTAGATTGGGGGAGATTGGTGTCGCTGGCAAAGTCCTGGGTTGGCTGAAAAGGTTTCTGACCAAACACACACATTGGGTGCAGCTAGATCACTCCAACTCCAGAACTATGGCCCTTTACAACAGGGAGGGTAACACAGGGCTCATCTTCCAGCACAACCCTCTTTAACGTCTATGTGGCTCCCTGGCAAAAGAGATAAGATCTTGTGGTTTTGCTGTCATTTGGTATGAGATTGACACACAATTTACTATAATTATGGGGACAAATCCGAAATCTACCAAACTAAGATTCAGGGAACGTATGGCAAAGATCGTTTCCTGGATGCCAGCCAACTATCTCTGAATGCCAGTAAGACAGAGATTTTGCTTTTTGGTAAAGCGCACTCTTTCTGGTCCAGGGATTGGTAACCCAAGGAACTGGGGCTGATCTGTACCACAAAAAAGGTAATAAGTAATATGGGTGTCTAGATTGATGAGAACATCTCTCTGAAAGAACATATTAATGCGATCACTGGATCACGCTTTGGTTTGATGCACCTCCTTAGGAAAGCCTTTACAGAACTAACTTTGCAGACCAGGAAATCTCTTACCCAGGCACTTATTGTTAGTTGCCTGGACGATGCTAACGCTTTAATAGTAGCAAGGAGTGAGGGTCTCTTTGCTAAACTCCAAGTTGTACAGAACACGGCTGCCCACACCTGTTCGGAAACCTGCCTCCTCAAGCCCCTTCAGTACTTACGCTCAACGTGCCTCCTCAAGCCCCTTCAGAACTTACACTCTGATCCTTGCATTGGCTCTCCATAAAAAAGCACACCTTTTTTTAAGTTTCTCTGTCTGGTACATAAAGTTGTACAAGGAAGTGGGCCACGCGATTTGCAAAATAAGTTGCAACCCTAAGTTCCCACACGTAATCGTAGATCAAGTGAGCAACTCTTACAATGTCACCGTCGTATGAACATGGGGCCGTTTCTTTTCCTTTCTGGGCCCCCAACACTGGAACCAGTTACCCTTGCATTTATGCATGTGATCTGACTTAGTTTTATTCCACTTACCCTTGAATGACTGCCTCTTTGAAATTTTCATTTCTGCTAATTTTATTCTGACCAGTATAAGATGCAACAGGTCCAAGAGACCATCAGAAAAGACACTATTTTTTTCATGTATTGAACTTTTTTTCCTTGTGCTGGACATGCTGGACTGTTTCCCATGTGATTTTGTTGATCCGCATCTATAGCATTACTTAACAAATGACACAGGCATATAAGCTTCAGCATCATCGGATTGCTTACCAAATGACACAGGCAAACTGTCTTTAGCATCATCTGCGATAGCTTTTGAGAACGTAATTGTTCTATACTCTTCACAATGTCTATGAGTTCAATAGGCAAAGTATTTCTACAACTCAGAATGGGTTCTGCATAGTATAACTGATGGCTCATCAGAATGTTGTTTGGTCATGCGAGCCACTGCCTCATAATATTCATCCCAGGATTCAACCTTCACAGAAGGAGGAATAACATGAGGCGCATTGTCATAGACTTTCTGCACTGCATCACCTTGAGGATTAAATAATAAAGCTGTGCAACTAACAGCATCATATTTCTTGCCATCAATAGCAACCGTATAATTCTCTGAAATTCTTAGCCATTCTCTCCACAACATTGGTGATTTTCTGGGAAACTGTAAAAAAAAAAAATGGTGATTGCATTTGCCATAACTTAAAGTAAATATGTGCCACAGATCTGCCAATGAAAGCTAAAGATGACAGCTACAGTCAAATCCAAGCCACAGTTAATCTAAGCTATCTAAGAGTATTTAAAAAATAAAAGATTGAAAACTTTCTGCACAGCAGGTATAAATCCAAGACCATAGCGAGTAAATGACCGATAGGCTCTTCAATACGATTTTATGAATCCAAGATTGTGGGGTAGCGAGTAACTGACCGATAGCCACCTTAGGAAGAGTAGAAGTATCCTTACCAATCCAAAATGGCCACAAACATAGGCGTACCGACATGAATGCAACGCAGAAGATGAGAACGTGTATGACAGACAAATGCTGCAATGCATTCCAAGCCCACTTGAATGCCTATAACACAGATGACCGTTACAGAAACCTAGTGATACGCACCTCACACCGTAATATGGAAAAGTCAGTAAAGTAGGGCTAGCTTAAAACACAGTGCCTTCTTGAATAGATAGCGCTCTGCTGTAAATTAAGCAAGTTTCCTCCATTGACAGCCTGACCCGTCGTAATAAAGATCTAAATAATGGCCGGATGAACGTTCTGTGTCTGTGGATCTCAAAATAAACCAACTCGTCGCCAAAATATGTGTTCACTCCAATCTGAAGTAAAATTCAGGAAACAATATTTAGTAGATCTAAAATTGACGAATTATTCACAAAATGAGATTCACAAAAACTCCAAGGGATGCCTCTGCTGTGAATGCCTAGAAGGAATTCCAGAACACTCACACCTGGAGACCAATAATATTCTGAACACAAACACCAAACCACTCCAAAAGGAGCGTATTGATTTTCGCATCCATTAACACAATGCTCTCCTGCTTTTTTTTTTTTTAGTGTAAGTCTCAGAACCTCTCGCCATCGTGACCTGTTGGGGTTAAAATCGCAGTTTTGTTTGCTTAGCATCGGACTTCTTCGCTGTGAAGGAATTATTGGTAGAGTTACAGCAAGTGCGTGATACCAGAGTGTCTAGGGCCTGCGAGGGCCCAATGCAGGACCGCAGGGTATAGAGAGCAGCGATTAAGTGACTATCCCTTGCGATGAGGCAGCTTATGTATATTCACAAAGTGCAGGGGGCTGGTGGGGCAGAAAGGTGGCCTGCGCTCAGAGATAGTAAGGTTCTGGACGACACTGCACGTATCACTGCCTTTGTGCTATTCCATCCAGTCAGCACCCACAATGAATTGAGGGACAATGCAGTGAAGATACAATCTAGGGGTAGCCCCAGACAGAAGTCCTGCAATAATTTGTTATGGAATTGGGATCTCCTACATGAAGGTTTTTTAAGGTACAGCAGATCACACAGCTCCAATGCAGAATGGATGGGCACAGCAAAACCAGCACCGTCAACAAGGAGTTTTACAAAGAGATGGAAGTGGTGCCAACACAAGGTTGAGTCCGGCTACCAAGCCATGTAGCTATATGGGGTGGAATACAAGCAGACTCTGCCACAGTCTAGGTCACCAAAGGCAGGGCAGTTCCGAGGCCACAGTTCATATGTTGATAGGTCCCCTGCTTCTAAAAATGTGCTGCTTCACTCCACAGTCCCCATCAGAGTGCATACAGATGTGGATGCCATATGGGGTACCGCTGGCCTCTCTTCATGCCACGTGCAGCAGGCTTTCACCACGGCAGCCAACAATGATGTGTCCTGCTTGCCTCATACGGTGCCAGTTACACTTTAGGGCACCATACCTGTGAGGTGAGGACATTAAACAGCACTGGTGCTGCAACCCTTCCTTCCAATTCTCACTGCACAAGGTGAGGCCTGCACATACTCGTGTTGCCATGTTGCCAGACAATGGCTCTGTAAAAAGCTGGGTCTTTTCTCTACATATGCTAATTCTGCCACTTCATTATTGGCCTCGATGGGTACAAAGAGAAGTCCTGATGCTGGGGCTACGGCATTTTGGGTTGCATGGTGGCAACAGACAGTGGGTTATGGCAGAGAGCCACCTCCTAAAGAAAGAGCCTCACAGGTGAGCGGCCATATTGCTTGCCACCACTCTAGTGCCCGTATTGAACAGCAATTTTGAAGTTGCTTTCGAGAAGAAATAGTTCTGACATTCATTACAAGAGAGAGCTGGTATCAGACCACCTTTGTTTTTTGGCAGTGCGTTCTTTAAGGGTGAGTTTGGTGTGTTGGGTAAATTCAAGTAACTCAGCCTTCCGTGAAGGTTCAGGTTCTAAACCATCAAGGTATGCCATTGTGCCAGGTTTGTACTATAGCTTGCTTATTGTTATTGGCAAATAACAGGAATTCGGTCTTGAATGAGCTGCGCAACAGGAGGTGCTGGACAACCAGGTCATTGGATGTCTGAAGCAGAAGAGACTTTCAAGTAGAGAAAGGTATCATCAGCAAGTTGATGAATCATGATGCTGTTATCTGTAAGTAGAGTACAAAGCTCTAGGTACAGGGTGAAGAAGATAGGACACAGTAAGGAGCTCTGGGAGACTTCTTAGGTGATAGGAATTTTTTGTGACCTAGAGGTGCCAATGTGAACAAGCTAGCGTTGGTTAAGAACATAGGAGAAGAACCAGAGAAGGACATTGCTGGTGAGTTCCATTTGAGACTCCAGGGTGCATATGAGTGTGAGATAGTTTACTATGTCGAGGGCATCTGAGCGCTCCAACAATATCATGAGGAAGGGGCTATCTTCGTTTGTGGTCAAAAGGGCATCATCTACAATGTCTGAGGTTGCCTTCTCCATGATGCAAGGTGATCTAAAGCCAGAATGGCAGTCGTGCAGATGGTTTGCAGTGCTGTGATCTTGGAATTGAACACAGACTACTTTTTCAATGATCCTGCTCACGAGTGGTAGGCGGTCACTAGGGTCTAGTGCAGGTTTCTTTAAGAGTGGGAGGATCTGCCCGGGAGGTTCTGGCCACTCTTGAGAGCTTTGTGGAAGATGGCTTGAGTGAGGGAAGCATTGAGGGGTAAAACAGTATCCTATCCATAAAGAGAACTTTGATGGAGAATGATCGTAAAACATCATCATCACAGAAGTGACTCTGAGGGAGTCAAGGAGATCTGGATGAGACAGGACTTTGAAGGCTTAACATTAAGTCATTCTACAGGAAGGGGTGGGTGTAAGAATAGAAGCAGGCTGGGGCGCTAGAGGGCTCCAAGAAAGATGGCCGCACCTTAGTGAAGCTCTTGCAGCTCAGGCTCCCATCCGCCCAATATCCTTTTCATCCCGTGAAAAACCCGCTTTCCACTCACTGTGGCTTGCGGCCCATGCCCCGGAGAACCTGATGTGCTGTTTGGATATGACCGGCCTCCTCTGAAAACAACGAAATCCAAGAGCGCTGCGCACCTGTGAAGTACAGATAAATCAGGAAGTCGAGGTCGTATGTTGAAAGCTGATATTTATTTAAAGTTAAGTAATTAAATAGAGAACCCCACCAGGAGCAGTATGATCTCTGCTCAGCCCGTACTGCAACTCTGACTCAAACTGACTTTCATCCAACATTCCAACATTCTACATTCCATACCCACACGCACATCTGGCGACGATTTTAAGAAACGGACCTCCGTGCAAATTTCAAAGACTTTCTAAAGAAAAAACAAAACGGGACGAAAAGAAAGAAACTTAAAAGATAAGGATTTATTTAGACAAGAAGACTTCTTCCTATGCATTCAAACTTACTGGCACAGGAACCTCACCAGTGACGACCATCGATCGCCTTCTACTTTCATGTGCCAGGAGTTGTTTGATTTATTTCTGCCTTTGACTGCTGTTGACTGACCTGTGAGTGTGACACGTTTTTTTTTTTTACAATGTGCACATCGGTCAGTTACACTGAAACCAGTTCGGGTATGGAAAGGCGATTGAATGACTTTTAACCGGAGTATAACTGTGAGCAGTTTTACCAGTGAACTACATGACCTGTCATCGTTCGTCACTCTGCACACCAGTTAGTCAGCTGCATCGTGTGACAACCGCTTTTCCTGCTCTTCAAGGTACTCGGCCTTTCATTTTAAATTCCTGGCAGCACGGAAACATTTTGTTCTTTGGAAACAGCCTGGAGTCCGCGGCTCTGATGTCGGACTTAGAGGCAGGGCACAGATACTGATTTGAACTGCACCGCAGGTGAGCCCAATTAACTTTCACTGTGTTCTAACTTTTGTGTGTATATTCGCACCAAAGTTACCACGGCAAATTTGCGGTGACATCTCCTTTTTAATCTATTTTTACAAGCTTTCCAAATGACCCAGCTTTTAATTGATTAACTGACTTGCCACATTCAAATCCTTAACTGGCTTGCCTCATTCAAATCCTGCTCGAGCTCCTCACTGAGCGCACGCACTCAGCGCATGCCACCTCACCTGTTTCCTGTGCCACGGTGTCTTCGTCATCTTCCACTATGACGCGAGTCTACCCTCAGTGACACTTGGAAGCACGCTTTTAACAGCGAGAGTGACATTTGGAAGCACGTATTTGACGGGAGCCTCCCGGCATCTATCGCGTCGACGTGCAGCCATTTTAATTTGGCACTTCTCATCACATCATCTGCAATCTGCTTTTACGTCATTTGCCTATTTCACTTCAGCATTCTCCACAGCGATAGGCACGCTTTGTTTTGTTTTTAAAATGGATTTCAGAATTTTCATCAAAGCGATAGGCACGATTTATTCTTCAGCTGTTTATTTCACTACAGTTCTCCAACAGCGATGGGCACGCTTTACCTTATATTTGCCTATCACAGTTCAGTGTTTTCTTTTTACAATGATAGGCACATTTTGCACTGTTCTCCGTTGTACCTACTTTTTGATTTTGACCCAAGGACCTTGCTGTTCTTCGATGTGCCTATATTTTCATTTTGCTCAAGAACCTCACATTGATTTATTGGATCTTTCGCAGGTACTGATTTACTTATTTCCTTTGCGTTTCGAATTTGGATGACTCCTCACTTAAGGCTCATCTTAATCTGTCTCCTTGGAACTTTTGACATTTTTGACAACTGTGCTGCACCATCCAATGGTCATTTTAATCGGTTGCACTTCAACAAGGAATGATAGTGTTTTAAAATGCAGGTTTTCTTACCCATGATTTTAACGAATGTTTATTTTTCTCCATCAGCATATATTTTCTATTATGCAGATGCTATCACCTTTACTTAAGCTGCATATTTTGATTATTATATTACATTAATAATAAGTACTTAATGATTTTACTTTTACAATGATTTTAGAGTAAGAGTTTTAAAAGTTAAATATGCAACAATAGTCGTTTTAGAATAAGCGCTTCATGGTATACATACAGGCATATAACCTCGCCCAGAAGCTGACGATTTCCGGAGGCTCTAGAAACACTAGAGGCACAAACAATCTCCTGCTAAAGCCCCAAAGATTCCGCAAGGAAAAAACGTATAAACGCTCCTTCTCAGGAATGGCACCCAGGATCTGGAACTCACTCCCCCCTGAAATCAGGCTCATCTCCTCTACCGTACTCTTTAAGACAGAAGTAAAAGCTATCCTCATGGCTAAATACACTTGAATTATTACTGGGGATGATATTTACAGACGTTGTACCATTCAGTTCTACTGATCTTTTTTGCATTTTTGTATGACTCGTGTTATTGACCTGCCTGAGTGTTTACGCTATCTATTATCTGTACTTGTAACATTATTGATGTATCTGGCTGACTATGCTCCCACATGTACCTTCCCCACCCCAATTGTTATTTACTCACAGGCTGTTCCTTTCGTCTGTAAAGCGCTCTGATATCTGCAAAGATCTTGTTCGCGCTATATAAAACTTTCAAATAAAACTTTCAAATAAAGTTAAGTATGTGATGTATTGACAGTCATTTTTATATAAGCGTTTCATGATATGTATAAAGGCATATCAATTGTTTTAAATTTTAAAAGAGACATTTGAAGGAGGAAATCCCATCCTCGTCGCTAGATGTGAAGTACAGATAAATCAGGAAGTCGAGGTCGTATGTTGAAAGCTGATATTTATTTAAAGTTAAGTAATTAAATAGAGAACCCCACCAGGAGCAGTATGATCTCTGCTCAGCCCGTACTGCAACTCTGACTCAAACTGACTTTCATCCAACATTCCAACATTCTACATTCCATACCCACACGCACAGGCTGAGAAGTACTCTACAGCACCCTGCAGCGGGGACAAGATGGCGGCTTAGCCTCTCCGCGGCCGGCTTGGGACCTGGTCGGGCCTGCAGACACCGCAGCTGGAGATCGCGCTGCCCGTAAGACCTGGACATCGTTGCCGCCCGGCCTGTGGTGGGCTGCCAGGTTGGTCTGCACTGCCAGTGAGAGGTGGGACCTAGTGACATGTGGTGCTGCCGGAGGCCCGCGGCTGCGCCTGGACGACCCTGAGGTGGGGACAGGCTCCGGGAAAGACGCCTGGCCCTGGCGCAGCCTGCGTGACTGCCTGGTGGTTGGGACGGATCCCGCGCGTCGCACCCCCCCCCCCGGCCGACGGGGACCTCCAAGCACTGTGGATGATCCCGGGCGCCTGGAACGTGTCGACAGAGAAGCCGAACACCTGCAGGTAGGAGAGGGCTCCATAGATGCTCCGGTCAGGGCGGGCGCAAGTCTAGTGCCCCCCCCCCCGGGAATAACTGTCGCATAGGCTGCACACTGCTTAGTATCGGACGGGACGAAGGATTGCAGGACTCTGCAGTGCTGGCCAGGCCCTGGGATTTACATCAGGCCGGCTGTGTTAACCATCGTCCACACACTCAGGCCTGAGAGGCCTAATCCCAGCAATTTGAGGGGACTGTGCGATTACCCGCCCCCTGCATTTGTGGACACGATCGCTGGTGGCCCTACAGGCCTCCCCGGATAAAGCTCTGGAGGGGAAGAAAACACACGCAGCTGGCACCAGGCCGTAAAAACATAGCACCGCGTCATATAACCCCTGCACCCACTCGGGGATCACCACTGCTGAGACAGACTGCCCCCCAGGAGGAAGTCCACACCCGCTGGACGCAGCGGTAAGAGGGCATAGCTAACTCACGAGTGCCTCCTGCGCTCGCCACTTCCCTGCACTCGCAACGCCTGGCGACACACTAATGCAGATGGGATCCTGCTGACCCTCCAGGGCCCCCCGCACGCCCGGAGCGCCCCACTGCAAGAACTTGGATAACGGACATACTGGGCTGGGGGACAGACCTTGTGGGCGCGGCCGCGGCCCCCTCACACTGAACACCTAGTCCTGAGACCTTGGAGACTTTGGCAAAAACACAGCTTGCCGATCACCCACTATGACCTGCTCTCCTAGGCTCACCGCCACCGACGCCTCGGGCCAAACTGACAGCTGCATTACCCTCCTCCATCACTTGGCAGACAGGAGGAAACAGGACAGGCAACAGGCGAAACTTACCTTCGATGCTCGTAAATCAACTCGCTCCAAGACTGAGCTGGACGATGAACAACAAGGAACCTCATCCACCTACACTGCAGACCTCAAGGAAATACTCTTAGTGATGCAGTCGGGCCTAACCTCCATAGAATCTAAAATGGAATCCATGAATGCCAGACTGGATGGCCGGACACACAGGGTGGAGAAGCATGATGATCGTATTGTGGTAGCAGAGCGCCACATCTCGGATTTAGAAAACACAGCCAGCGCCACCACGACTTGCACACTTGAAATGGAGAAGGCCCTCAAGATAATATCCGCTAAGATCGAGGATTTGGAATCCCGTTCGAGAAGGAACAACCTGAGAATTCTTGACGTATCGGAGTCCACAGCCACAGGGAAGATGGAGAAGTATTTCGAGTGGCTACTTATTACACTTTTCGGGCGAGAGGCCTTTTCGCAGGTCCTAGTGGTTGAGAGGGCACATCGCTCATTGGCGAGTCGTCCAGTTGCAGGGGCCCCCCTAAGCCCATAATAGCCCAACTACTAAACTATCGAAACCGGGACACTGCACTCCGACTCTCTAGGGAAACAGGTCAACTGCGACATGAGGGAATGGAGATCTCGAATGTTTATCCTGATTTCACCATGGCCGTCCAGGAACAACGTCTTAAATTCCTGCAGGTGAAGAAAAAATTGCAGCAGCTAAATATCCCTTATGCCATGCAATTCCCGGCCCGCCTCAAGATTACACATTCAGGGAAGCACCATTTCTTTAACAACCCGCAACACGTTCAGGGCTTCCTCAAATCTCTGCCCAGGGCCTCAGTGGGAGGGCAGTCCCCTGCCCGCCGCCCCAAGGACAGGGAAGGCATGTCAGACGTGGAATAACACAAGAATAGATGCCGCTCCACCTAGAAATGCAATATACTCGACTCCGACAGATGCTCCTGCAGTGCCTCGGACAACATTGGACTACTGAGCGATACTGGATTCCCAGCCCTCATTGTGCAGACTGAACTAGAGTAGACAACCCACTACTGTATTACAGATAATGGCAGAACAACATGCAGAAGGATACGGACGTTTACGTGTATTCGAGACCTCAGGTGACGTACTCGTACACCTAATGGGGTTAAAACGCTGGAACTTAGATGAGTAAAAATACATGGTGAATCTACGAATTGTACATGGAGAATTAATTATGATGAAATAACGAGGAGAATTTTGGGAGAGAAGGAAGTGTGTATATATAAGAAACTTCTGTATTATCAGGAACTCTAAATACGTTAATACTCAGATGGTGTAACGTCTGTCGGCCCTGAAGAAGTCAAGGTCGACATAGACCAAACGAAACACGTGTTGGCTGCGTCAGAATAAATTGGATTACTAAAAAAGAATAACATTTTTCAATGAAGAAAATAAATTGGAAAACAAGACGAATTTGATGACTGTTGTTTATGGACAATGAGTGCTCGGTATTAATTTGTATAGTATTGTAATCACTGTTGTGATTTGCTTTTGGGGTAGAGGTAACCTACCTCTCTCATACCTGAGCACCGATTGGATAAGATAGGGCTACTACTTAAACCTTTACATGCAGAGCGCTCAAATATAACTGTTACCAGAAATTCATTTGAACATGCAGAAGGAATTGCTCTGGACTGAGACGGGGAGAACCCAATGCCTGGTGCAGCTGACGATAAACTGCTGGACAGTCTGCTGCCACTCCACCATGTACGATATGGGCCAGGAGAATTAATTTTATTTTTTTATTTTTGCGGGTTTATAACGCGCTTGAATAAACTTCCGAAGGAGTATCTCTGCACTCCAGAAACACCAGTGACAAAAGAGGGGCAGTTAATCCTAAACAGAGATTCATATTTGATAAATCTCGGCCTAGCCGGTTATGCCTGAAACAAGAGGGTTTTCAGTTTTTTTCTAAAGGCAAAGTGGTCCGAGCACTGTCTAAGCAGAAGAGGAACTTTGTTCCATAATGTTGGGCCCACCACTGACAGTGCTTTACCTCCCTGTCTGGCCCTTTTAATCATGGGCACCCTCAAAAGGAGCTGATTACTTGACCTTAGGGTGCGTGTGGGGACATATGGAACAAATTTCTCTGCCAGATAAGAGGGTCCTAAGTCATGTAGTCCCTTGTGTACTATACAACATATCTTGAACTTAACTCTTTGGCGGACAGATAGCCAGTGGAGTTTTTCTAGCAGAGGTTTAGAAGGGGATCTGGGAGGAACATTAAGGACCAATCTGGCCGCAGTGTTCTGTACCACTTGAAGTCGGTCCAGTACCTCTTCATTTGCAGATGCCAGAAGGCCATTGCAATAATCGAGCCGACTGAGCACTAAGGCCTGGACCAGAGTCTTTCTAGTGGAGTCAGGGAGGAGTGGAAATACCTTGCGAAGGAGTCCTATCACATGAAAACAGGACCCCACTGTATTATTTCCATGTTGTTTCAAGGATAACTCTTGTTCAAGGCGGACCCCAAAGTTCTTGATCACTTGCTTTAGTTCAGGAACTGGTCCCAGATCTAGTGGCCACCAGTCAGGGGACCATAGTATCTTTGCCTCACCGAAAAGCATAACCTCAGTCTTACCAACATTACTCTGAAGGAAGTTGAAAGACATCCACTGGGAGACCGCATTCATCCCTTCGGAGAAAGATCGCTTAACCTCCGAGGTCAGAGATTTAAATGGGAAAAGCAGCTGGGTGTCATCAGCATATGACACTGGACAGAAACCAAAGGCTCTCATAATTTTTGCCAGGGGGGCCACATAGATGTTAAAAAGGGTCGGGCTCAGACAGGAGCCCTGTGGCACCCCCTTGGTGATCTTAACCCTTCACCGACTCACCCATGGTGACACATTGAGTGCGGTCGGAGAGAAAGCTCTTTAGCCAAGCGAGTGCCATGTCCTCCAGTCCACTCTCAGCCAGTCGTTCGATCAAGATCTTGTGTGATATAGTATCGAACGCTGCCGATAAGTCCAACAGCACCAGGACAGCTGAAATACCCCTGTCCTGGTACATACGGAGATCGTCTGTTACCAACAGCAGGGCCGATTCTGTACTATATTTCGGCCTAAAACCGGACTGAGAGGGATCCAGGCTTCCAGATAGTTCCAGGAAGTTAGAAAGATGTTTATTAACATGCTTTTCGATGAGTTTACCCAAGAAAGGGAGCAGGGAGATTGTTCTAAGATTGGACAGATTGGTCCATGGGACGGAGGTGTTCTTCCGGATGGGTCTTAGCAAAGCCTTTTTCCACTCTCGTGGGACACAGCCCGTGCTAAGCGAGAGGTTGACAAGGTTCTGGATTTCAGGACCAAGTGCCTTGCCCACCACTCCCATAATTGTTGCTGGTATCTGATCTGATGGACACCCGCTCTTGATATTGTGAATCAGCCCCTCCACTTCCAACCGGATGATATTAAGAAATTCGAGAAGTGTATCTGGATTAGCATCTACTCTCACCTGCGTGTGAACTGTATGTATACTTGTAGGTAGGATGGACGCACTGATTTTTCCATAGATAATGTCAATCTTATCAGTGAAGAAGCCTGAAATGTCATCGCATAGTTGTTGCGATGACATATCCATACTTTCACACGCCACCGGTTTTAAGAAGGTGTTTAAAATCTGATATAATATTTTAGGAGCTTTGCCTGCCGCCTCAAGTTGCAAAGTAATGTGATTCTTACAGGCAACTCTGATGGCTTTGTGGTAAATACTCAAAGCCGTCTTGTAACTGGATTTATCCACCTCCAGGTGCGACTTTCTCGAGGCTTTCTCAAGTTTCCTGGCGGTTCGTTTAAGAACCCGCAGCTCTTCAGAAAACTAGACTTCCTGTTTTTTGGCAGGTCGATTTTTAAATAATTTAAGTGGGGCAATACGTTCTACCGCTGTATGTATGGCATGCTCATATTTAGATAGAGCAGAATCAATATTTTCAGTGGGCGGAAAGTTCGGCGCAATATATACCTCCTTGAAGGCTTCATGGGATATTTTATGCCATTGTCTTCGCCGTACCGGAATGTGCAGAGAACGACGAAGAGGTACATCAATTTTGGGAATGGAAAACTCTAAAATAAAATGATCTGTCCAATTAGCCTGTATTGGTACGTAACACTTAATTGAAGGAGAATTAGAAAGGATCAGATCTAAGGTGTGCCCTGCCTGATGGGTGGGCCCGGTGTTACACTGCTTCAGACCTAGCAGGGAGAGGTCATTCAAGAAGGACTGAGCCTCCAAGTTATCCTTTAGCTCGCTGTGGTTGTTAAAGTCTCTAAGCAATAGGAAGTCTTTGTCCATATTGACATACGGAGCCAATACTTCCACCAAGGAGCCAGAGACTTTTTTTGTAGAGCCTGGAGGACGATACACTAATGCTCCCTTCCTGCAATACTTAGCAGAAGTACCAATTTAAAAAATCATCATTTCAAAATCAGAATTACAACATTGATCTAGAATGAAAACGGCTATGCAACATTTATGAACAATAGCTATGCCCCCTCCTGCTTTAGTAGGCCGATCTAATCTGATGATCTTGTACCCTTCCGGAATCCCAAGGGTAATAACAGGGACCGAGTGAGGTTTAAGCCATGTCTCAGTGAGGAAACAGAGGTCAGGTTCATAGGTAGAAATGAGATCCCAGACCTCAGTATAATGTTTGGGCAAAGATCTTACATTGCACAACAGATTCCTCCCTCCCTGTGTAGTTTCGACGGTGATTCCTGCAGTCGTATATTGGGGGTGTTCTGTGTTACATGGAATTGGATCGCCTAGTGCCTGAAAGAGACAGCGCCTACATGAAAACGGCCTCTCTGGAGGGATTCGTTCTTCTGTCCCACATGTAATCCGTGGAGTTCCCCTTATTTGCATCAGAGCTTGGGAGGAATAACTCACCCTTTCCTTAGGTGCGCCACTTCCCTTTAAGGATGTTAGTGCCATGGACCCTGGCCCCATCCTGTCGCAGACGGGCTTCTCTTAGGCTTGTCTTTGGCGCGTCCTTTGGCGCTCCCCCTGCGTGCGGCTGCTGCGCGCTCGGTAAGATAAGAGGGCTAAATAGCCCTGTCAGGCAAAGAGCTAGAGCGCTAACCGCTCGTGTGCTGAGAGGTCCCTGGCTCTGCCTGTCCCGCCCTCCGCTCTACGGTACTAGTTACTGAGTCGGACCGGGGCGGGCAGGCTGAAAAGACAAGCACAGGCTGCTTCAGGTGAAGTGAACCCCCAGTTACCCCTCAAAGAACGATAGCAGGATGTCAGGATTACTAGATTTACAATACCATCAGAGAATGTGCACACAATTAAAATGCGGCGAAAATGTTTAAAAGCACTTGAATAATAAAAATGATTAAGAATTTCTACAGGACATTCGATTTGCACCAAATGATCAATGAACGGAGTAACGCTCCAATATGAATACCACTGGCCTCAGAAGCGGGTCAGGAAGACACTGCCACTGTCCTCCCTACCGCACTGGGTCGGCAGTTCCTTCCAGCCTAAATAGCCCTGTCAGGCAAAGAGCTAGAGCGCTAACCGCTCGTGTGCTGAGAGGTCCCTGGCTCTGCCTGTCCCGCCCTCCGCTCTACAGTACTAGTTACCGAGTCGGACCATGGCGGGCAGGCTGAAAAGACGAGCACAGGCTGCTTCAGGTGAAATGAACCCCCAGTGACCCCTCAAAGAACGATATCAGGATGTCAGGATTCCTTTTAGCTGCTCATTGGACAGTCATCTCACAACCGATGTAACTGCACTTGGAGGTGAAACCACACGCTACCACCCTCGCGCGAGCGAGGAGAGACTGGTCGCCTTCTAGATGCCAACCATCAGGCAAGCCGTCAGAACTTTTCATTACTACTGGGTAATTTGTTGGCCTCATTGCCCCCTGTTGGGGCGATGGAACGAAGATGTTACAGGGCGCGCACTTCCAAAACATAAAACAATGAATATTAAGGACAGCAAGATAAAATCAAAGTACAGATTGCAAATCACACTGGCCAGTCAACTATGTAAAGCGCTCTGATAACCTCGGGTCTAGGTCAGGCTATATAAAACTCTATAAAATAAATAAAATAAGTGACATTTACTTGCAAAACAAGAAATTTCTTACATACCTGGGTTTCTCTTTTCTTTACTCTTCAGCTACAAAAATATGCACAAAGCTACAAAAAAAAATGGCATGGGGGAATCTTGGGCTTTGCTCTATGGTCTTCAAGAAGCACATGGTGGGTGTTAGAGCTACAGTAGAATTTGTTCCGTTTTTGTGATGATTCTAGATCAACACAAATACAGCAGTAGAAATTTCATGTAATTCACTTAGTTAGTAGTAAAGCAAAGGCACAGTAGTAGTAGCCTTGGCCCTGTATGAATGGCTGCTTCTTTGCCAATGGTTTCCAGTTTTGCATGCAGAGGGCTAACCTTGATGCACAAGTTACTTACCTTCGGTAACAATATATCTGTAACAAACATTAGTTAGTTAGATTCTTACCTTAGAAAACCCCCCAGGCGTCAGACTGGATCTGGAAAGTTTTCGCCAGCAGTGTGGAGAAGTGTGGCTCAATGGTTAGAGCAGGCACACCTTGATGCAGAGCTCTGGCCAGGGACCAGGGTTCGATTCCTGCCTCGGCGGGTATCCGGCTCATTAATTCCCCTGACTGGATATTCTCGCCTCAGTGCCTGTTCTGATCATGGGTCCCACGCTGCAACTCTGGGCAATAGCTTGCTTAGTCTCCACAACGGCCCCAAAAGCGCCGGGATGCCTGGCTGCACCTGGGGGTGCCCAGGAGTGGACATTTCCCAGGAAAGCCAGGAAGGGTTCCTAAGCGGTATACGGACAGCGCCGGGACACCTCCGGTGGAGGTAGCTGTGCGCTTTACAAATTCCGACATTTACATTTATTTTACCCCTGCACGTCGGTGGGCGTCGTCTGTGGCTCCGTGTCTGTCGTCGGCATCGTGATCGCCGGAGTACTTAGACGCCGCTCTCGCGCGCCGACGTCAGTTCTGTACATAGCTTTCCGCACCAGGAACTCAGAGCCATGCAAGAAACATACACTGGTGCCATGAAACTAGGGTCCTGAAAGGGATGACCTTAACCCTAGATATCGGTTCGCAGAACGGGGAGGATGGGTGGGGCTGTAAGGAATCTAACCAACTAATGTTTCTTACAGATATATCGTTACCAAAGGTAAGTAACTTGTGCATCTGAAAGAAACACGTGAGTTAGATTCCTTACCATAGAATAGATACCACAGCAATACCAACCCGGGTGGTGGGTCTGTGAACCAAGATCACACCAGGAAGTCCTGGAGAACCGAACGGCCAAAGATGGCATCCCTCCGGACTTGGCTGTCGAGGCAGTAGTGCTTGGCAAACATGTGCAGCGAGGCCTACTTAGCTGCCTGACAAATGTCCTGCAAAGGCACTCCCCATCCCAGGGCAGTGGGTGCCGCCATGGCCCAAGTGGAATGGGTGCGCAGCCCCTCAGGTGGATCCTTTTTAGCCAAGGAATAACAGACCTTGATGCACAAAACGACCCATCGAGAGATGGTCCATTTGTGCACCGCCCGTCCCTTCTTAGCACTCACATATCCAACAAAAAGTTGGTCGTCCACCCTGAACTGTTGTGTGCGGTTCAGGTAAAAGGAAAGCGCATGTTTTGGGTCCAGACGGTGGAGCCTCTCTTCCTCTTTCGAAGGATGCGGAGGCGGAAAGAAGGTGGGCACGGTAATGGTCTGGCCGATGTGAAAGGCAGTAACCACCTTGGGTAGAGAAGAAGGACGAGTCCTCAGAACAACTTTGTCTGGATGGACAGAGAGGAAAGGATGCTTAGAAGAAAGAGCCTGGAGCTCACTCACTCTTCTGGCAGAGGTGATGGCAACCAGAAAAGCAGTTTTAAAAGTCAGAAGGCGAAGAGGACAGTTATGGAGTGGCTCAAACGGAGCACATATCAGATAGGTTAACACCAGCTTCAAGTCCCACTGAGGCATTACGAAGGGAACAGGAGGAAACATGACTAATGCCTTTCAAGAATCTATTTACAAAAGGGGGCTTGAAAAGAGAAGGCTGATCAGGAAGCCTCAAGAAGGCTGAAACAGCTGAAAGATATCCCTTGATGGAGCCCAGAGCAGAGCCCTGCTGGGCCAGGGAAAGAAGAAAGAGAACCTCAGAAAGAGGGGCATAAAGGGGATCCACAGCCTTTGCTGTTCACCATGCCACAAATTTGTTCCACCTGCAGGTGGATACCGTTTTTGTGGAGGGACGCCTGGTTGCCAGAATTACATCACAGACTTCAGGAGTCAAATGGCATCAACTGTCGCTGCTCAATCTCCACGCATGGAGGTGGAGGCTGGACAGGTTCGGTGGAGGAACGTCCCCTGCTGCTGCGACAGAAGATCCTCCCGAAGAGGCAGTTGGATCGAGGGATCGATTGACAGACTGAGTAGTTCGGGATACCAGTATCTTCGTGCCCAATCCGGAGCCAACCACAATGACTTGGGCCCGGTCGCGCCTGATGTTCTTCAGCACTCTGGGTAGAAGTGGTATAGGCGGAGAGGCGTATAACAGACCGCAACTTGACTCGCGACGGAAAGCGTCTCCGAGCGAGTGCCGCCTTGGAAACTCCAATGTGCAGAACTGATAACATTGCGCGTTCTCTTCGGTGGCGAACAGATCTAACCAAGGCTCTCCCCACTGCTGAAAGAGACCTTCCGCCATGTCTGAGTTCAGACGCCATTCGTGATCCATCAAGCACCGGTGGCTGAGCTTTTCCGCCCTGGCGTTCAGAGAACCTGCCAGGTGTTGAACCACCAGGGTGATGCTCTGATGTTCCAGCCATGTCCAGAGGCGCAGAGCCTCCTGACAAAGGGTCCAAGATCCAACACCGTCCTGCTTGTTGCAATACCACATGGCGATGGTGTTGTCGGTTAACACCTGCACTGCACTTCCCCGGACAGAGGGAAGGAATGCCTTCAGTGCAAGTTGGATCGCCCGCAGCGCCAGAAGGTTGATATGGAGCCAGGACTCCGCCGGAGACCAGAGGCCTTTGATCTCCGCCTCTCCCATGTGGCCCACCAGACCAGGAGGGACGCATCTGTCATCACTGTGTGTTCCGGTTGGGGAAGGGAGAGGGATCTGCCACTGACCCTGTCCCTCAGTGTCCTCCGAGATCAGGACGTGGTCAGACAGGTTGCCTGTCGGAGAAGGCCCCGATCAGCACTGGTCCAATGCCATGCCGGGCCGGAGCTGAAACCGGGGCCGGAGTCACCAGAGGATGGCGCCGTTGGTGGCTTAGAGGGGGTCGGCGCCGGCAGAGGAGTTGTGAGGTCAACCGGCGTCGGCCGGGATCCAGGCCTGGATCCCACGGTGTCCTGCGGCACCGGGACCGAAGTCGCTGGAAGAGCCGAAGCCGCCGGCAACACAGGGCTAGGACCCCAGTCGGACCCGCGGGCCAGAAGGCGCCACGGCAGGGCCCGACGGCGGAAAGAGAGTCCTCATGGCCACGAGGAAGTCTCGAATCTGCTCCAGAGTCGAATTGAGCCCAGGGACCGGAGGGTGTCGGGCTGGATGCGACTGCGCTGGCTCTGCCTAAGCCACGGGGGCGGTGCCACCTTAACCCTCGGCCGAGTTGCGCGAGGGGAGATCGAAGAACAATGCTGTTTCTTATTCTTCTTTTTCCCATGCCTTGACTAACCGGAATGCGAGGACTTGGATCCTGATGAACGGTGATGACTCCGGCTCCGTGACTGGTTCCTCGACCTCCTCCTCGACCGGGACTTCAAGCTGCGTGGAGCCGACTGTCAGATCTCGAGCAGCTTACAGGAACGCTACCGCCTAGCCTTCGACGTCAAGGCATGGCAGGCGGCGCACGACTTGTCGTCGTGGTCGGCCCCTAAACAGTAGACACTCCGGCTGTGGTGGTCGGTAACCGACATCAGTCGGTGACAGGCATCACACGGCTTGAAACCGGGCATCCCTACCGGCACCAGGAGTCAATGTCGACTCGAAAAAGATAGACAAAAAATGTCCAAAAGTTAGTCAAAAAATGACTAAAGGTACACTCTTCCCGGATCTGTGCTTGCTGGCGCAGAAAAAAAGAAGAACTGATGTCAGCGCGCGAGGGCGGCGTCTAAGTACTCCGGTGACATCATCCCGGCGATCACGACGACGGACGCAGAGCTGCAGATGATGCCTACCGACGTGCAGGGGTACTGCTGACGAAAACTTTCCGGATCCAGTCTGACGCCTGGGGGTTATTATAAGGTAAGGAATCTAATTCTGCATTGCCTTTCGTTGCCACTAAGAACCCCATGAAAAGCTGATCATCCACCCAATGATCTTTGGTGTGATCGATGTAGAAAATCAAAGCTCTTCTGGGATCCAACAAATTAAGTCTCTCCTCCTCCTTTGAGGGGTGAGGCAGAGTAAAGAATGTTGGGAGAGTAATAGACAGTCCAATGTGAAAAACTATCACATCATCTGGCAAAAAGGCTGCCCTGGCTCTCAACATCACTTTAACTGGAAAAAAGGTGGCGCAACGTGGCTGTACGGAGAGAGCTCACGCAATAAGCCAAAGTTACTACTAACAGGAATACTGTCTTTGCTCAGCTAAGCATTGGTTCTAGGGAACTGCACATGAGGAAAGTAAGGACCAAGTTGAGATCCCACTATGGCATAAAAAAAAGAGTATGGGGGAAACATATGTCAAACCTTTGAGAAATCTCATTTTAACAGGTGATTTCAAGAAGAATGGCTGGTCCACTAAATGTAAAAAGGCAGACAGGGTTAAAAAAAAAAACTTTTAAAGTGCCAAATGTAAGTCCTTGCTGGGCCAGATATACAACAAACAAGACATCTAACAGTTTTGCATGCGATAGGGTTGGAATTAGTGTGGTACACCAGGCTGCAAACCATTGTCCTGTGCAAACAGACTTTGTAGAGTGTTGCCTGACCCACCACTGTGGAAGGAAGATCAAACATGGTACTCTCCCGTGCATACGTGCATACATGGAGATGTAGACTGAGCAGATTTGGATGCAAGACCCTGCTCTGTTGCTGCAATAGGATGTCATCCCGAAGCAGTAACCTGATTGGAGGACAGATGCTAGTGTCCAGAACTATGAGTAACACACTCTCCTTGCCCAGTCAAGGATCACTTCGGCTCAGTTGTTCCTGATCTTCTTCAGAACTTGAGGAAGTAGAGGCAGAGGCAGAATGTCATATAGGAGTCCAGTACTCAACTCTATCTGGAACACGTCTGAGAGACGGCCTTTTTCAGAACTCCAACGTGCAAAGGTTTTGACACTGCACGTTCTCAACGATAGCAGAAAGAACTAGCCTGGGCTCTCCCTACTGCTGGAAGATGCCCTGTGCCACCTCGGGTGTAACTGTCATTCATGTTCTGCTATGCACTGCCAACTGAGTTATTCTACCCTGGCCTTCAAAGGTCCTTTCAGGTGGTTTAAGACCAGGAAAATACCCTGGTTCTCCAGCCACTTCCTGAGACAAAGTGCCTCTTGGCAAAGGACCAATTACCTCATCCCGCGCTGTTCATTTTAGTACTACATGGAGGTGGTGTTGCCTATGAGAATTTGAACCGGCCTCTCTTTGATCATGATGGAACTCGAATGGAAAGCAGAGCCCTATGATCTCCATCTCCCCAGTTTAATTTCTGATCCCAGCAGTAATGCATCAATAACCATCTTCAGACCTTGGTGAGTCAGGGAAAGGGTCCAATTGTGGTTAAGCCACCACTACAGATCTTTTCCACGTGGATCTCATCCAAGGATAACAAAGCACCACGCTAGTGCCGAGTGCTATGTCTAAGCGGTCTGTGGTGACCAGGTCTTAAAACATTATATTGGGCCGCACCCTGACCTGGTCTCGCCACCATGTCCCATAAAGCATGGGAATATCTTCCCAGAAAGTAGTTGGGACTGACTGAAGAAAACATCAATTTCCCAAATGTTTCTACTTTTGTTTTTAATCTCCGTCTGAGGGAGATACAGGGAATAAACTGGGGTTCACCCTGCAGGTGGCACTCTAAACCCTCAAACATTGTGGAACAGGGCGCTACGTCAAGAAGTTAGGGTCACCTGGTGCTGGTCTATGGCGCATGGTAACCTGCCTGTGTACCTGCTTAGGAACAAGGCTTAGAACAGGTGCTCATAGGTGTATCATCAGGGCTTCATTTACTGGAAGTAAGGAGTCAGAAGTAGTTTGTACAGGTTGTAAAATGTTTGCTAACACATTAGTTTTGACTTTCATAGTTCGCAGCTGTAGAACGAATACTTTCACTGCCTGTCTCATCACTGCAGCGAAGGGGGCACTCTCTTTTGCGGATGGCCCAGGGGGAGAACACAACCCATCATCTGGGTAAGAGGGAGCCAGAAGAGTGCCAAAGATTAGAAACAAGGCCACTCTAAAGATCTCAATCTGTTGTAATGTTGCTGATGGCCCGAAAATGAACTAACACTGGTTCTCCTTAAAGCAACAGTGCACTTTTTACTCTGCAAGAGTTATAGAAATTGCTGTTAAGTATACATGCTTAACCTGTTTATTTTCGGGCACTTTTTTTATTGATATATTTACCTTTGTTTTTTATACAAATATTTTTAAAAAAGAAATCAAATCTTGCATTTGCATAGGAAGTTTCATTTTTCTTCGTGGAAAATAAGGTGTTGGGAGCAATGCTGAAAATTCTTCTGGATCCAGTCTAGCACCTACAAAAACTATGAAGAGGAAAACGGAGCACTGTGATACATCAGAAAGGGAATTTATTAAATAAAAATAATTCTCAATAGAGGCAAACCAATGTTAAGGAAAAGATTTGTTATATTACGTTTCAGCAGTGTGCTTTCTTCAGAGCATGACTTTAACTTCAGACAATTTGCAAACTGTTCATAGCCTTCACTTCAAGCTTTTTTACATAGATGGCTGAGATTAATTCAAGGAATCATTCAACCATCTTGTTACTTGTTGCTTTTCACACCCTAAGTGCAATATGTATGCCCAGATGTTGGTCCTGTGCTAATTTTGCCACTGGACCTACGCCTTATATCACCGATATATCACAGATCGGCCCAAGTAGGTCGAAACTGGTCTACAGTTGCTTTCCCATCTGCAGGGGACCTGACCTAGTAGCTCAGGCTAGACTGTTCTACTGGAACAGAACCAAGACTGATTTGAATACGGTAATCTCTGTCTGAGTGCAAAGATGATGAAAAATGATGAACAAGAAAGTGGCCCTGAGCATTCAAGCATTCTTGAATCACTTTATTTGCTGGGCAAATAATAATGGAGCACATTTTTATTAGTGCAGGAGGCTGGCTTAGCATATGGTGCACACTTAAATATGTGATGTGCCTTGCATTAATTCAGGCAAACCCTTCTGGTGATTGCAGTGGTCTTTGATAACCATAGAAAAGTCTCAAAGTGGTAGCTGTAGAGAGCAGCCTTCAGGCTTATCTTGAGGGAGTGTTAAGCCAGTATAATCATGTAGTGTAGGTTAAACTAAAAAAGAACCACACATTGTATATATAAAAATATGTCTATTTATTACACAACACTCACTAAAACATTAGTATATCTTCTACCCGGGGATATCAACACAAAGAGACAACAATGCTTCAATTGCGGTGCAGTAAATAGCACAAAAGAACAAGTTACTTACCTTCGGTAACGCTTTTTCTGGTAGATACAATATCTGCATGTGGATTCCTCACCTGGTGAATATCCCCTTGAGTCAGCAACATTCGGAAATTCTTTTTGTAGCTTCGCGCCGACGTGGACTTGGACGTCATAGAGACACGGCATCGCTCGCGACTCCGCTGACGTCACCGACGCCTACAATAGACCCACGCCGGCGTGATGACATCAGTTCCGCCCTTTTTACAATAGGCCCACCTCGGCGCGTAGCTACAAAAAGAATTTCCGAATGTTGCTGACGCAAGGGGATATTCACAAGGTGAGGAATCCACACGGCAGATGTATCTATCAGAATACAGTGGTCTGCAGGGGGAGACCAACCCATATACTAAAACGAGGGATGCAAACTGCTGACGAAGTTGAGACCTGAACTAGGAGACTCAGAGGAGCTGGGGACATAAGGAACCACCGCAAGTACGTACCCAGGAAACCTACGGAGCTTGTGTGCAGAGTGGAAACAGCATGTGGCCAATGGAAGTCAACGGGTAAGTCGCAGTTGCAGTTTTCAAGAAGGACCCTGGCCCAGAGGACCCTGAAAAAACACTGTGTAAGAATGAAGGTGGGATAGTCACCCCACCCGTGGATACCCCAGGAACCAGGATACCCACACCAGGGAAGCAGGGTGCATATGTGGGAAGTGACGTCAGAAACTGACGTAGACAACAATGGAGGATTTCGAAGAATATGCCGCTGGAGAAGACTGTGCAAGAGTCCGGTGGAATCCAAGGGTGGATTCTTGAAGAGGAGAGCCTGTAAGCAGAGGGGGCAGAGTCTATGCCACTTGGAGGTGACCAAAAGGCACGGAAGAGCAATGCCCACCGATGTCGGACAGTTCAAAAGTGAAGACTGTGACCTTGTCGAGGCAGGTGTGAGGACCAGGCGACATTGAAAAAGCCCAGGAGCCGTCCGCAAGCTGTCCAATGTCGGATTTCAAGGACCAGGGGGTTGGTGTCTGGCAGGTGACCCAACAAGCCTTGGTAGCCAAAACGTGCATGGAGAAAGCAGAAGGAGCAACCTTGGAACCAGCAAGGTCCAAGGGACTCACCGCACGCAGGGGAGTCAGAGCAGGCCGGAGCAACCAGGGGACCCACAAGATCAGAAGACCACTGTCAAGAGGACCCACAGGCTGAAGGAGTCCCAAGAGGACTTAGCTGTTCATCAAGAAGGAAGGCCCACAGTGCAGAGGATGCGGTGAGGACACTGTACTTGGCAGTAAAAGATGCGGGAGGCTGGAGCTTCTTGTAGCCCGAAGATTTCTGGAGTGCAGAGCCAGCAAGCCTTGGCAACGGCAAGTCGACATGGTGCACAGGGGTTCAGTCCCAGCAGTTCCAATGAGGGATACTGGCCACAGAATTGCAGAGAGGACAGACCTCGAGGTAGTTGCAGAACCACCACCTGTGTTGCTGAGCCTTTCGAAGTCCGTGGGATGTCAGGAGCAGCAGACTGGTCAGCTTTGTAGGGGTGCCTGCAGATGCAGGCTAGTGACTCCTTTATTCTAGGGGTGATTACGTCTGGTGTCCGTGATGCAGACAGGTCTGGTGAAGATCCTGGAAGAAGCACAGGCACAGACAATGAAGAAGACTTGCAGAACAGCAAGACCAGAAGCAGCAGTACTCTTTCTTGATGCAGTCTCGGTTCCAGGCGAAGTCCAAGTGCCCAGATGGTCAAAGAGTGAAGTGGTTTCAGGATTGAACCTGAAGACCCACCCAAACCCACCCACCCACCCACAGATAAGCCCGTAAGTGTTCTTGGGAAAGAGTTGGAACGACTCAGGGGGTCCCTCCTACAGAAGGGGATGGACAGAGGGGAAGATACTCCCATGTTCTTTGTCCTGTTTCGCGACAGAGCAGGAGCCAATGGCTGCCTGAACAGGCTCACAGTGGAGTATGCAAGGAGGGCACCAAATGTGCCCTTCAAATCCGTCTGGTAGTGCTGGCAAGTGTCCCCTCCCCAGCCCAATACACCTCCCTGTGACAGGAAATCTATTATTGTACCTTCCCCTTCCCTTCAAATCAGTCTGGTAGTGCTGGCAAGTGTCCCCACCCCAGCCCAATACACCTTCCTGTGACAGGAAATCTATTATTCTACCTTCCCCTGCCCGGGCTTGGCTCAGCGGCCGGAGATAGAATCAGGTCTGTGGTCGGCATCACCACTAGCTTGCAGTCAGGTCCTGAAAGGCTGTTACTGGGAGTACGGGGGGTACCACTAGGGAGCCCCCCCACCCCCTGCCCCAGTACATGGGATCAAACTTTCAACACTGGAATCGGTGTTGGGGTATGATTTCAACATGTTTGATACCAAACATGACTGGTTTCGGTGCAGCCACTATATATTTAGACATCTCGTATTGACTGATGTCCACTATATTTATTAAAATGAATGACTGTGCTTACAAAGCCTGGAGAATCGACTTTGGTGTTTGTAGGGGCGTGCTGCTCCTGCGGGGGCACTCTCATACTTATAGCCAAGCACCATGCCCTCAGGACTGAAGAGCCTGCCATAGGGCTGACTTATAGGTTTTAAGTCCACTACCCTCAGATATAAGAAAATGTATATCTGTAATGAGAGGTGCAAGCACCAACTCACACACGCTGCAATGGCAGGCCTGTAGACACAGATATACCTATGCCCTGGGTACCATAGTACCATATTTAAGAAACTTACAAGGGTACACCAGTAGCCAATTGAGGACACACCAAAAGTACTAACTATGGTCAATTTAGGGAGAAAGCACAGTGTCGTCTGGGGTCCTGATTAGCAGGATCACAGTCAGACTAGTGTAAAAACAGACTGACACTTAGCAAAACCATGAAAGCAGATCCTACTTTCCTACAATTAGGATTCAGTGCTACCTACATGTATTTTTTACACAATTGTATCTCTAAATGATGGTTACATTTTGAATTATATATGTAGCATGGCTTTTATTTTATAAATGTTTCCATTTGTTTCTTCTAGCCTCAGGGGTTTTGTTGAACTTGTCTTGATCAAATCTTTCCTTTAGGCAACTACATCTGGTAACTTTGTTACGTCATTACATTGAACTAAATGTTTATAAATGTCATTAAATTCATTTGAATGTCTATGAAGAGCCATGTTTCTTTAAAGGGGAAATTTTAGTCTGGGATCTGCATGAAAGCAGTGAAGAAAAGAAACAATGGGATTCTTTTAAATATGTTTAAGTAATAATTTCCACATATACTACAAGAGATAAGACTGGTTTTGCATACAAGCCTTACTTCAATGTCTGATGCACCTCCGACCACCAGCTATAGTTTGTGTAGTTGACAAGAAGCAATATTTGACACCACAGAAGTACTAGGGATGGGTGAGTCGGTATCATGTTCTGAACCAGAGCACTGAGACTTTCCAAGGTGTAGAAGCTGCCTTCAGAGCCGTCTCCTCTAAAAAGCCTTGTAGCAGCTGCTGTGATTCTTCTGAACACCCCTGTGGAAGAGCAGTCATGAAAACAAAAAGATATAGGTGTATGCTTTGGACATAAAAATAAGATATACAATCTATATGTTAACTCTGGTGACAAGAATATGGGGCTGTTTCGCAGATGTAAATTTGCAGTAAGTCCAGCAGCACACATGGCCAACCGTTAGTAATGCAACATCCTCCCATAGAATATAATGGAGGCAGAGACTTAAAATAGAACCCAATAAATGTTAAAATAAATTAATTTACTTAGACTTTAAAAAAAATATATCTACATTTAATTTATTAGCAAAACAATTATATATACATAAAAATAAAATATTCAGCTATTTCAAATCACAGATATTGGCGTGTAAAGGTGAAGTGAAAATATGCATTCTTTTTATCCATTATCATCATGTACTCCACTCCTCAAGTAATCTGTATACCTTCTTGAAGAGTGTCCATTTAGAAAGACAGTTTAGTTAGCGGGATTTAAAATGAACGTAGACGCTAGAGGTGAGTCACTTTTACCAAAGCGGATGCTCTCTGCACTAAACAGTGTAAACGGGTTATATCGTCAGGCAGTGGCTACATATGAGATGACATTGGTTTGCCGGTCGGTGGGGCAAGGTAGTCATACCTTTCACTCTATAAATTATGTGGATTTTTTTTTTTTTTTTTTAACTTTATTGTGCAATGCAAGTACGGTTACAAGTATGGGCCTACAACCACAGGGGCCGGCCGCTAGAGTATCATAAACATGTTAGAACATCAGAAAGTATCGGTCGATGGCCCAGAGACTTGGCTACATACAGGATTAAAGGCTCTGCAACACAGGATGAAATAAGGATATCAAGATTTTATTTTTTGGAAAAATACAAAAGAAAACAAACAAACAAACAAAGTTCAAGGCGGAAACCATTGTAAACGAAGCCTGCTCCAACGGGGGGGGGGACCCATAATAAGGTTAACAACCAGGCAACCAGGAGATCGACGGAAACCGCCGGGGGGGGGGGGGGTAGGGCCAGTGGGGAGGTTGGAGAATCAGAAGAGGAATAGATTCATCCAGGAATGTCGGATCAGGGGGACGGAGAAATATCCAGAGTGTCATCCAGTGGGGGTGTGCAAATGTTTCCTCGATAAGCATTCCATTGACTCCAGATTCTATTCCACGCCTTAGGCGTGCCCCTAGCCATATACACGGTCTTTTCGCGAAACATACACCAGTCCATACTCTCCTTCCACACTGACACGGTGGGGGCCCGTCGGGAACCCCACCGCTGGGCAATTTCTCTCTTCGCAATCATGTTCCCGAGGGCCGCCCACCGGGTCTGGGCGACGCTGTAATCATTAGGCTCCCACACATTTAACAAACATCTCCGAGCCTCAGGCAGCAGAGCAACCCCGGTAACACACTCAATCACTGCATGCACACGGGTCCAATATGCAGCCACATCCCGGCACTCCCAAAGGATATGAAGGAAAGTGGCACTCAAACCACACCCGCGTTTACACAACCCATCCGAGGAAAAGCCCATGCCAACCAATCGAGGAACAGTAACATACACCTGATGAAGAATTTTAAGTTGGACGAGACGGAGACGGGCGGGAATGGCGACCTCCTTTGGGGAAGACACTGCCGACTGCCAGTCTTCGTCATCCAACTCCAGCCCGTCCCCAGTCCAGGCCACCCTGAGACGCACAAGAATATCAGCCCGAACGTTGATCAATTTCTTATATATTAGCGATATCGTACTATCGGGCAGGTGACCATCGAGTATGCGGTCCTCAAGCGGGGAGGACTCGGGAACATCAGTGCCGGCGGAGAAGACCGACGTCAGGGCATGGCGGATCTGTGCATACCGGAAAAACTCCCTATCACTCAACTCATACTCGTTCTGAAGGACCGCAAAGGACTTAACCGCGCCCTTCACCCAGAGGTCACCCACTCTGCTTATACCTATCATGTCCCACTTCTCAAAACCTTTCGATGTCCACAGGCTTCCCAGTCTTTCGGACGCATACAAAGGGGTAGATCGTGTCAATCGATCGGACCATCCCATGGCCGCACTCGCATCCTTCCACACATGCACCGCAATCCTAGTCGGTCCAGTCAAATCACTCCCTGCTGCCCGAGAGTAGAGTGCCCTATTGTAGTCACCGCCCGGCAATTGATGCCTGTCCATCTCGAAAGCCGGATTCGGACTGGGTGCATACAATGCGTGATTGATGGCAGACAGCTGGGAGGCCCAATAATACCGCCTGATATCTGGGAGCGCTATGCCCCCATCATACCAGGGGAGAGTCAGTTTTACGAGAGAAATTCGCGCACGACCGTCCCAAACGAGCCGTCTCCGTAAGCCCTCCACCTCCCGAAAATAGCTCGCTGGAATGACGTCGAACGAATTCTGGAGTGCATACAGAAATCGAGGCAGAGACATCATTTTAAAAAGTGTGGCGCGGCCGAGTGGAGACAACGGCAGTCTACGCCACCGGGCCACGTCCAGTCTCAGCCGACGGAGAGGAGGAAGGAGATTATGTTCATAGCGGGCAGCGATATAAAAATTCCTAAGTACCTGAAACTGGAACGAGAAATTTGAATGGGAAATCTACTTGGCAACGAGGGAAGGCCACCCGAGATGGCTTATACACAGGATTTCGACCAATTTATAATAATCCGGAATTCTTGCCAAACGAAGACAGGACATCAAACAGGACGTTAAGAGACTTACGAGGAGAGGTAAGATACAGAAGAATATCGTCTGCATACAACGAAACTCGGTCTTCGAAATCGGGGGCCCACCGGATGCCCTTTATCGACGGCTCCCATCGGAGCCAGGCCGCAAGCGGTTCTAAAGCCAGAGCAAAGAGAAGGGGGGACAGCGGGCACCCCTGTCTGGTACCCCTCCCGAGAACGAAGGGCGCGGACACACGACCGTTGACAACGACCTGCGCCAATGGTTCCTTGTATAAAAGCTGCACCCACCCGACAAATTCCGAACCAAAACCAAATTTCGCAAGGGCGGCCCAAAGATAAGGCCATTCAATCGTATCAAAGGCCATCGTGGCGTCCAAGGAGGCCAAGATGGCCGGCTCCGAAAGAGACCCTGCTCTCGCGAGAACACCATGCAGCCGCCTCAGATTGAGATGCGGTATAAAACCGGATTGATCCGGATGGATCAGGTCACAGATAACAGAAAGCAAACGATTAGCGAGAACCTTGGCAAGAACCTTAGGCTCCGCGTTCAACAGGGAGATGGGCCTGTATGATGCGCAAAGGTACCGAGGTTTACCCTCCTTGGGAATGACTACGATCGTTGCCAGACGCTGGTCACAAGGGAGAGTTCCCAGGTCACGTGACTCCAGAAACATATCACGGAGATATGGAGTGACTATCAGGTCGCAGTTTGTACAGCTCGATAGGCAAGCCGTTCGGGCCCATAGCCTTGCCGGAACGGAGAGAACGAATCGCGGTCGCAATCTCATCCACGGACAGCGGTGCATCCATACACTTCCGATCTTCTTCAGAAAGGCAAGGCAACGCGATGTCGCGCAACAATGAATGGGAGTCTTCTTCCTCCCTTTCGGACACCGGGGAGTATACACCATGAAAATAATCCGCAAAACACTCCACTATCTCACTCGGGTCAGTCACACTCACACCATCTAAAGTCTGAATCACAGGAACCACACGACTCGCTCTCTCCCTCTTGTCAAGCCATGCAATCAGTTTACCCGCCTTATCCCCGACATCATACAGTTTACCCTGCTGCTCCCTATACATCGACTTGGCAGCATCAGTAACAAGAGATTTATAATCTAGTTGCTTCAGAGCAAGGGCGTGGAGTCTATCCTTGGTGACACCGGACTCTAGGTCAGCCTCCAATTCCAATATTTCATCCCCAAGACTCACCACCTCCTGATTCCTAACTTTCTTGCTTTCCGCAATTAAGGATAGGGCCTGCCCACGGATAACAGTCTTAAAGGCCTCCCATAGTGAAACAGAGGAAGAAACAGACCCCTCATTCTCCAGGAAATAGTGGTCCAGGGACTTTACCAAACTGTGACGGGTTTTGGGATTACGCAAGTGCCAAGGGTTGATAGGGGCAACCCGTCCCCCAACATTCGCCCCAGTATCCATACAGAACCACAATGGGGAGTGATCGGAAATGCCCCGAGCCAAGTGTCTAATTTCCCGAACAGAAGAGGATTGGACAGCGGGCATGAGAATGTAATCAAGTCTGGAAAGACTCCCATGGGCCCCAGAGTGAAAGGTGTACTGACTGAGTCGGGTGCATCAGTCTCCAGCAGTCCACCAGACCAAAAGTGTCCAGGAACCCACGTAGCCATGACTGAGAGTTGGGAATATCCCTCGGGGGGGTGACGATCCAAAGTGCCAGAAAGTACCGCATTAAAGTCCCCACCGATGAGGAGGATACCTTCAGGGAGCTCCAGTAACAGACGACCAATATCTGAGAAGGTAGAAGTCTGGAGACCCGGTGGAACGTACACAGTGAGCAAAGTAAGGGACCTACCCTCCCACCTACCGGTGAGGACGGCGTAGCGCCCTCTGCCTTCGAGGATTACATCGTCAATCTCGAAAGGAAGAGAAGACCGAATCAAAATACCCACCCCTCTAGAACCAGAGGTAAACCCGGAGTGTGCAACCAGTCGATAACCCCACCTATTCATTGCATGACACATATTTCCCACCAAATGCGTCCCCTGCAAAAGTACCACGTCAGGAGACAAGCGACGCATATATTGCAGCACCACACCCCGTTTTATGCGGTCGCCCAATCCATTAACATTCCAAGACATTAGCCTCAACCCACTACCCCCATCCCAACAGATAATGCAGGAGTCACCCCACAAAGAGCAGAACATTCGAAGCTTGAAAGAAACCAATACGTCGCCTTGAGAAAGAAAAACAAACTCACAAACACCCCTTCCCACCCCCAACCAACTCCCGTTACAACTCCCCCCTCCCTGCACCCCTGCAGAAGACTAAATAGCCACCCCAACATGCAGTGTGCCTGTCGCCCTAACAGTCCCAATCTACAGAAAGACCCCAGAGGAGGAAAGAGGCCCATCTCCCCCGCCACCCTAGAAGAACAGCAACAAAAAACATACATAGAAAAAGCTCAGAATCCAGCTGACCAATGTCACGTATCGGGAAATAGGGGCCGAGTCATCAGTTTTAGCGAGGCTCACCACCCTCGGCACCACCAGGGTGCTCAGTGCGATCGCTCCGGGCAGGCAGAGAGTCCAGCCAGTCACTCACAGGTTCCAGTCGATCAAAGAAAAGTGTCAGTTCGTCATACTCCACACGAAGCCTAGTAGGGAAAAGCATTGCGTATTTCAGGCCCAGGTCTCGCAGACGTCGCTTTACCCCCTGAAAACCCATCCTTTGGCTCTGGACGAGCTGAGTAAAGTCCGGGTAAAAGTTGACTGTAGAGTTCTCGAATTTCACCGGGCCGCTCACCCTCAAAGCCTGTAGGATAGCATCACGGTCTCTGAAGTGAAAAAGCTTTGCGATGATAGGCCTCGGAGGGGCGCCCAGTTTAGGCTTACCACCCAGAACTCGATGGGTGCGCTCCACTGCAAAAAACTTGCTCAGTCCAGAAGGGGCATGATGGTTCAGGACAAGATCCTCAACCAGGAGATGCGTCGGGAGATCCCTGGAAGTCTCCGGAACACCTATGACGCGAATGTTATTGCGCCTTGCCCTGTTTTCAAAATCCTCCAACCGTTGAGACAGAAGATCACCAGCCGATTTCAGAGTGCCAGTCTCGGTCTGAAGCTCAGACACATCGGCCGTGAGGCTAGAAGTCTTCAGGTCCAACGACTTCACTTTCTCGTTGGTTTTAGCTAGGTCGGCTCTGATCAGGGTGACATCGATTGGCACAGAGTCGATTTTACGGGCAAGAGCCTCATACTGTTGACCTATGGTCTCCTTCATACTGGCAATGGCGCCCATGATTTCCTGAAGAGAGAGATCCGCAGAGACGGTGGAATCGTCCTTGGGGTCCCCCGGGGGGTGGCTAGCGCCACCAGGAGATCCTTTAGTTAGGGTGTACCGGTCTATAACATTGGATTGGACCGGGCCCCCTCAGAGAGGCGTCTTAGTCTTCCGTTTCTCGGCATCGATCCTGGCAGCCATGCTGGAAAATGCACCCCGGAGGGACCCGTGGGACCTGGTAAAAATGGCCGCTAGCGGGCAAAGCAACAACAGTCCACGAGCCAGTGGCCGAGGCAGGGTCACGGCCCAATCCGACTGCATAAGGGGCAGATGGTACATATATAAGGGGTCCCCGTAAGAGAGGAAGGTGTATTGTAAACAACATACACTGTATTTATATAAACAAATACAAGAACCTTTTTGCAATTGGTAATTTTATTTATTACCCAATGCTCAGTGATTGCCAGAAGACAAAAATTAATCACATTAATTCATAAATGGTCAAGCCCCAAGGGGAGAAAAAGGGGGAAGGTAGAAGTGCTCAGTGAAGTGTTAGTTTCAGAAAAAAGTGACACAGTATCGAAGAAGTAACCAATGTAGTACCAGTTAACAAACATAGGTCAGAGCAATTATAAAACACAAGCCCAAATAAAGGCAAAATACACAATTGTTCATGAAAATGAAATTCGACGGTCACATCTATTTAATAGATGAATCTTGGGTGTGCCGGAATTTCGACAAAGGGAACACGTCGACGTTTCGACCCCTACAATTAGGCCAAATGAAGTCCTTTCACGGGGTCTTCATCAGGACGTCACAAAGAAGGGAGGGGTGGTGGGGCAGTTATATCTAAAAGGGTTTAGGAAAATAAGTTTTAGTTTGTGTTCATATAAATGACATAAGAAAGAAGAATATATTACAATATATTACAAAAATCAATTACCATGGAGTACGGCCCAGCCGGGCTCTGTACATGGGGAGACGTGCCACGCGGTTCGTCGCGGTCAGTCTGAATGGAGTGGATATCTCAAAATAAGGAGGAGACAAGATAATCAATCAGGGTTGACAACCTATTACATACTCTAACTATTGGAATTGCTATGCCCAGTTTCTACTCTGGGCTTCAGTGCCAGTAAGATCACAACGTGATCAAACATGGCGGTGTATCCCACCCATAACAACCCAACACGAATATTTAGAGGTACCTCTATGCCAATATTATGCCAAGCGTCTGGGATCCAAGGACTTTAAGCAACCGCTTGGGGACAAGGGGAATAAACAAACGCGGCAAGGCCAGAGAGCAATCTCAGGCTGTATGTTAACTCTCCTATGGTAAAAACATGGAGGAAAAATATTGAGGAAAAATATTATCAGGTGATACAGGGCAAGTCGTACTCCCAAACGGAAGTGCACGCTTCAGAATAGCAAACACTTACATAAAGCGGGACACGGTCCGCATCTACTTGAAGTTGTATTTAGGAGCCTCAGCAACTGATTAGCGCGGCAGGTATACGCATCAATGCCCCCGGTGTGGGATAATATTTTTATCTGTATTATTAAAAAAAGGGCAATGATCAGTGATTTGTACAAGGGACACGCTTTTTACAATACGTCAGCTTTAGCAATTACTCACACAGATAGCCAGCTGGCACGTTGTGTAAGCACAATTCCACACTTGGAATCCGCCGTGACCGCAGAGCGGAGTTTTCGGTCAGGGACAACCAATGTCTTGGATGTGAGTATTCCAACTCTAGGCAGAAAGTCGTTTTCCAACTCTTACAATTTTCACGAGCTGGAGGGTACAAAGGGAAAGTCAAGGGAGTGTGCTGAGCGCGCGGTTTGCTGAAAGGAACTCAGCATTACAAATTACTCACGGAACAGGACCAACACGGGCAGCCAACGTCTGCTCTGGTTCTCACGAAAAACTCTGTAGCAGCAACACGGAGTTTAGGGGCGGGGCCAGATTATGTCTCGGGTAGGTAGACAAGGAAGGTTTACAATTAGAAGACAGACTAACGCGGCCAGGCTTCACATTATGCCGTGCCTCTTTTAAGTTTTCTAAAGAACGGATTTCTGAAAGCGAGAATTCTGAAATTACATTTAAAGTAGATGGTGCAACTCTAAACGCAGTAGGTTGAAACCACATTACATACAACTATATCATAATGTTGTCAATGTAGATCTAACTATAAATATACATTTCAAATGAGCATCCCATAGAAAATGTAAGTTATTCCTTTTACAGTTATCAATGGTGTTTCTCTAAAAACAAATATTGATATTTATAACTCAGAAGGTGCAACTCTCACGCAGGAGGTTGAAACCTATCTAAGAATATCACAGATGGCTATTTCATCATGGCATTGACTGAAATAAAATTGGCGTGTTGACTCATTCATTGTTACACAATTGATTTCAGCCCAGTGCCGCCAATTGGGCAAAGCTGCTGTCCTGTTCATTTAAACCGTTCTTAATGGAGTCCAGAAGGGACATCCATTTGGATTCTCGTGTGTTCAGTGCCAGGGGGAGATTACCACCCCTTCTGCCCAAAGAGACCTTTTCTATGACGAACCATCGTAGGTCTGACACAGTGTGTCCTGCTTGCTGCCAGTGGTCTACCAGAGGCGCCCCTGCTACTTTACATCTTAATCTGCTGGAATGGGACGAGATCCTGGATTTTATTTTCTGTTGGGTTTGTCCCACATATACCTGGCTACATGGGCATCGGATGATATAAATAACCCCAGAGGAATTACAGTTCGTGTGATGTTTCAAATTATAAATTCTACCACCATGGGCAAATGTCCTGTTGGTAATAGTCTGGTTGTAGGTACGGGTAAACTAGTTTTTTATCAAAAAGTCTTAGGTCTCTTGCTAGCTTTTCAAGTTTTTTCGTTTGGGCCGTGGTATCGAAATCTTTAATCGTAGCTTCCAGATTCTCCACTGCCTCCTTTGCTTTAGTTAGTGTTTGATCTCCCAAGATCTCAGCCTTAAGATCAGCAATTTCCTTGCTCAAGGATACTACCTGTTCAGCTGCTGTCTCCACTCCCAGCACCATCCAGTGCCGGGAGCAGTTATTGGCCACGTAACTAAAGCCCTCTTTAAACTTCGGTACGTCTACAAATATCACAGGTTCAATTTTAATTTGTAGACCCACCGGAATTATATTTTCCTGCAAATATCTTGTGAAAAGGTGCCCATGTAGCCGGGTTCTGATAAGTTTTTTCTCTAGTCTTTCCAGACGTGAGATCTTATCGTTGAGAGTAATATCAATGGTGGGGACAGTTGTAGATAAAAAAGTGGTTGACAAATCCTTGGTTAATTGATTAATATACTCCTCAGTATAAGAAAGTAATTCAGATTCCACCATGGTATAAGCAAATTAGATTAGGAAGGTAACCTCGCAGGTCAGCACCTGCTCAGAGGACGTTACAAAAAGGGGGGTTAAACCCATATAGTCACGGGGACCTGGGTGCTAAATGGTACATATATAAGGGGTCCCCGTAAGAGAGGAAGGTGTATTGTAAACAACATACACTGTATTTATATAAACAAATACAAGAACCTTTTTGCAATTGGTAATTTTATTTATTACCCAATGCTCAGTGATTGCCAGAAGACAAAAATTAATCACATTAATTCATAAATGGTCAAGCCCCAAGGGGAGAAGGGGGAAGGTAGAAGTGCTCAGTGAAGTGTTAGTTTCAGAAAAAAGTGACACAGTATCGAAGAAGTAACCAATGTAGTACCAGTTAACAAACATAGGTCAGAGCAATTATAAAACACAAGCCCAAATAAAGGCAAAATACACAATTGTTCATGAAAATGAAATTCGACGGTCACATCTATTTAATAGATGAATCTTGGGTGTGCCGGAATTTCGACAAAGGGAACACGTCGACGTTTCGACCCCTACAATTAGGCCAAATGAAGTCCTTTCACGGGGTCTTCATCAGGACGTCACAAAGAAGGGAGGGGTGGTGGGGCAGTTATATCTAAAAGGGTTTAGGAAAATAAGTTTTAGTTTGTGTTCATATAAATGACATAAGAAAGAAGAATATATTACAATATATTACAAAAATCAATTACCATGGAGTACGGCCCAGCCGGGCTCTGTACATGGGGAGACGTGCCACGCGGTTCGTCGCGGTCAGTCTGAATGGAGTGGATATCTCAAAATAAGGAGGAGACAAGATAATCAATCAGGGTTGACAACCTATTACATACTCTAACTATTGGAATTGCTATGCCCAGTTTCTACTCTGGGCTTCAGTGCCAGTAAGATCACAACGTGATCAAACATGGCGGTGTATCCCACCCATAACAACCCAACACGAATATTTAGAGGTACCTCTATGCCAATATTATGCCAAGCGTCTGGGATCCAAGGACTTTAAGCAACCGCTTGGGGACAAGGGGACAAGGGGAATAAACAAACGCGACAAAACTCCGCTCTGCGGTCACGGCGGATTCCAAGTGTGGAATTGTGCTTACACAACGTGCCAGCTGGCTATCTGTGTGAGTAATTGCTAAAGCGGACGTATTGTAAAAAGCGTGTCCCTTGTACAAATCACTGATCATTGCCCTTTTTTTAATAATACAGATAAAAATATTATCCCACACCGGGGGCATTGATGCGTATACCTGCCGCGCTAATCAGTTGCTGAGGCTCCTAAATACAACTTCAAGTAGATGCGGACCGTGTCCCGCTTTATGTAAGTGTTTGCTATTCTGAAGCGTGCACTTCCGTTTGGGAGTACGACTTGCCCTGTATCACCTGATAATATTTTTCCTCAATATTTTTCCTCCATGTTTTTACCATAGGAGAGTTAACATACAGCCTGAGATTGCTCTCTGGCCTTGCCGCGTTTGTTTATTCCCCTTGTCCCCAAGCGGTTGCTTAAAGTCCTTGGATCCCAGACGCTTGGCATAATATTGGCATAGAGGTACCTCTAAATATTCGTGGTGGGTTGTTATGGGTGGGATACACCGCCATGTTTGATCACGTTGTGATCTTACTGGCACTGAAGCCCAGAGTAGAAACTGGGCATAGCAATTCCAATAGTTAGAGTATGTAATAGGTTGTCAACCCTGATTGATTATCTTGTCTCCTCCTTATTTTGAGATATCCACTCCATTCAGACTGACCGCGACGAACCGCGTGGCACGTCTCCCCATGTACAGAGCCCGGCTGGGCCGTACTCCATGGTAATTGATTTTTGTAATATATTGTAATATATTCTTCTTTCTTATGTCATTTATATGAACACAAACTAAAACTTATTTTCCTAAACCCTTTTAGATATAACTGCCCCACCACCCCTCCCTTCTTTGTGACGTCCTGATGAAGACCCCGTGAAAGGACTTCATTTGGCCTAATTGTAGGGGTCGAAACGTCGACGTGTTCCCTTTGTCGAAATTCCGGCACACCCAAGATTCATCTATTAAATAGATGTGACCGTCGAATTTCATTTTCATGAACAATTGTGTATTTTGCCTTTATTTGGGCTTGTGTTTTATAATTGCTCTGACCTATGTTTGTTAACTGGTACTACATTGGTTACTTCTTCGATACTGTGTCACTTTTTTCTGAAACTAACACTTCACTGAGCACTTCTACCTTCCCCCTTTTTCTCCCCTTGGGGCTTGACCATTTATGAATTAATGTGATTAATTTTTGTCTTCTGGCAATCACTGAGCATTGGGTAATAAATAAAATTACCAATTGCAAAAAGGTTCTTGTATTTGTTTATATAAATACAGTGTATGTTGTTTACAATACACCTTCCTCTCTTACGGGGACCCCTTATATATGTACCATTTAGCACCCAGGTCCCCGTGACTATATGGGTTTAACCCCCCTTTTTGTAACGTCCTCTGAGCAGGTGCTGACCTGCGAGGTTACCTTCCTAATCTAATTTGCTTATACCATGGTGGAATCTGAATTACTTTCTTATACTGAGGAGTATATTAATCAATTAACCAAGGATTTGTCAACCACTTTTTTATCTACAACTGTCCCCACCATTGATATTACTCTCAACGATAAGATCTCACGTCTGGAAAGACTAGAGAAAAAACTTATCAGAACCCGGCTACATGGGCACCTTTTCACAAGATATTTGCAGGAAAATATAATTCCGGTGGGTCTACAAATTAAAATTGAACCTGTGATATTTGTAGACGTACCGAAGTTTAAAGAGGGCTTTAGTTACGTGGCCAATAACTGCTCCCGGCACTGGATGGTGCTGGGAGTGGAGACAGCAGCTGAACAGGTAGTATCCTTGAGCAAGGAAATTGCTGATCTTAAGGCTGAGATCTTGGGAGATCAAACACTAACTAAAGCAAAGGAGGCAGTGGAGAATCTGGAAGCTACGATTAAAGATTTCGATACCACGGCCCAAACGAAAAAACTTGAAAAGCTAGCAAGAGACCTAAGACTTTTTGATAAAAAACTAGTTTACCCGTACCTACAACCAGACTATTACCAACAGGACATTTGCCCATGGTGGTAGAATTTATAATTTGAAACATCACACGAACTGTAATTCCTCTGGGGTTATTTATATCATCCGATGCCCATGTAGCCAGGTATATGTGGGACAAACCCAACAGAAAATAAAATCCAGGATCTCGTCCCATTCCAGCAGATTAAGATGTAAAGTAGCAGGGGCGCCTCTGGTAGACCACTGGCAGCAAGCAGGACACACTGTGTCAGACCTACGATGGTTCGTCATAGAAAAGGTCTCTTTGGGCAGAAGGGGTGGTAATCTCCCCCTGGCACTGAACACACGAGAATCCAAATGGATGTCCCTTCTGGACTCCATTAAGAACGGTTTAAATGAACAGGACAGCAGCTTTGCCCAATTGGCGGCACTGGGCTGAAATCAATTGTGTAACAATGAATGAGTCAACACGCCAATTTTATTTCAGTCAATGCCATGATGAAATAGCCATCTGTGATATTCTTAGATAGGTTTCAACCTCCTGCGTGAGAGTTGCACCTTCTGAGTTATAAATATCAATATTTGTTTTTAGAGAAACACCATTGATAACTGTAAAAGGAATAACTTACATTTTCTATGGGATGCTCATTTGAAATGTATATTTATAGTTAGATCTACATTGACAACATTATGATATAGTTGTATGTAATGTGGTTTCAACCTACTGCGTTTAGAGTTGCACCATCTACTTTAAATGTAATTTCAGAATTCTCGCTTTCAGAAATCCGTTCTTTAGAAAACTTAAAAGAGGCACGGCATAATGTGAAGCCTGGCCGCGTTAGTCTGTCTTCTAATTGTAAACCTTCCTTGTCTACCTACCCGAGACATAATCTGGCCCCGCCCCTAAACTCCGTGTTGCTGCTACGGAGTTTTTCGTGAGAACCAGAGCAGACGTTGGCTGCCCGTGTTGGTCCTGTTCCGTGAGTAATTTGTAATGCTGAGTTCCTTTCAGCAAACCGCGCGCTCAGCACACTCCCTTGACTTTCCCTTTGTACCCTCCAGCTCGTGAAAATTGTAAGAGTTGGAAAACGACTTTCTGCCTAGAGTTGGAATACTCACATCCAAGACATTGGTTGTCCCTGACCGAAAACTCCGCTCTGCGGTCACGGCGGATTCCAAGTGTGAAATTGTGCTTACACAACGTGCCAGCTGGCTATCTGTGTGAGTAATTGCTAAAGCGGAATTATTGTAAAAAGCGTGTCCCTTGTACAAATCACTGATCATTGCCCTTTTTTTAATAATACAGATAAAAATATTATCCCACACCGGGGGCATTGATGCGTATACCTGCCGCTCTAATCAGTTGCTGAGGCTCCTAAATACAACTTCAAGTAGATGCGGACCGTGTCCCGCTTTATGTAAGTGTTTGCTATTCTGAAGCGTGCACTTCCGTTTGGGAGTACGACTTGCCCTGTATCACCTGATAATATTTTTCCTCAATATTTTTCCTCCATGTTTTTACCATAGGAGAGTTAACATACAGCCTGAGATTGCTCTCTGGCCTTGCCGCGTTTGTTTATTCCCCTTGTCCCCAAGCGGTTGCTTAAAGTCCTTGGATCCCAGACGCTTGGCATAATATTGGCATAGAGGTACCTCTAAATATTCGTGTTGGGTTGTTATGGGTGGGATACACCGCCATGTTTGATCACGTTGTGATCTTACTGGCACTGAAGCCCAGAGTAGAAACTGGGCATAGCAATTCCAATAGTTAGAGTATGTAATAGGTTGTCAACCATGATTGATTATCTTGTCTCCTCCTTATTTTGAGATATCCACTCCATTCAGACTGACCGCGACGAACCGCGTGGCACGTCTCCCCATGTACAGAGCCCGGCTGGGCCGTACTCCATGGTAATTGATTTTTGTAATATATTGTAATATATTCTTCTTTCTTATGTCATTTATATGAACACAAACTAAAACTTATTTTCCTAAACCCTTTTAGATATAACTGCCCCACCACCCCTCCCTTCTTTGTGACGTCCTGATGAAGACCCCGTGAAAGGACTTCATTTGGCCTAATTGTAGGGGTCGAAACGTCGACGTGTTCCCTTTGTCGAAATTCCGGCACACCCAAGATTCTTCTATTAAATAGATGTGACCGTCGAATTTCATTTTCATGAACAATTGTGTATTTTGCCTTTATTTGGGCTTGTGTTTTATAATTGCTCTGACCTATGTTTGTTAACTGGTACTACATTGGTTACTTCTTCGATACTGTGTCACTTTTTTCTGAAACTAACACTTCACTGAGCACTTCTACCTTCCCCCTTCTCCCCTTGGGGCTTGACCATTTATGAATTAATGTGATTAATTTTTGTCTTCTGGCAATCACTGAGCATTGGGTAATAAATAAAATTACCAATTGCAAAAAGGTTCTTGTATTTGTTTATATAAATACAGTGTACGTTGTTTACAATACACCTTCCTCTCTTACGGGGACCCCTTATATATGTACCATTTAGCACCCAGGTCCCCGTGACTATATGGGTTTAACCCCCCTTTTTGTAACGGCATAAGGGGCAGAGGCACACTTCAACTGAGCCGGCTGGACACGGATGGGAACTGCCCCGCAGTTCGACAATGCCAGAAATCGAAAGCGAAACTGAAAGTTGAGGTAGGGCTACTGGGGGAAAACCCCTCCGCCGATGTTGTTTAACTCCGTCCCGGCGTTACAATCCACCAAGACCCCGGCTCACCGACGGGTGGGCCTCAAAAGTTCAAAACGACGTAGTTTCGGTTCCCAAAGTCCAAATCAAAATTTGAAAAGAGTTATGGCATCAGCTAGGGTTCATCTGCAATAAGCCGCCCAAAAATTCAGGATTTCGTCAGGATAAAATGCGAAGAGTGGCGAGGGTCCGGGGAGCTCTGTGCTCACGCGGCCATCACGGACGCTCGCGTAGCTCCTCCCCCCAATTATGTGGATTTTCAAGCAGCACCCTCCCTCGCCCTCTTCGGTCTCTGTTGCATCACTCTCCTCTTGGTGGACTAGTCTGACTAGAGTATTTGATTGCAGTAATTATGCATGGAGTAATGGTTGGACCAGTGACACGTGTTCAGTCTGTGCTGGTTCTAATGGCTGGGATGGATGAGTGATCTGCAGTGACTAGTCAACAAGGCAGAAACCTTCTCTAACAGTCTCTCATCATGCAATGGATTTCACTTTTTTTTTTTTTGCTTTTTACTGAATTACTGAATATTAATGTTACAGGGTATTTTTCAATGTCAAAACAATGCCCGAGAATTCAGAGAAATAAAATAGATATAATGGATAGACAGTCTTCCATTATACAACATTCTTGATTTATGTGCAGTTTGACATTTCCCAACCTTTCTAAAAAAAACTTAAAGAATGGGGATTTAAAATCTAATGCAAGGTCGTCCAAAGTATCAGGTTATTAAAAAAAAAAAAAAACCTTTACAGCCTACCACACATTTCACATAAATGAACAAGTTACTTACCTTCGGTAACGCTTTTTCTGGTAGATACAATATCTGCCTGTGGATTCCTCACATTGTGAATATCCCCTTGCGTCAGCAACATTCGGAAATTCCTTTTTTCGTAGCCTCGCGCCGACGTGGAGTCCTGACGTCATAGAGACACGACCTCGCTCGCGACTACGCTGACGTCACCGATGCCTATAATAGGCCCACGCCGGCGTGATGACATCAGTTCCGCCCTTTTTTCCGTGCCATCGAGGCACACGGACGGACCAATGACAGTAGAAATGCACATAGTATACACAGTACACAATAGTCAAGGCAAAACACACAGTGTTAAGCAAAAGCAGGAAAGCAATTGAAACATTACCTTGACAACAAAATATATATATACATTACATTACAGTAACTCTGGCATAGAAGAGCGGACAACGGGGAGGCGGGTGGGTCAGTGAGGAATCCACAGGCAGATATTGTATCTACCAGAAAAAGCGTTACCGAAGGTAAGTAACTTGTTCTTCTGATAGATACATCTGCCGTGTGGATTCCTCACATTGTGAATAGAGTTCCACAGCAGTCCCCACTCCCGGAGGAGGGTGTCCACTCTTCTAAACCAGGAAATCATGGAGGACAGAGCGAGCAAAGTGACCGTCCCTCCTCACCTCGGAATCCAAGCAGTAATGCTTTGCGAAAGTGTGGAGAGAAGACCAAGTTGCCGCCCTACAAATATCTTCAACAGGTACACCTCTAGCCAATGCCGAGGATGAAGATTTAGCCCTTGTAGAATGAGCCCTTATACCCTCTGGAGGTTCCTTACCGGCCAAAGAGTAGCAGATCTTTATGCAGAGGACGATCCATCTCGACAAGGTTCTTTTGTGGACCGCTCTTCCTTTCTTGCAGCCAGCAAAACCAACGAAGAGCTGGTCTTCCAAACGAAAGTCCTTGGATCTGTCCAAGTAAAAGGACACTGCCCTCTTAGGGTCCAGGCGGTGAAGTCTCTCTTCCTCCTTAGAAGGGTGAGGGGGAGGATAGAAGGCAGGTAGGGTAATGGACTGTCCTAGATGGAAGGGAGTTACCACCTTAGGCAGAAAAGCAGCCCTGGTCCTAAGAACCATTCGATCAGCATGAATGGTCAAGAAAGGGGGCTTGTGACTAAGAGCTTGAAGCTCACTTACCCTCCTTGCCGAGGTTATTGCAATGAGGAAGACTGTTTTAAGGGTAAGAAGCCTCATGGGACAATTGTGGAGAGGCTCAAAGGGAGCACCCATCAAAAAGGTCAATACAAGATTCAAGTCCCACTGAGGCAAATAAAAGGAGTAGGAGGGAACTTATTTGTGAGGCCCTTCAAAAACCTTAAAACAACAGGTGATTTAAAAAGAGAGGGCTGGTCAGGCAAATAGAGAAATGCTGACAGTGCAGAAAGATAACCTTTCACCGTGGCAACAGCAAGACCCTGCTGAGCCAGAGAAAGGGCAAACTGGAGAACGTCAGACAAATGGGCTTTCAAAGGGTCAATAGACTTTTCCCCACACCACGAGACAAATTTCGCCCATCTATAAGAATAGACAGACTTAGTGGAGTCACGCCTGGCTGACAAGATGACATCCACAACGTCAGGCGGGAGGGAAAAGGAAATCAGGTTGCCCCGCTCAATCTCCAGGCATGAAGGTGCAATGTCTGGAGGTGGGGGTGTAGAACCTGCCCCTCCATCTGAGAGAGGAGGTCTGCCCTGAGAGGGAGACGGAGCGGCGGGTGAGAGGAGAGGTGGAGAAGATCTGTATACCACACCCTTCTCGGCCAATCCGGGGCGACCAATATGATTTGGGCCCGGTCTTGACGAATCTTCCTCAGAACCCGAGGAATCAAGGGTATGGGGGGAAATGCGTAAAGGAGTTGACCTCTCCAACTCAACTGAAACGCATCCCCCAAGGCTCCTTGCATCGGATACTGGAGACTGCAGAATGACGGGCAGTGAGCATTCTCGCGAGTGGCGAACAGGTCCACCCGAGGAGTTCCCCACGTCCGAAAGACGTGACGAACTACCTCTGGATGAAGCCTCCACTCGTGGTCGGCAGAGAACTGCCGACTGAGACTGTCCGCACGAACGTTCAACACTCCGGCCAGATGATTTGCCATCAGACAAATCCGATGGTCCTGAACCCAGGACCAGAGACGCAGAGCCTCTCTGCAGAGACACTGCGACCCCACTCCTCCCTGCTTGTTGACGTACCACATCGCGGTCGTGTTGTCCGTCAGGACTTGAACCGACTGACCGCGAAGGGAAGGGAGGAAGGCCTTGAGCGCCAAACGAATCGTCCGCAATTCTAGAAGGTTGATATGAAGCAACCTTTCCTCTGGAGACCAAAGCCCTTTGACCTCCAGGTCCCCCAGATGAGCACCCCACCCGAGAGTGGATGCATCCGTTATCACTGTGGCTACTGATGGAGGCAGATGAAAAGGCTTCCCTTGTGACAGATTGCCTTCCACGCCCCACCAAGACAGATCCGCCGCAGCTGATACCACTGCCTGCGGAGGCACCACTGGAGTGCCCTCATGTGCCAGCGTGCATGGTTGACCAACAGAATGCAAGAAGCCATCAGACCGAGCAGGCGAAGAACCTTCAGGACTGGAACGACCGCTCCATTGTAAAATAAAGGAATCATTTCCTGTATGTCGCGAATCCTTTGAGGGGGAGGGAATGCACGACATACAGTTGTATCCAGTACAGCACCTATGAACAGGTTGCCCTGGGAGGGCACCAGGTGAGATTTGGGTACGTTTATCGAAAAACCCAACCTGTACAACAACTGGGTTGTCTCCTGCAGATGATGAAGCACAATCTCTGACGATTCGGCTTTGATCAATCAGTCGTCCAGATACGGGAATACAGGAATCCCTGATCTTCTGAGATGCGCCGCCACCACTGCCATCACCTTGGTGAAGACCCGAGGTGCAGTAGTAAGTCCAAACGGAAGAACCGCAAACTGGTAGTGCTGCGATCCCACCGTAAAACGGAGATACCTCCTGTGCGACTTCAGGATTGGGATATGAAAATATGCATCCTGCAAGTTGAGCGACACCATCCAGTCTTCTTCCAGCAGAGCCTGAAGAACCTGAGCAATGGTGAGCATCTTGAATTTCTCCTGCTTCAGATAAAAATTCAAGATCCTGAGATCCAGGATTGGCTGAAGCCTGCCATCTTTCTTGGGGATCAGGAAATACCGGGAGTAGCACCCCTGACCCCTTTCCTGCTCTGAAACCACCTCTATCGCACCTTTTCTCAATAGGGTCTGGACTTCCTCCTGGAGGAGTAACAGATGTTCCTCTGAGCAATATCCCTGACAAGGAGGGTAATTGGGAGGGAATTCCCGAAAGGGAAGGGCATACCCATTTTCTACGAGATTGAGAACCCAAAGATCTGATGTAACCGATTCCCAATCTCGTAGAAAGTGGGTAAGCCGACCCCCCACTGGGCCTACATGATCCTGAATGGCGGATCTAGGGCTGCTTTTCCGTGGCAGGGGGGTTGGAGGAGGCGGAGGAGGAAGAGGCTTGACGACCTCGAGGACGTGTCCTCTGCTTCCCTCTGTAAGACCTATACAAGGTATTCTGCTGCTGCTGCTGTTGTTGCTGCTGCTGACCTTGTCTATATGATCGAAAGGAAGAGCGGCCAAATCCTCTGAATTTTCTGATCGTAGAACCTCTGATCTGAAGGCCAAGAGATTTAGCAGTTGCCCTGCTGTCCTTGAATCTCTCCAAGGCTGTGTCTGCTTTCTTTCCAAAAAGCCCCTCACCATCGAAAGGCAAATCCAATAAGGCAGACTGCACATCAGCTGAAAAATCAGAAGACTTCAACCAGGCTGAACGTCTCGTGGCCCCCGCCGTGCCCATGATCCTTGCCACAGAATCAGTAGTATCAAGTCCACTTTGGATGACTTGACGAGCCGCCGCCTGAGAGTCAGATAAAGCCTCTTCAAAGTCCTTTCTACAATCCTCAGGAACCTTAGGGACCAATGAACGCATAGAATCCATGAGAGCATGAATATATCTCCCCATAAGGCAAGTGGCGTTAGAGGATTTCAAAGCCATACTAGCCGAAGAAAAAACCTTCTTCGCGACTTGATCTTGCTTCTTGGCCTCTTTGTCGCCAGGCACCTGCGGAAAAGCCCCAACTGACTTCTTAGAGCAAGCGGCCTGAATTACCAAACTCTCTGGGGAAGGATGAGAAGATAAGAAAGCAGCATCTTCAGGAGCCACCCTATACCTCCTAGCCACACTTTTTGAAACCGCAGGGGCAGAAAAAGGCTTCTTCCAAACCTCCATTATGGGATCCTTTAGAGCATCATTAAAAGGTAGCAAAGGTTCCACTGAAGAACTCGGAGAATGGAGGACCTCTGTCAATAAATTCGACTTAAATTCAACAGAGGGCAAAACCAAACCCAAAAGTCCAGCTGCCTTCTTCATGACGACGTGATAAGGTTGAATGTCTCTGGAAGGAGTATCAGACCCTGAAGGCAAAGACCACTCCGGAGAAAACTCGAGACCACTAGCATCCGCCAGGTCTTCAAAACAATTCCCTTTTAGCTCACCTTCCTCTACTTCAGAAGAAGATTCATCAATCCTCTGTTCATCCAGAAGACGTTGAGCTTCTCTACGAGATCTCATCTTAACACGAAGTGCAGCCGAATTCAACGCCGAATCCGACGGCGCCGGAGCCGACTTCGGAATCGAATCCGAGGGCTTGGCAGGCTGTCCCATAGAATCCAAAGGAGTCGGTGACGCCGGAACCGGAGTCGTCGACTTCGGTCGAGCCGGCGTCGATACCGGCGTCGACCTCGGTGGAGCCTGGAATTGCCACAACGGAGTCGGAGCTGGCATAAACGGCATGAAGGGTGCCGGAGCGTATGAGTGAGGAACACCCAAATTAAAAGTCATAGGACCCATGGGGCCCGAAGGCGCTCCAGAGGGGTACCATGACCTCGAGAAAACCCCATACATCGCGTTTAAAAACGCAGAGGGGTCCTGACCTGGAGTCGGGAATGGTGGATGCTCAGGCCGATCTCGAGGTACGTTTGAATCTGTTTCCTCAACAGGATTCGAAACCTCTTCCTCAACAGGAACTCCATCATTGTCTTCTGGAGCTGGAGATGGAGCCGGAGACGGAGTCGGATCCGGAACCGGAGTCGTAGAATGGACCATCGACTCTGAAGGTGAAGCCTCACCCTCCTGATCCGACACCTGAGGAGGAATCACCTTTGACCTCATCCTCTTGGGAGACTTCGATCTAGAACGATGACGGGATCCATGTCTCCTTTTCTTATGCTTCTTGTGAGAACCGGAAGCGTGACCGGATGAAGACTTCGAGACCGACGCCTCCCGTGACCTCGACCTGGATCTCGACTTCGACTTCTTCGAATGCTTCGAGGATCTTTTAACCTTACTCGCTTTAAATTTGGCCACAAGAAGCTTGGATTCTCTTTCACGAAGAGCCTTCGGATTCATCTTCTGACATGAAGAACACCCATCGGCGTCGTGATCCGAACTTAAACACCAGATGCAGTCTTGGTGAGGGTCCGTAACGGACATCATCTTCCCACATTCTCTACAAGGTTTAAAACCGGTCTTCTTTGTCGACATGACGACAGAACAAAATTATTTGAGAATGGAGAATTGAAGAAACAAAGTAACAATGTACTAAGGCTACAGAGTATCCCGAAACCGTTAGCGTCGACGACGTGGAAAAAAGGGAACTGATGTCATCACGCCGGCGTGGGCCTATTATAGGTGTCGGTGACGTCAGCGGAGTCGCGAGCGAGGTCGTGTCTCTATGACGTCAGGACTCCACGTCGGCGCGAGGCTACGAAAAAAATAATTTCCGAATGTTGCTGACGCAAGGGGATATTCACAATGTGAGGAATCCACACGGCAGATGTATCTATCAGAAAACCTTATTATCTATCATTTTTAATTACATCATACTGAAAGACCTTTCACGGTTGTTGGAAAACGATTCACACACCTGGAAATAAAGACCTGGCTCAAAGCCCAACAGTTTCAATGTAGGTCTTCATCAACAAGATTGCATTCTTTACTTTCCCATATCTTTTTGTTTCAAACCCTCCCACTGTTCGTGCAGGGTTTGAAGACCCTCTGGTTAACTTTAATGGCACCCACGTTGTGCTATATGATTTCAGAGCAAAGAGCAGTGCACTAGGGAACAGATGCATCCATAAAATAAAAGGTGTATGACCTTAAAGATAACGGTTCAACGTAAAGGAAGATAGTTCAGCTATATTTGGACTGCCTGGCTAGGTAGCATACAACGTTATTTATTAGTGATATAAGCATTGCACATAATTGCATTATACTGAACCAATATGAGCAGCTTGTGTGATCATTGAAGTTTCACAACAAAGATTTATCCCTTGTCTATACAAACCTAGAGACGAAAAATAACATGAGGAGCTGTTAAAGCAAAGTGGAAGCACTGTTTATTCATCCTATATATATAACCTGCCTGCATACAACAGGTATCACCCATAGGATATAAGTTAAGTGCTCAATTGGGTTTCTGTGGCCAATATTGATAATTAAGATCACGTAATAAATTAACATTGATCTTCTTGTAGAAGGCACCACTGCTGCTTTTCAGACAATTATTTTTGGGGATCCACAATTACAATTTACTTTTTGGTTAGAACATTATCAAAATAAGTGACATTAAATATTGTCACAGGTACTGTAATACAAGTTCACAAACACTTAAACAACCACCCAAGAAAAGCCTGAGCCCTTCTCAGTCTTCAAATACATATCACATTTTTTGTATTGAGGTTAGGTGTGCAACGATGGTTCAGTACAGTGTCATTAAATAAGATCAGTGCTGGAAAATAGCAAACAAAAGCTGTTTGGTATGTTATCACAATTTGCAAGCCAAAGATTTTACTGTTCCCCCTACCAAAAACAGTTCACAGATTCCAATATAGGAACAAATCTATACATTTAAAAATGTAACAAACGGGCTGGATAAATATCATTACACAACACTGAAATTATTAGAAGTGAAGTATTTGAAAGCAATATCAAAAAAGAGAGAGGAGATGGAGTTCCAAATAGACTGTGGCAGTTTAAGTTCTCAATTTGAGACAGGAGTGAATCTAGTTCAAACCTGAAATGTTTGAACTAGATTCACTGGTTCTTTGATAAATACACTGTAAAAATATCTCCATCCAGTGGTCATTTGAAAATCTCTTCAGATACTAAATGTCATGTGGGTGGACTACCTCAGATGTGCTGCACTTGTGGCGGATTTCTAATGGATTACATCTCTAGAAGCCGAAGGTTCAACTGCTTTTTTTGTGGCAAACGTTGATTTGAAAAGAAACCAGGCTCCACCAGCTCTGCTGGGTTTGTGAAAAGAGATCATGCTGTCAGCCATTTCAGATTAAATGACAAAGATTTAAGTGACCTTAATACAAAAAGTCTCTCTTCACGCGCCCCCGAGTCCACCATGCCTTGCTCTTTCTTTTTTTTAAACTAAAACTTGATAAAATATCATTGTCTAAAATGTCGCTTTTAGAAGGCTTTGTATCTGTTAAAGCAAATGTTGCAGAGCTGTAGTTTGTTTACCTTTCAAATGTAGTACTTAAAATTGCTCTTGAGTTTGAAAAAAAATTTGAGATTGGGATTTTTAAAACAAAATGGCAGGGTTAGAGGGTGGGAGTGAAGTGGGACTGCGATTTAATAATGGTCAGTGATTGCTCAACCATTTTGTCATTGTTTTTTGCTCCCTTTACGTGAAATGGATTTCATTTATAAGGGTTACATAAACTTTAAGCATTTTTTGACCCTAATAAGGCATTACCTCAAGGTACTTATTGTAGTATCTTTCAAAAAGGAATTTACCATAGCCATCCTGACACTTCACTCATAGTTTTGTAAGACTAAGAAGACTAGTGGCGGGCACAGAGGGACCTTTATTCAGTGATTTTATGTCCAAGAGCTTCAAGGATTTTTAGAAACCTTGCAAGGAGATGTGTCTTTAGATATCAAGGCAGACCCCCTTCCCTTTTTTAGGAAGTAATATTTGCTTTAGGACCATTTGCATATACGGTTGTCTTCAGTTTTGTCAATGAGGGTGCTAATGATGGAGGACAGATCATCAACATGGAACTCTGATGGCATGGCTGTAGGCAAACTCGCTGTTGTCAATGAGGAAGCAGATGTAGATGGTGGAAAAAATGGACTATTCCCATGAGGAGCAGGGTCAGTACTAATTTGCATAATGTAGGCCTCTGTCTGCTGGAATTCTGCCCGGAGTAATTGCCAGCAACTAAGATTACCTGTAAGAATTCCTCCCGTCACCTTTTATGTGATGATGAAATGCCCTAAGTGGCCAAGGATATGCTCAAAAGCGAGTCCCTGCTCGCCGTGCCACAGGATCCAATCTATACCTCTAATACAAGGTAGAAAGCAGTCTGGGGTTGGTTTTCCATTTGGAAGGAGCCTCACCTGGCAGCTCAGGATGAACTGTACCCATGAGGAGCAGGGTAATTTTTGGTCTGCATAGGCGAGGAATAGTAAGTTAAAAACAATGGAATGCTACCCATAGTAATTGCCAGTGGTTTAGACTATTTGTAAGCATTCCACCCTTCAACTTGTTTGTGTTTTATGAAGATAGTGGACCAGGCACAGATGGAGCACTGGAGGATATGGGTGTCAATCAGGGTAAATGTAACTTTGAAAAGACAGGCAACCTCATACCTGTATCAAGCTGAGAAGGACAAAATACGTACCTTCAGTAACACCTTATTTGATAGAGACATGATCTAGCCGCAGGTTCCTTACCTTTGAACTTCCAGGTATCATGCTGGATCCAGAAGATTTTTGATAGCAGTACCCCTGCGCGCTGGTAGGTGACATCAGTCAACTTTGCAGGACGTCATAGGCGTAGTGTTCGTTGTCATTGTGATGACTGCAACATCAATATAGCCACCGAAGCGCTGATGTCAGTACTTTTCACTACTTTCCATGCCAGAAGCACGGAGCAATGAAGTAAATGACCGTAGTGTGTTAAAAAAGACAACCAGGGCCCTTAAAGGAAATAGCCCTTGACACTCGAACCAATCCGCAGTGCGGGGAGGATGTGTTGGTCCATAAGGAGCATGCCACTAGATCATGTCTCTACCGGATAAGGCGTTGCGGAAGGTAAGTAACGTGTCCATTTGATAGAGACATCTAGCTGCAGATTCCTTTACTTGAACAGATACACAAGCAATACCATCCCCGGAGGAGTAGCTGCGGAAAGGTTTAGACCAGGATTTCCTGCAAGACAAATAGGCCTTCTCTGCAGCGATGCCCACGTGGCTGCTTGGCAGATATCAGAAACGGGAACACCTCGCTGGAGAGGCATGGTGGTCGCTTTTGCCCTGGTGGAATGGGCTCTAAGCCCTTCAGGAGGATCTTTCTTCGCTAAGGCGTACCAAATTATGATAAGAGGATAACCCAGTGGGATATAGTCCTCTTTTGGACAGCACACCCTTTCTTTGCACCCACGTACCCTATAAAGAGTTGGTTATCCACCAGGAACTCTTTGGTTCGATCGAGGTAGAACGATAAAGCTCTTTTTGGGTCCAGATGATGGAGACGCTCCTCTTCCTCGGAAGGGTGCGGAGGTGCATCGAAGGTGGGTAGAGTAACCGACTGCCCCATATGAAACGGTGTTACCGCCTTAGATAGAAAAGATTCCCTTGTGCGGAGCACCACTTTACCCGGAAAGACCGTCAGGTAAGGAGGCTGTGATGACAGTGCCTGCAGTTCGCTCACCCTCCTGGCAGAGGTTATTGCCACTAAGGTTGTTTTGATGGCGAGCAGCCATAGAGGGCAGTTGTATAGCGGCTCAAATAGTGCAAACATCAGAAAGGTGAGAACTAAATTAAGATCCCACTGTGGCATATTAAAGGGTTAAGGGGAAACAAATGGGTGACCCCCCTTCAAGAATCTCCGTACCAAGAGGGGATTTGAAAAGAGAAGGTTGATCAAGCAGCCGAAGAAAAGAGGAAAGGACTGAAAGATAGCTCTTCAAGGTACCCAGAGCAGAGCCCTGCTGGGCCAAGGAAAGTATGAACAGGAGAAGATACAATACAATACACCAACATTTGTAAAGCACTACAGCTACTTCAAACAGAGGTGTCTCGGCCCTAGCGTGATCCAGCAAACATGGGAGAGAGAGGATCTCCAACCGAAGCGGGTTCAAACTAATCACGGCTAAAAAGCCATGTCTTTAAAGCCTTCCTGAACTCCCCTTCATCCGGTATAAACTGGAGTCTGTCCGGAAGGGAGTTCTACAATCTGGTTGCTCCTACTGAGAAAGCCCTGCCACCGATGCGAGCATTCGCGAATTGGGGAACACAGCAGATTCTGTGAGTTAGAGCGTAGTAAATACATTTGCTGATAGGGGTGAATTCATTTTTTTATGTAATTGGGGCAGCTACCTTTCTGGGCCTTGAACGCAATTGTCAAGGCCTTCAATTCTATACGCTTCACTACCGGCAGCAGTGGAGATTTTTGACATGTGGAGATATGTGTTGTCTAAATGGCAATCTTCTAATCAGTCTCACCACCGCATTTTGCACCATCTACAGTCTCTTTATCGAAAAAGCCGGTAGACCAAGAAACAGACTGTTGGCATAGTCAAGCCTTCAAGTCACCGTGGCATGAACGACTAATTTTCGTCAACTCTCGGAAGTAGATAAAGAAAATATCCTCAACCCATTCAGAATTCCAAAGCAAGTGGATGTATTGGACCGTATTTGGGAAGCAAATGTCATGTCAGCGTCCCATTTTACACCCAGGTTTTTTACCGTAGAAGTTGGACAGGGTGGGGAACCCATTTCCTCCGGCCACCACAGACGAGAGTTTTCACTGTGTTCAGTTTTAGCTTGTTATTATTCATACATTTGGAGATGTCACACAGGCAGGCCCTAAACCTCTCGAAAAAGTTTGCCGACAGGTCCTTAAAGGAGAACACCAGCTGTGTGCATAGGAGATGGCTTCAATCCCCCATTTGGATATGAGCACACACAAAGGAGCCACATAGATATTAAAAAGTAGCGGGCACAACGCTGAGCCCTGCGGCATCCCAAACCAGAGGTGTTTCGCTTCTGATTTAACAGGGTGTAAAATCACTCTTTGTGTGCGATTGCGGAGATAGGACTTAAGCCAAACAAGAGGTGTCCCGTTCACTCCAGCCCGCCTCAATCTAGCCAGCAGTATTGGATGGTCCACCATATCAAAGGCGGTGGACAGGTCCAGCAACACTAACATAGCTGAGGCTCCACCGTCCACCTCCATTCTTATAGAATCGGCCACCTTCAGCAAAATGGTCTCGGTGCTAAAGCCCGCCCGGAAGCTAGACTGCGCTTCATGCAGTATATCTTAACTGGCGATGAAATTGCTAAGTTGATATTGGAACCGTTTTTCCAACATCTTTGCTGGTGCCGGGAGGAGAGAAATAGGGCGATAGTTTTTTAAATCCATCGGGTCAGCATTGGGCTTTTTTAGAAGGCGTTGGAGCATAGCATGTTTCCAAGACTCTGGAAAGATGCCAGTAGTTAGTGAATTGTTTCATAAGTGATTAAGGGTTGGATTAAGAGTATAAGCAAGGGCTTCCCACAGTTTCGGGGGGCAGGGATCTGCTGGGGATCCTGACCTGCACTTCAAAATTCCACCCAAGGATGCCTCAAGTGAGATGTGAAGGAATGCAGACAGGAAAGCATCCCCAACCTGGCACTACCCTTCAGCAGACTCGATGATGTCTTGCATAGGCGAGAAGGCCTCGTAAACCTTATGAATATTTTCCTCAAAAAATATTGACAGTTTTTCACAGAGTAAAGGGGATGAAGGTATCCTACTCTCTAGCGGTGAGGGTTTGGTGAAGGAGCGGACTATATTAAAAATGTCTCTGCTAAAATTATCTGACGTATTGATACGCTTCACAAAATGGTCCGTTCTTGTAATTTTCATAGCTTTGTGAAGATCTTTTACGGTATCCATATAGATCTTTTTTGCCAAGGGACAATATGCTTTTCTTCAGAGACGCTCTATGAGCTTACACTTGCTCTTTGCCATTCTCAGCTACTCTGTGAACCATGCGCCGAGGGTGCACTTCTAGGAGAGCTAACTAATCTCGCTGGTGCTAGCTTATCCAAAGCACCCGACATCCACACATCCATGGTCAAATCGTCCTTATCAGGGTCGTTGGACCATTGGGGTTGGCTGTCCAACAATACTGGGCCTAAGGAAGCTGGCGTCAATCTCTTCCAGTTCTTTTTGAGCGTTTGTAGGGGTTTCCCTTTACATTGAAGAATTGTTCTGCTGCAAGAGAATGGGATCAGGAAATGATCAGTCCAAATCTGTTCTTGCGGGGACTAAACGACCAAGGAAGAGATGTTAGAGAACACCAGGTCAAGTGTATTACCAGCACTATGGGTGGAAGATTTTACGTGCTGCGTAAGATTGGCACCCTCAAGTGACAGCAGTTATTGTGATGCCTGGGTACAATTCATGTCTGAAATGTTGAGGTTAAAATCTCCTACGGCCAAATAGTTTTTATATTGTAAGGACTTTTGCGCTATAAAGTTACAGAGGTCTGTAAATAAGAAGCCCGGCTAGGGATGCGGTCGGGCTGGTCTTAATACAGAAATTTAGTCCCTTAATTTCTCCAAGGTTAGAAACCTCCGACATTGTGATTTCACAGGAGTCTCTCACAATGATAGCAACACCACTGTCCCTTTTATCTCCTGGACTGTTTGCACAGCAAATTGTGAAACCAGGCAGAATGGCAAGGGCTAAAACAGGATTAGACTCCACTTTTAACCAGGTTTCGGTGAGAAACAACAAGTCCCAGTCATTATTAGACAGGGACATCCATACATCCTCTGAGTGTTTAATCAGAGAACTACAGTTTATAAGACATGCTCTGAGTCTGTCTTCTGGATGCTTTGCCTCTGAGTGAGTGAGCGAGGCTCGAGCAGTATTTCCAATCCCCTCAGAATGTCCAATAGCGAAATTACATTGCGCACAGATAGATGGCAAAGCTACATGCCCTATATCAGTAACAAGGCAGTTTGAATTTTTCGCCTTCCTTAAATTCATTAGTCCTTTGCGAATCAGGTAGGCGGGCATACTTTTATTACCACGAGCAGCACGGCTGTCGCTGGCCGCAGTCCGGAAGGGGACAGACAGGTTTGCCTTTGGTGCGCCGGCGGCGCGAGGTTCCACGCGTCCGCTAAGCACGTCCGCTGCTTGTCTGTGCAGTCATTGCTTTTATTTGTCTTATCGCCGGAAATGAGCCTGGAATGACCAGCCCACTGGGTGGAGCCTCGTCCCTCCGATCAAGAGACTACAAAGTTGCGTCGGAACGGGGACCGTAAAGTGAAAGGTGCTCAGCGATTGATTGTCACAGGTAAGGTTAAAAAGCCACAGTAATATGCAAAACAATTTAGAAAGGGTTTTAAAGACTCTCTCCACTCACGCTGCTAGCACACAGATGCAGAGAGAGGGTCAATAGACCGGTCTGTACAATATTTATGCAATGGACGCCTGGATCCAAGAAAAACCTCACAGAGTTTGGGAGGGAGGTTGAAAGCTGTCGCCCCTCAATCTCCATGCAAGGAGGTGGAGAGTGGACATGTATGACTGTAGAACCCTCCCGTGCTGCTGCAACAGGAGAGAAGGGGCAGCCTGATCAGAGGTTCGATGCTCATTGCCTGAAGCTAGGGATACCAGACTCTCCATAGCCAGCCTGGAGCCACAAGGATGACTTGTGCCCAGTCGCTCCTGATCTTCTTGAGCACTCTGGGTAGGAGTGGTATGGCTGGACAGGCATACAGGAGGCCGGAGCTCCACTTGTGATGAAAAGTATCGCCAAGCGACGGCGGCCTTGGAAACTCCAGCACGCAAAACTGCTGAAATTGTGCGTTCTCTATAGAAGCGAACAGATCTAACCAAGGATCTCCCCACAGCTGAAAGAGACCTTGAGCCACCTCCAGATGGAGACTCCATTCACGATCCACTAGGCACCTTTGGCTGAGTTCACTCGCTCTGGCATTCAAAGAACCATCTAGAAGCTGAACCTGCTTTCTAGCCAAGTCCACAGACGCAAAGCCTCTTGACACAGGGTCCATGACCCTGTTTCACCCCGCCTTGCTTACTGCAGTACCACATGGCAGTTGTGTTGTCCGTGAACATCAGAACCAGCCTCCCCTTGATGGATTGCAAGAAAGATTTTAGGGCCAGCTGGATCGCCCAAAGCTCCAACAGGTTTATATGGAGCCAGGCCTATGCCGGAAACCATAGTCCTCTGAGCTCCACCTTTCCCAGATTGTCGTCCCATCCCAAAAGGGATACATCCCTCACTACTGTGAGTTTTGGATGGGGAAGGGAGAGGGGTCTGTCTCTGATCCAATCGCTGTTTGATAGCTACCACTGCAGGTCTTTCGCAGTGCCCTCCGATCTGGACCAGGTTCGGGGAGATTTCCCCGATGCGGCGCCCATTGGAACTCCAGGTCCCATTGCAGAGCCCGCATGTACCACCTGGCATGGTCCACAAGAAGGATGCAAGAGGCCATGAGGCCCAGCAGCCTCAGGAGGATCATCCTGAAACTGCACTATGTCCAGAACTGCTCCGATGAAGGAGTGCGTCTGAGAGGGAGTCAGGTGTGACTTCGGCACATTGATGTGAACCCCAGCGAATGCAAGAGGTTCGCTGTAGTCTGGAGATGGGAGACGACTGCCTGGTATGAGCCCGCCTTCAACAACTAGTCATCGAGATAGGGGAAAACCCAAACCCCTCATCTCCACAGATGACCTGCGACCACCGCCATCACCTTGGTGAATACCCGCGTGGCACTGGTGAGGCCAAAGGGGAGAACAGAAAGCTTAAAGTGCTCCTAGCCCACAGTAAACCACAGATAACACGATGGTCCAGCTGGACAGGAAACCGGCATCCTGCCAGTCCAACGCTACCACACAATCTCCCGGTTCTAGTGCAGACAATTCCTGAGCCAGAGTGAGCATCTTAAATTTCTCCTTCTTGAGGAAGAACTTGAGGGCTCTGAGGTTGAGGATAGGACGGAGAACTCCGTCCTTCTTTGGAACCAGGAAATAGCAGGATAGCAACTGCAACCTATTTCTGGTTCGGGAACCCTCTTTACAGCTCCCTTGGCCAAGAGAGCCTCGACTTCCATGTGAAGTAACGTGAGATGATACTTCATCAGCCGATCGTGAGTTGGAGGAATAGAGGGAGCGGTAGTCTCGAAGTGGAGGGAGTATCCCCTTCAGACTATCTGCAACACCCACCTGTCCGAGGTGATGTCGCACCAGTGGTGGAGGTGATGGCCTATCCTGCCACCCACTGGACGCTTGTCACCCCGAAGGACCGGACTAGGAAGGTTTTGCGGTGGAGGAGGGGATGGTGACTAGGCTCGACTTCTGGCCTCTATACCCTCCAGGACGGGATGAACCACAGCCACTGCCCTGCAGATGTTGCAGAACTTGCGGAACCTGCTGGCTGGAATAGGGTTGGTGCAGTTGGAAGCCCCTTCCCTAGCCACAAAAGGAGTGAAAAGCAGTCGCAGGCCGGGCTGTAGTACCAAGGCCCAAGAATTTGGCAGAAACCCATGAATCCTTGAAGTGCTCAAGCGCTGAGTCAGCTTTGTCTCTGAAGAGACGTGAGCCATCAAAAGGCATGTTCATGAGGTTTGCCTAGACATCACTTGAAAAGCCAGACGTCCTCAGCCTGATGGCCTCGTCTAAGAAATTGATCTGCCCAGCGAGTCTGCCGTGTCCAAGCCAAAGCGAATGGTAAATCTCCTGTATTGCTTGGGAGAGCAGGATCCGGTCATTCTTCAAGACCCTAGTTAGCACCTGAGCAACTGTATCCCACGTAGAATGGGCATAACGGCCCAAAAGGCATAGGGTGTTACTGACCGTAAGGCAAGGCTGGCGGAAAAAATACTTTTCTTCCCAAAGGTCTCCAGCAGTTTGGATTCCCTGTCCGGAGGGGCAGAAGGGAACGTCACAAGGGAAGTGGAAGCCTGGACCACCAAGCTTGGTGGGGTGGGCAGTGAGGGATACTGGATCGCCCGATGCAGGGCTATGGCGGCAGTCAATCGTTCTATTCACAGGAGCCCCTGTGCTCGGTTTGGACCAGGTGCCCAGAAGAACGTCGGTCAAGGCCTTGTTAAAAGGCAGCAAGGGTTCCAATGAGGCGACGCCTAGGCAGCAGGACGTCTGTCAAGACATTCGTCTTGACCGCCACTGTAGGGAGCTTCAAGTCCAGGACCTCCGCATCCCTACGCCCCATCATAGCAAATAACGCCCCCTCCTCCGTAGCCAGGTTAGGGGGAGATAGCATGACAGAATCTGGGGAGGTCTCCAGGCCACTGGCATCACCTGGCTCCTCATATCAGTCCATGTCCTGGGGCTGTGGGATTTCTAAAGGATCCTGCTCCCCCCTTCCCAATCCTCTTGCTCCAACCCTAAAACTTCAGAAAGGGGCTGGTCAGACGGTATGAAGCCATACGGATCCGTCGGCGCCAGTCTCGGCGTCGGAAGACGCTGCATCGTCTGGAATGAGAATGGGGAAGGCTCTAGCGGCACAGGAGACCTGGGCGTCAGACAGGGGTAGGTCACTGTGGAGGTGCAACTGGTGACGGTCCGGACCTGGGAATGGGTCCGACAGGATGAGCGAGGTCCACTGGATCTCCTTCACTTGGACCTGCGGGGCCCGAAGGCGCTCCGGCAGGGTCAGACCGCCCAAACACGGCACACATTGCGTCATAAAATTACTTAAGGTGAACAGGGGTCGCTCCTGCCCCAAGAAAGGGAGGGAGAAGCGGAGTCGACCCAGGTGCCAGCTCTATGGAACGGGGCCTAGAACGTAGAGGCTCCTCCGTCTCTCCGCGTGGCAGACAGGACGAAGTTGAAGCATGCTTCGACTTCTTGTGCTTCTTGTCGTGCCTCTTACCTGACGACGTCGACAAAGAGGACTTCGAGCCCCCAGAACGATGCTCGGACCTTCCTCTGAACCGAGATTGGAAGCGAGTTCAATGAGGTGACCTCTGCGGTGCGTGCTGGGCCACAAGCAGCTTCCGGGACCACGCCCTCAAAGCCTTCGGCGTAATGGCCTGGCAATCGGAGCACAACTTTGTGTCAATGTCGCACTCCAGACACCAGAGATACACGAGATGGGTGTCCGTTACTGACATGGCTCCGTGACAGGGGCTGCACGGCTTGAACCCCAAAGTTTTCCTACAGGACATTCCTAAAACACCAAAAGGAGTCAACAAAAGGTCAAAAAAAATGTCAAAAAGTGAAAGGTGGTAGCTCTATTCAATGGATCGGCACTGGCTGGAGCGGAAGAGAAAGAACTGACGTAAGCGCACCGGACTGAAGGTTATATTGATGATGTGGACATCCCAATGACGATGAACACGATGCCTACGACGTCACGTGGAGTCAATCGACGCCACGTACCGGTGGGCAGGGGTACTGCTATCAAAAATCTTCTGGTTCCAGTCCGACGCCTGGAAGTTCATAGGTAAGGAATCTACGGCTAGATGTCCATCAGATAAGAAAAAAGTCAGTTGATAAAGCCTTTACCCAACTGTGTCTGTAGCAATTTCCCCAATTAATATAGTGTGGCTTCCTTACTTGTTTGTAAGTAGGCTTGTTACTTACAGAGAGGAGGCAGTTGGCCTTCTGTTCGCATGTTGTAATGCATTTCACTATACTTTCTGCTATGGACTACTTAGAAGTTGGGAGCCCTGTCGTGATGGCTCATTAGCTATCTAAAAGATGTCTAGTTTACCTAATTATTTGTTTTTCCTAAGATTGCATTTTAGTTTACATCTAGCACACAAAGAGACATCTCTGCTATATACACACAGAAAGAACTTGTCTGTGATGCTTCTCCTCTTTCAGAATGTTTATGAAGTAAATATGTAGGCTCAAATGATAGCATTGTAGCTCCTTCTGAGCCACGCTGTTAAAAGCAACAATGGAAAGTGCTGAAGAAGGATTGAACCTGCTATTTTGGAAATGTAAGCTCGTTTATGGGTCTATATGGTGTCTGTGATAGGAGACCATAAACGGTTATAGGAGCAGCCAGTCAAGGAAATACGGACCCTCCTTGTCCTGGGTTCCTAGAGCCTGCTGATGAATTTTATACTATAGGACTTGAAAAGACTTGAAAAGAAGCATAGAGAAAAGTGTCAGACCAAGTGAACACAAAACTGAGTTCTGGTCACTTGGGCCAAAGTCTTGGCATACTGCACTTTATTCAGTAGTGATGAGGTATATTTATGTGCTTTCTCAATGGATGTCATTGTTAATTAGTCAGTCTGTAGTTAATACTGATTCAGTTGAAACTTATCATCATGACATAAGAGAAAATATGGGTTGATGGACGTCATTCAGTACTAGGATGTTCAAGAGGTGAGAGTTTCCTTTGTTGTGACCAACAGCCTCACTTAGAATTTAGAGGGAATTGAAAACCCTTCAATTTCTGGTTGACACTCTAAATATGGTGCAGTATCCACTGGCTGTATCCTCCCCTTTAGTACTTACTCTATGGTGGAGGAAATTCAGCCGAAGACTGTGCTCCATATTTGGAGTTTCCTCCATAAGCTGAGGCCCCAAATTCCTTCAACTGTCATATGCACCATGTGAGCTTCCTATGCCAGAATGAATGCACATATCATGATCAACTGCTTAGAAACTTGTTCTACAAAAATGTTCTTCTTTTGGTAACACCTTAGGAGAGAGTGAAGCGATGTGGTAGCTTGTATAGTGGTCTCTTCTAAGCTCCCAAATGTCATGCACCTTTGACTTTTAAGGATTATTTAGAGATCTCATATGGTGCAAAGAATGAGGAACAACAAAAATGAAGAATAATATGAATCCCATACCGAGGAAACTTGTCCGTCATTAGAATGAGGATTTGTCTGTAGTGAAAGCAATTCTGATATACAGTCTGTCTTTTGAAGGATAATATTTATGAACTATTCTGAATCCACTGTAATTCATTGGATGTTTACTTGATGTGGTTTACCTGTAGGCTCATGTTCTGCAAACAACCTTGTTACCCAATTAGCAAAGGTAGTAGTGGTTTCTTATGGAAACCTTACTTATGACAAAGTGGTAAAGCAAATGCAAGTCATTATCCCAACCGCTGCACCAGCAATGTAAGAGGATGGCTCAGTATATAGTGAGGCACTGTGCACGGAGTCCAGACAACCCTTAGTGATAGTGTTTAGGTACCTGATAAACAAACCTCTCAAGGGGTTGCCATGGAGAACAGCTATGTTTTATTCAGGAGGGTGTAAAGTGGGTACATTTAGCACTGAGTCAGGCAGCAAGCTTTGGCACAAGAAAGAACCATACCAAGTGAGTATACAAATACTTTGTATTTATTAACAGACACTAGAAACAAACTTGATATATCTCATAGCCAGAGATATCAACTACACAGAAGAAATACTTCAGAAATAGGTAAGTAGCATAAGAAAACACATTGGGCCCAACCAGGTTGGGGTGGAGGGGGGGAAAACCATATACTAATATAGTGGTATGTGAAGTAAGTACCAACATGGGATAAGTCCCCAGGATGAAGGACCCCAGAGAAATCACAAAACCACCCAATGAGTAGCCAGGGACCCCAAGGCGTCCGAGTGCAGAATGGTTACACAGGGTCAAACATCCCTATGATAACACAGGGCAAGTCAAGGTTTGGATTTTCACAGTCCTGGGACCGTTCCCAAAGGACTCCAGAGGAACCTCTGGGGTCAAAGAAGGATGGAGAGCCACCCCACCCGTGGATACCGCTGGAACCAGGATCCCTACACCAGGGAGCACAAATGCACAGGGATGAAGAGGTGTTGGAACCGCCTGTAGACAGCAATGGAGGTTCATGGAAGATCAGCAGCTACAGAGCTTGTGGAACCAGGACGTGGATCCAAATGAGAAGAACCTGAAAGCAGAGAGGACAGAGTACAAACCACGTGGAGGTGACCAGGAGGTGCAGGAGCACAACACCAGTGTAGTGCAGTTCCTATATTCCCAATAGGCTCTGCACACTGGAATAATATACACTATAGATATGACATAGGACTGATGTCAGTATGTCTGTATCGAGTATATTAAACTTAATTGTGTGTGTGCCAGCTAACTCAGAGGTCACTAGAAACGTTCTTGAATAAACAAGAAGGGATTAGTTTCTGACAACCGCATAAACATGACAACTTTGTTTCCCCGAGAACCAGAACAATATCTTCAGAGTCGTGGAAACAATATATAACTAGTTCACTCAGTCAATCGTGCATGCTTCGTTTCTACAGAGTTGCACAGAAATAGAGAGACGGCGTTTCAATAAAATGATTTATTGAACGGTCTTCTTTCTCATGCAAGAGAGGTGAACTGCTACAATCGTTAGACAGAATCCGAAGTATAATGCGTACAGCGTAAACAGTAATATAAAATAATACTGTAATAGCATTGTCTGTTGCTATGACATATAAAAATACATACATAAATAACACAGGCTAAAAATACTCAACTGGTGCTTCTAAAATACGCCTACCCCAATGTACCGAACCTAGGTCTAGTACGAGGGAAGAAGTAGGTGCTGCCTTAGCATAGATTTAGTTCTGACAGTATTGCCAAAGGATTCTCTAGGTTCTAATCAGCTCCATACCTTAGAATGAGAGAGATTGGTATCTCTGTCTCGGGACTCGATTTCCCAACACCCTGCAAGGGGAGTCAGAAACACTGGAGCTGGATTTTTCGGCAGGAAGATGACATCTTCTGATCAGTGCGTCAGCTGGAGAGTTGGCTTCCTTCGGCACTTGCTGTAGCGAGCTGCGTCGTGCAAGTAGGCAGTCGAACTGCACCGAACCACACCGTGCTTTGCCATAGCAAGTGAAGGTATATTTATACCTTGAAGGAGTTTAGGAATGCCAGCATTGACGTAAAGTCGGGCATATGAATGTCATGAATGAACCCCTAAGGAACAGATCTTCATGCATAATAACGAACTTCTTGGAGAAATCAATATCCAAGTGAGGGGAAGTCCCTAATAGCTTAAGAGCCTCATTTTCCTAGAACTCGTTGTGACGTAGATGAACAGATGGAAGTAGCATTGCCTGTATTTGGGTAGCATGGACTATGCCTAAACAAAGACTGGATATCTATGCCTATATAAGGGCAATGTGAAATGTACCTACATAAGGGCATGTATCGGGAAATGCATACGGAATCTAAAATCAAACACGACACCAGCACTTGTCCGAGGTTCTTGCTGTAGCACGGAGAAGTTAAAGCAGCAGCTTGGGTGCCCAGGCGATGATATAGGAGCACAGGAGCTGTCTACAAGCTGTCCCACGCCGGTCGACAAGTGCAGGAAGGTCAATGGTCTACAGGACCACCAACAAGCCTTGGCAAAAGCAAACAATAGACTCCGGGTGAAGATGTTGTGCTGCAGACCAGCAAGATCTGTGAGACTAACCAAGCAAGAGTAATTCAGGGCTGGCCCTCAGCATGAAGGAGAGCCAGTGGGAATCTATGGGGCCCCCTTGACAACCCTCTAGCAGCAGGAACAGGGAGTTACAGAGAAGCCTCTGAAGCACACAGGACATGCAGGCCCACGGTGCAGAGGATACAGGCAGGACGTTGTTCATGGAGCTGGGTGCAATGCTGGAGGTTGTGGCTTCTTGGAATTTGAAGATGTTTCGTGAAAACAGCCAACAAGCCTTGGCAATGGCAAAAAGACACTTGCACAGGGAGGCCGTTTACGTAGGCTGGAGAGGGTTGACAGTCATCCAAGTTACAGGGGAGACTGATCAGGCCTCTGGAGAACTAACAAACCACCACCTGTTTTGCAGAGCTGGGAGATGTCATGGGACAACAGGATCAGCAAACCGGTTGTTGGCACAGAGGTGCCTGTGGACGAGGTAAAGTGACTTATTCACTTTTTAGGTCGAGCTGACGTTAGCATTCATGCGAAGCATGAATGCTGTCAGCTCGACAACTAATGTGATCCGTTTTTAGGAGAGTGGACACCAAAGTGTTACGAGCGTTTTCAGTGCCGGATTTCACCTCGGGAGCGCGCAGCATTGTCTGCAGTGGCAGTGTCAGTTTCGCTTTTTTATTACTTTCGTTTTTCCCGAGGCTGGCTGAGGCTGGCTTGGAATGAACAGGCTTGCCCCCGCGCATGCGCAGAGTAACTCACAGCCCTTGCTTTTACAGACGCAGGCAGGCAGCCCCCACCCCTCTGCATGCACGCACGCACGCACACACAGGCGAGCGCATGCACACGCAGGCACACACATACAGGCACACAGACACTCGCTCACACACACACACCCCCCTCCCCCACAGTCACACGCACGCACACATACATACAAAGCCCGCCCGCCCGCACATGCTTTCCCCGCGCCCCCCCCTTCCCCGCGCCCCCCGCCTCCCCCTTCCCCGCGCCCCCCGCCTCCCCCTTCCCCGCTCAGCAACGCACTCACCGGCTTCCTTCGTGCGGCGGCTCTCCTCAGCTGCAGGGCCCGGCAGCAGGACTCTTCTTACCTCCTTCTGCACCGGGGCGCAGGGTAGGCTCCTGCCTGCTCCGGTGCTCCAAACACGGCGGCTCCGTCCAATCGCGGCTCTTCCGTGGGAGGCGGGGTAGGCTCCCGCCCTCCTACTTCCTGTTTCCTGTTGACGCGCCGGCCTGCCTGACTTCCTGGTCGCAGGCCGGCAGAGTGACGGCAGTGATTTGCGGTATGTATTTAGTTAGTTATTTATGCATTTTTATATAGCGCGGACTTTACCCGAAGGCGCTATTTATTTATTTATTTTTTTGGGACGCTACCTTTTTATTTAGTTTTAAACATTGATGGCTGAATTTTATGGCACTGTACTTCTGAAGTCCCCTCGAGTTTGGTTACAATACTTTCTATCCAAGCCGATAGCGTAAGGCGTTTGGATATGTACTGATCCTGGACCCCATATCTGAACCGAGTCATCACATAATTCATAAACCGATCGAGCACTCGAAATCAAGACACGGCCCTTTTTTACACCCTTTTTAGTTGAAGTCATTTACTTTGTCCATTACCTCATAAACCGGCTTTAATAATGTTACCGCTCTTTAGGGGCTAACATGCAGAAACCCTGCAGCCTTTCGGGGGGATCCTATTCAGCCCAAGCTCATTACATATCTGCGAGGCATGCTTTATACTCAAGAGCCTCGGGGCCTCTTCGCATTCTGCAGGGGGGGCATCATTTTGCGCTCCGCCACAGCAGGCTGCCTCTCTGTGCCCGTTCTGCATTGGCGAAGGCTTGTACCCCAGCTCTCAGGCAATTCACGGGTGCTCGGACAACGGCTTTTTAACTAATTTAAATGATAAGGTTTGCGGCTATCACTTGTTTGTTTAATATTACGGGCATGTGGGTTGTGTGATGCTGCATAAACAGATGCGTTTGGAGTTTATTTACCGATCCGCTATGGAGGGGCTTTTCTTTAATCTGTTGGTGGCTGTTTTTTTTTTTTAATTTATATTGCGTCTTCATGTACACATGATGTTTGACTTTTTTGAGCAATTCGTTACGTTGGGCTTTTGTATAATTTGATACTAGCTGTTATTTTATTTATATTGCGTCTCCCGATGCTGTGTTTGCCTGCCCCGCCAGCTCTCCAAGGTTGCTATTTGTTTCTTTCCCATCTGCGTACATCACTTGCGGGATACAGGTAAATCTGCATTCTAGAGTTGCCTTTATTGTTTTGAGGCCGGGCGCAGGGGCTGCTCCGATGTTATCAAGGCTGCTATCCCACTGCTAAGGCGGTGCTGCACTCACTGCCTTGTTTATATTTGTTTTAGTTCCGTGATGCTCCGATCTTTGCCCCTTCCGAGTGGAGCTTCCGAGTGGAGCTTCCGAGTGGAGCTTCCGAGTGGAGCTTCCGAGTGGAGCTTCAGAGTGGAGCTTCCGAGTGGAGCTTCAGAGTGGAGCTTCCGAGTGGAGCTTCAGAGTGCAGAGTGGAGCTTCAGAGTGGAGCTTCAGAGTGGAGCTTCAGAGTGCAGAGTGGAGCTTCAGAGTGGAGCTTCAGAGTGGAGCTTCAGAGTGGAGCTTCAGAGTGGAGCTTCAGAGTGGAGCTTCAGAGTGGAGCTTCAGAGTGGAGCTTCAGAGTGGAGCTTCAGAGTGGAGCTTCAGAGTGCAGAGTGGAGCTTCAGAGTGGAGCTTCAGAGTGCAGAGTGGAGCTTCAGAGTGCAGAGTGGAGCTTCAGAGTGGAGCTTCAGAGTGGAGCTTCAGAGTGCAGAGTGGAGCTTCAGAGTGGAGCTTCAGAGTGGAGCTTCAGAGTGGAGCTTCAGAGTGGAGCTTCAGAGTGGAGCTTCAGAGTGGAGCTTCAGAGTGGAGCTTCAGAGTGCAGAGTGGAGCTTCAGAGTGGAGCTTCAGAGTGGAGCTTCAGAGTGGAGCTTCAGAGTGGAGCTTCAGAGTGCAGAGTGAAGCTTCAGAGTGGAGCTTCAGAGTGGAGCTTCAGAGTGGAGCTTCAGAGTGGAGCTTCAGAGTGGAGCTTCAGAGTGCAGAGTGGAGCTTCAGAGTGCAGAGTGGAGCTTCAGAGTGCAGAGTGGAGCTTCAGAGTGGAGCTTCAGAGTGGAGCTTCAGAGTGCAGAGTGGAGCTTCAGAGTGGAGCTTCAGAGTGGAGCTTCAGAGTGGAGCTTCAGAGTGGAGCTTCAGAGTGCAGAGTGGAGCTTCAGAGTGCAGAGTGGAGCTTCAGAGTGGAGCTTCAGAGTGGAGCTTCAGAGTGCAGAGTGGAGCTTCAGAGTGGAGCTTCAGAGTGCAGAGTGGAGCTTCAGAGTGGAGCTTCAGAGTGGAGCTTCAGAGTGGAGCTTCAGAGTGGAGCTTCAGAGTGGAGCTTCAGAGTGGAGCTTCAGAGTGGAGCTTCAGAGTGGAGCTTCAGAGTGGAGCTTCAGAGTGGAGCTTCAGAGTGCAGAGTGAAGCTTCAGAGTGGAGCTTCAGAGTGGAGCTTCAGAGTGGAGCTTCAGAGTGGAGCTTCAGAGTGGAGCTTCAGAGTGCAGAGTGGAGCTTCAGAGTGCAGAGTGGAGCTTCAGAGTGCAGAGTGGAGCTTCAGAGTGGAGCTTCAGAGTGGAGCTTCAGAGTGGAGCTTCAGAGTGGAGCTTCAGAGTGGAGCTTCAGAGTGCAGAGTGGAGCTTCAGAGTGGAGCTTCAGAGTGGAGCTTCAGAGTGGAGCTTCAGAGTGCAGAGTGGAGCTTCAGAGTGCAGAGTGGAGCTTCAGAGTGGAGCTTCAGAGTGGAGCTTCAGAGTGCAGAGTGGAGCTTCAGAGCGGAGCTTCAGAGCGGAGCTTCAGAGCGGAGCTTCAGAGTGCAGAGTGGAGCTTCAGAGTGCAGCTTCAGAGTGGAGCTTCAGAGTGGAGCTTCAGAGTGGAGCTTCAGAGTGGAGCTTCAGAGTGGAGCTTCAGAGTGGAGCTTCAGAGTGGAGCTTCGGAGTGGAGCTTCAGAGTGGAGCTTCAGAGTGGAGCTTCAGAGTGGAGCTTCAGAGTGGAGCTTCGGAGTGGAGCTTCGGAGTGGAGCTTCGGAGTGGAGCTTCAGAGTGGAGTGGAGCTTCAGAGTGGAGCTTCAGAGTGCAGAGTGGAGCTTCAGAGTGCAGAGTGGAGCTTCAGAGTGGAGCTTCAGAGTGCAGCTTCAGAGTGGAGCTTCAGAGTGGAGCTTCAGAGTGGAGCTTCAGAGTGGAGCTTCAGAGTGGAGCTTCAGAGTGGAGCTTCAGAGTGGAGCTTCAGAGTGGAGCTTCGGAGTGGAGCTTCGGAGTGGAGCTTCAGAGTGGAGCTTCAGAGTGCAGAGTGGAGCTTCAGAGTGGAGCTTCAGAGTGCAGAGTGGAGCTTCAGAGTGCAGAGTGGAGCTTCAGAGTGGAGCTTCAGAGTGCAGAGTGGAGCTTCAGAGTGGAGCTTCAGAGTGGAGCTTCAGAGTGGAGCTTCAGAGTGGAGCTTCAGAGTGGAGCTTCGGAGTGGAGCTTCGGAGTGGAGCTTCGGAGTGGAGCTTCGGAGTGCAGAGTGCAGATTCAGAGTGCAGATTCGGAGTGGAGCTTCAGAGTGGAGCTTCAGAGTGGAGAGTGGAGATTCAGAGTGGAGATTCAGAGTGGAGAGTGGAGATTCAGAGTGGAGCTTCAGAGTGGAGCTTCAGAGTGGAGCTTCAGAGTGGAGCTTCAGAGTGGAGCTTCAGAGTGGAGCTTCAGAGTGGAGCTTCAGAGTGCAGAGTGGAGCTTCAGAGTGCAGAGTGGAGCTTCAGAGTGTCAAGAGCAATGCCAATAGCTCTAACTTTAACAAAGGCAAAACCATTGCATTGTAAATGCTTGTTATTTTACCGAATCACATGCTCATGCTGCTGCCTGGTTTGTCTACATGCACACAGGCAGAATCACTCGGTACAAAATGGCTCCTGTTCACTCGTCAGTACGGTCTTGCGCCGCCCCACCTTCCCCCTGCCAAATACATTCATTCCAAATACTGCTTATTTTCATATCAGACTGACTTCTCACATCTGGGATAGCAGGGGCACCTTCCACAGTGATTAGTGCTTCACAAAAAATAATTCTCGGCTAGCGCTCAGAAGCCTTGAAGCTTTGATTGAATGACACTGCAGTTTGATGCCCCGCTCGTTTTTTGATGCTATGCGTTCCAGACACTGATTTTATTAAGACTCACTTGGAGCTCTAAACTGTCACTTGATCTTTCTTTGGGTCATTTCGTTTGCCCGGAAGGACTAACATATCTGTGAAACCCTCTTCTTTTATAGTTTGAGCATCGTCTTCGTTTAGCAGGATAACATTATACATTTGAAAATACAAATATCCGGGAAGAGCAGAGAGCAAATCTCCGCGATGTTGGGCATTCTCCTATCATAAAGGAAGCGTGTTGGTGGGACCTGTGGCATCTAACGCATCATTTAACCCTATATGCGTGGGCACCTACCACAATAATGTATAGGATGAGTTTGTTCCGTTCCCGTTTTTAATTTGATGTAAAACTCAAATCACTGCACACTCTCTACTACACACTCTCTACTACACACTCTCTACTACAGTCACTACTCTCTACTACACACTCCCTACTACAGTCACTACTCTCTACTACACATTCTGCTACACACTCTCTACTACAGTCACTACTCTCTGCTACGCACTCTACTCTCTACTACACTCTACTACACACTCTCTACTACACACTCTACTACACACTCTCTACTACAGTCACTACTCTCTGCTACGCACTCTACTCTCTACTACACACTCTACTACACACTCTCTACTACACACTCTACTACACACTCTCTACTACAGTCGCTACTCTCTACTACACACTGTACTACACACTCTACTACAGTCACTACTCTCTACTACACACTACTACCCACTCTCTACTACAGTCACTACTCTCTACTACACACTCACTACACACTCACTACTACAGCCACTACTCTCTTCGACACACTCTATACTAGACACTCTCTACTACACACTATCTACTACAGTCACAACTCTCTACTACACACTGTACTACACACTCTACTACAGTCACTACTCTCTAATACACACTACTACACACTCTCTACTACAGTCACTACTCTCTACTACACACTCTACTACACACTCACTACACACTCACTACTACAGCCACTACTCTCTTCGACACACTCTATACTAGACACTCTCTACTACACACTATCTACTACAGTCACTACTTACTACACTCTCTACTACACACTCTACTACACACTCTACTACACACTCTACTACACACTCTACTACACACTCTACTACACACTCTACTACACACTCTACATTACACACTCTACATTACACACTCTACATTACACACTCTACATTACACACTCTACATTACACACTCTACATTACATACTCTACATTACACACTCTCTACTACACACTCTCTACTACACACTCTACACTACACACTCTACTACACTCTACTACACACTCTGCTACACACACGCTCTACTACACACTCTACTACACACCCTCTACTACTCTCTACTACTCTACTACACATTCTCTACTACTCTACTACACACTCACTACTTTCTACTACACTCTACTACAGACTCTCCACTCTCTACTCCACACTCTCTACTCCACACTCTCTACTTCAATCTCTCTACCTCAATCTCTCTAATTCAATCTCTCTACCTCAATCTCTCTACTTCAATCTCTCTACTTCAATCTCTCTACTTCAATCTCTCTACTTCAATCTCTCTACTTCAATCTCTCTACTTCACATTCTGTATTACACACTCTCTACTACACACTCACTACTCTCTACTACACACTCTCTACTACACACTCTACTACACTCCCTACTACACATTCTCCTACACACTCTACTACACACTCTACTACACACTCACCACTCTACTACACACTCACCACTCTACTACACACTCACTAGTCTCTACTGCTCACTCTCTACTACACACTCTCTACTACACACTCTCTACTACACACTCTCTACTACACACTCTCTACTACACACTCACTAGTCTCTACTACACACTCACTACTCTCTACTACACACTCACTACTCTCTACTACACACTCACTACTCTCTACTACACACTCTACTACTCACTTACTACTCTCTACTCACTCTCTACTACTCACTACTACTCTCTCTACTACTCACTATTACTCTCTACTACTCTCTCTACTACTCACTCTCTACTACTCACTCTCTACTGCTCATGACAATGCCATTTATTTATCTGTTTCCAAAACCAACACATAAATAAAACATTTGTCATTTACAATGCCAAAAGCGCTAACTTTTGCAAAGGCGAGACCGTTGCATTGTAAATGCTTTTTTTTTATTGGCATGTAAGAGAATATAGCATACATTACAAAGGAAGGTTTTACAAAACAACAGAGCAGTGACTTTAAAATGGGCGGGGATAGGAATAGGGGGGGCGGGAAGAGACGGAAGGGGGAGGAAAAAAGGGAGCTGTCATGTACATCATTTGGAGTATAGAGAGCATTGCAGTTGTGTGTTTAATAGAGCATCTTAAACCAGCATTAGCAAATGTTAGTCACATATACCGTTTCATAACCAATTCAAGCCAATTCTATAGGGTGTGGCTTAGTTCGACTGTGCAGCGGGTCCTCATCGATCTCAACCCCAGAGATAAATGTAAGAGTATAGGGATATTTTTGTGCATCTAGGGAGGTGTGGTGTCCAGTGATCGCAAATGAGCTCGAAGCGGTTCCCAAATATCTTTCGGGCGACTCTGCAAGGGCCTCAATTCCCATTACTGGGCCAATTGCTCCTGGCAGTATGTAGCATCTTTGAGCCATATAGCGACCTTGGGAACTCCCCTCCTTCCCCAGTATTAGGCGATTTGCCGTTTAGCTAGTAGTAATATTATAGCTATTAAACGACTTGAGGGCGCGGGCACATCTATGACATATCCCAGAAGACTGGTTAGCAGGGTAAAAGTGATCTTATGTCCCATTATTTGACTTTTTCACTTTAAGGGAGATTCATTCTGGCTTGAAGCAGGCTGAATCCTTGGTGAGATGGAGGATGAATGACCACGGAGTTGCAGAACTTGAAGACGCACAGGGACGAAGATGCAGCAGGAATCTTCCCACTGAAAGTGGTCTTATCTTTGGTTATGGCTCGAAGAACAGCAGAGTTCCAGTGTTCATCAGCAGTGAACTCTGGAACAAGTGGAAGAAGTGTCTTCTGACAGTCTTCAGATGACAGGCAGTCGGATCTTGAAATTGTTGTCCAGACGAATCTAAGGACCACTCTCCGGGGAGCCCTTAAGTAACCCTAAAACAGCTAAGGACCTCTTCTGTGGTGACCCGCCTGTCATCACGGGTCAGTGGCGCTACTCAGCTGACCTAGCCAGTCAGATGCTCCCATGGGCCAAGATTCAACATGGCAGAATCAAGGGGCTACCTGGGAGATCTTTGGGCACCTACCTAGGGAGGAGCTGGACAGGGGGGTGGGACACTCCCCTGGCCTTTGTGTAGTTTCGTGCCAGAGTGGGAGTGGAGGAGTCCTGAACTGGTTCATACAAGGAGGGCACCAAATGTGCCCTTCAATACAGTCTGGTGGCCATTGGAAGCACCCTCACCCTACCTCATTCTAACCAAGAGGTGGCCACACATCTCTTTGGCAGGAAATCCTTTGTTCAGCTTCCCCTGCCCGAGTTAAGCTTATCAGCAGGGGAAAAGAACACTGTCAAGGGTCAGCGGCAGTGTGGGCTGGCAGGCAGACCCTGTAAGCCTACACAGGTAGGTTTTGGGGGGTCGCAGTACAAGGTATCATGCAACTAACATTGGAATCGATGTAGTTGCATGATTGCAATATGTTTGATACCAAACATGACCAGGTTCGGGGCAGCTCTTATGTAGTTGGACATCTCGACTTGCCAGTGTCCCGCACTTACAAAGCCCGGAAAATGATGCCCAAGATTTGTAGGGGTACCTCTGCTCATGCAGGGGGTACCACAAACTAAGAACCATGCACCCCTGTTCTTAGAATGAAGGGCCTACCATAGGGGTGACTTATAGGATAAAAGTATAGAGACTGGGATATAAGGAGAACCTTATATGCAAAGTGAAAGGTGCAAGCAATGGCAGTTCTGCAGATAGTCTCCGTGGGCACCCAAGGGTGGCATAATACATGATGAAGTCCCTAGGATACCCCTGGTGTACCAATCTCCTGGGTACCATATACTAGGGACTTACACTGGTACCCCTGTATACCAATTATGGGGTGTACAAAGTATTTATTATAGAATTTAGAAGAGAGAGCACTCCCACTGGGCTCATGGTTAGCAGAATCCCCGTGATGTACAGTCAAAACACAATGACACCAGGCAAAACGAGGGAGTATCTATACCAGAAAGATCCGATTTTTCTACTCACTGCCTTGCAGCTCTTCGGACCGACCAAAGCTGCAGATGACCAGAAAGAGGTACGCATGCTCTGGAAGGTCAGATCTGTCTCCCCACTGAGTGAGAAGAAACCAGGACCAACCGGAGCCATGCAGCACCAATCCTCGGTTATCAGACACCCTGCACCATACAGCAACTGTGAGTCACATCAGGATTCCCACCGCACCATGACCGAGCAACTGCCGAGATCGTCAGAATCACTGAGACCCACTTCATGAGTGGCCTAGCTGTCCTGATTTTTCCCCAACCAGCTGTTTGTCACTAACCATGAGAATCACCTATGCACATAAAGCCCAGCTGACATAACCACTTTGAATCTGAGCCACCCGGCCTGGGTACCAAAGAACCAGCTGTGCCCCCTTGCTCCAAGACCCCTTGAGACCCAAGTCCCAATTTGGGAGTTCTCTAACTTGTCCCCCAGTCCCTCTGCGCAACCTGTTTTCAGGCGGCCCCCTTCTCCCTAGCACACACAGCTACCAATCTCACCAGCACCTGCTAAACCCGGGTAGTTGCAGAAAAACTGCTGGTAGTAATTTGAACCTTGGCTCACTACAACCCAAAACCCAGAAGGTGAACCCTTGAAACCGACGGTACTTACCATTATGCATATATGATTCTTCCTTACATAGGATTGCATTGTCCGCAAAGAGCATGACTTTGAAATATTTACTTACATGTAAAAATTTATAACAAAAACAGTACTTACTTGTGAACAAAGTTCTTTGTTTTCCAACATATATAAAAAGAAGTATTATTTTTCTAATTTGGTCTCAGATATATTCTTTGAGTGTGTGTTTCATTTATTGCCTCTGTGAGTACAACAAATGCTTACCACTACCCTCTGATAAGCCAAAATGCTTGTTCACACTACCAGAAAAAAGAGGGTTAGTACTATCTACTTTAGCCTCTGTAAACCATATGGGGATCCACTGGACTCTCTACACAGTGTATGTCTTTTTAGCGCACTATATAGAAAGCTGGCTCCCTACAGCGGTGGTGGCGGACAATCATCTTGTTCACAGGAGCACCTGTGCTCGGTTTTTACCAGGTTCCCAGAAGGACTTCCGTGATGGCTTTTTTGTATGGGAGAAGGGTACCCACAAAGACGTTCCTAGCTGTAGCACCTCTGTCAAGATATTAGTCTTGACCGCCACTGTGGGGAGCTGAAGGTCGAGGACCTCAGCAACACTGTGCACCACCATTGGATAGGATGCACCCTCTTCCGTAGGCGATGTAGGAGGAGATACCTTGCCAGTGTCAAAGGAGATATTCAGACCACCGGCTTCACCGAATCCCTCATACAAGTCTATTTCCTCATGGGGGGCGTGGCTTAACATGCAATGGAGATAGACGTGTCTGGGTAGAGCTCTTGCCTGAGCTCCCCTACCCCGGGACATTTCTCCGACCCCGACTATCCTGTTTAGCCTGAGATTGCTGGCGGAGCTGCCCGCAATCCTTGCCCGCGCACAGACCAACTTTTGGGAGGATCGGTCGCGGGGCTCTGCACCGAGGCCAGCGGCGCTGTCTCGCCCGGCCTGCCTGTGACCCCGCTGGGGACACGAGTACGCGGGGGACACGAGTACGCGGGGCCGCGGCTTCTTGCGGCCTACCGGGCCTCACACTGCGGCCTGCCGGAAACGACCCGGTTGCTGGGAGACGCGGCTGGCACAGGGCACATCGACTCTAGTCCTGCTGCGACCGGAGCCTTCCTACTCCGCACCCCCGGAGAGCCTGGGAAAAAGCGATGACGGGCTGAAGACGGCCGGAGCCTGCGGCGTACCGCACCTGGCAGAAGCGGCCCTGCGGGGCGCGGAGGCGTAGGGGCGAGAGCCCGACCCTGGACACAACCAGCGCCGAGGTGCGTGAATGGTGCGGCGAGGAATGAACGGAGCCTTCCTCCTTCACCTGCTCCTTGACTGCACGCTGCCTCCCGCCGCCGTCACTGGCTAAAGACCCCTGGAGCCTGCGAGACCTCGAGACGCGGTGAGTCATTGCACTGGGGAAACTCACACACTAAAGGCCGCGGGGGACACTGGCGAGACACGGACATTCATAACTGCCGGCTGAGCCCCTATGCGCCTGCAGCACCTCTGCCCTGTAAGACGCCCTAACTGCGGAGACGGCCCTGGTGGGACTCGGGGTGTATCAGGGCACATCGAGGGATATGCACTCTCAGGAACGGAGCTAACGGGCCTACAACACCTGATTGCCAAGTGGACACTGGGGCACTGGAGAGACTACGGGACCTGCGCTGCTCCCTCACAAATGACCGCGTCTGACGCGGCAAAGGACACTCACTGACTGCTGGACCACGCAGGAACGGCTCGTGGAATCTGCTGAACACCCGGGTGGGAAGCTGCTTCTCCCCTCCCTCCACCCCTGAGATCCACTGGAGCGCACCCTGGTCCTCAATTGCAGCACGGACGGCCCGGAGCTATAGATAACGCCCTATACACCTGAACTACCGGACGCACTACGATCGCGACCCAGCGGGTCCTCTGCTCCCCGGTGCTTCCTCAGAAGGACGCAAACTGCGCTCCCGGCACTACCTGTGCAAACCGCCTGCCCCATGTCTGGAGGGGTTATGACCCGCACCGGAACGGGGAGCACATCGGTGAAGGGGAAAACGACGAAGACATCATCCAAGATGGATATCGACCACGTGGCGTCGAAACTGGATTCGGTACTGGCAGCTATGGAAAGAATGGAAGAGTCCCTCCAACAGACGCGCACCTCCTTGGAAACTAGAATAGACAGTGTGGCAATAGACCTGACTCACCTCAGAGCTGACCATAAGAAACTGCAGCACCGCACCACGACGCTGGAGGGCACGGTGGCAGCGCTGGAACCGAAGGTGACCCAGTCTGACAGACACATATAGGATCTCCTCAACCGGGTGGAATTCTTGGAAGAACGCGCAGAGGATGCTGAAGGACGGGCGAGAAGAAACAACATCCGCTTGGTGGGCATCCCGGAGAAATGGGAGGGGATGGACCCTACGCAGAGAGTGGAGGACTGGCTACGAGACCTGCTGCCAGAAGGCACGCTGATGCCCCACTTCGTGGTAGAACGTGCTCACCGAGTGCCCACGAAACCCCTCTCAGCTGGCTCGAACCCCAGACCTATCATCCTACGAGTCCTAAACTACAGAGACCGCGATGCGGTTTTGAGGGAAGCCAGGAAGCTGGGTGAGATCCGAATTGACAACGCTACGGTAATGTTCTTTCCGGACTATACAGTGCAAGTGCAAAGACAGAGACACTCTTTCTTAGAGGTGAAGAGAAGATTGCGGCAAGCTGGTCTTCAATACTCGCTGCTCTTCCCTGCCAAACTACGGGTGGTGGCGAAAGATAGGACACACTTCTTTGTGAACCCTGATGAAGTTGAGGCCTGGCTTGACGAGAACATGCCGGACGTACCTAGACGAGCGCAAGGGACTGCCACCATGGAACGCGCACGAGGGGCTCGGAGACGCCGCCGACGCAGAGCTCCCACACCTCCCGGAGCTCGAGGATCACCGGCCCATTCCCCATCTGCGCACGAGAAGATGCAAGGACAACAAGACGCTCTCCGCAGTGTGGCGGAAATCAGCAGCTCTCCGGCTCCGTCCCTTGCCCCGAATGCTAGCCCGGCGCCCCTCCAGAGCGACGATGAAGCGATCTATGGATTGCCAGACTCCCAACGCACGGACGATCTGCCAGACGTCACTCCACAAACTGCCGACCTGTTTGGCTGAGCTGGCCGGAGCGGTTTCCCGCCTTTGTGCACTGGAGCGACTGGGACTGCACGAGTGCTCCATAGAGCCCCTTCGCGAGCGAAGGCTTGCACGGATGCGAGCTGCTGGACACCGCTCTCCTTGAGACCCCGAACTTCAACCAGGTACTGTGACCACCAAACACACGCGATCTAACTGCGTACTGCTGCGTAGGGGTCACCTTTTCTGCGATGCTGCACGCGCCGGCCGGCGCTCCCCGAGCCATCCGGGGACAGAGACCTCCTGCTGGAGGCATAGCCCCCACCACTTGCCACTTGAGCGCACTGCCGGCCTCGCCCTGAGAGACAGGACCCGGGCAACTGCCAGACAGTGATGGCCTCCCTACTCTACCCGGGAGGGTTGCTGCACTCCCCTTGAACTACGTTGCAATTGCTGTCGTTATACCATACGCCACGAGATAACCCCTAGAACTGTATAGTTTACGAGCTCATTTGAGAGTTTGGACGGCGACATGTTATGCAGCCGACCTTTTGGCATTTCAGGTTATATTGCCATGTTGAGGCTTTATGTTCCCCCCTCTTTCCCTACTCTTCTATTCCACTGGAGATCGTCACACTCAATACTGGGACCCTGGAGCGGGATAGTGCTGGAGATGAGACTTTGGGCTTGGCGGGAGGTGCTGCTTGGGAGTCTAACGTGCGGGGGGGCTGGAGGAGCTTACACATAGGAACGCTATGTCTGGGACACGGATATGCACCTGGAACATCAGGGGAATGCACACACCAGCTAGGCGTTACCAGATCTACTCCTACCTAAAGAGACACAAGATAGGCATCGCACTACTTCAGGAAACACACTTGAATAAGACAGAGGTACTGGCACTACACCGCAAATGGCGCGGATAACTTTATGCTACAACCTACTCCTCCTATGCCCGCGGTGCACTGATATGGGTCCGCCCTGGGATCCCCTGGACAGTCACAGACACTGCACTAGACCAGGAGGGCAGGTTTGTTGCAGTGCAAGGCAGGCTGGATGGCCAGCAAATAGTGCTGGCGTCGCTGTATGCCCCAAACACTGATCAGGGGGACTTCCTGATGCACCTCTCCACGACGATGGCGTCCTGGCACGCGGTCCCGTGGCTACTGGGGGGAGATTACAACTGCACATTAGACATAACACTGGACCGCTCATTCCCGCCCCCCATAGGCGCTCCAACGCGTGGTGCCACGAAGGCACTGCTGGAATGGGCCGAGCGGTGACATCTCCATGACGTTTGGAGATCGCGCAACCCTGGGACGCGGGTCTACTCATACTACTCGGGCGCCCACGAATTACATGTCCGCCTGGATAGATTTATGGCGTCTACTGCACTCCTACCCCTAGTGACCAACACATTATACATGGGCCGCACGCATTCAGACCATAATCCACACTTTTTATCTATGGCTTGGGACCACCCGCGCCCCCCCATTCCCACCTGGCGATTACAACCGGCGCTCCTACTTGATGCGGCTTTCCGCGAATCCCTCCTTACACACACTTCCCAGTACTTTGAGGACAACGCGGGCACGGCCTCCTCCCCCCAGGTGGAATGGGACGCCTTCAAGGTAGTGGTCCGTGGACACTGCCTGAGGACACAGGGCCACATGAGACGACAACTAGAAAGTGAACTGACCCGGATAGAATCTGACCTGCTAGATAGGGAGGGAGAGGCAGTTGACGGTAGCGCTGATTCACTGCAGGAGGCGCGCGCGGAGCATGCGAGCCTACTGGGAGAGGTGAGGCGCCGCGGCCAGGGCGACTGACGCTGGAATCTGGGGACCACGGTTCGATCCCCGGCTCCGGCGGCAGGTTAGCCCAGCACCATGTGACTCTGGGTAATAGCTCGCTTAATCTTCCCGACGGCCCCCAGCGCCTAGAGACCCTTACGGGTGATTGTGCGCTTTACAAATGTGGACTTTACTGGAGCGGCTCCGAGACATTAACTACGCAGCACACTCGGCGAGGACACATCACCTAAGTGATAAACCTGGTAGGTTACTGGCCTGGCTGATTTCACAGGAATCCCGCTCATCCCCAGTGGTGACAATACACGCGGAAGGGAGGGGCCTCTTGTACTCGCAACAACAGATTCATGACGCATTCACTCACCATTACGATGCATTATACCGCTCCCGACTGCTGCGCACACGCTCGGACATTGCTGAATACCTCTCCCCTCTGCCCATGCCACACCTGACTACCACACAACAGGACGAGCTAGGAGCCTCGCTTGACCCTGACGAGATCCGCGAAGCAATTTTTCACCTATCTAACGGCAAATCCCCTGGCCCGGATGGGCTTCCAGCCGAATTTTATAAGGCAGGTGCGGATATACTCGTTCCGCGGCTTCTGAACGTGTACGCCGCGGCAGCGGAAGATGCACTCTTACCCGCATCGTTGAATGAAGCAACCCTGATCTCCATCTCAAAGCCTGACAAGGACTGCACGCGGATGGGCTCTTACCGCCCCCTGGCACTGCTAAACATGGACTATAAGATACTGGGCCCCCACACTAGCCCGGAGACTGGCCCCTTATGTGCCCCGCCTGGTGCACCAGGACCAAAACGGTTATGTTCCGACACGCCACACCTCCCACAATATCCGCCGCCTATTCCGAATACAGGAATACGCTACCCATCAGTGGCCCAGAGCAGGATGCCTGATACTAGACCTAGAGAAGGCCTTTGACTCGGTTGAGTGGCCATACCTGGGAGCGGTTATGGATACGTACCAACTGGGAGGAGGCTATGAAGCCATGGTGGGCCTGCTGTACGACAAACCGACGGTCCGAGTTCGCACAGGCGCGCTACTCTCGGACACTATCCGGGTGCGGAGAGGCACCAGACAGGGTTTCTCCCTGTCGCCTCTACTGTTCTCCTTGGCCATGGAACCCCTGGCCACAATCCTCAGGACTCAGGGGCCTGAATGGGGGATCCCGCTAATAGATAGCCTACACGCAGTGTCGCTATACGCAGACGAACTGCTGCTATACGTCAGAGACATAACTAACATCCCTGACTCCCTAGCCGACGTCTTCCGAACCTTAGAAGAAATGTCTGGATTGCGAGTTAATTGGTCCAAATCGGGGGCTTTTGCCTTTAGTCCAGACACGCCCGAATGCGACGTGTGCCTGGGCGGAGGTAGACTACAATGGCATCCCACTACGTTCCGCTACCTGGGGATCCGAATATATCGGAATCCACCGGATATCCTTGAGGGGAATCTCCTGCGGGCCATCGCCTCGATTCGGGCACAGATCAAATTCTGGAACACCCTACCTCTAAACGTCCCGAGCCGCATAGCACTTACTAAAATGATAGTGCTGCCCAGGCTGCTGTACTATTTCGCTAACATACCCACATACGTACCAAATAAAATATTTCGTGACCTGGAAACTCTGCTACGTAGCCTCATCTGGAACATGGGCCGGCCCCGCGTAGCGCTGACCAAGCTCTACATGCCGACTGAGCGGGGGGCCTGGCGGTCCCTAACATGGAGCTATACTACCTCTCTGCACAGATGCAGTGGGTGACGGGGTGGCTCAGCGGCAAACACCTCGAAGATACTGCATCGGACACTGCTGCCTGGACGCACACACAAATCTGCACGCTGTTCCACCCGATAACCCGGACTCCCTGCCCCTTACAACTACACCTGGCGGTGGCGCGCAGATGCTTTCTGCGCTGTTTACGGCTCACCCGGGCGACGACGCCATACGCCCCGATACTACCTATCCTGGGCACTCCAGGGCCGGTGGATGCACTAACTGTGACTCGACTAACTAGCTGGGCGCAGGCGGGGTGGACACTCTGGGAGATCTATACGCTGACGGAACGCTGCTCACCTTTGCGGACCTGGCCGCTGGCACGGAAATCCCAGCTGGCCAGTTCCTACTGCATGCGTCCCTCTTACGCACACATGACTGACGAACCACCGATGCACAGCTTCATGCAGTACCTCCACGTCATGGGGAATGGCTCACATGTCATACATTGGTTAGCGCAGGCCCTACTAATGCACTCGCAACCGTCTACATTGCCGTTACGGGACAAATGGGCGATAGATAGAGGACAGGCATGGACTGATAAAGAATGGTCGATGATCTTAGCCGGCCCGACATACATCCCACGCAACCCCCGTTTTAGAATAATTCAATTCTACATCTTGCACCGAGCTTATCTGACACCCGACAAGATAAACAGGTACTTCTCAACCACTGATGCCGCTTGCCCGCGCTGCTCTCTGAACGGAGCAGACCTCTTGCATATGCTGTGGCATTGTCCTGACGTACACATGTACTGGAATGAAGTTGTAACGCTACTCACACGCAGCACTGGCGAGCAAGTACCGCACACGTGGGAAACGTGCATCTTGGGGCTATACAAACGCATAAAACTTAACAAGGTGCGGTCGCGTTTCTGGGACATGGGGCTTATAACTGCCAAACGTCTGCTTACCAAGCATTGGAAGGCTGCGACCCCCCCCCCCCACGCTCAGCACTGGCGCGCCTCCTTTACCAACTGGGTGCGAGCGGAAGGCACGGTGCTTCTCCGCGAGGAAACAGCGGGACTCCGTAAGTTCCCTATTGCTCAGCTCTGGGACGACCTCCTAAAGGCGTTCCGACGCGCCTGCCAAGAGCGGGGGATTACTTGAGACACACTCGCACCAACGCACTGCATCACCTCTTAGCACCGGAAGCTGACAAGGCCCTGCTCCCCTCTCCCCCGCTTTCCCACCTCTCTGGATTACAAGATGCACACTAACGACTATAGGCACTTGCTATACCACACACTGCGCCGGACGCCCACACAGTACCACACACCAACCGCTGCCTTTGCCTCGACTGACCTGCGCCGATTGCGGATGCTGACAGGGGGATACCTCCCCCCTTCCAACAGGAGAGCGGTCGACATGTCTGCGGGCGGCACTGACGCTCCGCGATATGCTGACCAGCATTCTGACAACACCCCAAGGGCAGCGCCCAGTCAGCTCCAGCTCGGTAAAAAGCGAATCCCCCCCCCCCCCTCATTTCTCACTTCATGCGGCAAGAAGCCCAGCTAGGCCCTGCCCCGCAACCACCGCCACATATGAGGTCCTGTGACGAACCCCCCCCCCACCCCTTTCTTACTGGCCCTACCCCCCAGATTTTCCCTGCCAAGATATAGGCATAGGGAATGGTTTGTTAGCTGGTCCTGTTCCCTGACCAGACCCGTTTCTTCACACAAAGGAAGACGCTAGATGCAGCATGTCACTAACAGGAAGCGATACCTTATTGATCTTAAGCTGGTGACACTTACACATTGCGAGAGATACGAATTTGCACACACCCTCGCCCATGTTAGCAAAGGACCCGCTGCACAGCCTATCAGATATTGCTGCGTCTTTTGCGACCTCCAACACCACCACTGGGAAATCACGCAGACACCATACTACCAGACACTCGAGACCTGACTGAAACGGCTGCAGACTAACCCTGCCGCACATAACCGCCTACTACTATGCCACGGTGAGCTATACCACCATACACCTTGTCGTTTCACAGTCAGCATTACGGTCACGGATCTGGTAAACCATCTGTTGCAGATTCCCCCCCGCTATTGGTTGCACACAACTGACTATTAGGCTATCTGCGGGGAATTGGGGGATTGCTATCATGGCACTAATTCTGGGTGAACACTGCAAAGCAAATCTCTACAAGGTAAGACAAAAATACGAGATCTAATGCTCAAATAACTGCACATCGGATGGCTGCAAATACACCCACATGAGACTCGGCGCCGGACCCCCGGGTTGTCGGCTAAATGGCTGTGTCAACTAGTTAAAGGTCTACCTGATTGTTTTCTGTCCGGCTGGCCCCTGAGAGCCGCTGAATGTAACATGTAAGACATTTACCATCTGTACAATAAAGATCTTCCAAAAAAAAAAAAAAAGTCTATTTCCTCATAAGGCTGGTCTTCTAAAGAGCCCCCTTCCGTCTTCCAATCCTAGCCCTCCAAAATAAGGTTCGGGAAGCGACCTAGGCCCTGTTGGTCCTGTCTGCGCCCCAATCGGCATCGATCAATGCCGTTTCAAGTCATTTGGAATCAGAATTTGGCTGGTGTCGTCAGTAGGCGCGAGAAGCATTTGCGTCAGGACCGGTGTGGAGGAAGGTCGCAGTGGTACGAGAGGCGTAAGTCCAGATCAATCTCCACATCCATTGGGGGCGATCAGCGCCAGAACCGCTGGCCCGGAAACCAATGGGCCAATCCCGGCCCGCAACTCTGTGGGGCCCAAAGGCATGCCGGAGGAGTCAGGCAGCTCAAAAATGTGGTGCATTGCCTCCTAAAAATCCTTTAGTTGAGCAGGGATCGCTCCGCCTCCAGGAAACCAGGGAGTCGCAAAGATGTCCCAGACGCAGGATCTGGAGAATGAGCCCTTGAACGTTGATATTCATCTGTCTCATCGGTCATCGGACAGGAAGAAGTCAAAGAATGCTTCGACTTCTTGTGTTTTTTGTGCCTCTTACCTGAATGCCTCAATGATCTTGAAGGGGACTTGGGACTCTTGGAGAGAGACCTGGACCTTCCTCACGACCGGGAGCATTCTTTCTGAGGAGTCGGGTATGGAGTCCACTGTCAGACCGCAAGCAGCTTCCGGGACTGCTCCGTCAAAGCCTTCGGTGCCATGGCCCGGTAGTAGGAGCACGACTTGGAGTTGTAGTCGCACTCCAGATACCATAGGCAGACCAAATAGGGGTCAGTCACCAACATGGCCCAATGGCAGGCGCTGCGAGGCCTAGACCCCAAAGTCTTCCTAGAGGACATTCCAACACAGCAAAAAGCGGTCGAGAAAAGGTCATAAAACCCTGCCAAAAAGTGACCATGTGTCACAGATCAGTGCCTGACTGGTGTGAAGTGAAAACAAAAGAAAGGACGTCAGCATGCAGCGGTGGCACCTATATAGGTGACGTGGACATCACTTCATGCACACAAAGCCGACTAAGTCATGCAGGGCTGACCGACCCCACCTACCGATGTGCAGGAGTATCGATCCAAGAAAAATCTTCTGGAGCCAGTCTGATGCCTGGGAAATTCAAAGATAAGGAATTTGCACAAGATGTTTCTATCAGATACACTTTGACAACACATCGAAAAAAGTTAGGCAAAAATTGATTAGGGGAAGCTCTTCCCGGATCTGAGCTGACTGTCACGGAAAGAAAAGAACTGACATCAGAGCGCTGGGGTGGCACCTATATAGGCACCGTGCACGTCACGTTCGGCGTGGGCGATGCCAGGTGGAGCTGAACGATACCACCTACCGGCATGTAGGCGTACTGCTTAAGAAACATTTCGGATCCATTCCGACACCTGTGGATAGTTCTAAGGTATGGAATCTGCAGCTAAAGGTCTCTATCATTTTCACTGATATTGCTGAGGGAAAGGTGCATAGGGAAAAGGCATCCCCAAAAAAGCAGCAGTCACTCTACTTAAAGCTCTGAAGCAATTTAAATGATTTCTCACTTTTAAAAGGCATATGCAAAGAGTGTACACATGCGTATCTTAAGAAGCCCAAAGCACTCACCCACAAATGATAGATAATGAGAACTTCAGTACCCCCTACCTGAAACACATTCACCAAAATTGGACCACAAAGTCTGGTGCAGGAAGGGAAGTAGCATCAGAAAATGTTTCAGAGACAGAGAGCTGTCATGGCTACATGAAAAGACTTCACCTGCTCTGAACTAGAAGTAGAAGAGAGAAAACTCATCTCTGACTTTAGTTCAGGCGTTACTAGGACCACAGACTTTCAAAAATGGCTCTGTTAGTTGTATCACCGACACAGAAAGTCGGGTCTCTTCTAGAGTGAAAATGTTACTTAAAGACCATCTCCTAATGGTGAGAAGCCATGAACAACTTGGGGCTACCTCTTCTCATGGTCACTGCTCAGATATCATATGCAGGCTGCACACAAGTCTGTCTCAACATCCCATATAGCTCTCACAGGGAGAAAACCCAAAAAGCATGCTCACTCCTCCATCACCTATGCAACTCTGAATGATCCATTTGATAGAGTAAAAGCATGGTGACTAAATCAACACAGGTGAACCGTGTCTATGATAAAAAAGAAAATAACTCAATGTCACCTCAAAAAAAAAGATTTAAAAAGTGACACACACATACATATAACACATATGTATGCAGGTTTTATAAATACAGAAAAATGAGGAAGGTGTTTAGGAATTCTTGTTCCATGGAAACAGAGAAATGAACTGAGCTTAACATTATGCTGCAATCCAGTACTTGGATCAGTCTGCTGCCTTCAAGTGCCACAAGTCAAATACTTCACTAATGAGGCACCTGCCTTTCCAACTCTTGCTGTACATCTCTTCCTTAGTAAAAAGGTCGTTTTTAAAAGGGCCTTTGAGCCCTGTCATGTGTAAGTATATTAAAACTCCAATTGGTATCAGTGGTGGCGGGCATGGAACGTGAGTGGCGAGGTGGGGGGTTAGAAAAACTAAATAGAAAAGAAAAAAACACTGACCTTAAACGCCAGCCATCTCTCAGTCGCGATGCCACTCTTCTTGAACCAGGAAGCACCCAGGCTCCTAATAGCCAATCACAATGCTGCAATGCAGCGTACAGTCTGGTGGGGAAGATGTAAAGTACACATGACTCTTTGGCCAGCCGATGATGGCCGGACAAACAATCATGCCTACTTGTAGTGTGCAAACCACTCCTCCCCCTGTGACGCCAGCCTCGCTCGCGCTAACCCAGTCCCGTAGCAAACAAAAATAAAATGATAATAACAAAGTTATTATCATTTTATTTTTCTGGTTTTTTTCTGCTCTGTGAGCAGTGGGGCGACGCTCCTCCGCTAAGTCGCACTGATTGGTATAAACAGGGACTGAACTGTTGTCTTTGGACAGACAGTGCTTAAAATATATTTTTCTAAAGACGTATATCTCTTGGCTGAAAGGAATGTATTCGGGGACTATGCAAGTGTTGAATCTAGTCTAGGTTCATGAACTTAATGAAGATTTCATCATGGAGAATTTTTTTACTAATGCCTTACCTTTTATATTTTATTTTTGCTTTACACTACGGTATAATGGATGTTAATATACCTGATTTGAAGATGTGTATTAAACACATGAGCAGTGTCCCCAACTGTTGGCAGTAGAATGTGTGTTGTTGCTCGTTCATATCCACCTTAAGCTGCTTGGTGCCAATATCTTCCAACAGAATCCCCACCAGCTGCAGCAGAAACCTTAAAAAAGAGAAAGGCATTGTATTTTGTAAAACAATTCTATGCTTCTCATGGATAGTGGAATGTACTGTAACATTTATTCTGTGGCAACTACACAAACCTCCAGAATATTTTTACAAGTAACGTGCCATACATAACAAGCTTTTCCATGACATCATGACTGCTTTTGGTAATACTGAAAATGACAACGTTCTGCTTACACTTAATTTCAGTTCTCCAAATATGCTTCCCAAAGAAGTGGCATGGGATACAAATTTGGTCTTCCTAATAAATCAAAGAATTTGCCAAGGAAGATTATGGCTCCCTGCCAATAAAAGATAAGAGAATTCAGTTGTATAGCTTTTAAGAGTGCAATGGAGCAAAATTAAAGCACATTTGCCCAGTTACTCGGGAAACACGAATCTGAAGGAAGACAGCAGTATTATTTTATTTTCACAAACATATTGAACCAATAGAAGCTACATACTGGATCTGTTAATCAGGAGAACAAGGTGCAGCTCTGCTGGACAGACCTGTAACAGGCTGCAGTGTAAGAGAAGCAGAACATGGAGCAGCACAAGGTGCACAGGGAATGGTGCAAGGAAAGACACTTTGAGCGCACAGGAACAGCGATAGGATACAAGGTGGAGCAGCACCTATTTAATCGAATTGAAGTAAAGCAGTGCGTAGAGATAAGGAAACACATGAGTACCAAGACACAGAAGCACATGTGTGCAAGCAGGTAGATGTTTCTAAGAAGAAAGAAGTTAATGTTGGCAGTAAAATTACTGATCTTAGTTTATCAGAGACTGAACATTGACATTGAATAGTGTTTTTGCATTAACTAGCGAGAGCATATAAACATGCTCACAACCAGATAAATATTTTTACAATACGTTAACAACTCTCCCAAGAGTGTAAATGGTGTTAGGGAAGACTGGATAGATACACTGACTTGCAACAAGGGCACATTGCTTTGATGAGCAGTCCCCTATTAGTGTTCTGGAGTCGAGCTGGTGCCTTTTCACTATATTTGGAATGGGAATCTTTGCTAGGAATCAATATAATGCCCTTCCAGTTAGGGATAAATCGGGGTGCTTCATATGTCTGGCCGTTGGAAGGCTTTTAAAATAGTACCAGTAGAGTCCTTATTGGACCATTATACAGCGTGTACAGTGACAAATCATTGTCTGTATGTACTGAGACTGGGCACAAAGCAAATAAATTCACAGATTCTAAGGAAGAATGAGAATATGCCTAGCTCTTGAGGAGGTAAGTTTCAATTCTATTTAGGACACGGAGGCGAGGATTATGCTTTTCCTTCTTCACTTTAATATAACTACAAAAACACAGCCGCCATTAAAGCCACAACTAATTTTCCTATGAACACCAGGGAAACAAACAGCAAAAACTCCAGAGTCGTTCTTTAATGTCCTTGACCAGGCTCTCCTCATTCGAATCACGCCATCCTCTTCCATTATGTGTCCTGTTTCAACCCATCGTTTCCTGCAAAGACATTGTGCGCCAGTAAATCGAAAGACTAGCCCGTCATACAACAGTGGCAACAATAGGTTCAGATAAAACAGCAGAACTTAACTTGATAAATCAATCGCAAACAACATTATAATATATCCAATCAAAGAAAACAGACTACTTACTCCCTTACGGGTGGGTCTGCATCCCTGCTAGTTGCTGGGTGGGATAATCCTCGCCTCAGAGTCCTTAACAGAATTGAAACTTATGTTCAGTAGAGCTGGGCAAATTTTCATTCTAGGTCAGGACCGGAGGCAAGGATTATGCTCCTTCAAAGCTTACTTACCACCACCTGGGCTACATTCAGCACTGGTTTAAAATAAAACCTTTTAAAAGTTGGGTCCGAAGACCAGTCTGCTGCACTCATGAGGTCTTCCAACCGTGCATCCACAGTAAACGCTTTTGAGGCCATCACCCTGCCTTGCTAAATGTACCACAAAGACCTTTGTTTCGCAACCAGTCTCCTGCATTACCTATCTAACCCAGTGGGCTATTGTGGGAGAAGAAACCGCCTTGAACAGGTTTCTGAGTGCAATAAGGAGTTGTCGTTCACCTGGCGGGCGACTTCCTCCGTTATCTCTTCGTAGGCCCTAAGACTTTTCACCACACAGAGTTTGGGGATTCGGTGAAGGCTGGATGGATAAGAGATCGTGTGAGTATTCGACTTGGTACACCTACTTATCGTAAAGGTCACTCCATCAGGAGAAAAAACTCTAGCTGCTATATCTGTGGCACGCACGTCTGAAATCCTTCTGCACGAGATGAGGCAAAGTACATTTTGCAAACTTTGCCAAAATCTCTTTCCGGGACAAAAACTGATCGGTTGCCATGATCAGAATAGTTTCAAGACCAAATTGACATCCCAGAGCGATGCATACCGCGGTTCTAGAGGGAAAGACAAATGGATCCCCTTTAGCAACCAGCAAACAAAGGGGTGTTCGCCCACTGGAGCGCCGTCCACCAGGGAATGCCCTTCCGAGATGGCAGACCGTACGGCATTTATTGACCAGTACGCCAATCCCTCTTCCGCCAGACTTGCAAAGAAATTGAGGACATGCATTATATCCAATCCCACGGGATCCACTTCCATTCGCAAACAGCATCATACCCATCTTGTCCATGAGGAACGATAGTGCTTCGTTGTGATGTCTGCCCAGGCTCTGGACAGCAGGAACTTAGAGCGGCTCGAAAGGCCTGGGAGTCTTCACCTCTGCCTGTAATCCGCCACGCCATGAGGTGTAACAGGTCTTCTGCCACCAGATGGTGCGGTTCATTGTCTGGACTCGTCAGAATGCGAGTAAAGTGGGGGAGTCGGATTGGGGTAGCCCAAGAAAGTTCCAGAAAAACAGGAAACCACACTTGCAACCTTTAAAGTGGCATTATCAGTACCATGCTCGCCCGCTGCATGCGAACCAGGGCAGACGCCCGGGTGATCATCGAGAACGGAGGTAAAGCGTAAGCCCTGTCTCAGCTCCAGTCCTGGAGAAAAGCATCCGTCGCCGTCGCCAGCGGGTCCGGCGTCCAATGAAGACCATGGTAACTGGTGATCGAGGCGGCAAGCAAACAGGTCAATCGAAAAAGAACCCCATGGATAGCAGCTGGAAAATTTGAGGGTCCAGTTTCCAAACTCTGGCATACCACAAGTGCCGTGAGTGCCAGCCTGCCACCTGGTTGTCTGGATCAGGGAGGTACTCCGCTGTTGCGGACACCTGGTTGTCCAGACAGAAATTCCAGAATTACTTTGCCATGTTTGCCAGAGCGCAGGATCTAGTACCCCCCAGGTGATTGATACATCTCACTGCTGAGACGACGTCCATTTTCAAGAACACAGAGGACTGGATCCGGTCCTTGGTCCAGCTCCAGACCATGAACGACCCTGCCAGGAGTTCTAGGCAATTTATGTTTAGGTGCTGCTCTTGAGGTGACCAATTTTCACCGTGGACAAATCCCCACGCTGGGCACCCCAGCCTGACCTGCTGGCATCAGACTCCATCACCAAAGCGGGGCCGAAACCGAAGATAGCTCTCCTATTCCAGGCCTCCATATGAGTGAGCCACCACTCCAACTCCTATCTTACCTCGTGGCCCATCCTTAATGCGCTTTCAGGCGCTGCAAGGCCCGATATTGCAACGGGCTGGGAAAAATCGCCTGGATCGAGGAGGAGAGGAGGCCCACTAGGCGCGCGATCTGTCAACGACGTACTCTGGCAAATGTTTGGCAAATCGCGTGACGCATCTTCACAACCTTTCAAGAGGGAAGACACAAGGAAGAAGAGGTGGAGTCTATGACGAAACCCAGAAAGACCGCTTCCTGCGTTGGGGTGAGGAGAGGCTTCTGCTCATCACGAACCCCAGCCCCTGCTACAAGTCGACCGACGACTGGAGATGCGCCCTCAGCCTCGAGGGACACTGCACAAGGATAAGCATATTGTCCAAATAGCTGAATCCCCTGAGCCCGCAGGAACAGAGCTAGAAACTCATTGGCCTGACTGCGATTGAGTAATTGGAGAAAGCGACAGTGAGGGGGTAAATCAAGACCGTTAGGTATGCATCCTTCAGGTCCAGGCACACCATCCAATCGGATGGTAGCAGCACTTCACAGAGGAGATGGATACCCTCCATCTTGAATTGGCGATACACCAGCCAATTTTTGAAATCCCTGAGGTTGATCACCGTCCTCCGGCCCCCTTCGGCTGTTTCGATCAAGAAGAGGTTGCTGAGAAATCCCTCGGTGTATCACCAACCGCAGATGGCTCCCTTCTGAAGTAGAGCGGACACCTCTTTGTCTATCAAAGCCGTGTCAAGGGTGGGAAAAGAAATGGGACGGGGATGGACGTATTGGCAGGTTAACCGTAAAACTCTATTCGGAACACCTGGACCGACTGCAAAACCCATGCATCCACTGTAATGGATGCCCAGGCTGGGAGGAACAAAGCTAACAGCCCCCCCACCCACTCTCAGCTGCGTTGAGGGGATAAAACTCACCGTTCGTATTGTTGTTATTGCCGCCCTTGTATCCTCCGTGGCCTCTGAACAGTTGTCCTCTTGTTGAGTAAAAGTTGTTGCAGCGTGGGTTAGCCTGATACTTCCAGTGCCCGGAGCCTTGTCCTTTTGCCTGGGAAGAAGAACCCGGGCTGAAAACACGCTTAATATTTGTCTGTGCCTTGTCCAGCAAAGTAAACGTTGCCACAAAAATTCCCAATTCTTTTACAAACGGGTCGCTGGACAACACCCCCTGCACCACCGCTCACCCCTCCGAGGAGGCCAGGTCCCCCAATTTTAGGTCCACCTTGATCACCAAGGAGCGACGACACTCCGTGAAAGGGCCCAGTTCGTGTTTCCCATAAAGCAGATGGGGCGCTGTGCCAAACCAGAGAGGATTTCAGGGGCAATGAGAGAACCGGAACCCTTGGCTTCCTCAGCCATGTCAAAAACTTGGACCAACAGCATCTAGGAGCATATCCTGGTAAGAACGCCAGGACCTGTCAATTCCCTTCTTAAGGTCCTTGACGAACTGTGCCAGGAACGTGGCCATCTTTGCATTTATATCCCGTTTGAGTGCAACCTTCCCTTCTAAGACGGCTGCAGGCTTCGTTCTCTAGTGGCTTCCTGAGGTGGGCTGCCACATACTTAGCTACCTTCATAGCTGATGCCCACTCAGCTGACCACAGATGGACAATGTCATCCGGGTCCAGCCTATCAAAAATGTCCTCCTGAGCGGGCTCTGGATGACCCGTTGGCAGCCAAGATCTGGAGGAACCTGCATCCTCATCAGACTCTTCTGGGGCGTCCCCTTCCTGAGACTGGTAAATTGGGGCAGGAAGGGCCCGACTTGGGCGAGTGTCGGCCCTGCGGAGCTTCCAGGGCGAGATGTCTTGTCCAGGAAAGCTTGTATAAGACACGTGAAAGCACCATGTCCACACCCACTCCTCACATTTCTTCTTGGGGTTGGAGGGCCCCCATCCCACATCCTCCTGAGGGACCTTACCCGGGGCAGGGGCAGAACAAGACTGGGCAATCTTTGCTCACTCCTGACCTATTTTCCTCGACAGTCTCTGCTCCATAGGGGTCATCAGGTCAGTTACTGCCCTGTATCTGGAGGTGTCAATGACCTCATATAACTCCTCATCCCATTGGAGGTAGGCCAGGGAGTCCTCCTCCTCGTATGTCTCTTGTTCCATGGTAAGGGTAGGTGGGTAGCTCCTAAACATGAACATGGAAGGGTCGAGATCAAAGGTGTGAAGCCTAAGCACTACACTGCAGGCCCCAGGACCCCCTGGGTGATCCAGGAAGAAGAAGCACAAGCTTGACATGAGCGCTTATGGTCTGAGGGGGAACCCCATACTAATGTAGGTGACTAAGAAGGAACAGGATTTTCAGGCGCGAGCCTAGGGACACCCAAAACACCCTCAGTGTTCTCAGGGCATTGCTGCCCGGGACAGAGGCTAAACAATACTGACCCCTCAGGGAGTTAATGAGACGGTGAACTGCACCACTACCTGCCTCCGCGGGGCGTCACTTGAGCACAAACAAGGGAATAAAAGTACAGACCCAGTTCTCTGCTGGGTGATTTGCCAGACAGATGGGGAGGTATGAGCAGTAACTGGCCAAGGAGAGCGCGTATGAATTCCTAGATGGGAGACGCGTACCAGAACGTCGTGGCCACCCCGCAGCGCCCCCTACCAGGTGGCAGACAGCACCGCAGTTGTGTTGGGGAATAAAATCGCGTAGGGAGCACATTATTGGTCCCGCAACCAACGTAGGGGAATCTGCAAAAAGATATTAGAAAATACAAGTCGCGCAGCAGCGCGTGATCAAAAAAGCAATTCCCCCACAATGAGCCCTCGCAATCTTCACAACCGCGCCATTACAGTTACAAGAGAGAGAAAAAGAGTCCACTTAACTGGCTGCTGAGCAGCGAAGAAATAGGAAGAACAGGAAGAGACAGAGGATGTTATGAGAGCCTGGTCAAGGACATTAAAGAAGGACACTAGAGTTTTTGCCGTTTGTTTCCCTGGTATTCATGAGAAATGTAGTTGTGGCTTTAACGGCTGCAGTGTTTTTCGAGTTATATTAAAGCAAAGAAGGAAAAGCATAATCCTCGCCTCCAGTCCTGACATAGAATTAAACCCGCCAAGGTGTAGGACTTTCAACCTATTGCTTGCCTAATTCCACTTTCTCTGATGGAGAGGTATTTATATAGCTTGGGTACACATAATTACCTGCAATATAGGATTGCTTATACATACACAGACATTCCATACTACAACATAGTACCTACCTTGAAATGGTCTCTTCAGGTAGACCCTTTGCCTGCTGTGTCTCAACCTCATTCTGCTCTTCTGGAGTTGGTGTGCAACTGTCGATATCTCTCAGTCGGTTAATATTCTGGCATGAGATCAAATGCGAAGAGAAGGATAGCTCCTGAATACGTGAGAGCACAATGTCTTCAGTTGACTGGGATATAAGCACTCTCAGGATGGCAAGGATTCCCGAAATCCATAGCTGCACTGTGGTCACAGAGGCCTAAGGACAGAATTGGATACATTTACGGGAATTTAATTGCAAGGTTAAAAACATTATTTCACTCTTTTAAAGAGATCAACAGCAAACCAGAAAGTTGCCTCTCCCAGTCCTTTCTGAATCACTCACCATAGTAACAGGAGTGACAAACATGCTCCTCAACAGCATGTCCACGGGTCGAAGGGATGATGGTGCCAATATTTCAAAGAGTGTATTCAGCACCCCCAAAGCTTCATGGGAATCAATATGCATCTACAGAGAAAAATTCAAAACCATGTTTGCTGAATATCTGCATACGGAGCACAGACTATCTGAGTTACAATGAAAACAGCAATCCAACAAATAAAGACATCATTCTTACAATGCAACACAATATTTATTGTTCATATAATGTTGCATCTTGAGAAAGTTCCTCAATGGCCAAGAGGACACTCCGAAAGAATAGGTTACAATGTGCTGCTATGCCTTCAATTCTCATGCCTGCCCTGTGTACTACTGTCACTACAAGTTATTTCTCCTTCAAACGCCACAATAACTTTCAAGGCAAAACTTGACCCAAACTAACAAAGAAGAGCGTATTGTGCAGCCCTATCTGGAAGACCCATGATTGCAAGATAAGAGTTACTTCATTTCCTCCCTTTAATCATTCATAAAGTATCAGACAAATATAACAAATTTTCACGTACCTGAAGAAAGGAGATGAGGAAGATAAAACAATAAAAGATTTTGTAGGACAATTCTGGAAAGAAAATCACCCCCAGAATGCTTTAAAAGGTTAGGTGCAGATGCCAAGTTGAAGTTTCACATATTTCCAAAACATAAAGTTGTCAAACCAAGTTATATGTTCTACTGTGGAGCTAGAGGTATGAACTCTGAACCCAGAGGTCATAGAAACGAATCAATGTAATGTCATTCTTCTTCTTCGCTATCAAAATAAGAGAAGTAAAATGCACAATATTCACAGCACATATTAACTATTTGGACAGTGGGATGCATCCTCAATGTATACATTCACAGCTCTTCTAATATACTTTTATGATGAATTTAAGATGTGTAAGGACCACTAAGCTGTAATATATTTAGTGAATATTAATTCTACCAGCAGATTCATTGTAGTTTGGAATAAAGCACTAGGCACGCACTGCATTACGAAAGCTTGCATGGTAACGATGCACCACAGAGCTGAGAATGAATTATGCCAGGGGCACCATCAACTTTATAGGAATTGCTGTCCCTTTGGTATGAAGAAACACTCCCATCTTCCCATCCTCAATTCAACATAGTAGAACAAGTTACTTACCACTGGTAACGATGTATCTGTAAGAGACATATGTTAGTTATAGATTCCTTACCTTAGAATTACCCCCAGGCGTCCGACCCGATCAGGAGAATTTTTTCTCTTAGAAAAATCCCTGCACGTCGGATGGTGGCGTCGGTTGACTCCATGGCCGTCGTGGGCGCCATGGTCGCCGGAATGAGGTCGCTGTGCCTACTAGACGCCACCCCTGCGCTCTGACATCAGTTCTGACAATACTTTCCAAGCCAGAAGTTCAGAGCCATGAAAGACACTGGACACTGGAGTGCCAAAACTAGGGCCTTGTAAGGAAGTCCCCCTCCCTATAAATCATTTCGCAGATCGAGGAGGATGGGTGGGTTTGGTAAGGAATCTATACCTAACCTATGTCTCTTACAGAAACATCGTTACCGAAGGTAAGTAACTTGTTAATCTGAAAAAGACAGTTACTTATAGATTCCTTACCTTAGAATAGAAACCCCAGCAATACCATCCCCGGAGAAGGGTCTGCAAACCAAGTTCACAGCAGAAAGTCCTGGAGAACAGAACGGGCAAATTAACCGTCCCTCCTGGCTTCACTATCCAGGCAGTAATGGCTGGTGAACGTGTGCATAGATGCCCACATGGCTGCATGGCAGATGTCAATAAGTGGAACTCCATGTGACAAAGCAGTAGTTTCCGCAGTAGCTCTAGTGGAATGAGCTCACAGCCCCACTGGAGGTTCCTTTTTCATTAAAGCATAACAATTCTTTATGCAAAGGACAACCCATCTTGAGACGGTACGCTTTTGGACAGCTCGACCTTCCTTGGCACCCACATAGCCAACAAAGAGTTGATCGTCCACTCAGAAATCTTTAGAGTGGTCAAGGTAGAAGGCCAACACACATTAGGGTCCAGACGGTGGTCTCTCCCCTCCTTGGACGAGTGTTGAGGTGGAAGAAAGGTGGGCAGAGTGACAGTTTGTCCTATGTGAAAAGGAGTAACTACTTTAGGAAGGAACGAGAGGCTCATCCTAAGCACCACTTTGTCCAGATGCACAGAGAAGAAAGTAGGCTTAGACAAAAGCCTGAAACTCACTCACTCTGTAAGCAGAGGTGATGGCAACAAGAAAGGCAGTCTGCAGAGTAAGGAGCGTGAAAGGACATTTGTGAAGAGGCTCGAAGGGAGCACACATAAGGTAAGTCAAGACAAGGTTCAAGTCCCACTGAAGCATTATCAAAGGAAATGGAGGAAAGAGGTGAATAATGCTTTTAAAGAACTTATTAACAATAGGGGACTAGAACAAAGAGGGCTGATCTGGTAGCCAAAGAAAAGCAGAAATGGCTGCCAGATAGCCTTTAAGAGTGCCCACAGCAGGGCCCTGCTGGGCCAAAGAAAGAAGAAACAAAAGATCATCAGAAAGAGGGGCGGAGAGGGGATCCGTAGCCTTTGTTCTGCACCATGCCACAAACCTGTTCCATCAACAGGCTAATACCATCTTAGTAGAGGGACACCTGGCTGTTCAATCTCCACGCAAGGAGGTGGAGGCTGGACAGGTTTGGGTGGAGGACCGCCCCCTGCTGCTGCGACAGAAGTTCCTCCCGAAGGGGCAGTCTGATCAGAGGATCGACGTCCATACTCAGCAGCTTGCGGTACCAGAATCTTTGTGCCCAGTCCGGGGCCACAAGAATCACTTGGGCCCGGTCGTGCTTGATCTTCTTCAGCACTCAGGGCAGAAGAAGTGGCACATCCGGAAAGGCATACAGGAGGCCGAAGTTCCACTCGCAGTGAAATGTGTACCGCCTTAGACACTACAACGCGCAAAACTGCTGACATTGCACGTTCTCTTCGTTGGTTCTCTCCAGGGGGAGACCATACCATATACTAAAGAAGTGGAACGCGAACTGTGACCGAAGTTGAGACATGGACCTGAAGACTTTGAAGAGCTGGGGACCCAAGGAACCACCCAAGGTAAATACCCAGGAACCCCAAGAAGGCTGTGTGCAGAATGGAAACACAGCTGCGTACTCAATGCAAGTCAATGGGAAAGTCGCATTTCAGTTTTTAAGAAAGACACTTCCCCATGGACCCTGAAGAAACCCTGTGAAGGATGGAAGGTTGGAGAGTCACTCCAACCGTGTATACCCCAGGAACCATGATACCTACACCAGGGAAGCCAGGTGCATAGGTGCAATGTGACATCGGAAACCGCCGTAGAACACAATGGAGGACTTCAGTAAAAATGCAGCTGGCAAAGAAGGTGAAAAAGTCTGGTGGAATCCAAGGATGGATTCTAGGAGAGGAGTACCTGCAAGCAGAGGGGACAGAGTCTATGCCCCTCGGAAGTGAACAGGAGGCACAGAAGACCAATGACCACAGATGACGTAAGATGCAGGAGTGATGATGACCTTGTCGCTGCCTCTTTGAGGACTAGGTGAAGCGGTGGAAGACCAGGAGCCGTTCACGAGCTGTCCCGGTCAAGAACCATGGGGGTCTGTGTCCAGCAGTAGGACTAACATGTCTTGGCAGCAGAACACAGACCAACAGGCATAACATTGGGACAAGCAAGGTCTAAGGGACTCACCAAGTGCAGGAGAGCCAGAGCAGGCCAGAGCAAGCAGGGGAGCCCACTGAAGCCAAAGAAGATCCTCAAGAGGACCCAGAAGCCAAAGGCACAGGAGTCGCAAGAGGGCCTCGAGCAGCTCACCAGAGATGCAGACCCACGGTGCAGATGATGTTGTGAGGACAAGGATCTTGGTAGGAAGAGATGCTGGAGCTTCTTGTAGCCAAAGATCTCTGGGGGACAGGGTCAACAAGCCTTGACAACGGAAAGTCGGCGGTTGAATCTGATCCCACAACGAATCTGAAGAGCCACCCACAGGTAAGCACCCTAGGGAAAAGGTTGAGAAGATTCAAGGATCCCTCCGAGAAGAAGGGCTGGATAGAGTGGAGGATACTTCCATGTCCTTTGCTCAGTTATACGCCAGAGCGGGCGTCAACGGCTACCTGAACTGCCTCAAACTGGAGTATGCGTGGAGGGCACCAAATATGCCCTTCAAAGCAGTTGGTGGGGCTGTCACACCTCTCTGTGACAGGAAACCTAATCAATCAATCAATCATTGCATTTGTAAAGCGCACTACTTCCCTGTGAGGATCTCAAGGCGCTGGGGGGTGGGGAATGCTGCTACTGCTCGAAAAGCCAGGTCTTGAGGAGTCTTCTGAAGGTCAGCAGGTCTTGGGTCTGCCGTAGGTGGATGGGGAAGGTGTTCGAGGTCTTGGCGGCAAGGTAGGAGAACGATCTGCTGCCAGATGTTGTTTTCCGGATGCGGGGGACTAGGTCGAGGTCGGCGGAGCGGAGCTGGCGGGTTGGGGTGTAGAAGCTGAGTCGTCTGTTGAGGTACGCTGGTCCGGTGTTGTGGAGTGCCTTGTGTGCAGGGGTGAGGAGCGTTGACGGGGAGCCAGTGCAGGTCTCTCAGGTGGGTGTGATGTGGCTGCGGCGAGGGATGTCGAGGATCAGGAGTGCAGAGGCGTTTTGGATGCGTTGGAGCCGTTTCAAGAGTTTGGCCGAGGTTCCTGCGTAGAGGGCGTTTCCGTAGTACAACCTGCTGCTGACGAGGGCCTGAGTGACCGCTCTTCTTGTTTCGGTGGGGATCCACTTGTAGATCTTGCGAAGCATGTGGAGAGTGCTGAAGCAGGAGGAAGAGATGGCGTTAACCTGCTTAGTCATGGAGAGGGTGGAGTCGAGGGTGACCCCTAGGTTGCGTGCGTGGTCGCTGGGTGTAGCGGCTGTTCCAAGTGCGGTTGGCCACCATGAGTCGTCCCAGGCCGAAGGGGTGGATCCGAGGATGAGGACATCCGTCTTGTCTGAGTTCAGCTTCAGTTGGCTGTTCCTCATCCATTTGGCGACGCCCTTCATTCCTTCATGGAGGTTGGTTTTGGAGGTGTGGGGGTCCTTGGTGGGGGAGAGGATCAGATGGGTGTCATCGGCGTAAGAGATGATGTTGAGGTCGTGGAGTCGGGCGACATGGGCGAGTGGTGCCATGTAGATGTTAAACAGCGTTGGGCTGAGGGATGAGCCCTGGGGTACGCCGCAGATCATCTCGGTGGCTTTGGAGCTGAAGGGGGGGGGGGGGGGGGGGCGGACGCTCTGTGTTCTGCCGGAGAGGAAGGAGGTGGTGCAGTCCAGAGCCTTCTCGTGGATCCCGGCATTGTGGAGGCGTTTGTGTAGTGTGCAGTGGCAGACCGTGTCGAAGGCGGCTGACAGTTCCAGGAGGATGAGGGCTGCGGTTTCGCCATTGTCTAGCAAGGTCCTGATGTCATTTGTGGCGGCGATGAGGGCAGTTTCGGTGCTGTGGTTGCTGTGGAACCCGGACTGGGACGGGTCCAGGATGCTATTCTCCCAGGGGTAGCAGGTCAGTTGTTTGTTGACGGTCTTCTCGATGACCTTCGCCGGGAACGGGAGCAGGAAGATGGGCCCGAAGTTCTTGAGGTCCTTGGGGTCTGCCTTGGGTTTCTTGAGTAAGGCATTGATCTCGGCGTGCTTCAAGCTCTCCGGGAAGGTTGCTGTTTCGAAGGAAATGTTGATGGATTTCTGGAGATGGGGTGTGATGGCGGTGCTGGCTTTGTTGAAGATGTGGTTTGGGCATGGGTCTGACGGAGATCTGGAGTGGATGGTGCTCATGATTTTGATGGTGTCGTTGTCGTTAATGTTGGTCCAGGAGAGCAGGCGGTTGGTGCGGATGGTGGTCGTGGAGGCGGAGGACTCAGTGGTTGTTGGGGTGATCGTGGCATTGAAGCTGTCGTGGATGTCTGCGACCTTGCGGTGGAAGAAGGTAGCCAGCGAGTCGCACAAGTCTTGCGCAGGTGGGATGTCGTTGGGGTTTGAGCTGGGGTTGGAGAGTTCCTTCATGATGTTGAAGAGCTCTCTGCTGTTGTATGCGTTGTGGTCCAGGCGGTCTTTGAAGGAGGCACTTTTGGCAGATCTGATGAGGTGATGGTGTCTGCGGGTGGTGTTCTTGTGGGCTGCGTAGCTGTCTGGTGTTTGTTCGTGGAGCCAGTTCTTCTCTAGCTTTCGGCAGGTTTGCTTGGAGGCCTGGAGGTCTTCAGTAAACCAGCTAGCTTTTTAGCTGGTGTGGCTGTTGGAGGGTTTCTTGAACGGGGCGAGGGTGTTGGTGCAGTTGTTGATCCACTGACTGAGGTTGCGGGCGGCGTGTCGGGGTCGGCGGGTGAGTTTTTGGTGCAAGGGTGCTGGTCTTCAGAGACTTTGCTCCAGCAGCGGCAAGGCAACTGTTGGTTGGGGTGGTGCGTGGTGGGTTTCTGGAAGGTGAAGTGGAGGCAGCGATGGTCGGTCCAGTGGAGTTTGGTGGTGTTGTTGAAGGAGACGTGGGTGCTTGCGGAGAAGATGGGGTCAAGCATGTGGCCAGCAGAGCGGGTGGGTGATGTGACCAGTTGTCTGAGTCTGAGGTTAGCTAGGTTGTCGATCAGGGTGGTGGAGTTTGTGTTGTTGTTGTTCTCGAGGTGGAAATACAGGTCCCCGAGGAGGATGTAGTCTGTGGAGGCGAAGACGTGTGTGCTGACGAAGTCGGTGATGGAGTTGCTGAACTGTGGCCGGGGTTCGAGGGGTCTGTAGACGAGGGTTCCTCTGAGGGTGGTGTTGGGGTCGGTGTGGATCTGGAAGTGCAGGTCGGTGTTGGTCGAGATCCTGAGAGTGTTCCTGTGGACAATGGCGATTCCTCCTCCTACTCCATTGGTGCGGTCTCGGCGGGTGATCTTGTTGTCTTCCGGGATGGCTATGGTGATGGGTGCTGAGGATGGGTTGAGCCAGGTCTCAGTCAGGAAGGCGACGTCTGGAGTGGGGGAGTCGAGTAGGTCCCAGAGTTCAAAGGCGTGTTTGCAGGCCAAGCGTGTGTTGAGAAGAATGTAACTGAGGTAGTTGGCTTCTTTCCTGGTCGGTGGGATGGCGGGCCGGACGCTCGTGAATCTGCAGTTCCAGTTCCTATTGTTCTACCTTCACCTGCTCGAGCTTGGCTCAGCAGCAGGAGGGCAGAATCATGTCTGTGGCCAGCAGCAGCATTAGCTTGCTGTTAGACAGGAACACATGGGGACATCCCCAGTACATGGGATCCTACATCCAACACTGGAATTGGTGTTGGGGTAGGATTCTAACATAATTGATATCAAACATGACCGGTTTCGCTGCAGCCAATATTTAGTTAGAACATCTTGTATTTGACTTGATGTCCACTATATTATTAAATGGCTGACCGCCCTTACAAAGCCTAGCCAAACGACTCCGGGGTTTGTAGAGGGTGTCCTGCTGGTGCAGGGCACCCTCACACTTATAACCTAGCCCTCTGCCTTAAGGTTTGAAAGTCCTGCCTTAGGGGTGACTTATAGGTTTTAAGTGCAGTGACCTCAGATATAACAAAACTTATATCTGTCGTAAGTGATGCTAGCACCAACTTACACAGGCTGCAATGGCAGGTCTGTAGTCATGGGTTAAGTTGTCTCTCGTGTGTGGTATAATACATGCCGCAGCCCATGGGAGACCCCTGGTGTATGCTAGGTACTTACTAGGGTACACCAGTAGCCAATTGTGGAGGTACCACAGGACTTACTATTTCAAATTTGGGGAAGAAGCGCTATGACTGAGGTCCCGATTAGCAGGATCCTAGTCAGACTAATCAAAAACACACTGACACCATGCAAAAAGTGGGTTTAACCATGCTAAAAGGATTCTACATTCCTACACAATCCTAACCCACTTTACCCCAATCAACCCATTCCACTCATCCCCCTTCAATTTACCCCACTCTAATCTCTCCCACTCCATTCCAATGTACCCTACTCTAATACATCCAATATACCCCACTCCACCCAATCTACCCCACCCCACCCTAATCTACCCCTCTACACTAAAACCCAATCAACCCCACTCCACTCCTCCCCAATCTATATCACAGCAAACTCCACTCCAATCTATCAAACTCCACCCCACTCCTCTCCAATCCACCCCACTTCCTTCACTCTACCCAATCTACCTCACTCCACTTCAATATACCACATTCCACCCAACTCTAACCCACTCCAGTCTAATCTAACCCACTGCACCCAACCTGCCCCACTCCATCCCACTCCAATCTACCCTACCCCAACTCCACCCTACTCTACCCTACTACTATCTACCCCATCTAATCCACCCCACTGCAGTTTATCCCAATCTACTTCACCACAATCTTCCCCACCCTAACCCAATCTACCCCACACCAATCTACCCCACACCATCCCAATCTACCCCAAACCATCCCAATCTACCCCACACAATCTCAATCTACCCCACACCATCCCAATCTACCCCACACCATCCCAATCTACCCCACACCATCCCAATCTACCCCACACCATCCCAATCTACCCCACACCATCCCAATCTACCCCACACCATCCCAATCTACCCCACACCATCCCAATCTACCCCACACCATCCCAATCTACCCCACACCATCCCAATCTATTCCACTCCAATCCAGTCCAATCCAATCTACCTTACTCCTATCTACCTCACTCCAATCTACCCCTTCCAGTCTACCCTAACATAACCCATCCAATCTATCCCACTCCACTCCAATCTACTCCAATCTACCTCACTCTTCCTACTTTACCCCACTTCACCCCAATCTACCATATTCCAAACTACACCAATCTACCCCAACTCCATTCCACTATACCATACTATAATCTGCCCAATCTACTGATCTCCAATCTACCCACACTACACTCGACTCAGTGTCCCCCACTCCACTCTAATCTACCACATTCCAGCGCACTCTACTCTTCCCCAATCTACTCTACTCCAATTCTACTGCAAATATATCACACTCCACTCTACCCGAGTTAACCCGATCTACCCTACTCCTATCTAATCAACTACAATCTACCCCACTCCACCCCACTCCACCCCAATCTACCCCACTCCACCCCAATCTACCCCAATCCACCCCAATCTACCTCAATCCACCCCAATCTACCCCACTCCACCCCAATCTACCCCAATCCACCCCAATCTACCCCAATCTACCCCAATCCACCCCAATCTACCCCACTCCATCCTAATTCCTTCTACTTCACTCTAGGCTACCGCGCTAATCTACCTAACTCCTCCACACCAATCTACTCTACTCTATGCCAATCTACCTCCACTGCACTCTACAATATTTCATTCCACGCCACAAACCTTTAGTAAAACACATTGCCAAAGCCAATAGCTCTTGCAAAGGTGAGGCCCATTGTCTGTGCCAATGCTTATTATTTTTACTGTGTTAGCTATATGGCGATAATCATATATTTTTTTTAATCGGATGCTGATAAGCATCACCAAAATCACTGGCAAAGCCAATAGGTATGCACTGGCAAAACTAAAATGCTGAACCTATTAGCTTTGCCAATGCTTGCTTCCTCTTCTAGTTTCACAACCTATCACCGCTGTCTCAACAGCACCACCAGACCCTGGTGATGGAGTAATGCAAAATGCCATTTGGATACATACTGAGGTCTATGAAGGTTTTAAGATGAGGAATTTGGGGTAAGGAAATTGTTTTAGAGGCCTTTATTTTATTCTCATCAATTCAATCTACCAATTGCAACATAGTTAACTATATTAATATGCTGGACAAATAAAATTCTATCTTGACACGCACTTGTAGACTAGAAAACGTTTTCCATGTATGGCATTTAGCTGTAGATCTAGCATATAAATATTTTGAAAAGTCCTTTACCTGCTGCTTTGCTAGCATTGGAAGAATTATGTCTGCTATTTGCCTGGATAATCTCTTCCATCTGTCCTCATTCTCTTTATGACACTGTTGTAACACTAGAATGAACATTTCCAGCACCTGAAAGGGGACATAACAGTTAAGAAGGCTTTACAATATAAATTTATATTTATAAATGCTTGTGGCTAAACGGAATAAATGACTTAGAATTGAGAATGTCACTACATGTGTTAACAATGCCACACACGAGATGAGTTATAGGCTACAAAGTCGGTTTTTGTGTGTCTGTTATCATGAGGAGATTCCACCATCCTGCACAAGGAGAATATAAAAACCATAGCCTTCTGCAGCCAACTCAGTCCCCATTAAGAATATGGACTGCACATAATATGTTCTCACTCTAGATCATGGGTCTCCAACCTTTTCTGTGTTAGGAGCTACTTATGCTGAATGAAAATCATCCCGAGCTACTGATAAAATTAGTGGTATAATGGTGACCACATTAGACACTATTACATTAGTGGCCACCATATACAAGACTACCAGCAGTGATTGCCTCAGTTCATCAAGGTTGGGTGTCAGAGAGAAGTTAAAAAAACATTACCAATCTGGAATAGCTCTACATGTATAATACAAAACAGCCATAGTTGCAGTGCCCTGGGACCAAGGTCATAATATTAATAAGAATTCTCCCCTTAGCCACGATTTATCACGCTTTAAATATATTTAAATTGAAAATCAACCATTTTTCTCCAAACATCAGTTTATGAGTTCGGAGAATGCATGCATTTTCATCTCAACTATATGGATTTCAATTTTGATATACATATTGAATAATTGAACCAAACAAAAGCTTCTAAATTCATAGGCTGGGCTGGACACATGGAAGCCACTTACAGGTAGCTGGGAGAGCTACCTGTTGTTCATTAGCTATTCGTTGGAGAAGCCTGTCATTTTACTGGGAATTTGCTGAGACGGAAAAGTCCCCTGTATGGTTGCAGATGTGCATCCCTGCCCTGAGTGCATCAACTGCATAAATGTCTAGATCCCTGGTACTGATTTTTAGTCACGGGCAAACACCTATCATGCATGTGTGCATAGTGTTCGCACCAGACAGCGTGGGATACTTGCGGGCTGGGATAAATGAGTGCCTGTGCATGGGTTCCATTTCGGAAGCCTACTGCCTGAAAAGGCTAGTGGAGGTGAGGATTAGAAACCTCAACACGCATTGGCATAGCCAATAGGTCTCGCCTTTGGGACCGTAAATGTTTAGCCATGCAAGAGTTGATGTTGTTGCACCAAGGATATTGTGCTGCATAACTAAATACTTATAAGTTCCTAAAGGCGAGACCTATTGGCTATGCTTCCAGCTGCCTGTCTCCGGGGAGCACATCCCCCTTAACAGTCATCCCTGCCCAGTGACTGTACGGGCTGCTGGTGCCCGGCTGAACCACTCCTGCCCTCGCCTGGAGCCCTTGACCCGGTATTATTATTATCTTCATTATCAATGTTCTTAACAGCGTTTGAGACATTTTCGTAAAAATAGCTCTCAGTCAGGCCAAAGCCCTCACAAAAATACTGGAGGGACTAGTGAAAAATGTTTCACTGCAGCATCAGTTTTACCTGGGGAGAGAGTGTTTTCTATTTGCAAAGAAAGGCCTGTGTAACTGTGATAGGATATTGGATTGTACGTAGGTCCATGTAAACCTGAGAGCAAACAAAGTACAAAATTAATCAAGTTGGAGAGTTTATGTTGGAGTGCACGAGAACACACCTGGCAACAGCTGATCGCGCCTATCAATTCGACCCTGCAAGTGCACAAAGGGTGCCAGTAGTGCTCCCGTGTCTCGTGCACAGACTTTGCACTCAGAAGTCATTTACATTCGGATCATGCACAAGCATCCTTTGTAGTCTAACGAGGCATTCCTCCATTGCAGTGCTGTAAGAGTGATGGTTTAACCTACACCCGCAGGCACCACCTGGACCACAGCGGATTCTGCTCAGAGCACGACCACGAGATGCTTCTACTGGGGCAATAAGACAGCTTCCGGCTGCACTTCTGAGGGCTGATGGAGAACCCCATGTGCCTCAGAAGGCTGGGGTCTTCTCTGGGGTGACTAATAGTGAGCTGAGGCAGACACAGGCTGCTTTCTTGTCAGAAGATCTGCTCCAAATTGCGCTCTGGGAGGATACAGACATGCAAATAACTTTATGGTTACTGTTGCTCTCCTTGTGCTTTTGCACCATCTAGGTGTTCATAGACTGCGTGTTTGTACATGCAGATGTGTGATTTGTTTTATTTCAATTAAGCACATGCCACGTGAATCTGTTGGTGGCTCATGGAGGAGATCTGCTGATCTAGATTCGTTATTTCCCAGCTGCTACTGAACCCACAGGCACAGCTGGCCCCAAGGGAGCTGGAGGGGCCAACTTCTGGCACACCGACTGTGCCTGCCTCTGCCTAAACCCACACTCCTCCCCACGACCTGCTTGGTAGCTTTAGAAAAGATATCCTTACTGTTTATAGCCACGGTTTCATTCTCTTTAGGTCTCGCCTTGGCAGAGCATGGGCTGCATGCGCTGTCTCAGTGAGACCTAAAGTAATCTCTATATGTTGGCAAGCAGCAGGTAGTTTCTCCTGCCGCTTGCCATTTGCTAAATGTCGTTATCGCTTTTGTTGTCGAACTGACTTCCGTGTAGTCCTGCAGTAACGGCCACCAACTACAGTTTTCATCCGCACTGTTTGGACTTTTTGTTTGTCTTGCGCATCTCTGCCTGACCTAAACCTGGCAGCGGCGCATGCGCAAGAAGCTGGTGTGCGCGATGGGTGGGCAGCGCATGCTGCTTGTTTATTTTTATCCCCCCCCCCGCTTCCCCTCCCTCCCGTGAGCAAGCCGGCCGCGGATGTGTGCTTCGGGGAGTCATAGCGGTGGAGGAGTGACCAGTACGTGACCGGCACTGCTCCTACAGTAAGTGCCACTATTCCTCTTCAATATTTTTTCTTCTCTTTTTTTCTCTCATGCTATCAACCTGCCGTCAGAGGGCATGTATTCTTGTGGGCAGTGAATGTGAGGGAACGACACTACATGCCCCTGCATATAAAATATACACCGAAAAGCAGTGCCGATATTGACCATAGATAACGCTGTCTCACTGCAACACGCCTGTGATATGATGGGAAGCTGCTTGAAAACGTTGGTTCATTGTGGTTTCCTGAGGTTTTCTTTTCGTAGCTAGCTTTCCGCTCCTCTCATATTTATGGGGCTGTGATTGGGATGTGTGTTTGGTGAAAGGGTTCAATAAAAGCCAGGTGTGGATAAGAGCCAGAGCATGGGACACAGTGGGTCTCAGTGTCCGGCTGCAGTGGGATCAGGCAGTGAAAGCTGACTTGTGCCAGGATCATCTGGAAAGAGATGCATTTCACCTGGGAAAGCCATCACATTTTCCGCTGAACTCGAGTGGGCGCCATATATCACCAGCACTGGCATCCCTTGTTTAAAAAGTTGCACATGCGGCCTGAGCTCTTAAGAAGAGGTCGTGCTGCTTGAAGCGGGCAATGCCAAACAATATTCATGGAATTCATGGTAAATAGGAGGTGCTGATTTTAAAAACATGACACCTATGTTCATTGGAGGCATGCCTGTGAATTTAGCAAGCCTTTCAATGTGAACTCTACATATTTTCGAATTTCAGGCAAACGTGTGTTTGTACAATTAGTGGTTTACCAAACGTGCTCATAAGTGTTGGCGTAACGCTGAGAAGTGCGATGCTGTTACATTGAAGGAAATTGGAAGTTTCCTTAACACGCTGGTCATTACATAGAACATATCCAGGGGCATGCAGGTTTAACCTATTAGGCACTTTTTTTTTGACTGGCCACCAATCTCTACTTTGAGTCTGTGCAGTTGTTGGGGCTTGTTAGAGAACCTGAAACAAAGAGTAAATTGTTAACAGTCTGCTAAGGCTTTTAAAGAGAGGTAAAACAAGACACTTGTGTGTGTTTTTTAATGAAATTGTCTAATGTTTTGCAAACCTGTTTTTGTAGAAACGTTGTTTATTTCTTTTAAATTGCATACCTGTACTCGGGGAATAGCTGGAACTGCGGGAGGCACTCTGGTGACACGGGCGGCGGGTCAGGCACTAGTTGTAGCTCTCCCGGGTTGGCTGCGAGTTCCACCATCTTGGGGGGGAGTGTGAGGCTAGCGGGGCAGTTGTTCTGGCCCCGAGCCTACTAATGCAGGCACAGCTGCGCCCGCGCAGCGGACGCGCCACAGGCGCGCCAAAGGCAATCTCGTCTGCGCCCGTCCGCGCCAGGCTGCCGCCAGCCGCCAGGGCCCCTGCTTCTGCCACTGTAAACTCGATCAGGTATTCACGGGATGAGCTCGTCTCTGAGATCCAATTGCTCCTCCTCACCTTGGGTCTTTAACAAGCCCTCCTTCCAATGCCAACTCTGTCCATTTCAGTCGCATTCCTCAGAGAGGGCTCTACGTCTTGCTGGCCACTCGGCATATAGGTTCTCGAGCCTGAATTGCCGCTCGCTGGCAAACCATCATGTGGAGGTGTTCGATCTCCTAGTCGACGAGTCCCCCGACGCCCTCTTTCTCACAGAGACGTGGCTTACACAAGACTCGGTGGCGGAGTCCTGGTTAGCGCTGCCGCAGGGGTACGCACTAGAGACAATCAACAGAGAGGGGGGCCGAGGGGGAGGGATTGCAGTGATCACCAAGAGAGCCTATTCTCTCAGCCTGTGTAAGGAAACCATCGGGGGCTGTGAAAGCGCTGTATTTAAAATCCATCTGAATTGCTATTTCACTATTTCTGGCCTGCTAATCTACAGGCCCCCTGGTCTGTCCAGCTCATTCCGGGACAACTTACTAAGTGAGGTTGGGCCACTGGCTAGTAAGTCGGCGAATGTTATCATCCTGGGGGACCTTAACCTCCATTTAGAGAATGGGGGTAATGCTGAGGTTGCTTGTTTTCTGGCTGACTTGGAAGCCTTCCAGCTAATGCAGCACATTACTGAGGGCACTCATGTGGCAGGCCACCTGTTGGACCCTATCTTTTCCAACTTAAGTTCCTTAACTGTCTTTTCACCGGTCCCGCAGGCTTGGACCGACCCCTTCCTGATTCCATTTGCTCTACAACTACAGGGCAAACGAGAAGAGCCCGCCCAATCCGAGTGCTTAAACGTCCCTGGCACAAACTGGATCCGGACCTCTTTTCAAGCTGGTTAACGGAGCACCGGCCTCAGCTTTCGTGTGATGCGGAGGCGGCCAATGTGTGCTTTCAGGAATGGCGGAAAGCTGGCCTGGACAGTTGAATTCCTGCCAAACGAGGGGGCTTGGGCGAGGGCCTGCTAATCCCTGGTTTTCTGAGTCACTCACGCTGGGGAAAAAGCGCTGTAAGCAGCTAGAGCGAGCGTGGCGACGCTCGTATGAGACGTCTGAAAAGACAGAGTATCGGGCAGCAATTAAACAGTGCCATAAGCGCATCCGCAGAGCTCGTGCTGATTATGTGGCCAATAAGATCTTAACCAGTTTAAACCCTGCAAAGACTATCTTTTTCCTGCTTAATGGTATGAAGAGTGCAGGGTCTAAGAGGGATTCTTCCATCAGCTCCAACCATCGTTGCGATGAGCTTGCGCAGTACCTTTTGAATAAAGTAGAGCAGATCTACAGGGGTCTTCCAACGATGTCCTCCCCGTTGGAAGGAGGGGTGTTAGATACATTGGACATCCTGGGGGTAGTTAGTCTGCCCTCCTTCCCCCCTTTGACCCTGTCAGGATATGAGGTTTTGTGTTCCAAAATTAGATCTGGCTCCCCGGTGGATCCTTTGCCACCGGCCCATTTCCGCCAGTTACACTCTTCAATTTCCTCTGCATGTTTCGAGTTGGCCAATCTATCCTTGAGCTCAGCTTCCGTTCCTCGGGCATGGAAACATGCTAAAGTCGTCCCTTTACTAAAAAAGCCCTCATTGGACCCGGCTGACCCAGGGAATTATCAACCGATTTCCCAGCTTCCCTTTATGGCTAAGTTGGTGGAATCTCATGTGAACTCTGTCTTGGTTAAGTTCCTTGAGCAGAATGCTATCTTTGATACAACCCAGCATGGTTTTCGGCCGCAGCACAGTACTGAGTCTGCTCTACTCACTGTGTTAGAAAATATCCGGGGCAGTCTGGATGTTGGGGACTCTAGACCTAAGTGCCGCTTTCGATACTGTTTCCCATGATATCCTTCTAAAACGCCTCAAGGAAGTGGGTTTGAGAAATGTGACATTGGCCTGGTTTCAGTCCTTCCTCGAAGACAGGTCCTTTCAGGTCCTTGTTCCTCCTTACCACTCTCGGGAGACTGACCTGCAGCGGGGAGTCCCTCAGGGCTCCGTTCTGAGTCTTCTTTTGTTTAACCTGTATGTTAGACCCTTGGCAGAGGTGGCTAGGAGCAGGGGGCTGTCCGTGGTGTCCTATGCCAACGATACCCAATTGGTGTTTGCTTTCTCGAAGAAGCGCAACACCAATCTGGGTAAGTTTAAGGACGACCTCTCGGCTATCTCGGACTAGATGGCGTCTAACTGCTTACAGTTGAACGCCAGCAAGTCTGAGATTCTTCTCTTTGGCAAGGACCGTGAGCTGTGGTCTGAGCAGTGCTGGCCGGATCGTCTCAAGCCCGCCCCCCGCCCTAAAGAGGTGATGAAAAACCTGGGCGTGTGGTTTGACAGTAACCTGACATTTGATATTCGAAAGCCATCGCGGGGACATGCTTTGGCCTTTAGTGCGGGTTCAGTCCACTGCTCAGTTTTTTCCCCCTAAAGTGCGACATACTATCATCCAGGCGTCCATTATGTCCAGATTGGACTACGCCAATTGTCTTTACCTGGGCTCCAATAAAGCGAGCATTAAACGCCTTCAGAGGACTCAGAATGCGGCGGCTCGGCTTTTGGTTGCCCTGCCTCGACACCATTCGGTTGCCCATGTGCTTCCTAGGCTTCATTGGCTGCCAGTCGACCGGCGTATTGAGTTTAAGGCACTTTGTTACTCCCACAAGATTTTGTCACAACAGGCCCCTCCTGGGCTATTTCACTTGCTGGAGTATTATGTGCTGGGTCGCCTGCTTCGATCCGCTGACCTTGCTCTGGTCCGTGTCCCATGTGTCTGGAGAGCGAGGGCCGGTGGTCGCTCCTTTGGTTATCTGGCCGCGAAACTTTGGAATTCACTCCCTCTCACTCTGAGAGTAATGCCGAATCATTTGGCATTTCGTAAAGCCTTAAAGACCTGGCTCTTTCCCTGTAAGCAGTTTAACCTTCTGTTTGTTTACTGTTCGGCCCGGGTCTTCTTGGGGTTTCTGGTAGCGCTGGGACGCCTCGTCGCTGAGGCAGCTACGTGCTTTACAAATTCAAAAATAAAATAAATAAATATATCTTTTCCACTGCATTCTAAGAGTGGCACACGCATTGTTGAAATTATATTTTATTCCACACAGAACGCACACAAATCTACAACACTATGTCAACAGTTAGAGTAAGGAAACTTCTTCCTACTCACTTGGCAGTTTTTGTTAGTGCTCCACGTTGTCCCATGTGGACACTGTCATCTCTCCCTCACATACCCACTTGCCCTCTCATCTCTCTCACACTCCCACTCCCCACTCTCATCTTGCAATACCACTACCCTCTCTCATCCCTCCCTTACACTACATGTCTCCTCTTATACTGCCTACTCACACATGCTACTTTCCTCTACCTCCTACGCGGTGCACTAGTCCACCCCTCGCCTCCCCCCAGTTGTTCCTTCCACTTGTCCCTCTCTCTCTCTCTCATACCCTTTCTCACCCATCTCTGTCGCTGTCTCATGCACTATTCCCACCTCTCTCATGTGGTTAGCTTCAGGTCTTAAAGCACAGTTTCTATCTCGTAACTTTACAAAGTTTGTCCCTTAAAGCCACGCTCTCCTCCTCTTCTTAGGGTGTCTTCTCAGTACACAAAGCCTCCCTCTTTATGTGTCTATGGCCTGCTCTCCCCTTTTTTCTATCTTTCTCATACAGTATTTTTGCTCCTCTATCTCAAGTTCAATAACCTCTTCAAACACAAACTACCTTTCCCTCTCATTCTTCCTTTCTTTCTATTCTCTGCAGCTCTCACCACTATCTGTTCACCATACCACATAATTCCTCTCCCAAATATACTACACAACTAACAATCCTACAACTAACAATTCTAATACAACTCACAGAACTCCCCTCCACACCACATACATACACTCTGCTCCAAAACAAAAAACGTAGGTAAAAAACATTATCATTTACAACGCCAATAGTTTTAACTCTCACAAATGCGAGACCTATTGCATTGCAAATGCTTGTTTTTAAAAGAGCTGCTCACAGTTGCCTTTCATGCAGCCAGTAGGCGGCTCCCACAGGATCCTTGCGGAAGGGATTCGTGACGCATCATGGGTCACGCCAGACCACAATGAGGGAGCGCCACCCTGGACCCTGGCGAGCGTCTGTCCTGCCAGAGAGCACGCCTTTGGTAGGAGCGCGGGGAAAGGGAAAATATGGCGCCCAGCTGCGGACAGGGCCGAGGCTCATGGAACGAATTTCCTGTTCTGCAAATGCTGCTGGTGTTCTACAGCAGCCACCCTCGCCGAGCAAGACTCAGACCTTTTGTCATCTTTGAAAAAAAACAGTTTGAGAAAGCCTCCACCCAGCACAAACCAAGAATCTTCTTTGAGGAGTTCTGCCTAAAACCAAATTAACAAGGTTATGAAATCCTGCACAAGATGAGTCTCAAAACGTTACATTTGTGTCGGAAAAAGATAGTAAACTATTGTTAGAAAGTCTATTACAAGCCACAAACTATAAGCACCACTCAATTCTAAGGCAAAGATATTCCAATTTGAGACCTTGCATAAAATCTTGTGTATGTATGTATGTATGTAGGCATACTTTTATAGCGCAACTGTCACCCAGAGGGCATCCTGGCGCTTTGACTACAGACATTCTTACAGGTGACAATTACACTGCCTTAGGAAAAAGGTAGGTTTTAAGATCCTTTCTAAAAGATGAGAGGTCCTCCTTGCACCTTAGGGACAGGGGTAGGGAGTTCCAGAGCTTGGCGGCTGCGAAGCTGAATGAACGGCCGCCCATCCTCACCCTTTTTATCTTAGGAACAATCACCAAGAAGGCAGAGGAGGATCTCAAGAGTCTGGCAGCAGAGTACCAGGAAAAAAGACCTCGCAACACCACTGGACCCAACCCGTGCAAGGCTCTAAAGACCAAGCAAGCTGATTTAAAACAGATCCGTTTTTGCACCGGAAGCCAGTGTAGGTCCGAAAGGGCAAGAGAGGACGAAGCATGCCATGGCCGCGACAGCGCCAGTTTAGCCGCCATATTCTATACCCGCTGTAGCTTCATAATTAGGGTACTGGGAGCTCCCAGAAGCAGTGCGTTACAGTAGTCTAACCTACTGAGAATGATACTACGCACTGCTTCTGTCCTCGCTGAGTGAGGGAGAAACGGAAGAATCTACCGCAGCATGCGTAACAGCAGCATGCAGGTCGCCGTGGTTTTATTAACGAAGGCGTCCAGCTGGAGACTAGGCCCGAGCAGGACACCTAGGTTACGGACTGAGTCCACCACTGCGACAGTGCCTAAGGTAGAAGAAGGCCAGAGTCCCTCTGGCAGAGGGCGAGGTATACGATCTGCCGAACAGCAGAGAACTTCAGTTTTTGCCCCGTTAAACTGTAACGAGTTCTGACGCAGCCAACCCTCAGCTGCCGACATGCATTGGTGAAAGGATTCCAAGGGGACCGCATCCCTGCCCTCGATGGAAAAAATAAGCTGAGTGTCATTGGCATAATTGATGACAGACATGCCGAATGACTTAATCAGACTTATTAGAGGGCGAAGGTATAAATTGAAAAGGATCGGACTGATTGCCGAACCCTGCGGCACTCCCTGTTTTACCTCTCTTACCAACGAACGAAACGGCGGCATAGCCACAGATTGCCGCCTGTTACAGAGGTATGATGCCAGCCAGTCCAAGGCTAAGCCCGTTACCCCGGACTCCTGGAGCCTACCCAATAGGACCGCGTGGTCAACCGTGTCGAACGCGGCCGACATGTCAAGCAACACCAGAAACGCTGCTCCTCCCATGTCGACACGCGAACGCAGGTCATCCAGAACGGCCACCAAGGCAGACTCCGTACCGTGGGCCGGCCTGAAGCCAAATTGGGACGTGTATACGTCTCAACATCCGATAAATCCATCCACTGACTCAGCTCAAGCATCATTAAATTCCAGGTACACTGCGACTGCCATTAGCACGCAGATGCTATAATGGAGGCTCACGTTTATTCCCTGCTGCTGGTACAGTATTATTGTAACACAATTGCTGTGAATCAATACTGTAACCACCTAACTCGAATTCAGAAATATTATCAAGTCTACATTCCGTCTTAGGAGATGCTTCAGTGCCAGATAACGCAGGAGTCCAAAAACTGGGGCTTCCCCATGGCAATGCCTTAAGACAACCTACTTGTAGCAAACGCTTTGATGATAGACAAGCAAACAAAATGCCCAAAGGGCTTTTAATTTGCAGTGTTGGTCCCATGTACCCTTCCAAATAAATAATGTAGCTCTGGTGGGTTGTGGAAGTAAACGGTCATCACCTCATAAATCGCCCCAGAATTTCAAACAATTTTTTTCCTAAAAACTACATGCATTCACTGACCATTTCCGAAAATGAAAAGCCACTGGAACTTGGATGTTATTTATGGTGATAATCGTTTCCCACTCCTGTTATTACGCATTCATGGTGTGTGCTGCTATGGGTGGTGGTACAGCACGTGATTTCATTACAAGACCGGAGGCTACATTATGCAATAACTTTTATTGCTCCCAGGACATGCAGCCCTTTAAAGTGTAACAAACATCATAAAGAAACATTCCATAGCAACAACAAAGCACCATGACGACCAGCAATCTTCCTCTTTTATTCGCTGCCCACGGACAGTCAAGTACAACTTCTTCTTGTCTCTCATGACTTTCTGTTTTTTAAGATATTTAGGCTGATTTATTGCCTCTTTGACATTGTTTTAAACTCTTTCAACATGTGTGTAATTAATGAAAGAAACGAACTTTCTTAGCCCCCATTTCTTGTGATTTATTAATTCCATTCATGCCTTTACTATGCTCTATGTGCGTTTTTTTCTTAATATATACGTTAAGGTGAATTTTCTTCCTACCTTTCTCGGATACCCTTCCAATTTCGGTTGGGTCCTTTTCTCTTTCCTGCCTTTTCTAAACTTTCGTCTAAAAAGCAGTTCGTGAGAGTCATCAGAGTCTCCGATCGCTCTCTGCCCCCAAACAAGCTCGATACCGGTGATTCCGCCCCCAAACGGGCTCATTACCGCCTCTCACACCGAGACGATGTGTCTTCGGCGGGCTGCGGGCGTCTCCTGATTCAGACCCGCTCTGCGCTATGCGGCCTTCTTCCGGGTCCCTCCCGTTACACGGAGGTGACCCGCTCGGCCAAAATGATTCATTTTTGCTTTTGCTGTGACCCGCAAAGCAAAAATTTGAATGAAAATTCAGCGCGAGACCCGTCCTCGCGCTCCCCTTCAGCGCTCTTTCAACTGCCTGTTTCTCTGTCTCCGTTTGCCGATTCGAGTGCCTACCCTCGCATTCCTGACCTTTTGGGCTTTGAACCCTTAGATCTTAGATGGCGCTTTTCAGCGGATCTCTCCTTTTCAACTAGAATACTTGATTTTAGTATAATAAAAAAAAAAAGGGGAAACAGTTTATTCGGACAGATTGCATTTATTTATTTATTGTTTATTCACCTGACATCCCTTGTTGCATTATGTCACAGGGAGACTCCTCTGTTAATGATCCCCCCATTACTCAAGCCTCCCTCATGGGTCTCTTTGAGAGTCATTTGAAATCTTCCCTTAATGAAGCTATCGAAGCTGCTCTTAATAAGAGGAAAAGGGACACTCCTAATGAGCCAACGCTTTTTTCATCGGATGATGATGAGGTGGACCCACTCCCCTCTAAGGGCGGTAAGGCTCTTAAAAAATCTAAACATATTGAACCTCAAAATCTTCCAAGGGGAACATCTGATAAAGTTTTATCTGTTGGTAGCCTTTGCGCTACGAGTGATGCGGGTGTCCCGAGCGGCACAAAAAGATCGAGCGGCCTTAATGGCGCAAAGAGCACAGGTGTCCTTTGCGGCACGCAGAGATTGGGTGTCCATCGCGGCACAATTGACCTCGTCAATGACGATGACGATTACTTATCCCCATTGGATTTGGAAGAGGAGGCTGATGAGTATATATTTGATCCTCAAGAAAAGCTTGAGGACGACCTCCTTGACGAGGACCTGGCTCTAACCTCTACTAATCTCAACACCATTAAAGACCCATCGGGGAATGAAATGTTTAATCCCTCTAAGATCACCCATCTTAGAGGTTCAGATTGGTGGCCTTTGGACCACGTCTCCCAATTTATTAAAGCCTGGATTTGCAAACCTCTTGAAAAGGATTCGCGTAACCTTATGAAATCTGAATGTCCAAAACCCTTTTTGGATAACAAAGCGGGGTCAACTCCTAATCTTGATCCTGAACTTTTGACATTTTTGTTTAAAACTGGGAGAGATCCTCGCAAAGGCCTGGAACGCTGCCTTAAGCAGTGTCAGGATAAACTTTTGGATACCCTCTGTCCTTTGGCTAGGATCCTTGACATGGCTGAAGAGGCCTCCATGCATGGCAATCCAGTTGACACTGAACTCCTTAGAGGCTGGAGCCAGCGTGCCATCTGCCTTTTGGGTAACGCTAACGCTAACCTTACCTCGGAGAGAAGGAGAGCGATCCTAATGCGTATGAATCCCAAGTTAGGGGATTTGGCCAACAAAGATGTGCAAGGGGATCCCAATGGTCTTCTATTCGGAGAGACCTTTATTAAGTCTCTTGGCAAATATGTATCCACCTTTGCAGCTTTTAACAAAGCACAGACAAATATGAGACGCATGTTTGGCGGAAGATTTTTTGGAAGGGTCGGCAGGGGAGGATCGGCTGTCGGCCGTGGTTATAACAGATCCTACTACCAACAGAATCAGCGTGGCTACTCAAGGAACTACCGGGGATACGGTAACTTCTTTCCCCAAAGAGGCCGGAACTATCGTAACAGAGGTGGTACCGGTCGTGGAAGATTCCAGTCCCAAGGACAAGGACAAGGTAAGGTTCCCTCTTCTTGGTTCTTCCCTTCCCAAAGGTAGGGGGAAGACTCTCCCTCTTCAGTCACGTTTGGCCTTCTATAACAAACGATGCTTGGATTTTGGAGACTGTAAGGGGATTCAAGATAGATTTCATATCGATTCCCTTTCAGGCCAAACAACCCAGGGAGCTTTCACTAGACCAAGAACAGTCAGTTTTGGTAGATGCAGAGGTGAATCAAATGCTAGAGAAAGGTGCGATACGCATCGTCCAAAATTCTGGTCAGGGTTTTGTGAGTACAATCTTCTTGGTGAAGAAAAAGGAAAAGGGTTGTTGGCGTCCTGTAATAAACCTGAAGGAACTGAATTCTTTTCTTGTTTATCGCCATTTCAAAATGGAGGGTATACACCTCCTGAGAGATCTCCTTCAAAAAGGAGATTGGCTCATAAAATTGGATCTCAAGGACGCTTACTTTACAATCCCTATGGATCCCTTTTCTCAGAAGTTCCTGAGGTTCGTTTGGAGGAATGTAACTTACCAGTTCCAATGTCTCCCTTTCGGCCTATCTTCGGCCCCTTGGTGCTTCACCAAGGTGCTCAGGCCTGTAGTCGCCTCTTTAAGAAGAAGAGGGGTTCGCCTTATTATCTATCTAGACGACATCTTACTGATGTCCCAGAACAAAGAGGAACTCCTATCCCACATGGATTGGACAGTAAGTCTCTTGGAGAGTCTTGGCTTTATTATCAATATGGAAAAGTCTATTACGACGCCTTCTCAGAATCTGGAATTTTTAGGTTTCCAGGTGGACACGACCTTTACCCAGTTACAACTTCCCAAGAAGAAACTAACAAAAATAAAGAAGGAAGTTTCTTATGTCTTATCCAAGGACCAGGTGAGTTTGAGAGAATTAGCGAGAATAGTGGGTCTTTTATCTTCTTCCATCCAAGGTATTTCTCCAGGTCCCCTTCACTACAGGGCCTTACAGAGACTCAAAGCTTCAGGTCTGAGGAGGGGTCTTTGGTACTCAGACGTAGTTCCCCTGTCCCAAGATGCTCGGGAGGACCTTCTATGGTGGCAAAACAACTTAGACAGTTGGAATGGAAAGGCAATTTTCAGGAATTCCCGGAGTTTTGTCTTGGAATCCGACGCGAGCAATCTTGGTTGGGGTGCCAGACTTGGAGAGGTGGAAACTGGGGGGAAATGGTCGAGAGAAGAACTAACGCTTCACATAAATTCTCTAGAGATGTTAGCGTGCTTGAATGCCCTGATGAGCTTCAAGTCTATCCTCCAAAACAATGTGGTCCTGATCAAGCTAGACAATTTCTCAGCCGTTACTTATATCAATCGGCTAGGGGGAGCAAAGTCGAAACCTCTAGCGGATCTTGCAGAAAAGATTTGGTATTTCTGCTGGGATCACAAGATTTCTCTGAGAGCCGAGTTTATTCCGGGTCTTCTAAACACAAGGGCGGACTGGAATTTGAGATTCCTAAGAGACTCCAGCGACTGGAAACTGAACCCTTCAGTGTTCCAGAAAATTTCAATGCTGTGAGGTCCTTTCGAAGTAGACCTTTTTGCAAGCAGACTTACTTTTCAGGTAGATCGCTTCTTCAGTTGGAGGCCGGACCCCTTAGCCTTAGCAGTGGACAGTCTTCTCCAACCCTGGTAGTCCCTGATCTCCTATGCCTTCCCTCCTTTTGCCCTAATTCAGAGAGTTCTCTTGAAAGTTCGAAGAGAGCTTTGCCAAACTGTTCTAATTACTCCCTTTTGGAGTTCTCAGATTTGGTTCCCAGGGGTGATGGAGTTAACAATAGACTTTCCTCGCCTTATCCCCGGGAGTTTGGATCTTCTTCAGGGTCCCGACGGAGAATTTCATCCTCTTCTCTTAGAAGACAAAATGGACCTTCTTGTCTGGAAGATTTCAGGGGTTCGGGAAGATACTCTGGCCTTTCAGGAGAGGCTAAAGATCTTTTGGATGAGTCATGGGCTCCGGGAACAAGGAGAAGATATATTGGTTCCTGGAAAAAGTGGTGTAGTTGGTGCTTGGAACGGGATTTGGATCCCGTGGCTGCCCCTCCTGTAGAAGTGGCAAATTTTCTTGCAGATCTTTTTAGGTCTGGACTTTCTTACAGAACAGTTAACTGTTACCGATCTGCAATTTCTGCAGGTCACTCTCTATCAAATGACTTTTCTATTGGCACTGACCCTCTAGTTCGTAGAGTTATGAAAGGTATAAGACTCAAACGTCCTCCTAAGGCTAAGTATAATTCTTTATGGAATGTTAACCTTGTTTTTGATCTTTTTACCTCATGGCCTGATAACCTTTTTCTTTCCAGGAAACAGCTGTCTATTAAGTTAGCTACAATCCTTTGTCTGATTTCTTTTAGACGTGTTTCTGATGTTAAGGCTTTAGAAATCTGTAATAAAATGTATTCTCCTGATGGTGTACTGTTTGAAATTTGGAATAGACCTAAAACTATGTCTGAAAATATTTTTTACCCTTGCTTTTTGGATTGTCCCAAACTTTGTGTGGTTAATTGTATCAAAGCTTATGAGCAAAAGATGAGTGTTCTAAGACCTTTAAATGAAAATCAGTTACTGATTTCATATGTTAAACCCTTTCGGGCAGTCTCTTCTGCTACAATTTCGAGATGGGTGAGAACTGTTATGCTTGAAGCTGGCATTGCCTTATCCAAATTTGGTGCTCACTCTTCTCGAGGGGCTATGGCCAGCAAGGTTTTTTGGAGTGGTGGTTCTATTTCAGATATCCTCAAAGCAGCAGATTGGTCTAATGCCTCCACTTTTGTTAATTTTTATCTTAAACCTGTCGAACATGTAAGTAATGTGGCTTTACAGAGCTTTAAACGTGCATAATGTAGCCTCCGGTCTTGTAATGAAATGTCGATTCTCCAATTATCATGCTGAGAGAATCTTGATTTCATTAAAGACAACGGAGGCTGACATTATCCCCCCCACCACTCCCTGGTGGTTGATTTGTTTATTCTGTGTTTTTCATATTTGCAGGATGTCACATCTTTAATCCTTGCCTGCTTTTATGCCTTTATTTTGTCCGTTTTTTACCATAAATTTCTTTCTTCCATTTCAGAATCTTCATAATTAGAAAAGAATCTATGGAGCATGTTTTTTTGGAAGAAGTTGTTTTATTCGTTTGCAGCTCTAAGAGGAAGATTGCTGGTCGTCATGGTGCTTTGTTGTTGCTATGGAATGTTTCTTTATGATGTTTGTTACACTTTAAAGGGCTGCATGTCCTGGGAGCAATAAAAGTTATTGCATAATGTCAGCCTCCGTTGTCTTTAATGAAATCAAGATTCTCTCAGCATGATAATTGGAGAATCGACATTGTTTGATCTATCCCTCTCACTGTGGGAAAGCGGCAATCCCGAAAAGCGTCACTCAAAGGTGTCGCCCATGCTGCAACACAGGCAGGTCGGGGCTGCCGCCCAGGTGCCAAGTGTGCCGTAACTGTGAAAGAAACCAGTAGCGTGTAGTGTGAATTACCTCAGCACCTGTCCTTCCTGGGAAGGGCCAGCTAGCAGACACCGAGACACCGAGGAGAAAGCTGGCACCCATCTGTTACGAAAACACCCCACTTCTTATGTATCAATACTGCCCATAACCCTTCTCAAACCAGTACCCTTCTTCGTTCTGTTCAGACTTACCTGGCCTCAGCAGAGCGAAACATTGTAGTGAAGCTTTTAAAGCATAAAAATAACATTGTGAGCGCCTCCACCACAACATACACTACAAGATGGCTCCTTAGAGATACACACAATTGTAGAACCTTGAATACCTTTGCAAAGCCTAGCCTCTCCCACGGTATTTCCATTGAATGCAATAACATACTTCTGAGATGTCATGGCAAAGATGGCCTACTCGTGTTTTTAGAAAACTTTGTATCTGGCTTCAATCTAGTTCCTTCAACAGATGCCTTCGTCTGACTTGGGCCCTACCCCAAAACACACGAATTTGTCTACACTGCAATGTTGCTGCCATTCTGATTGGTAGTTCCCTACCAGCGTGAGCATGCTGTGGCCTTCAGACAACGTGAAGCTGCACGTGACCTGTGAGTGCAACGGTAGAAACCTATAGTCCCCTAAAGGTAAATACTCTGTAAAGCATAACGCTCTTTGAGGAGGCCATAAGGACCAAAGGCCACCAGCAGTTACCTGAACAATTTACATTAAGCATTTACCCAAAATAGCTCCAGTTTAATAGTGGCATACCGAAATAATAGCTATGAAAAATGGCACAAAATCGATAACACTACTTTAGCAGAGTTACCAGTGCTCACCACTCAAACTTTCATGGCTTCTCTTGCCAGTGCAACGTTTTTCTATGCAATGTCAGATACTTTCCATAGAATCAAGAGTTCATTTCCAACTTAATGAAACCCAGTCAAGCAGCAAAATGCCCGATTTTTTCCCCCGCCGATTTACCTTTCCCCGAATTTTCCCATAGAGGATGTGCAACTGCAAGAAGATACCACTAGCTATTTTCTGGGAAGGCATATCTAACACGGAACCACTCTGATAATTTGAAATAAGGATAGAAGCAACACAGTTTGTAGCAAAAGTCACGGTTTTCACACACGTGACAAAGAGAAAAAAAAATATTAGCAACTTTTAAGAAATAACACATTTTTCCATAGATTTAGCAAAAGTTTTTTTTCTTTCATGCCTTTTTTTTTGGGCAGTTTTATACAGCTCAAACTCGACCAAGGTATTGGAGTGCTTTACATGAGCACCAGTTACGTTACTGGTTACGTTACACAAGGACACAATGAGTGATTTGCCCAGAATCACTGGATGCTGAGCTGACGCCGATGCTCCAACTTGGTTCCCCAGCTCCAAAGTCGGCAGCTCTGGCCATAAGGCCACATTCTCTCCCTTACATATATGCACTATTTCTCAATAAACACGACTCACTGTGCAATTCTGATGCATGGCCACATTCTAAGCGCTATTAAGTTTAGGCTTTGTGGGGGCCCACCGCTGACACCCTAATGTGACATCCTCTTTGGATTTTCTTGTTGGGAGGTGTGCGAGCGCACATCTGGTCTCACGCCAGCACCTATCGTCTGCCATAAAGTCAGATCAAGGTGAGAAGTGTGCTTCCCCCCAGGCCAGGCCCGCCCCGGCCTAAGAAAGGTCGCACCACTGGGGTGAGAGGCAGCTGCAAACAAGTGTGCCTTCTCACCATCCATGACAAAAGAGCCGGTCATACTAGTTAGGACCCATAGACAAGAAGGTGAGCAAGTGTGCGAGGGAGGCTTCCATAGATCAGAGAAGCTGGCGGCCACAACAATGGCGGACAGATGTGTGGGCTTACTTCCTGCATCAAAGGGGACACTTTATATTCTGATGAGGGAGCATGGCTGGAGACGGGCAGCGTCCAAAGTGTCAGGGGACAGGAGGCACAAAATGGAGTCCCGCAGTGAGGGTTGTTGTTTTTCTATGCAATAAACCCGAACAGATGTCCACAAACACTGAAAGATCTTAAAGTGAAACAAGTGCGGCCCACAGCTGCGAAAGTTAAAGCGACGTGCAGCGTTTACCTTGTGGGAGCGAGCAGCGGCAGGTGCGATAATTACAAACCGATGGCGCCGCTGCTCGCTCCCGTAAGGTAAACGCCACACATGCACGAGGGCTCATTAGGAACACGTTTCCCAAAAAGTCCTGAGAGATTCCAAAAGGTCCCTCCTAAGCAGCGCTTGAGTGCTGTGCAGGCGAGACCTAAAAAGTACATGTAGGTTGCGGACATTCCTGAGGGCTGGGGTGGGAAGACACACATGCCAGAGGAAAGGGAGCAGAGCATCCTTTGTGCACAGCAAAAGTCTAATTTCAGAAAGAGATACTGGTAGTAGGGGCTGGGTTCATTGTCAGTGAGATGGTACGTCTGATTTGGTTGGCACTGTAGGAACAGGAAATTATTAATGAGGATAATAATTAGGCCTTTGAAACTTTATGAAGAATGTGTTTCACTTGTGGCTGACAGCCAGATGTGATCCCGTTAGTACCCTTGGCCTGTGTTTTGTGTTCGCCAAAATTGGAACCTCTCCTGCTGAGGCAGACTGTCCCTTTGACAAAGGCCAGGGCAGTGGAGAGAGAACTTGAAATAAGTTGACACCCGCAATAATATCAAAGGACCAGACACTAAATCACACCTGTGTCTGGATTAGGACTGTAAATTTGGGAGTATGAGTACCACGAGTTGTTTAACAGCACTGTTAAACAGCTAGATCCAACTGAACAGAGGATCACCAAGACTTTTAGTTGCTGGATTCAGGACTAGGGACTGAGGTCTGCTAGTCTCTATGCTGGGTGAGAGGCAATCACCTAGGAAGATAATTCAACTTGCCCTGAAGCTTGTGGACCAGCCTTCTGTCTGGCTGCCAAGACCAGTGGATCCTCTAAAGAATAAGAGAAACTTTGGAGAGCGAGGTCCAGCGTGGATTCTGGCAAGAGGATCCCAGTGAGTAAAGTGCAAGATGCCTGGTCCGGTTATGGCCGTTGCAAGAGTGCGAGCAGTCCACCCGCTCATGTGGAAGCTATGGCCATTGCCCTTGTGACAGCAGAGAACGACTACCTCAGTGTGCCTGGAAGGGAGGCCACTGTGAAGCAAGGGTATCACCCTTGGTAGACTTGTGAGGCAGGAGGAGACCAAGTAAAGTCAGGGCATTCGTCCTAGATTGCCGAAAGAGGACGTTCAAAACCAATGTGGACTGGATGAATCCTGAGAGGGCCTAACACATCAAAGGGGAAAAAACACTAGAGGCCGCTGGCTGGTGGGAGTACAATGTGAGTGCCCCTTTAAGAGGCCAATGACTTAAGCCCATTAACCTAAAATTCCTCTATGTATGTATGTCGAGTATGATTTTTTCAGGAAATACACTCCGGCGAAACAGCTAAAGCTGGTTCAAAAGCTAGGCATAAACAAGAAGTTACTTACCTTTGGTAACATTCTTTCTGATGGATACTCTATGTACCTGCAGATTCCTCACCTTTAGAATATCCCCAGGTGCTAGACTGGATATGGAAGATTTAAACAGCATTGTTCCCACACGCTAGCATGTGGTTGTCATTCGTCAACTTCATTCCATCCGGAAGTGACTATGCAGTTACATAGAGTATCAGAAAGAGCGTTATCAAAGGAAGTAAACTTGCTCTTTTGATGGGTACTTTTAACCGCAGATTCCTCATCTTTAGAATGGATAACAAAGCAGTACCTCTCATGGTGGAGGGTGTGTAATGGCTCAGACCCAAAAACATCCTATGGGATCAAAAGGACAAAAAGTCCTTCCTGTCGGACCTGGTTCAAGGCCTTGTGAACGTGTGCACCAACCCTTATGTTGTGGCCTGGCAGCTGTCCCAAACAGGCACTCCACATGCCAACGCAGTGGTAGCTACTTGGGCATTGGTGCAATGAGTCCTGACTTTCCGAAGGTTTCTTATTTTCCAGATTTTATTGCAGAGGAATATCCACTTTGACAAAGTCCTTTTCTGCAATGTTCTACCTTTTTTTGTCCCAGAGAATGCCACCAAAAAAGCTTATCATGCCCCTGATGATCTTCGGTGTGACTGACGGAGTCAGACGATGGATCCTCTCTTCCTCTTTCGAGGAGTGAGGCGGAGCACAAAATGTTGGAGAGGGATGTATTGCCCAACATGAAAAGTGTTCACGACTTTTGGCAAAAAGACACCCTGTTCTTAAACACCAGTTTGTCTGGAAAAAAGGTGGTGTAGGGTGATTGCACTGACAGCGCACTCACGCAACAAGCTGAAGTAACTGTGACAAGAAAAACAGTCTTCAGGATAAGAAGAGACAAAGAATACCTCTCCATTTGCTCGAAGGGAGTACACATGAGTACTGTAACCAAATCGAGATTGAGGAACTACAAATGGTTTGGTGGGAAACCTCATCACAACAGGTCATTTAAATAAGGTCAGTTAGTCTGGTAAACATTTTTTTTTTAAGCAGAAAGATCCAAAAAAACTTTAATGGAACCCACAGCAAGTCCTTGTAGGACCAGAGATAACACAAATAATAAGTCTGCTGATAGTTCGACTAGGAACAGGTCCTACCGTCATAGGGTGGACTCAACACCACCCCACCAATTTGTCTCAGCATCCGGCATAGATGGATTTTGTAGACATTTTGAAGAGGGCACCAGGCAGAAGGATTACATCCTCAACTTTGGCTGGTATATTGAAGGCAATCAACTGCTGCAAATCTCCACCCATGGAGGTGTAGACAGTGCAGGTCTGGGCACAGAATCCTACCCTGCTGCTGCACAAAAAGATTCCCCTGAAGCAGTAGACTGATCAAAGGACAAAGGCACAAGCCCAGAAGTTACGGGTATCACACTCTCCTGTACTTATCTGGAGTCACAATGATGACTTGGGCCTGGTCTTAACTTGGAGCTGGGGAGGCAGCGGTGAAAAGCATACAGGAGTCCCTTGTTACACTTTAACCAGAATGAGTCTCCAAGAGAGAACCTAGTTTGAAGCCCTAGTGTGAAAATGTTTTGACACATTCCACAGTGGTGAAAAAATAAAGCCAGGACTATCTGCCTTCTTGGAAGATGCCATGTGTCATTTCAGGATGCAACTGCCATTTGTGATCCACAAGAGTTGCTGGCTGAGTTTGTCCGCCCTGGGATTTAAAGATCCTGCCAGGTGGTTCACAATCAGGGAGATCCCCTGCAGCTCCAGCCAACTCCAGCAGCTTAGCAACTCTTGTCACAGGACTCACAAGTCCACACCTCCCTGCTTGTTACACTACAAGGCAGTAGTGGTGTTAGTGAGGACCTGTACAAGTTTCCTTTTGATGAACGGTAGGAAGGTCTTCTATGCCAGGCCTAGTGTCATCCGATCACCAGCTCTTCCAGATGACCTCCCCAACCCAGCAGATGTGCATCTGTCACCACTATTGTGTCTGGGTGAGACAAGGTGAGTGACCTGAAGCCATGGGTTGAGAAGTAATCACTGCAGGTCTTTTTCAGTCTTCTCCAAAACCTGGATGGAACAAGACAGGTTCCATTGGTGATGGGCCCATTGAGACTTAAGATCCTACAGCATGGCCTACATATGGCACCTGGCAGAATCAACAAGCCTTCGTTCTTTTTCTCACCATGCCACCCCTGTTTGGACCCAGCCATTTGCAAAGGGGTGATATCCAAAAACAGGTGTCAGGATGCTTGTTTTCTGGCCCAGAGGGTACCTGGCCTGGCACTTCAGGCTTGAAAGTTTTCAAGAGGAGCAGCGTCATTACTGATTTGCGTATGGCTGAGTCCAAACTGGAATGGCACAGAGAGCAAAACACAAAAGATTTAGGCCCACATCTCTGTACTGGGGTGATTATTTGACAATGTTCAGCATTCCATCCATCATCTTTTTGTGTTGCTGAACTCCTAATGAGATCCTGTATGTTTTAGGCACATCCCCTGTGGTTCCCAATCCCAAATATAATATTTAAGGCTTCAATTAACTTAGGTAAGCAAAACTGCTTAAATATTAACCCCTCCCATGCTCATGACGAGCTGAGCTCGTCATGAGCCACGGCGCTCCGGTGCTCATGACGAGCTCAGCTCGTCATGAGCCATGGAACGCTCAGGTGCGGGGAGAATTTCTCTCCTGTGCTGAACGTTCCACTGAGCCAATGCACCTGTGACGAGCTGAGCTCGTCATGAGCACAGGAGTGCCGTGCCTCATGACGAGCTGAGCTCGTCATGAGCATGCGGGCTCTGTGAGCGCCCCCCAGCACAGCGGGGGAATAACCCCCGCAGCGAAGGGGTTAAAGGAAATTCCTCTGTGATACAGGGTTAAGAAATCTAGTACAATAAAAAAAAAACTTCCAGAATGCATGTTAGACCTGGCATCATTGGCATGAGTTTCCCCTGTATTTTTGCCTTTGCCTCTTGTTATTTTGCTGTGTATTGGACTTCGACTTTGCTGCTCTAGTTGCTTTGAGCACTTTGCCACTGCTGTTCAGTTAAGTGCAAGAGCTCCCTGTAAATTGTGTTGTTATGGATTAGCGGTTCCATGATTGGTATACTTGATTTACGAGTCTGTCCCTAGTACAGAGCTGGGTGTGTGCCCAGGGCCTATAAATCAAATGCTGCTAGTGGGACTGCAGCACTGATTGTGCCACACACATAAGCAGCCTGTAAATGTAACTCAAATCTGCCACTGTAGTATCTGTGTGCAGTTTGGTACTGCCATGTCGACTTGGCAAGTGCACCCACTTGCCAGGCCCCACCATTCCCTTTTTGTACAGGTTAGTCACCCCTAAGGTAGGCCCAAGGTACCCCTGTGGGCCGGGTTGCAGTGTATGTGAAAGGTAGGACCTGCCATGGTGTGTGTGGCATGTCCTGATTGTGAAATACTGCCAAATTTGTTTTTCACTATTGTATGGCTATCTGTCCCCATAGGATAGAATGGGGAGTTTGCATTTACCACCTTATAAGCACAACTGCCATGGGGAACAAGATAGGAAAATAAAGTTTAGTATGCCTAAACTCAGAATGTTAAGATGCATCTTTTAGTGAGGGTGATTTTCACATTTTGTGTTTGAAAATACCACTTTTAGAAAGTAGGTATTGTCTTTCTAAGCCGTCCAGTGTGCCTCTTCTAGGATGTACATTGACTGTCTACTTTGAGAGTGACAGGGACTGGGGGTGTGCATTTTGTTCGGGCAGCCACCTGGGAGGGGGGGAGGGGGGTAGGTGTGTCCTGCCTTTCCAGGGTGAGTCAGGGATAGGCTGAATAGACATGGGCTGCATTTAGAGTAGGGGAAGGAGATTTCCTTTGCCCTGAAAGGGCCTGGTCTGCCTTACCCAATCCTGTCTCCACCTCCTGCCAGGAAACTGCACCAGAGAGGACAGAACTGGTTTTGACTGAGCCCAGGGCTTCTCTGCCACCAGAGAACAAAGGGGTTTGCAGTATAAATATTGAGGCCCAGACCCCAGAACTTTAGAAATGTAGATCACTTTTGGACTTCAAGAGGAACCTCTGCCAAGGAGAAGAGCTGGAGAAACTGGAGGAGTACTGCTCCCTTTGCTGTGCGCTGTCTGGGATTGGCCTGTTGTGGATGTTTCTGCCAATGAGTGGAACAGTATGTGCATCCTGCTTGAGAAAGTATCTCCAAGGGCTTAAAGTGGAGCCTGCTCCCTGTTCAAGAGGTCTCAGGAACAACAAAGACCTCACCATCCTTCTGGGCACCGTCTCTGTTTCTGCTGGTTCCAGTCACCACAGAAGAAAACCACAGCTGACTCAGTCACAGAGTCTGTCGCAGACTCCTTGTCCTGAAGGCACCGCAGAGAGCACCACCTCGCTTTGCAATGCAACCCTGGTCTCACTGACTCAGTCAGCGAGCTGCTACTTGCTCCATGTCCTGTGGGCCATGCTCTCCGCACCGCTTTGCTACACGCTGCACAGACGTTACCGACTCAGTCGATGCCTGACTCAAACATCAACCAGCTCTTTCGCCGCACTGTGACCTGCCAGCACCGCATCGAGCTCCGTGTCACCTTGCACTGCAAGCCTGGGTCTCACCAACTCCTGCCTTCACTGAGCCATGAGGACACCACACGCTGCAACGCTTCCATCTCAACCGATTGCCCCGACCAACTCGCATCGGCCCGTTGGCCGCAACTAGAAAGGTACTGTCTCTGAGTGTGTCGATGCTTTAGCTGACCCGTACCAACGTGATTGGCTGGTACTGTAAGACTCTGTCGTGTTCAGTATACCGTTAGCCCCGAGCGGCGATACCGAGTCAGAGGAACTGTGATTTCACTTTATTCCTGCAATTTTAAGTTATTTTGCACAGTAACTATTTTTACAGTATTGTATGGTGGATTATTGTAGTTTTTGGTCTTGTTAGTTTTATTTTTCTAAACTGGTGTGGTGTCCATTTGTAGTGTTTTCACTGTGTTACTGTATGCATGCACAAATTCTTTACATGCTGCCTCTGAGATAAGCCTGACTGCTCGTGCCAAGCTACCAAGGGGAGTGATCAGGGGTTATTTTAGAAGTGTATCTCCTAACCCTGACTAGGAAGAAGGGTCCCTACTTGGACAAAGGTACCAACCTCTGCCAAATAGAGACCCCCATTTCTAACAATGGGTTAACAATTAGGGGCCAGATGTAGGTGGCTCATTACCGGTCGGAAACGGCCGAAATGAACAAATTTCGGCTGTTACCGACCGGTAATGGGCTTTTCTTATGTAGGGGGCCAAAATTAAGGATTCAGTAATTTACCGAATCTGTAATTTAATGGATCGGTAAATTACCGATTTCTTAAATACCGATTCGGTAAATTACCGAATTCCTAATGTAGGGAGCACTTAAATGAGTGCTTATCCCATGTTAGGATTCATTATTTACCACCAACGAGTTGGTGGTAAATAACGGAAAAAAAAAAAAGCAATTTAATGCAAATTGCTTTAGTGCCATGTTGCAGACATACATGCCCTTAGGGCATGTATGTCTGCAACATGTGCACCCATAAACAATTGAAGGGTGCAACAGGGTGTCAAAGTGATACCCTGCCACCCTTCAATGTTTTCCCCCTTTTACCGAATCGGTATTTACCGATTCGGTAATTGCCATTCATTCCTATGGGAATGAATGGCAATTACCGAATCGGTAAATACCGATTCTGTGAATCATAACGATTCGGTCATTTTTACTTATTTTTTAGCTACATAGCATTTACCGATTCGTAAATACCGAATCGGTAAAATTCAGTATTTACGAATCGGTAAATACTATTTACCTACATGAGGCCCTAGGTGGACTAATTTTGGTCAATGGTTGAACAAGAATCCATGTCCATTCCACTTTAGCCATTGGTAAAATTTGCAATTTTACCTCCATCATTTTATAATACCGTATATCAAGCATGTGAAAATACAAAATGTCTGTGTACACACTCTAACAATTGCATCAAACAGATTTTTGCGAGAATGGTGCTCACCCAAATTCTCACAGTTGGATGCAGGGTTGAAGTGTCTTATTCAGCTGTACAAAGACAGCATCCCACACACACTTACAGAACCTAAACACACTTTTATGTTCTGGCAAAGAAGGACATTAATAGATCTTTGTCAATAAATCCCAATGAAGGTTTGGCAAAGTATTGGGAGAAAGACGATAATGTATGTATGGCCATGAATTAAAAAAAACTATTCACATCTATGGGTAATGAATATGAAAAAATGACTATGGTATAAGAGGGCTTTAAGCTATTATGGATATTTATGTTTCTGATTCTAAACTTTGTTATAGACATTGCGAATGACTGGCGAACATGATCCACATTTTGATCTAGGAAAGACGTTCTAGCCCCAATTAATTAGGCAATGGTGCTCGCTCTCCTAAGAATCCTAGGATGATCCTTTTTGTATGACTCATAAGAAGGTGAGATATATACCGCTGAGATCTAGTTTCAGCAAACATATTTCCCAACTACTGACAGCCGCTAAGATTTCAAAAGTCTACTTATGGAAAGAATTTGAGGTATCCCCATTTATTCTCTGATGGCAGAAGATAAGGAGTAAGTACCTTGTTGGAAAATATCACAACTTCGATCACACATAGTTACTATGAATAGCACGTTTGTGACCCACAGGTTATGTCTGCTTAACAATTTGCATTGTATTGTTGGCTTTCTTTTAAGGAAAGTCTGATACTCAGTGGAGCAACAGCTTTATATTAATCTTTTTTTATTTTTATCTTTTTTTATTTTGCATTATTTCTCCACCATAATAACACAAACAACCCCTCCCTTCCAAGCAGTAATTCATCTTGCATCACAACCATTTCAGCAGCAGTAAAGATAAATACATAATCCCTCTATAAAACTGTAAAAAACATTGAGAATGCGTATAAATAATTTTTCAAAAACATCTTAAAATTCATCATAAAGTGCAGATATGAGTCCCAAAATCCTCTTGTGCATAGCAGGATCGTCTCCCCCATGTCCCCCCTCATATGTCTTAAGATCATTCTCACCTATCCTTGATGCCCTTCCTCCATTTGATAATGACAATATCCATGCCCTCAAAGGTGCCCAGACTTGTAAGCCTCTTATCCTGGCTCCTTTAGCTTTTCAGGAATATACAGCTTTTTCAATATGATAGACAGAAAGCAGTCGAGCTAACCATTGCTGGAAAGAGGGAGGCATTGGATCAAGCCAGCTGCAACTAAGCACAGTCTTAACACTGCCACTGCTACAAAAATAAAAGATTAAGCGTGATACAAGTCTTCGATTTTTTGGTTTTTGTGAACCCCCAATATCAATTCTTAAAGACAAACAGTGTGGCTGACCATGGTTAGGCACCTCAGTTTCAAAGTCAATTTATGAGTACTTGGTTTGTGCATAGCGCATCCGGAGCTCGCCACACGTATGCTAGACTGTAGAAACAGATAGAAACTTTTTGAAAACAAGGACTTCCAATTTTGCCAAAATGAAGTCCTTTTTTTGTTCAATTTCTAAAAAGCCTCGGCCAACGCGTTTCATTCCATTGTAACTTCGTCAGGGCTCGATAATCTCTTGTGGTTCCAGAACAGAGGTCAAAGATAGGGTAATCCAAGTGTTTTCAGTTCACGTTCTCATCAATGTCCTTTTATTCAAAAGAGACGAAAGGATGGTTCTCAGAGTTCAAATCACGTTCTAATGGCCCAGAGTCCTTGCTCATGTACCTTTTGTGCAGTCTTCATAAGGACAAAACTGGCAACCTTATTCCTCCAAAATCAGAGGAGGTCCTAGTGGCCCATAGCCTTGGCACACGTACCTCTATTTTCAGGAAAACACTTATAAAAGCCTTATGTTTCGAGTTAAACCTCAGGTAATTCCAATACTAAAATTAAAGTAGGCCTGT